>NC_064439.1:26202265-26818932 GCF_023343835.1 Lagopus muta
AAGAATATAGAGCAAATTATATACTTGATTTCTTAGAGAAAAGCATAACTCCATTCTGTGACTAAGAAATATTAGCAGCATTAAGGAAAAACACTTCGTGAGCTTGTTTTGACAGTAAAACAAGAACTAATTGCGCTATAATTAGCAACAGTCAGAGAATGTTGGAGCAACAATACTGATTTTTGAAGTTATTAGGTTACTACTTAATTAGCAGCTTGTCACAAACATAAAGAAATCTTGATATTTAATCTATGCAAGAAGAATTTAAAGGCTAAGCCTAGCTGGATCTGTTTCTTCATTCCTTAAGCCTATTTACACAAAACTTTTGTACTGCAGAAACCACAAAAACATTTGGAAGCACGTGATTTTTTCCATATCTCTTATGCATAAAGATAAAATATAAACACTAGGCATTTTGAGCATACGAAACAAAATGCATCATAAGATGCTAATGAGGAAATAGCACAATAGAAAACATTCACGGTAACATTTCTGATGATGAAAATGGATTAAAAATAAACCTTTTCTACATGATTCCACATAAATTTTATTTCTTGACATTAAGGAATGGTTTAGAGAATCACTTAACATATTGTTTATGCTATTGCAGCTTTAAGAGAGTGTTTTCAGACCACGTAGGAGGCAAACAGTACCTTTGCAGGCTGTCTTAAATGCAAAGAAGCTATGATTAACAGAGGGAGTGTGGTCAAAGTGCAGCATCGCATAGTTTAGATTCTAAAAAAAAAAAAAATTAAAAAAATTTCAGGGGGCAAGCCAATGAGGTACTGGAATACATCAGCTAAGGAAGTATTCACACATTATCAGTGCAGGAACTCCTTAAAAACAAGTGAAGGCAAGCACTCTTCATGGTGTGCAGAGGCAGGTAAGACCTCTCAGTCATTCATGACTCTTTGCCTGTGCAGTACAAAATTTGTATAAAATTTAATTCCTGTATGCAATTCAATAAATTTAATAAAGCCCAGCAAGGAGGTGGCATGGAGAAAGTGGATACGTAATGAAGCACCAATACAAAGATCAAGGAATGGATCAGAGCCTGTAGTTGGCAGAGTAGTGTTGGCTCAGCTTGCCAGTGAATGTATGAGCTTAAATTGTTCTGAGAAAAGGGTGAGCAAATGCAGAAAATACCAGGACTGAGTAAGAAGGGTCAGAAGTGAGAGGCAGCATCCAGCAGAGCTGTGGTGGATGACAACTGAAGTCATTGAGCAGATGAGATGACAGAGGGAACAGAG
Source organism: Lagopus muta (assembly GCF_023343835.1). Taxonomy (NCBI): domain Eukaryota; kingdom Metazoa; phylum Chordata; class Aves; order Galliformes; family Phasianidae; genus Lagopus; species Lagopus muta. The sequence goes on from NC_064439.1 coordinate 26,203,516, forward strand.
AAGAGGGAATGTGCCAGAGAACCGCTTTGCAACAAATCCATGGCACTGAATCAGCTCTGTCAGTACCCTCTGTAATTCTCAATGTAATCTTCCTTTCAGGAACAGTTGACTTGTGGGATCAGCTGGGCCACAATTTTCTGATGTGCAGAAACTCTCTATGGGGTCCAAATTTCTTCAAGAAGCAAGGCTATAAATGAGCAGTCAAGCAGTCACAGATCCTGCATTTGCACAATGGGAAAAAAGGCACACACCAGAGCAGGGAAGTGCTGCTGTATTCAACAAGCAATTTCTACCCAACACTACAGCTCAGCCGAAGTGGAAGATGCAAGCAAAGGCAAATGTGGCTATTTGGGAAGAGTACTGCAGATAGATGGATCTGGATTCTGATCATGTCTGAGTGGGTATGGTAGAAATCAGCAGCAGAAGACATAGTGGGAAATCCAGCTTCTAGTCAAAGCAGTCTTAGAAGATCAGAGCCTGCCTCTCTTGCCAATCTTCCCATATTCCACAAAAAATGTATTTAAACATTTTTTGTCACCATTCATCATTTCTAAGATATGGAAAAATTTGCACAAAACCCCAAATAATTACTTTTTCATTCTGTAGGAGATATGAAACCAAGCCTACCTGTGCCATGATTTTAACTATACCTTTTACTTCTACCTTTTTGTAATCAGTGCAGATATTACTACCTGGCACACACTTCAGACACAAGGGCTCGGTGGCCTAGCAAGGATCAAGAGGCTGCATATGCAGTATGGGCAAAAATGCAGCTGAACCCGTTTGGTTCAAAGAGCAGAACACATTGACCCTGAACATTCAAGTCAAGTAGATAGCATTAGCAGAATTTATTTTTTTATCCAGAGCAGTTTAAACAGCAGTACTATATGAGAGCAATTTTCTCCTCTTTTTTTTTTTTTTCTCCCTGCAATATTTTTTCTTAAAAACAAGGATGCGGGAATGTCAGCAAACACAGAGCTCTGCTCTTTCAGGCAAATACTTCATGCACTCTACTATATAAATATTTAATAATTTTTGAAATATCTGAATTTTTCTGAAGCAAGGACCTTTGCCCTAAATGCTCCTTCTGGTACAAAACCTGGAAGCCTTTTCCTAAGTCTCCTTTTCCACTTCTGCTTGTTGCTAAATAATATATTTATATTCAGCTATTTTCAATCCATCTGTTCAAGTACCATTAGTTGTTACTTTTTGCACATACTGTTCTGACTCTTTTTTGAAATGTGTTGCAGTATAAGGTGAAGTATATTCTCTCCTAGGTTTCACTTTGCTTGAGTAAATAAAGCAACCTCATTCAAACTCTTCCTGCAAGGCAGGCTGAAGATGTCCTTGATGCTCACAAGTAGATGTTTTTATTATATGATCTTCATGAGTTACTGATTTTGCACTGGCAAAAAAATGAACATCTCTAAAGGCTTTATTTTTAAGATTTTACATTGACCTACTCAATTAGTTCAAAACCAGAAACAGTATCAGTACATAACGCCCAGAAGGCTAAATAAAGGAAGGGCCATCTGCAAAAATATTCTTTTGCTCATAACACTCTTGGCATTTCTGTTGCCATTAACCATTGTTGCTCGCATCTACTGCTAGCTTTTTGAGACTATAATTTAAATCTTCGACATAAAAATATTCTGTTACTTGTGCAGTGATCAAAATGCAAATCTTCAATGGCTTTCAAGCACTACTAAACAGTGAGAAAATATGCTTCTTACACTGTTAAAAATGCTGTGTTTATGGGAAAGGAGATTGAAAAAGAAATTTATTTATATATGATATGTATATCATATATATATATATTTTACATACGTATAAAAATATATTTTTATATACTTATATTATTTATATTATATACTCTTGTAGCTTGTACATGAACAGCAGTGCTGTCATCATGTGAGCTGCACACTGTTGTTCAGCAAGTGTATATGCATTTTCTGTAACAAAAATCTAAGCTCAAGATCAGTGCTTTTTTTTTTTGCTTTTTTTTTTTGCTTTTTTTTTTTGCTTTTTTTTTTTTTCTTTTCTTTTCTTTTTTTATTAAGAGATGCTTCAGAGCTTTAGGATAGTAACAAAACTGAAGAAAAGACTGATTTTGTTTGACGTAAAAAATCTGGAGAGACTTCTGTTACCAAAAAGATGACGACTGTTACATTTTGATTTGACAGCCTGACTCTGTCCCAAAGGCTATGATCAGTGCTGTTGTAACACAAGTCCAATCAAATATGTACCAGGCTAAAAAGTAATCACCTTCTGTGAAGACCATTAGCAGATTAAGCTTGGGATTTTAAAAAAAAAGTTACATGCATTTATCAAAGGGCAGAAAACCAATGGCTTGTACATAAGCCATCTTTTCAATTGTATTTAGGTAAGTGATTAGTCTTTCTCTTATCACTATCATCTTACTATTTGACTTCATTGTGGCCATGCTGTGACCCAAATACAGTTAGATATATCAACAACTTGATCAAGTCTGAATCCAGCTGCAGGCTTTTTAAGTATACTGATATATTAGGGATGACCGATGGTAGCTACCTTGCTTTGCTTATGAATTACTTTATTCAAATTAAGTGTGTTTATAGGAAAACTAACCCAAATTTTAGAAATCATGTTGCTGTACCAACCTGAACAATTTAAATGAAAACGCATTGCATGAATGAACACAAACAGTAAGCCTGCAAGTACACATTGTTAGCATACCCTCAAAGGCTGCACTGCTACAAAATAATGCCCTTGGACTTGAGACCAACTCCTGCTATTCTGGATTGAGAAAAACTTGCAGGGCAAATCACAAACAAGCATACTGTGAGGTTGCCCCAAAGATTTCCTTAGTGCCATCTTGTCTGAGAGAAGGAATGAGGATTTTCCAAATAAAGTAGGCAGCAATTCAGTCCATAAACCTCTTGATCCTATGAACCCTTTGAAAACACGAGGCCATCTGCCACAGTGACTTTGTTTTTTCCTCCACATTAAGTATTCCTAGTTTTGCCCTTTGGTTTACATGATGAGCTATTTCCTGACATTGCTCAAAAATTGGCAAGATTTAGATTAATCAACCTGAAACCGTACAGTAAAAGAAGATTCCTATTCTCTCCCTTTGTGTTTTTACAGTTGCTTTATATTCTGTGGAGGCCTCTTTTCACTCTCTACTATGTACCGTTATCCTTATTTTTTTCTTTACAAGCTCCTCATTTTTATCCAGTGAGACTGTTGATCTGCAGTCTTATTGTCTATTTTCATTTATTATTTCATTCATTATATCTTTTTTGTTTGTTTGTTTTTGTTTTTTCATCTCGCACAAAGTTAAGTTGGATTTTATCTTCTTTTTGCGCATGGATGCAATTCAGGCTCTATGGGCAAAGAAAACATTTTCACACTTCCTTTATGGCTAACACAGTTACAGACTTCCACCTCTCCTAGTCCTGTAAAGTATGTAATATGCATCTAATCTTTTCACTGTTAGTCTTAGAACATTGATCTTGTTATGCCCGTCAGGTTTAGTGGTCAGAGGACAATAGGAGTTACCACTGAGAACTTTTATTCTCTTCTACATGTTTGCCAGAGACTTACTTAAATAGTTTTGGAGTCTATTTTTATGAGTTTGATCACCATCTGGTATACTGCCAATGTTATGAACTCCTAAATCCTTTCCATCCATTTGTACTGCTCCCATTAAGGATCTGGCTGTGTCCCTGTCTCTAAAAATACAAGTCACATAACTACAGTTTGGTTGAATGACAGCTACCACATACGTTGCATGTTTTCTTTGTATAGTGATTACTTCTGTGACAACTAAGTCAGAGTATGATCTGGATATTCCCTTATGAACATGGAAAAAATAGAAATAATGCCACAAACCATACAGATCAATTTATGCAGTATCTGTACCCAGTGTTGAAACCATCAACCTGTCAAGTAGTTCAGACACAGACACATATCCTTTGGGACTATTTTTGTTTTATGATTCAGCTCTCCAGGTTAGGTAACAGTTGAAGTGTACACATGCCCACATGCAGCTATAATTGGTACTTAGCACAAGAGATACACAAATTGAAGAAAATATGTCAATCCTTAATACTTTGTTTTCATTCTCTTATTTCTCTAAAGCACTTTCCGCACTGAACTCAGGATCCCCAGACACTCACTGTGGTTATCTACTGGAGCCACCCATGTCAAAAAGCTAAGAACTAACCTCTTGAAGCATAAAAATAGCTGTTTGATAATGAAATCATGGAATGGCTTGGGCTGGAAGGGACCTTTAAGATTGCCTAGTTCCAACCCCCCTGCCATGAGCAGGGCAGGGCTTTCACCCATCAGATCAGGCTGTCCAGGGCCCCATCCAACCTTGAATGCCTCCAGGGATGTGGAACCTCTGGGCAGTCTGTGCCTCACCATCCTCTGAATAAAGAATTTCCTCCTACCACCTAATCTGAATTTTATTTTAAAAACATCCCCCCCTTGTCCTATTATTATCGTCAGACTACATAAAAAGACAGCTTCCATCCTGTTTATGACCCCTTTTAAGCACTAGAAGGCTGCAAACAAGGTCTCCCCAGCTACTTCTATCCTTCTTCACAAGAGATGTACTTCAACTCTTTGATCATGTTCATGGCCCTCCTCTGAACTCACTCCAACAGCTCTACAACATTTTTCTGCTGGGGGCCCCAGGTCTGGACTCAGTACTCCAGATGGGACCTCATGAGAACACAGTAGAGGGGAGCAATGACCTCCCTTACCCTGCTGACCATTCTTCTTTTGATGCAATCCAGGATACAATCGGCCTTCTGGGCTGCAAGTACAGAGTACTGGATCATGTCAAGCACTTTGTTCACCAGAACCTTTAAGTTCTTTTCTGCAGGTCTGCTCTTAAGGAGTTTTTCTCCCAGTTCATACTGTCTGTGATTACCCTGACCCATGTGCAGCACCTTGCACTTGGCCTTGTTAAGTCTTATTAGTTTCATCTGGGCCCACTTTTAAAGTTTGTCGAGGTCCCTCTGGATGACGTCCCTCCCACCTGTGATACCAACTCTTCAGAGCCTACAGAACTCCTCCTAGACCTGAGCCTATGGTCTTCTGTAAACAATTCCTTTAGTTTGCCAGAATATTCATTTTGATTTCTCTGTAGAGAAATCAGAACAAGTGGGGTCTCAGTGAAAATTATGTCACCTGAATGAACAAACTACAGTATTTAAGAAATACATTATATTGCTTCCACTGATTCATGCCAGGCTTTTACACATTTAATGTCTTCCTAACATCAATCCAGAAGTCAAAAGTTCCCTGTGTAACCAATTATTTACTTCTAATCTTTAACAGAAAGAGTGATCAGTAAGACAGCTCCAACCCCATAAATTCACAAAGAAATCCCATTTTGTTGTAAGATGTAAATAAAACCAGAAATTTAAAAACAACAGACACCCCATGCATTCAAACAGTTTGGGCTGAATGTTCAAAATCCACCACAGAGCATCTCAAATTACACAGCAATTTAGCTGCATCTCACTGCCACGAAAGCTCACAAACCTCTAATGCTAGCTCACGAGACTGTCAATAACAAGCAGATAGCTGTAAGTAAGGAAGACTGGGCATTGGGGTTTTTTTTTGTTTTTTGTTTTTTTTTTTTTGTTTTTAATTTGAAACATATACATTCACACAGTGAGCTTCCAGATGTAACCTGATATGTAATTTTATTACTTCAGGCCAATGTAACATCTTTCCATGCTTCTGCACACATACACTGTATGGGAACTCCAATGCACAGGCTTTGTGCTTTTCATCCGTATCATAGCCTTCGGTTAATGGATTACTTATTTCTTTGGTTCTACTTTAGTTGTCTGGACAGGCTATTACCTTTGCAGGGGACAAAATTCTGTTGCAGAACACGAATCACATCAAATAGGACTTACTGAAAAAAAATGAGTTGTTAATAGAGTCCCAAGTGGGTTATGTAATATATATATTTAGGTATCTGGATTTCCTTTTCAAATTCTTATATCTGCACACCTCATAGTGTCTGACTAGCTTGTAGAACCCAGTACTTCCTTCAGCTATGAGATAATTATGTTTGGTTCACCATTATGAGGCGTTCAGATTTAAAAAAAAAAAAAAAAAAAAAAAAAAAGTATAGATAGATATATCAGTACCAGAGGCCCAAACACCCCAAGGATCTTCGCAACTTTCAGCTCATCAGCACTTTTACTTCAGCACAGTTCACTGTCTTTGATCTCTGTTTGAAAAGACTTGCCTTGTGCTGAGATTCTTTCTTTGAAAAGAAATAGGCATTTGGAAAGCAGGAACTTACACAATATTAATTCATAACATTCAAAGAGAAATACCAAAATTCCCTTATTCTTTTAAAATAAATTATTTTCTTTTTTTTAAAAAAAAAATCTGTACGACAGCAAATCTTAAATTCCTGACCTTCACCTCAACTAAGAGCATTTCAAGTGCAGCTGTCATCATCAATGATTATGTTAAACATGGATACTCAATAGCACGAGACTTCCGATGCAGGAGAAAGTGTGCCAACAAGGGATCATGAAATCATTAGGCAGATCATCCTAGGGACTCTCAAGTCCCAGAATGACCCAGCAACTACTATCATTGACTATTCTTGGGGCACATACATCCTTCCAGTTTTCTGCCGCACAGAAATCCTAATTTACTTTCTGTAGTCAAAATTATTGCTCGCTCTTGCTTAGAGAGTTCTCAGTCCTAATATTAATTAAACAGTTAGATTGAAAATTCAGGGTAATCATGTGGATATATGCATCACTGATAAATCAGTGTTTCGTTGCTATTTTAATACTTTTTGTCAGTTTTCTTATTCTATATCGAGAACAGCAGGCTTGACATTGCTAGTTATCAAGTTCATGAGGATGGCTTGTAATTTGGGATCTCATTCTATGTGCACATATAGTTCTTAAAGGAGACATTAAATAATTTCCTTGTTGCCCTCTGCAATTTGATAGAGTATGGAGTAAAGAAACCTACTTTAAAAAACAACAACAACAACAACAAAAATAACCACCACACTTGACAGTAAACAAAGATCTTGCCCAAACGTCATCACTGGGCTTCCTAGGTTCTCAATTGACATTCGTTGTTTCTTGGGTAGAGAAGAAAACGTGAATGCAGCTTGATAAGGACAAACAACAGCCAGAATCATAATTGCTTATTAGAGAATTAAGCTGTTTACATATAGCTCATATATATTCAGTAGATTCAGACTGCCTCATTGCACAATTTCCACCACAAAACGGACATCCGTTTGATGAGAAAGGAATTGTTGTATGTGCATGTAGTTCCAACACCAAAGATTTATGTATGAAACACAAACCAAGTACCAAGTGTACCTCTTAATAATAGCTTCACTCTTGAAACTCCAGTTATGAAATAGATTGTTGACTTAGCCATGATGCAAATTGGATTTGTTCTTAGTTAACGTTCCATGACAGAGGTTAAAATGAAAACAGCTAACAGTTAAATTATTAGAAACATCAGAAAAAGAAAGAAAAAGATTAAACACTTTATGGATCACAGTTATATAATTTCTTCCCTCCTACAACCCACCTGCTAGTAAACCTTCCACACTGCTGCTAAAGAGATTCATCTCAAATTTGGAGTTCTTTCTCCTCACATACTCCTACAAAAATTCTGATCCAAGGTCAATTATAGGTGTTATTCAGTATTGAGCCAAGGTCCAATTTGTACTACAATATATCATTCTTTTTCAGTCTCAAAAAAAGTCAGTGCTGTTATTTGATTAGCTGAATATATTCCAATCTGAAACTACATCTGGCTTTGATATTCTGACAAGATTTCTGTCCCATTGAGCTCTAAACAATACATATCTCAATGCCAAAAGGAAAGGTAGTTTAAGGTGGTTCTGCCATCTAAAGGAAAACAGAACTAGAAATATAGCATGTACATGTGATTAAAACTACCAGAATAGCTTGACATATAAAAAGAAACATCAGGGCTTTCAGACTGTCAACATTAAAAAAAACAAAAGCTAAGACCCTAAGCAGGCATATATTTGTGACACGTACTGAAACACATTTCAGTAAAATTCAGGCAAATTTGTTTGAGTAAATTTCATATATACAGCCCTACTAAAATTTAGTTGTGGAACCATTGGCAGAATACGTTGGGGAAGAGGCTTAGAGGCTTTCTGTAGGGTACAGCAGAGGGCACAAAAATAGCTACCTTGAAAATTGGATGATCAAAAAACATATACTTGTCTTCCAAATGGATTTGTTTATTTTTCCTTGCTTTTCATCCTCTGGGATTGCGAGAGAAAGGAAATTTATCTAGTGTGACACTTAGACCTAAACAATAAAACACATAATTCAGCTTTTCCAGTAGCAGGATCAAAATAAGTTTATTTAATACATTGGTAAATAGCAACTGCTAATTAGCTCAACATCAAACAGTAGATTTGGCACATCATGTTAATCCATCAATTGTTTGAAAATCAGGTGCCTGTTCCAAAGACCCTCCCGTACAGCTTTAACTCCCACTGGAGTATACTTGACAACTTTTCCAGTTTGCCAGAAGAATGAGGAGGAAACTTGGGATTTTTAATCCCGTTATGGACAATATAGTGGTGTCATATGCTCTTGGACATGTGGTGCATAACAATTCATCTAAGTTATACCCTAAAAGACTTGGTAACGTTCATATGCCCACAGCATTTTTCAAGAATCTGATCCATAAATCCTCTAATGATTTCCTAAAGTCCTACCAGAGTAGTAGGCATAGCAGAAGAAAGCCAAGACAAGACACTATAGCACCGTAACTACCACTGTGCATTCTTCAGCAAGGATAGATGCAGAAACTTCACAACTGCAAACCAAGCACGTCCTAGTTTTTAAATCACTAACTGAAAACTTAATTTTCCAGAAGTGAGCCAGAGTGAGCCCATAATCAAAGAAGAAACACAGACTGAATAATAGCAAGCTTTGCTGCTGACAACGTAAAATAAAATCATTACTCTCATTTTTGTTGGTATCATTAGATGATATCACGCTGTGGTTATGCAGGATTGTACTGCATGCATACATACAAGCTTACCAAGATAAGTACACAAGAAGTTTCTGTACATGAAAATTTTAAGTCTAAAATGTTGAGGGTTTGTTTTTTTTTTTAACTTGAAAAAGTACAGGTTTTGACTATAAATATTATCAATAATGACAAGGAGAAGAGTACATGAGTTATTTTCTCCAGTGAGCTGAAAACAGCAATAGTTAAATACACATATTATGCTTTTGTGAAATATTGGTGGAATCATTACAGGATTTTATAACAGTGGCCTGAAATTTCAAGTCAGCTGCAGCCTTTTATTTTTTTCCTTCTCAGTAATAAAACATAGGCAAGCTACCAATTTAAAAAACAGCGAATACTTAATGCCATGCATGTGATAGCTGCACAGCATGCAATGCCATGAATGGAATGGGAATGATGACTCTGTAACTGATACAAGATGATACGACACATCCTCTTCCTAAAAAATAAGAATTATTTTTGCATATATCATGACACTGATTTCTAAGTGAAAACCTACCCGCATATTTGTTATTAGACGAGTTTATACTGCCCTGTGTTTTTCACCTTACCTACAACAACCTTCTTTATACACTTCCCCTATATATAACAACAAACATCCTTGTCTTTTATTGACATTATGGTGCAAAATACTGTGTGTTGGTTGTTTTTTTTTTTTATGTTGAGAGGTTGGAAAGTGAAATGGAGGTCACCCAGTTCCCTGAGGTCAGCCAGCACTAATAATGACAGCCTCTGGAGAGCACCAGCAGTGTCCCATTTCTCTGAAGGTCAACCAACTGCTGCAATCATTCAGCGAAGGACTAATAAGACAATTCACAAGTTCCTTTCTCTTCAGTGGTATAGGGCACAGAGCAATGCTGTTCCATTAGCTTAAAATTCTTGTAAACAAATTCCCCCCTTAAAAGAATAGAGAAACAAAAACGATAACTACAGTATCATAAACACTATGGATACTGAGAGATTCTTAGAGAACAGTTTTGCTAACTACCCAACTTAGGGATTCAGTCAGCTACATAGCTTTCTTATTAACTTGGTAAATACTTTATCATCAGCAGTAAAAATAGATATTTTTTTTTTAAATCCAAGTAGACTCTTGAATAAAGTCAACACAATGAAGACATGAAACAACAATGTTGCAAAATCATAATTTTTGCTATATTTTCTCAGCAGTATCTGTGTGATTGACTTTAAAAATGAAATAAAGAAAACAATCAGCTTATGGCTGCAAGAAGCCTGAATGGTACTAGGCACACATGTCACAAACTACAGATTTGCCACTACAGAAAAAATCTGCAAAGCTTCATCATCACAGGACCCAGATCAAATACCAGACTCCCTGAGTGCACTGTTGGGTAGTGCTCTGGAACAGTAAGTATTCTGTGGTTTATATACCACCTCTGGTAGACACTCCCCGGGAGCATTCTGCACAAAAGAATAACTGCCAAAATTCTTCAAACTGATCATCTCTTTACCTTTTCCCAGCCTGTAGTTAAACAAGTCGCTTAATTTTTCATGCTTGAAAGCTGCTGAACAGTTCTCTACCCCATGTTTTTTGACTTTTTCTTCAGTAGGGACTAGCTACACTATCCATTCATGACGTTCTTGGACAGTGTCTCTGGGATGACTACATCAAAGAGGTGCTATTCCTACAAGGATTCTCTTTGAAGTCTCTCTTACATGCTTCATTATAAAATACAAGTAACCAAATCAAATCTGTGCACTTGAGCCCTGAAAACAACATGTAACAGTAAAATTAGAAACCAAAGAATTAGGTTAATTCAGTTGTCAGAACTGTACACACAGACCTGCCCTACCCATGGTTAGTGTCCCTATGCTGGGCACATGTACATAGTCCAACCACTTTTAACACACAACCCTCCACCCACACCTCCACTGCAGCTGCATTGTGGCCAGCCTCTCTGCCTTACAGAGCTCCCCTGCACCAATTTCTCTCTCCTAAGTCCCAGCACAGAACAAAGGTGTTACTTTGCAAACTCCTCCATTCTCTCATTCAACTCGAACCACTCCCATTTAAGTCTCCCAATACTCACAGTGACCAGATATAAAGTGTATTTCTGAAGCATCCATGTGTGTGGGAAAGCGATTCACAAAGAGATTGGGCAAAGAGTAGGCTGAACTTTGGGTATCAGAAAATCTAAGTCATTGAGGTTTTGGTTTTTTTTTTGCATTGAGTTAATGCAATCCATGTCAAAACAAAAGGAAAAGATTTAAACCCAGTTTTCTGCATAAATTTTGTCTTTATCAATAGTTAACCAAAACCACACATACACCAAAAAAAAAACCATCAGAAATATTACGATCAATATGTCTCTCTATCCTTAACTAATTTAGGAAAATTCAAGCAAAAACAGTTACCACTGTGCCCAAATATCATTTTGTTCATGATAATTTACTTTTGTTTTATGATTTAGTATTTTTAGCCCAAGCACTGCTGAAGGTGAAGCTGGACAACTAAAAATAAAGAATATTACATATTACATGAACTACTGTAGTTGTACTTTAGTTGTACAGACTCACATACCAGCATGGAATATCATGATGTTGCACAAAAATAATAAGCCACAAAGGCACAGAATACCCCAAAGGTAGCCTAAAGCAATGCAAATGAAAGCCAGAGTAAGCATATACTTAAAGTTGTAGGAGCTGCAATCAACATTCACAACTTTATGATGCCTTTTATGACACTGGCATACAATCCAGAACATCACATTAGGCATAAGTAGCATTATCTAAAAATAAAACACTGCTATTATCTTATGATCACTTCAATTTTGAGCCAGTTGCATCATTTTCTTGCTTTCTTTGAAAGTATTTGGCTTCTTATTTCACCAATTACTTGAAGCCTGTGGAAAGACTTTTGAGCATCTCTGCCAAAAGGCACTGACTTTGCAGTTCTGCTCTGAAGAAATGCAATGCGCTGTGGAGTGATTTGTTTCAGACTATTTTCTCTATGAGACTGCAATCTTGCAAGAAAGACTTTGTCTTTACCTTTTCCTTTTATTCTTTTTTTTTTTTTTTCCCTCCTTCTCCTGTGTTACAACAGAAAGAAATTCACACTTTTTTTTTTTTTTTTTCCTTTGAAACTCTTAGTGGAAAGCATTTATTTAAAAATCAGCAAGGAACTTCATATGTATCTCAGTGCTAAGATGTGTCTAAGATCTTAAGGTAAAGGTGCTGGATTCTTGCTTTAATTTTTGAGGCATCTCATTTGCAATTTTCTGTAAGATGAAGCATAAAAACAGTAGTTTCAGTGTTTTTGAAGATAAAACTGCTAACAGAGACTACAAGAGGTGTATTTTTAAAGATTTGAAAAGATCAAACTGTTAAAAGTAAACAGAAATAACTTCAAATAATAATAAAAAGGTAAGAATTTCCTGTTCTACATTAGCGTTACTATTTGCACCATTCTACATTATCTCCACACATTCAGAAAGCACAAATCCTATCAGAGAGCATACATGCCAAAAGGGGACAACACAATATTATCTACAGATTGAGTTCCTGTTAGTTGCTCACTCAACATGTTATGAAAATGTCTCTTCAATGGTGTGCATCCACATTATGATAGCTAATTTTGACCCTCCCATGACAGTTCTCTCTGAGGCAAGTTAATGGGCCAGATACTTTGCTGCTTACACTTGGCATATTATGACTTTCTAAAGAGATATACACCACCTGCATCTGAACTGCATTAATTGCCAAATTTAAAACTCAAATTATTATTTGACAATTTTTATTTGGAGGAGGAGAAAAAAAATATTTCAGGTTTGTTTCATGTGTTTTGAATGTGGGGATGGGAGGAGATGGAATATGACAGCTCCTTCTCCAGACACCAATAATTACTGATCACTTGAATTTTTTTTTTTCCTCTAGAAATTACACTAAACCACAAAGCCTCCTTTTAGAGTAGTACTTCTTTAAAGTAAAACTAAGAGTGTTTACTTCTTAGAGAAGAAAGCTTAAAGAAATTCTCATCTGTATATTATTAAAAGCGGACAATATAACTATGGAAAAGAATACAATAAAATTACAGTGCTGAGGTACTATTACACCATAATTTTAGCTAAAAACTTGTTTCTCATCTCTCTGTCATTAGCAATTTCTTACATTGGAAAATTCTAAGACATCAAGTAAAATGAAAGATCACCAAGGCAAGAGAGGTAAACAATTTTTACTCCTTGAAACAGTTACTAGAGGAAATGCTTAGTACTTAACAAAAATTAAATTTCAGGATTTTCAGTATTCTAAATTCCATGATACCTGGAAAGCTTAAGGAACAGTCCCTGCTTAAGAATTACTTATCAACTTCATCAATAATTTGTTAATAAACTTTGTTTTATGAAAACTTGACATGCAGTTTTGTAAATATACTCTTGTTTCACTATACCTGGAACTGAAATAATATTTACTCTCAAGATAAACATTTCATGGTTGGTTCTCAGTCTAAATTATCTCTGCTTATCAAAACCACATAATTGTGAATCAAACATCAAGCTGCAATTGTAAACAAGTTTATCCAAAATTAAAGGTTCATTACTCACATAATAGAAAACACACTGAAGTATTTCATAATGACACACAATTTCCCTGTTGACTACTTTTGATCTTTAATCTATGTTGGCTTCAGGTCAGCTGGCAAACAGATACCATGCACTGATTTCTGTGTATATGTTAATGATGATCTAAATTATCCTAAAATTGAATTAATTATGAAGATATACATAAAGCAGGCTTCATAGGATTTTCCTAGTACTGGCTATGAACAAAATCTCAGGCACAAGAGAAAACAATTCCTGATACCACAAGGGTTTCCTAAAATTGATCCTGATACTGTTTAAACTTGCAAAGCCTAACTGTCTGTTGTCAAGCTGATACACTTGCTTGTTTTTTTTAAAACAGACGACTCTGAGATAGGAAATCAGCATAGGAAATTTGAGCCCTGAAAATACTAAGGCCCTTCTTTTTCATATGATGTAACTGTATTAGGCAATATCACATGCTCAAAAATATTTATTCAGGCAGCATGACACAAGCTTGAACAATTGCTTAAGTTCTCAATGTGTTGTGTTTTTGTTGTTGTTGTTGTTGTTTTTCCTCTCCATTCCAGCATCACTTGCTGGGTTAACTAAAAGATATCCAATGTAAGAAGTGACACTTTCCTGCCAATTAGCAGAACAAAGTCTGCATAAGAACATATAAAAAGAGTTTGGTAGTGCAAAAATTTACTTTCTCCTACAGTCATGAAGAGTTTACAGAACCACTGATCAACAACAAGTGAAGCATGTGGTCCATGCTAAGATTCCGTAAATTCATATGGACCAAATTCTAACCCCTCTATAAAGCCTTCCCTGAACAAAATATTGCCACACTTCACATTGAGAAAGACCAGTAGGCAGCGTCTGATTTTACTATCACTTCTGCAGCATTCAAGATGATAAACTGGAATAGCTGAACATTGGGAAGAACAAACTGCAAAGCATATATATTGCTCTATATGAACAGACGACTCCATGTTTAAAAAAAAAAAAAAAAACTGGTCTAATAATTGGACGTAAGTTAGTTGCCTACAGATTTAATAGAAATTTACCCATCCAACCTCAAAAGATTTCTTAAATGGTCATCTCCACTATTTATTACAGAAGCTGAATTTTCTGTACCTAAAGTAGAAAACAGACAAAAAAAGAATATCACTGAACATCAATAATTCTAATTTAAATCTTGGTTTCACCTCCAGCTATCTTTTCACCTTTTATATTAAGGCACACAATCACGCCTATATGTATCATGTCTTTTAGGTATTCTAATTTCCATATGCAAACACTCTGGGCTTATTTACATATTTGTTAAGAGAGAGGTTAATAACTCTGTTTTGATTTGAATGCAATCTTAGTACAAAAGCTTTATTATACTGATCCAGTTTCATATGCTGAAATAAGTACTATGATAAAAATAAATGGAACTTTAGAATTTTGTCCTGTTCTAATTTACACATGCACACAAAATCTTTGAATCTATTATTATAAATATTATTACACCAATAATGGATTGCAACTATCATTGCTTATAATCTAGCAAACTCTATTCTACTCCTACATACCTTACCTTGCTCATTCATTTTCATGGACTTGAAAAGAAAACTGAATTTTGCAGCTGTCACTCAATTTAAATGAAATTAATAGATTATTTTCCAAAAGAAAAGAGAATGCTCACATAAAAAGCATTTTTTTAAAAGAAAAAAAATGAGTTAAATGACATTGAAAAAGAATAATAAAAGAAGAAATAAAGCATAAAAATATTATCTTCTCTTTCAAAGTATACAACAATTACAATAACATTCAAATTCAGTTAAAGTCCTGAATACTGGATGTTGCTGCTAAATATTGTAGATTTAACTGACTAAATTGAAAGATGTTCAATTACTAAAACAAGATTTATACTGTATATGTAAAATATTTTCTAATCTATATATGTTCTGTATTTACTGTCTTTAAAATCTGTTCACTTAAGTACACAACAGCTAAAGGTAGTTAGGAGAAAAACATGGGTTGATTGTGGGATGATTAGTGAAGGATCTGATATACTTCAACACTCTCTTTTTGCCCCTTTACAAGGCCATAACAGCAGGGCTTGGATAGAGAAGCAAGAACCAGCAGTGAGAATAACAAGCCAGAAACTACTTAGAGAAACTAGACACACTGAAACACATGGAGAAAATAGGGTTCACCCATGAGCATCAAAAACTGACTGGATGCAACACTGACACCACTGTCTATGATCCACAATACTGGAGGACAGTAGGAAAAATGCTGATTCTAGGAGTGGACCCAGAAATTAGGCTCATTCCAGTGCAGTCACAGGAAAAGTCATGAAGCCTTCTTCAACATTGCTCACAAACACATGAAGGACAGCAAGGCAGTAGCAAGAACATCCAAAATAGATTCATAACAGGAAGGTTCCTACGACAAAATGTCCAGCTATAAGCATAAGGGGAAAGCAGTGCAATATAACTTGACTTCAGGAAGGCTTTTCTTCCTGACTTTCACTCTGCTCTCGTTAATGGGATGAGTACTGAATAAACAGACTCCTAGATGGTGTGAAAACAGTAGACTGCAGGGCTCAAAAACTGGTAAACTGTAATCTGACTTGTAACTGGTGCTCAGCAACAAGCACAGTATGCCAGGAATTAGCACAGTGGCTCACACTGCAGTTGAAGACAACACTGTTAGGAAGGGTGCTCAACACACTGAACAGCATTTTCAACCCTACAAGCACATTAAGATACTTGAGGCTCACTCTGTTCTGTCTTTTTCTAATTCACCTGAGCCTCTTCAGGTGAATAATGACATTCAGTACCTGGAGAGTACTTCTTGCTAAAAAGCATTTAATACCAATGAAATGTGATTTGCATTCATGCATGGAAAATAGTTCTGGTAGTCTTTACTGCATTATCCTATACTACAAAAATAAGAAGATTACATTCTCTACCTAAAATCAACAATTCAGAACCGCTTTGCAATTTCCATTAAGAGTATTCAGCCAGTAAATGCTGCTTCCCAGAGCTATCCTTGATTTGTATATACTCCCAGGTCAACTAAAAGTATATACATCCCTAATGAATGAATTGTTGCATTAAAGACTGGCCTTTTTCCCATGTTACTTGCAATGATCTGCAACTGATGAATTCTGAAGAAGGCAGGTAAAATCAAGTTTGGAACAGAAACTTTTGTGCTTAGCAGCTCACATTCTGAGTTCCACATAGGAAAAGGATCAAAAGAAGTTCAGACACCTTGGTGGCATCCTTTTGCAATAATAAATGAAGCGATACAGCAAAGACAAATGATCCAGGCAAATGCACTGAAGAAGGAAGTAACATGTTCCTCAGTAAGCAGAGCTATGGTGCAGAGCAAACATCTACCTTTTTAATCTTCTACATCATAGGCATGCAAGGAACAGCTCCGAACTTGGAGAAGTCTATAGCAAAGACAGAATTACTCATTCCAGTCCTACACGCAGTACTTCTGCTTAGTAAAAATGGAATTGAGGTTTCTAAATCAGCAAATAATGTTAACAGCAGAATTTTTTTTGGTTTTAGAGAACTAGTCCTGGCATGGTCTCATGGACCACATACCAGTTAAGAGTAGGAACCGCATCAAGTGCACTCCTAAAGAGCAACATCCAGTTTAATTTCATTCAAAGGAAATCAGTTTATGTAACTGAATTTCCAGTTATGAGTTTTTCAACTCACAATCCAGTGCAAAAGCACACTCCTCTCCCAAATTAAAGCACTAATGTAGACGTACCTTGGCCATCCTCTAGCATTGTATCTGCTTATTGTACTGGTCTTGAGAAATAAAAGCCTCTCAAACTGGCAACCTCAAAATAAAAAAAAGTTATGGAAACTTTATCAGAGGACAATGGTAACATCCAGAATGCCTATAAAATATCTCAGAATGATTGAATTTGGCTTACATTTTTATCTGTCTTCTACACATTTCTAAGCCCTTGCCTGGACATCATCACAGATGTAGCTTTTTTCTGAAATTTAAAAAAAGCATTTGAAAATCTAAACTGTTTCCTTTAGAAATGGTAGAAAAACTAAAACTAAAGATTCTAAAGGTTTAAGATTTTTTAAAATATCCTATGCTTTAAAAAAATCATATTTTATTTTTCTCTCCAATGAATGATGAGGGTCAGTTCATGAATTTCATTAACTAAGATGTCAACAACAATTAATTCTCTTTACAGTAGCACAGTTTGATCTTTCCACTTCTTCTCTTGCCCACCCACAGTTATGTATTACAATCCCATGTCTGAAACTTGAAGCACCAAGACCAACCAAATCAAGTCAAATCTTAAATCTGGCAATAGAAGGCTCCCTTCGCTCTAGGCAGATTTCCTATCTAGCAGAAAATATACATCATTTCCTGATTAAAAAAATCAAAACAGTAACAACAAAAAACACACCACAACACTACTGTTTTATTTGCACTTCAAGAGACTGCCAAGAAAGATGAAGTTTGTTATAAGTACCCCTGCTGTTGTTTCAGTGAGTGATTTATCACTTTCAGAACTAAGTAGGAGGAGGTCAGGCTGCAAAAAGGAAACAACTCATTCAAGGTAGCATTTCTCCTTCCACAGTCAGCTGCTGCTGCAAAAAATTTTACTTACTTAATGACTGCCTATAATAACAATACGATCCTGTTCATTCATGCTCACAACAGGAGGTACTGCTCAGAAAATATTCTTGAGAGATTACAACATTCTATAATGACTGATCACTATTCTTCAGACAAATGTCCAACTCAACTTAGTAAGTATCTTCCATGTCTTCTACAATCTGTACATTATTATAGAATTTCATAACTTACAATACAGAAGATGACTTAAAATGCTAGGATAGCTGTGCTTTTTTTTAGTAGTCCTGCTCTGATAATTACGAAGATTTTCCAATACGTTTAGGGACTGATGAAGACAATACTCAGAAATCAGAGATATTTATATCTGTATAAAGCAATTCAAAGATGAAATGTTGGAGGTTTAAAAAGCAATGCTGAAATGGAAATAGTCTATCATAGAGTGTAATACATGTGCCATCATATTCCTATTTAAAAAAAGCTTACATTCTTCTCTTACATCCCTTTTATCTAACCTATGTTGAAAAACAGTGATTTATTGCTCAATCATGTAGAAGTATTGAGTTCTTTTAATCTGTTGCAGTTTGGACATAAACAGGCATAATTTTCAGAGCAACTTATGACTTTTTTGTAGGAAACAAACTTATGTAATACGCAATGCAAAAAAGAAATGCATGCAATGGGGAAGATGCTTGAAGACTTAACACAAACGTTCGATATGCCTAAAAACATGCAGGAAGAGACATATAAAAACAGGTTAAACAAACCATTACACCAATCACATTTCAATTTATTTGCTATGTAAAAGTGCTTACTGGAAAGCAGTCACACCACAAGTACAGACAGGCAATAGTTGGCGTACTTAGTGATTAAAAAGGCACAGTTTTTGCCACTTCTCAGAATGGACACAAGCTTACAATCAAGTAATCCAGACAGCCTGCACCAGTGTTAAGTTACTGTAAATAAATGTTTTTTGATGCTCAGAGAGAACCTCCTGTATTTCACAGCACTGGGTCCAAGTTGAAAAGGAGCCTGGCACCACCCTCTCTTCTCCTTTCTCTCAGATATTTACATATATACACTGATAAGATTCCCTCCCAGGCTTCCTCTTCTCCAGGCTGAACAGCTCCAGCTCTCTCAGCCTCTCTCACAGGAAAGGTGCTCCAAGACCTTTAATCACCAGAGTGATCCTTCACTGGACTCCCTTCAAAATGTCCATTTCTCTCTTGTACTGGGGAGCCCAGAACTGGACCCCACGCTCCAGATAAGGGATGCTGAAGAGAGAGGAAGGATCAATTCCATAAGCCTTCTACCAGCACTCTTTCTATGCAGCTCAGCCTACAATAGCCTTCAGTTCCACAACGGATATGTTGAATGTGAGTGTTCATCTTGCTGTCCAACAGGACCCTTAGGTCCCTTACCGTTCCCTACTCTGGTGTATCAGCCACCTTCCCATTCATTTTTGCATCATCTGCAAACATGATGAGTGCTCACTCTGTTAGCACTTCATCATTCAGATTACTAACGATGATATTAAATGCTATTGGACCTAGCATTTACCAGGAAACACCACTAGTCAATGGCCAACAGTTAAGTGCCTCAAGTTCTAATCAAGATAGTCATTTTCAGATCCTTTTTCACAGTATCTGAGTTACAACACAGAACAACATAGATACCATTTTGTGTCAGGGAATTGGTTCTGTATTACATGATGTCACAAAGAGAAACATTGTCTCTTAACTGAAAAACAATAAGGCATATCTTACAGAAATCATTTCTAGCCTACAGCCAGTGAATACAAACCAGTACCCTACATGAGGAGAGCTTAAAAAAAAAAAAAAATTGCCTCACCATCATGCCCACATCAAAAGAACAAACATCCGAATGGAGAATTCATCCCCCTTTTTTGTAGCTATCAGAGCAAAGCAACTGTAGCAGCCTGAGGGGTCAACAGACAGCATATTAAATTTTTCATTATACTTTTGCTTTTTATTTTTTTATATTTTTTTTATATATATATATTTTTTTATCCTCCTCGTTCCCTCTCTGCTCTTCCCCCATCCCATCTCCAGTATCCCGTTGTACTTTTATCCAGCTTTTCTATTTCAGCAGTTAAATGTTTTACTTCACCCCCTTCTGACCTTTCCTCTTTACACATCTGTAGCTGAACCCTCCAAAGGTTTTCATAAATTAAAAAATTACTGGCTTCACATTACATTCAAATTTTTAGATACGAGGTCTGACTCATAAAACTGAATAGATCTGTAATAAGATATGTATGTATGTAAAAACTACTAGGAGAAAAAATATACAACAAAACAGCACAGCATTACATAATACATTTAGTGTCAAGAAGTGTTCTACAGGTTGCTCAGAACTTCAAGTCAAATGTCTCCTTAGCTCTTTTTCACAGTTCTGCATTTCATTACCATGCACAGCTTAGACAATATTTTTTCTCACATTCTGTTCACTGCTGTGTATTTGTGGAAATGTAGGATGCCAAAATCCAGTGTTTATATTCACTGAATAACATCAAGTCCTACCTTAAAAACAGGAGGGAAAATGTAACCTGTACAAACACTGCAAGTGCTTAACAAAGCAGCCCACTTGCCAACTGTAGTTATTAATACCTTCACCACCAGTGAAACTGTAGAATTAAGATATTTGTGCCTGGGGCTTGTAATTACCCTCCTCTTGCTGATAAAAGTCTTGTAAGCAGTTACTTACTTTATCTCGATTAATCCTTTGATTTCCATTGGCATGTCTTAGAGATGGAAGCAACAATTACAGCACAAAGGAAGTTTTTCTCCAAGAGGAGTTGCAGTTCACTTATCATGTCAAAGCAAGCAATATGCTTTGACAGGGCTCTCAGTCTTTTTCACGGATTGCTAAGCATGCACTATAACTTGTGCTATGCCTTGGATGCAAGTAGTTTCTTGATGCAACCTACAAATCTGGTGGTGGTACACAAACAATTCTCTAAAGGTTCAGAGAGGGAGGGCAAGGGATGCCCTGGCCAGTCCAGACATTAGTAGGATTTCCTCTGAATAATGTCTTCACCAAAAAGGGACAAAGGAAACATAGTCCACAGTACCAAGCCCAGTCAACAGCCAGCATCTGCCTCAAGGCAAAAGTCTTGACTTTGGTTTGCAGCATCTCAAGTCAGGGGCTAGGGAGGGACACTAAGAGGACATACGAAGAAATATTAGATACAAACTGGTAATTTAGGGTAAGTCCTTTATTCCAGCTCTAAGATGGAGTGGATAGATGATAAAAGAGAACTGCAAAAAAAATTGATAGTCAGTGTAGAAGCGTGACCAATACATGCAAAGGCAAGTTTTCCCTCAGTGTTTTCCACCTTGGATAATCACACTTATATGAGTATTTTTGTTGTTGTTTTTACTCTAATCAACATTTTAGTCTTTGAAGCTTCAACTTCTTTTAGGAAAAGGGGGAATGGTTTTAGAACCAGGGCTGATAACTTTTTAATCACCAGAGTGATTAAAAAAAAAGAGTGGTTTTAAACTAAGACAGGAGAGGTTTAGGTTAGACATTAGGATGAAGTTTTTCACACAGAGGGCAATGATGCACAGGTTGCTCAAGAAGGCTGTGGATGTCCCATCCCTGGAGGCATTCAAGGCTGGCTGACTGTGGCTCAGGGGAGCCTGGTCTAGTGGTTGGAGACCTTGCACATAGCAGGAGGGTTGAAACTAGATAATCATGATGGTCTTTTTCAACCCAGGCGATTCTATGAACTTCTCCAAGATTAGTCAAAACATGACAACAGAACAAGTTTCCAAGAAATGCATGCTATGAGAAACACAAGCTCTAAAGAAGCAGAGAGCAACAAAAAAAGAGCAGAAACATGACAAACCCATTTGCTTGTGCAATTCAGGAGCTTCTCTTTCTCAGCATATGATCATGAAAATTGAGATGGACCCAAATACTGATTTGAAAGTTGACATGCAAATATGTAGCCAAGCTCAAAAATCATACATTAGTTTTTGACTAAGAATTCACTTCAGGTTATGAGTTCTTTAACCTGGGATACTTAATTTTAATATGACAGAAAACTGAATCTACTGCTGTTGCTTGAGGGTAGGCATAAGGGCTATCCATATTTAAAACAGTTACGACAACAATTATAAGAGATGTTTAGAAATAAGATCTGTCATTTCTAAACTAGCATTCATTAATTTTACAGCATACCTTCATTCACATATATTTGCCCCCTGTACTACTTATTAGTTGACTAATCCATTACCAGCTTCCCAGACTGCATGTAATAACATTCATTAATTCCAGCAATTACAAAGGATAGGGATTCTACAGTGGCTGGATACAAACTAGTATCTTAAGAGTT
The DNA here is from genome assembly GCF_023343835.1 of Lagopus muta. NCBI lineage: Eukaryota > Metazoa > Chordata > Aves > Galliformes > Phasianidae > Lagopus > Lagopus muta. The sequence goes on from NC_064439.1 coordinate 26,226,115, forward strand.
TTACAGCTCTATTCCACATCACTCATTTCCAGATGCTTCATATTTACTACTTTGTTTCAATCTTATTAATCAGAAATAAGAATGAGAGAATGGCAACTATGGCAGCACACTAAAAATAATTCCATAAGCCTTTTGTCACAGGGCATTAATACTATCCTGTAAAGGACCTTGGCTTGATTCCTAGCCCTAACAGAAGGAAAAAAAAAAAAAAAAAAAATGGTGATTCACATTTGCCTTTCAACACCAAGCTGATGGCAAACAGAATAATGAACGCCTGAAGAGGAGAACGAAGCATCAGCACCATATAACCTTGAGAGTGAAGACTTGAGAGTAAACCTTCAGCACTATGATAAGAGGGACAAAGAAGAGATAGAGAGAACAAAAGCAAGGTCAAGAAGCAGGCCAACACAAGCATGTATCAGAAAGATCATACTAACTCTAAAATAATGTGATCTTATAAACATAAGATCTTAGAACTAGAAGATGAAGTCTCCTAAGCAACATATCCATGTATTCCAGAACAATTAAGGAAAATTATATATACACAGCAATTGAGGACATACAGCGTGAAATAAAACCATTCTAATTTAGGTGTTGGTACTATAGCCAGTATCATTAATATCTCAGTAAGACTGTGAAAAATTAGGAATATACAGGGAAGAAAATCAAGAGTCAGAATTATGTATTGGAACCAAAAATGTTCATGCATGAACATCTCAGAATATTTTGGTTTCTTTCTCCATTATTTTTAACCCATAAAATTTTGGTTTTGGAAGAAAACTTCACATTACTGTTGGTTGAACATTTGGCTTATGTTCAAGTAAGAGTGCACTAAAATAATAATTTCTCCATAATTTTTATGTGATCTTTAAAGCCTTACCAGAAATATTACTTATAAATGCAACAAATGAAAAATGAAAAACACATCAGAGACCAGTGGTTGAATGGGAAGAAGGACAAGTAAAAGATCTTTTGGAAGAACTGCTATTTACAACAAAGATGAAAATGTGTAGAAAATTGAACATGTAACAGCAGAGCTTTTTATTTAAACACTATCATATGTCATTTAATCATCACATTTAACACTTTACAAAATGATCTCAAATGGTTGTGGAACTATTCTTAATTTAGACATAGATATTTAAGGACAAGATTTATATATGCATTGATACTAAATGTAATAAAAATCTGTTTTCAAAGCAAAAGATGTTGCACTGATGCACAGACATTAGGGTATCTCAGCTGGAAACAGTAGAAGTTGGAAGAGACAATCTTTAAAGTTCTGGTCTACTGTAGTAAAAAGAAATCAGATAAGCAGCTTCATATGAAGTATGTAAATACTTCTGCATTATTGTTCAAAACATTGGGAAAATACGGCTTGATGTTTAAACGAATAGAGAGAATGAAAATAAAATAATTAGAAATTAAATTGAAAACAAACTAGAAGCACTGCTTTGAATTAACTACTTTCACCTACAGTATGCTTTTGTTTACCCATGGAACTTTTTTTTTTTTTTTTTTGAGGTTGAACTTTTTGCACAGTTTGGGGGACCTGTTGGGAGAAACAGCTGCTTCAGTCTCCTTTTCCTTTTGTCCCTTCACTCTTAGGTGATTACGTAAGCAGACATTTAAAGGCTTAATCAGTAAGACTGCTTCAAGATTTCCTGCCCACGTTCAAAACAGAGATATGTACATGCATGATAGAGTGAACTATTTTCCATTTTGAATTAAGCATGAGCAAAAACAACAATAAAAAAAAACCTTACAACACATGAACAAGACACCCCAGAATTCAGAACAATTCATTAACTTAGAGTTTGAATCCATTTGATGCTATTTCTGACATTTTAATTGTTAATTACTATCTCCCGCAATGGGATCCTTATCAGCGCAGTTTTCTGCAACCAAACATCCCAGCTCACACATCTCCAGTGGTGGCAATTCATTATGCAAAATGCTGCCTCATGCTTGATCATTCCTGATGATGAGCTGCATTCCAGTGTCAGCAAGGACTTGGGGTGGGAAAGCAGCTACCGCTCACGTACAGCCCATAGTTTCAGCAGTGATACAGGAGCAATCCTAAATCGTCAGATTTGCAGAGCAGCTTGCTCTAGCCCCGCACCCTCCAGGCCCAAGCAATCATGGTATTTATGACTGGATTGGTCTCTGACCCAGATACAGTACTGATTATTGCAGCTTTCATTTGGCAGCAGTAATTCTGACCTACTGCACTAATAATTTTGCTGTTGGGAACTAATTAACAACCAGAGTCTACACTTCTGCTTTAACCTACCTGTTAACAAGTTTGTAATGAAATTTCAATCAAGCTTTACTGTGCACTCATTAAACATAGATACATGTGTGTATATACATGCACTGAAATTATGAGTTCAGTCATACATAATTAAAGAACATATTATAATAAATAAAATGTGCTACAGTGTGTCTTATAATGTATTTATCTTATGATTGACCAAGATAAGATAAAAAAAATTGAAGTGATTACATTTCTAACTTCATACTATTTCATACAGGTCAAATAAGACAATTCAAATGAGGTTGAATGTCACATCTATGTGAGCACAGCCCTTGTGCAACACTTGTGTCAATACTACGAGAAATGCAAACCTAATTTTTTCTGAATATACGAGAAAATGAATAAAGATTTATTACATTACCTCAATGATATGAAATAATACAATATACCTTGTTAGTCTCTTAATAGTGAAACTTCCAAAGGATCTAAATAGCTTAGATGCCTAGAGTGGAAAGTTGTCAGTGTACCTTTTCAGTATACCGGGTTTCTTACACAACTCTGAAATAATGTTTCCACCCATTTAGATTTCAGTCTTAATGTGCCTACCCACAAGAAGTCATACAGCCGTGATTAGTATTTAGAGCAAAATCTAAAAAAGAAAAACAAAAAAGGAGAAAAAAAAGTATAATTATGATAAATAGACAATACATTCTAGAATGTACAACTTTCTAAGTTAATAATTCCTGTACATCCCGTATGTGCACAACTTCAGCAATATATCAATGATATTAGGTCAGCAGTGAAAGCAGAAGAAAATCACTGTTAACCATACACCTGATAAAACAAGATTCCATGCTAAGATTCAGAATAATCAAACAGAAAATAATCTTAATAGATTAAATCAATACTGGTTGAAGAAAAACATGCAGATTGATTGCTCTTCATTTCCCTTTGATTGTTTCTAAGTCAGCATAGCAGTAGTAGTAATGACACATGAATGTGTGAGGTTCTGCAACAGTAGAAGAGCTTCAAAAATAACCTGTATAAATTCACCAATAGACCACATTTTATCTGATCAATATAAACCAATCTTCCCTGAAGACAAACATCTGTCTCTCTATATTCCATGAAATAGTAGTTACATATGTACTAAATGTCCAGCATATCTTTATGATACAACTAAACAATTGCACATATCAGTGAAGACTGAAACTTTTACTTTGTTTGGTACAGTGCCTACAAACTGGCACTCTGGGCACTTAAAACAGTCTTGAACTCCACTGGTTTGCCTACACCAGACTCATCAATATCCCAGTTGGATACTTAGTTACACCGTGCACTTCTACCTCTGAAAAAGAACACTAGATTTACACTGCCTTAAATTATGCTCTTTGACCTTTTCTGATTACCAGTGTCCACTCAACCTTCTCAAGATGAATGGTGGGTATCTTCATCCAAGACAGTTCATTCAGCAATCACAATATTTCCTATAAGTTAGATAAATTGAACGGTCACTTAACAGGGAGAAAGGCTAACATCAATTGCAGCAAAGGTCATTCATTTCAGTTATCACATACTGTATTAAATTGTCACCCAATCTGAACAGCAATTTCATCAATAACCCATCCAACTAGAATGACTGTGAATGTTAAAAACCATCCACACACTCTCTGATGGACACAGCAGTCAAGGAACTCCTGTGGCTCTGTAAAGCAACAATAGCAAGGGCCAGCAAGTAAGGAAACACTGGTTCTCATGCATCAGCATGGGTGAGAAAGAAAGAAAAAGATAGATTCAAAAACTCATGGTGTACAGTATAGCCTCCAACTGTACTGTAAACACTGATCTGCACTACAAATGAAGAGTAAAAATTCTTTCCATGAACCCCAGAGCTCTTACAAAAGGGCACGTGTCAAGTCATAGGAAATGTGATATCCTGAGAAAACAATACCAGCAGAAAGATCTTGATTCTGAACTATCTCCCCCACTAAAATGTTGTGATTTAACACCAGCATCAGCTCAGCACCTTGCAGCCACTCATCCACTTTCCCCAAATGGGATGAGGGGAAGAACTGGAACAAAAGCATGAGAACTTGTAGGTTCTAAAGCCAGCATACTATGTAAAGTAAAAGCTGCGTGCACAAAGCAAAGCAGAGAATTCATGTGCATGAATTGTCTTGGGAAAACAAATGCCATCATTCCCAAAGTTCCCCCCTTTCTCTTTCTTTATCCCAGCTTTTATTGTCCAGCACGACACCACATGATATGAATGTCCCTTTTTTTTTTTTTTTTTTTTTTTTTTTTTAAAGTCTGAGTCATCTGTCCTGGCTCTGTCCATTCCCAGCACCTTGTGCACACTGAGCTCCTCACTGGCAGGACAACATGAACAGCTGAACAGTCCACAATTTTGTGTAAGCACTGCTCATCAGCAACCGAGACATCAGTGTATTAGCATCACTGCCATCATCAAAAATCAAAATCATGGCATCATGAGAGCTTCTATGAAGAAAGTTAACTATCCCAGCCAAAATTGTGACAGTTACTCAGCTTGAAATTTTGCTGTGTCATAATATTTTGGGTACTTTCACAGAAATATGGGAATACCCTATTCTTCTTAGTCCTCCAAAGTCACTGGTCAGTTCTGCTGGCTCTGCTTTTACTAGAGAGTATGATGCATGGAAAGCAATAGAACATCAAATGAATACGATTACTATCCTCCATCTGCCACAGAAAAATACACCATAATTATTTTGACTCCATAAAGAGAGCTTTTTTGTAGTTTATTTTGAAATACAAATAATTACTTCTACATGCGCTACTTTGCAAAATAAAAGCAAGATCTATGCTTTACAAAAAAAGTCACAACACACTGTGCTTTTATTTAGCATACAAGCTTGCAAACAGGTCACGGAAATTACAAATTAAAAAAAAAAAAAATCACACTTAGATCCCTCTCATGTTTTCAAGTAAATCATAACCTAATTTTCAGACAATCCACTCTGCCAGCAAATCTGAAAGCAAATGCCTGAGCATTTATAGACAAAATCTATATAGTCTACTCAGAGTAACATCTGGTGTTACATCCAATCAGGAAAGACATGCAATACCGTATGGCTTTTTTTTTTTTTTATACAGTTCAAAACATTGAATATCCAGAATACCATACTTAAGGAGGTAGAAGAAGAGAGATGAAATCCATCCCTCGCTAATAATTGGTCTAAATTATTTATTCCTAGCATAACCTCTCACCAGTAGTATTATGGTATAGCAATCCTATCTGATAGTCACGTTTAAGTAAAGCAAAATGATTTAGCATTGTTAAGTCCTTGTTTAGAGAAGATGGGCCAAAAGGACAGAAATAAAAGCTTATACTTCAGGTAAACTCAGTATTTTACATATTATTTTAGTAGTATTTTACAGATTATGTTTTTCAAAACCCCTGAAACACTATTTTATTTTAATTCACTACAATGATGTTATTTCTGCACAATAGGAATGAATCACAAATTTAAAGTTGCACTTCCAAGCACAGAGAGTCAGCCAGAATTCTGATGAAAATAGTAGTTAGAAGATTTGAAAAAAAGATAGATTACACCAAAACTTACAAACTTTGACAACAGAACTCTTTATTTCTTTCCAAAACTCTCAGAACTAATGATGATGGAATTGAGACCCATGCACAGCAGCATTAAAAAGGAAACATGGGGAAAAAAATACAGGCTTGATCAGCAATACAGTTTGGGGTTTTTTTTTTTTTTTTTTTTTTTTTTTTTTTTTTTTTTTACAGTGAAGCAGTTTTTATCAATTACTTAATAAAATTTTTCACAATAAAGCACAAAATGCAAGCAGATTTCTAAAATCTGCAGTAAGAAAGATTACTCTACCATTTAAAAGCAGAAGCTAGTAGTGTTTGACAGAGCTATTTAGAGAGATTGTTATTTTACCTCTGGATTCTGAGATGCAGTTATAACAACCCGTCACCAAATCAGCTGAATAAATGACAGAGTACTCTGACACAAAGAGAGCACTGTATGAAAACAACATTCTGATAAAGTAGCATTAGTAGTACTGTGAGTTTCACTTAAAACCAAGCCAAAGACTTCTTCAATAAAGATATTATACTGACAACCTTAACACATGTACTTCTCCAACAACAACCAATAGCCAAAGTCTTCTGCAGTTAACAACTTGGTATACATGAATAAAGGATATTCTAAGTATCTGTAACATTGTCAAAAATATTTCAAGACTGTATTTTTATGCACTTTAAAATTCTCATGAAGATGATTACAAGCAACAAAGAAACTACACGATATCTAAGTTGAAAAGCCATATAAAAAAATTACCATATTTAATACAGTAAGAAATTTTTTTAAATGTATAATTTATTTTCTTGTTCTTAGGTGCTAAGCTTTCCTTTTGTAAGATTTGTAAGTAATTATTTGAGTATCCCTTAAATGCTGCACAAGACTATGACAATGCCAGTTGCACTTCACATCAGTTTTTACTGTGCCAGAGTGTTCTATCTTGCAACTGCAAAAAACAGAGCAGAATCCATCTGTCCCAGTGTTATTCCATGGCTAAGAATGAAATGGATAAATTCCAAACTTTCAGCTAGAATTTAGTGATTAAAGATTGAGTCTGGAGCCATCTGCTAAATTACAATAATCTGTTAGATGTCAGAAATCCTGACAGTGAGAAATGGACAAAGATCTTCCAGCAATGAAAATTCTATTAAATAATTCTAAAGCATCATAATGACATGACTATTTCCGAGATACTTTTATTTAATCACCAAAAACGTATTAAGATTATTCTAAAACGAAAGTACCAGGCTGCACTGTTAAAGTGCATTTTTACAAATATGTCAGTACTAAATCAACTTTAATACTTTGTAAACTAAGAATCTCTTAGTTGCACTGGCCTAAGTAGAAATACTGCGTATATGTCCAAGAGGGTCATCTAGTATCTTGTAAACAACATACAAAATATTTTACTGAATGGCAGTGAAAGTGGAATGTTCACCACAGAGTTTGTGCTATTCACTACAATGCTTTGTGGTAAAAACATTGCTTAACTTTTCTCATTGTACTGAAAAACTAGACAGGGGCATTTACAGAACAAACTTAAAATTGAACGAAAGACAAATTATTTAAAAAATTATTCACAAGAAGTCATTGTACATGCATGGTCTTTAAAATGGCTTTTTTGCTGGTAGGAACAATTTCTTTATCTTTGCCAAGGCAAAAGATTGATGCAGCATTATCAATGCAGATAAAAGAAGCAGCTTGGAATCTATTAAATTGCCTTTGTCCTTGAGTGGCTACAATGAATTAAATTTTAGTTTGAAAGCTTTTCCATTAAAGAGGTTTTAAAACAATAACTTCTTGTTTTGAAACTTTTCTCGAGACCGGTTATTTCTAAACACACATGACATTCTCTTCTTCAAAAATGAAACAGCAATAAAAAGCACTCTCTAGATATAAAATCACAATCACATGCACAGCACGTGCACAAAAATCAGGCAGGCCAAAGGATTTCAAAATGGCAGGTGTTATAACTGAAGAAAGTCAGTTTATCTCAATTTATTTTGCAAAACTGAGGAGCAAACTCCTTTTTGCCTGTATTGTGAAGAAACTTAAAAGTATTTTTTTCCACCTCAGAGGTGGTAGGAACCACATGAGTACACAATATTTTCACTACTTCTTCTCTATAGATGACAATGGCCCTGAGAGATGGAAAAAGGAAACAGAAGTAGGTTAGGCACTTAAAACTGTACAACTCCTATATAAAATCATGAACCATCAGCCAAAGTATGGTAACTATTGGAACTAACAACAAGTCTATGTGAAAAACTCCCTGATGGCGCGATAAAATAATTAACAAATAAAATAGCCTGCAATCCAAATATCAAAATACCTAAACTAATTCAGAATGTGTTTCTGTACATTTACCAGGCCTACCTACTAAAATTATATAGTCATTACTGTACAAAATAAGCTCTAGCAGACATTTATATTGTTCAAGGATAAAGGAGTAATCTTTTCCATAAACTCTCCCAAAACAAGAGGATGCAATGTGCCATTAAGCTACATTTCATCATCTCCTCTTAATTTAGGGGATTAGCTGCTATTCCTCAACCGAAGCAAAAAGGCTAATATAGCTATTACATGAAATTCTCCTGAAAATGAAATAAAATCAAGGCACTAATTTTAAACATTTTTCCTTTTTTGAAGTAGTTTTTGGTATAGCAGTTAAATCAGACAACGGCCACAGTACTGGTCATTTTCTTAGAATATGTACTGTATAAATGGAAGCATCTAAGACAAAGAAAAGAAAATGAAAGATCATGAGCTATCAGAAAGATGTTCTACACTCTTACAAATAAAGGTAATGCCAATAACACAAGGAGGAATAAAACTTTAAGGAGTAATAAAACTTAAAGGAGTTTTCCATGATGGGAAAAGCTGCATCATTGTATATTAAACCTTATCTATATTAAACTTTAAACGATACACCAAGTTCTCAGCATATTGAGATTGGCACAAAGATTAATAAAGTGATACTACAAAATACGTGCTGAAGGAAAAAGAAATAAGACAAAACGTCAAAATTTTTGCATAAAATATGAATTAGAATGGGAAAAAAACAATCAGATACCTTTCAAAGTAAGTATTTCTCCCTTTCCACTCAGTTAATAGTAAACTCCATATATATATATATATATTTAAAATAAATTTTATTTAAAATAAAATTTTATTTTCTCAATGAAAAAAAATCCCACAGAAATGAACTGTTATTGTGATCTTTGTAATAAGAAGAAACATTTGTTAGGAAACTAGATGTCCTGCTAGAAAGATCTAAATTTGCCATTTCTCTTAATCAAAATCAAAAGGGAAAACTCACAGTATTAATAGATGAAATTAGGGAAAAAAAAAAGTTACTGTGTTTAAAGATCATGTAGATGTGTGCTCACACTTTTCTTATTCAGATTACACTAAAAGTTCTTCACCTTCTTACAAAGTGGGGAAAAAGATGTTGCCTCTTAATGTCATATATTTGATGATATCATGAGCACTACATGTGACAAGGTGGCTTGCAGCCTGGGAAGTAGAGCATAGCAAACCACTTTCAGCTTTATCAATTTCCTAATTTGGCATTCCAGGTCATCTGCAAGACCGCAGGCTCTACAACATCAGTAAATGTCTTCTGAAGAACCTAATATCTCCATGGAAATTCAAATCAAGTTTTGCATCGCTTTCATGATGTGACTGATGTTCAAAGTCTGTAACTTAAAAATTTAGAATACCATTACCAAAATGGTTTAGGCTTTGTATTATAATTTCAGTTTACCTTTGATAAAAATTTTCAGATGCTGGCAGGATGAGCAAAAATAAAATAAAATAAAATAAAATAAAAAATAAATTCTCTTATTCTTCTCTTGGAAATAGTATTAATACAACATGATCAAAAGGTGAACCACTATTTCTTTTTGCAAGCAGGGACCTATGGCTTCTTCTCCAAAATTCTGAGCAGTTATTGAATGGGCAGCTATGATCTAGGTCAACACCTAGGACAAACGTCTCAATACAGCTTCCATTAACCTACTGGACAGAAAATGGATAGGATATGAAAAAGCTAACACACATCAGATGAGAAATCAAAGTAATTACAAATACATAATTTCCACTAAAATAAAAGAACAAAAAAACATAGATTATACAGACATTTTCATGACTTCAAATCTTATATACAAAAACTGAATTTTAAAGAGCTAGTCTGAATGTTTCATTTCTCATCTGACTCTACTTCTTCACAACTCCACTGAATGATCTGCACTGCACCTTGCATTTAAAATATGACCACATCAATCAAACTATAGACCACATCACATCAGACATACACTGTATCACTGTGATCACTTCCAAGGAGCAAAGGTCCTCCATTCCAGTAAATAAATAGTAATAGAAAATCCTCAGTTGGAAGAGACCCAAAGATCTTCAAGTACAGCTCCTGGCTCCACACAGTAGTATCCAAAATTCAATCCCTAGGTCTGAGAGCACTATCCAAGCATTTCTTGATGTCTGGCAGGCTTGTTGCCATGATCACTGCCCTGGGGAGCCTGTTCCAGTGCCTGACAACTCTCAGTAAAGTGCCTAATGTAGTTCTGTAGCTTTTTTTTTTTCCTCCTTTCTCCTTCTCCTAATAGTTTTTCCATGAAATATCCCTACTTCCTTGTGCTATGCCACTTTATTAAAGGGGTGGTTAGCAGTCAACTATGTAACTGGGAAGTACATGTATCTGGGCAATGCTCACATAGCAGAAGAAAGTAATTCTCAACCTGAAGTTAGAATATAAGTCACATTAGAGCAACTAGGGGAACTATTATGTAAATGGCAGATACTGTGTTGTCTGGCACAACACTAATAGGTTGATTTATCAAGAAAGATTAGAGTTCACTAAGCACAGCTCAGCTAAGTGATAGCTGAGGGGCATGACAGCTGACAAATACACTTCTTGAGGAATATAGTCATGAAGTGAAGAGGAGGATTACAGAAAAAGGCAAGTCAGCTATAACATAGTGCAGCATGCAGTGTAGTCTTTCAGTTACAGTGACAGAAACCCTACTGTTTAAAATATTTACAATAAAAGTAAAGCAATGCTTGGGAAAAATATTGTAGATTGAGAAGAAAAAAAAAAAGGGAGAAAGGGTAATTATTCAGCCTCATTAAATTTTTCATCAGAAGCAGCAAACTATCATAGTTTGAACATTTCCCTTTTCATTAGAGAGCTTTTTAATATTGACATCCAACCAATTATGTTCAAACTAATTCCCAGAATACTGTGAAGATGTAGCTACTTTCAGAAGTTTTTCCAGATTAATGAACTGCATTATTTTTTCATTAGAAGCTGCAGTGTGCTCTGAGACATACATAGTGGGGAACAAAAAACACTCTGAATAGAACGCATTCTCCAAAAAGCCCTTGGCTTTCTTAATGAGTTTCTTTCTTCAGGGAGCCTTCTTCATCTTTACTTTAAAAATTCAAAACCAAAAGCCACACTACTACTTCAAATGGATTCCTTGCTTATGACCTACTACAGTGAATTAGACAATTTCTGTGCTTATTAGCAGCAGACACAGGTGAAGTGATAGAACACTTTTTTTTTTTTTAATTCTGTCTGATGTTCTACACTCCAGTTTAATCTGTGTTTCCTCTGTAGGTTAAACAAGCTCTACAGCATTCTAAAAAATTAATAAACCCAAGTCAGTGATAACTTGTTTCTTTTTAAATACTTACTCTGAAAAGACAAATTAAAATAACTTTTTGATTCATTCCAATGAAAGAAGGACATCTTTGTTTTGTAGCTTTTTAATATATTTGGTCTTTCTAAAGTATGCATCTCTCAAGTGGTAACATTTACATAAAAGGCTAAGAACATCCCTCTTAAACTGAAAAGAAACTGCAACGCTGAATTGCATTATCAAATAATATAGGCATCCCAGGAATGAAAACTTTTGTTGTTTTTTTTTTAACTCTTCCATTTAATACTTTATCTTTTATTTAAGGTGCACCTTTTTTCATCTGAATTTGTCCTTACATTCATATTTTATTTAATGAATGCCTGCCCCTAGGAGTGCTTCTAATTTCTCTAAGGGGGTTATATAGAGACAGGATTCCATTCATAGTATTCATAGTGTGATAATAGTAAGCTTTGCAGATAATGACATATTTATTTGCTGAGAGAACAATATATTTTGAAAGACATGAGTGCATACGGAAGACTGCCTTTAGTTTAGAGAAGCAAGTTGTTGTTCAAATAAATTGACATATAACCTTTTCCAGCGAAACAGACTTCAGTAGCAAGTTACCTATCAACTTCCTTCACAACAGCTCACACCCAAACAAGTATTTACATATGATCAGTAACAACGTTTACTTTAGTTACAGAGACACACATTCAGCTTCATCTGAAGTTTTAGTCTGAGTTTTAGTCTAATACTAAATATTTCCCACCAGTATGAAAATATCTAAATGGCAGTGATGAAGAGATTTTAAAATTAGTAGATTTGTTCATCTTTAACACAGGTCTTTCCTGTTTGTGCAGTAGTAGTTTTCTGTTCACTAAATTGTTATTCAATTCTTTTACGTGCAAGGCTTCAGAATAAATAGCAAATAATATAAACCAAGAGCAACAACAACAAAGCTACAAAACAACAGCAACAAAGTTCTGAAAAAATCTACTGTCCAAAAGGTAATATCCTTACTACCCAACTTAAGCTGCAGTTTATGAACTCTTCCATAAGGGCCTTAACTTCTGTGTTAAGAGAGAAACTACGCAGTACACTGTTCAAGGGAAATTTAATATTTTCAAGGGAAGACATTTACTATATAACATCCTCACAACAAAAGTGTAAATTTCCTTTACTGAAAGAATAAGGAAAAAAAAAAAAAAAAGATGACACCTTACAATAAAAATTTTGTTTAACTGATCAGACAAAATAATTTAAATCTTGCTATAAAAGCAGATCCAAGACTCAGCTATAATCTGTACTCATATATACCAAGTAGAATGCAATGCAATATCACTAGTAAATATTTAAGTTACCTCTAGAAATACAACATCATGGTAACTGCTGATATGCTTTTCAGAGAAACTATTGTCATGCAGTACAGCACATAGACTTCTCCTTTCAGCTCACTACAAAGACACAGTATAGAAAATAACCTGAAAGTCTTATGGTTCAGGTGCCCCAGGTATTCATGCTCATAAATCAAGTTGAAAAATGAAGAGCCACTAGCCATTCATCCATGTCAAGTTAAAGACTACAAATCTTCCTTGTATGCTCAGCTGCTTTATCACTCTCCCTCTTTCTCTTTTTATAATCTCTTGCATGGTATCAAGCATATCTTACAGGAACAAGCTGGTGTTCCCAATGATATTGTCTATAAAGTAACTATATAATGACTTTCATTTAGGGTTCAAAAAAATATGTGGTTACATGGACAACAGATTAACATTATGCTTCTCTTATTAGATGAGAATACAGATTCAAGATGTGCCACAGTTAGACTGTGAAGACTCGTCATTACATGCATTTTAAGGTAGTGCTATTGGACCCATAAAACAGTATTCAGTAATTGTTTCAGACTAACACACACATCTACACATGCAAGCAGGAGCCCAAATGTATGTATTATTTGAAATGTCATGAGGAAATAGATTCAAAACAGATTCACTAGAAAAAGATATTTTATAACTTACATGTTATCTAATCACATAGCAATTGCTTTCTTCTCTCAGCCTCTTGATTTTCTTAACCTCAAAATTTCTGCATTAGACAGAAACTAACTGCTGGTTGCTTGGTCTTACTATTCATGCTTACGCTCTTCACTCACATAACTTCTTTCTTCATTTTTACCAAACATCCTAATCTCATCCATTTCATCCTTTTCCACTTGCACATGGCATATCTTGAGAACCGTGCAGTAACAATACCAAAAACACACAACTCCATTTAGAATAATCAAACACATTCATGTTAAGCTCAAACAAGAGTTTTACGGCATAGATAGAAGAAGGGATGACTGGCGTATCTGCCAATGTGGAAATGTTAAGTAATATTTACACACAATTCTATTTCTAGGAATGTTTCCTACTAAAATTATCTTTCTCCTAACAATGCACATTGAAATTGCTAGGCAGACAAAACTACATTTTTCGTAATATTGTTTTCCAGGATTTTTCATAACATTGCTCTCCTCTGAAAACAATTTTCTCCTCTATTATCTTCTAGTATGACATCTTGGGCATCAACTATTCAAAATGCTTTTGTCAATTGAAGTTATTTGAATGTTCTATTACACTGTTAATAATTTATCTTTGTATCTTTGTAAACAGTCTCTTTAACAGGTCTTAATTATATAATTTTGTATAAAGATGTGGTACACAGGAACACCAACAATCGAGGAGAATTCAGTTGTGCTACGCACTGTACAAACACAAAAGTCATTATAAAACAATCTCTCTCTGTTCTGATCTTAATTTCTCTGATGGCTTAGTGGTAAAATAGCTATTCCCCAGCACACATAGGGAGAGTTACATTACTACTCAGTAATATAAACATTTCATTTTGTATATTGCAGGAAGTAAAAAGTAATAATATCTCATTAAGAAATTTCTCATTGGCTTAGTAGATGTCATCAATCTTTTAAAATGTTGAAACATGCCTCATTACATAAGAAACTATTTCCAATTAATATCATAAAAAACAACTTTGCGCAGTATACTCAAAAGTTATTATCTCCTTCAAAATACCTATGGAAGACCCTTACCAGTATTTGTTTGATTGAAAGCTGGCTGTTTCCAAGAGCACCATTCTCCACTTGGACAAGTCAGTTAGGGCCTAAGCTCTGAGCGCACCCAAACACAACAGTTTTTCCCATAATATTCCTTTGACATAAGATACCAAAACAACCTTGGGAAAACACACAAATAAAGCAAGCTCAAAAAGCAAATACTGTGGGATAGTGACAACTTGAAAAATCATTCCAAAATGCACAGTGATAACTGATGCCGAGAGTCCACTGGAATGTTTGCTGGATTTTGTGTGAAATGCCAGGCACTGATACATTTAATGCTGTATAGTATCCATATGATGGTAGTAAATAAAGGAGCTTCTAGGATTGTTTTGTGGTAACAAAATAGCTCACATTAGCTTTTATTTTACTTGTATTCAGCAGGGGGTTGGAACTAGAAGACCTTCGAAGTCCCTTCCAACTCCAGCTATCCTATGACTCTCTGAAACAGAACTTGAATAAAAGCAGCATCTATCTTACCCTGTAAACAAAAGCAAAATCAGCAAGATAAAAAAACCTCAAATCACATTTTACATTAATATTTTAAAAATCCTGAATTTCTCTTTTCATCCTCATGGATGTGGGCACCAGATCAAGTTCATAATACATTAACTAGAACTCTATTTTCCATTGAATAGGTCCTCATTGCTTTCTCTCATCGTTACAAAGGACACCACCTAAACTCCTTTTCTGTCAGTCAGGACTCGAGTTAAAGCATCTTTTCTCATTCACTATTTTCCCTGAGACTCCACATCTAATCCATCTCTTTAGATCATTCCTTCATAATCTCTTTAAAATCAAGAGTTTTCTATTTACTGACATAGGCTTATCCGTCTCTCATCTCAAGTTGCAATTACTGCAAAATTCTTTTACTCTGTTCTTGAACGTAAAAAGAAGAAAAAAAAAAAAAGAAAAGCCACAGTGCTGAAACAAAAGGGGATATTTTGTGCTACATGATGGAGGAGTTTTGGCAAATAGGTTGACATAACCTTTGAAAAGTAAGCACTTTAACCAGAGAGCTATTAGATAGTTCATTTCTCTCCCTCCTCCTTTGTGATCATGCTTGTCTGTATGCATTTAGGTACATTTTGAAATGCCTACTAGACTGAGTTCTTAGGAAGGACTTCTGCCCACTCTCAGGCATTAATATGATCCAGGAACAGTCAGGCAAAAACATACAGTCATAAGCACATAAGAAAAATAAATTAAGAACTGAAATTTATTCAGTGAAGTTCATGTATATTAGCAACCAAAGGTGTTAGATGAGAAACTTTCCTCCTTTCAATTTTACTTCCAGTACTTAAGTCTTCAATACAGAGCTTGCCTTGAAACATGTAACATTATAAATCATAGATATGCTTTTTCTATCTTTGGAAAGTATAAAAATAAGAGGTTAAAAATCAAAGGGATTTTGAGACCTGAGTTTTTAATCAAGAAGTGAAGGAGAATTATGTGGTCATTAACATCTTTAAAGAACAAGAAAGAATTGTTCTTAGGGTCTTCAGGTGAACTAAGATGCTTTTACACAGTTCTCCAAGAGGACGGAGCACAAGTAGAGATGTTACAGCTTGAAAAAGCTCAAAAAGAGCTTAAGGAGAGCCTTTGGCCTGCAGGGCCTGTAATGACCTTCTAGCCCCACTAGAAACCACTTAGCTCACTGATCTGAGAACACTGGGCGTCAGTTCTCCCAGGAGAACTTATGATACTACAGATGTTTTCTATGCCCAAATCACCTCTTGTCTCTGAATTTCTATTGCCTCCCACTTTGAGCAAGTTATTACCTAAGGATCTGTTCTTACATACCATACCAAGATACAACCATATACATAAAACTGTAGACTTGTGTGTTCTCTGGCTAGAGGCTGTTATTCACAAAAAGTATATTTAAAATTTTATCTTAGTTTGTTAAAGAGAAATAGGAAACTGCCAAAAGCAATTATTATGCAGCAGACTAAGTCTACGTGATCACACACCTGCAGACAGTCCAAATAATTCAGCAGAATTATACTGATTTATGCTAACTGGAACTTGGTCAACAGTGTTTAAAACCTCAGTGATGAATAGAATCTAGGAGGTAATACCTTTGTCAAGAGATAAGATAAGTCATATTAAGTCATATCAACTCAATGCTGTGTCTCCCTCTTGAAGAGCATAACATGCATTACTTCAAACTGTCAGAAGAAGCAATTTTACAGTGTGATCGAACCTTGCTGATTTTGTGCAACTCTTCAGTAATAATATTAGTACCTCTAGGCAGGCAACACACCCAGTGGTGACAGCACATCACAGATCACAGCAGCAGCTGACTTAAAAATAAATGAAGCACAGGGTAAAAAAGAATAAAAAAAAAATTTGATGCAGCTAGAAATGCTTATACTTAGTTGCATGTAGAAAATGGATATACATGGTCTTCACCATGAAATAAAAACCAAGAAAAAATATGCAATCTTGTTTTCAAAAGAGTGACAACTATGGCAATCTTCATTTAGGAATTTCTACCCCTCACTGCATTACGCCAAAAGTAGTGCCTCCTATTTTCACAAAAACTACAATGGGTACAAAGAGCACAATAACATTATTTGAGAGAACAAATTTTCAGCTACAAAAAAAAAAAAAAAAAAAAAAAAAAAAATTTTTCAACATTATCACCACCACTAGCTATGTATTTACATCAGCAATAAAAAAGAGCCTGCATGTCACACTCATAACAATCTGCATCAGTGGAGGTGACCCACTGTTTCACAGCTGCTATGACAACATCATTGCTAAGAAAACATTACCCACACAGTCCATCTTTCATCAGCTCAAATTTCAAAGTCAAAAGATGCCAAATGCATACTGTGCATACCAAAGGACAGCCCAGACAAGATTGGCCACATGCTCCACTCTTCCAATTGGTATGGTGCCTGGTATTGTTGTATTGCAAGAGAAAGGCTTTCTTCCTCTCCAGCCTGACACTGGAAGTTCAAGACTTCTGTTCACTTAGCACTGCTATGTTATGGTCAGAGATGATGGTCTATCACGATGCCAAGAAATCCTGAAGGATCATCCCTTCTTTATCCCAGAAGTCAGTGCACACCACTTTACCCACTGAGGACAACATCTTAAACTTTTTAATCAACAGGGGATTTACATTCTTGCCACTTCATGGACCATTGTTTTGACTCCAGCTCAGAATGGTGACACAATGTCTCATGTTCACAGGACCCAGCTGCTGCAAACTTTGTGGTATTCCAACGTTGCCACCATCCTTTCCAATGCACTGAAACAGATATCCAGATCCACAGAGAGTTCCGTAGTTGTAATCCACCAATTCGCGCAAATGAGCAAAACAAGGCATTCTTCATTTTGTGGTGCGACTGCTGTGCATGGCCATCTGGAACGTGGTTTGTCTTTTATGTTGCTGTCACCACCCATCACCTCATTGAGCTCACATCCACTGTTCAGTCTCCACAAACACTCAGCAAGCATTGATGAATGTCAGTGGGTGCCATTTTTTGTTCATGGAGTCATACAATTCCATACTTTTGCTTCATACATACTTCCATGTCAGCACCATTTTGTCAGACTGTCCCTCTGCTGCCATCTGTCACACAGCAACAAAATGTAATGGAAGGCTCAGCCTCTATTGTCATACCATCAACATCCACTTCTAACATAGTTGGCCAGCATAATAAAACAGGAGGCATTACTGCTAAATTAACTCTTGTGTTAATTCAAAATCTTGTTTATACTGTTTGCCATTAACTAAGAACATAAGTTGTTCTTGAGTATGAAAAAAACATAATGAAAATGGATGATACAATTTAATAGCAGTTAACAGTAGTTTTTACTGAATTAGGGTACAGATGTGTATTTTTTCTTTTTCTAATGCATACAGTGTTCTTCAAAGCTTTGTAACAGTTAAGGCAGAATAAGAATTTAACATGAAATATTTGAGGAACTCATAGAAATCAAACACAACAATGAATCTGAACCAAACAATTACAAATCATTCAGCTCTGAGAGGTGCAACCACTGATGAACACAACAGGTCATCCCATGCAAGCAGGGGTTCCAAGTGCTCTAGAGAAAGCATCTTTATTACTAAATAGATCATTTTATTAACACATAGATCACAAATGATTAAGTGTTCTTGGCCCACAACAAATATTTAAAATAAAAACGTAATTCAAACTCCATTTTACCATAATATTTTTAATCTTTCATGCCTCATAAAAGTTCTCACCATGCTTACCACTTTCCTACATTTGATTTGTATGCAAAATTTTGTAATATCCACAAATGCCTGAATTATTCAGATACTCCTTTAACATTCATATTTGTTAAAACTTTGTGCGCTATCGTTGTTATACTGAAGATGAAGTCAGAAGTAATTCAAAACATAATGAATAGAAACATCTTAGATCCCTCCTACAAGGGTACTCTCACTTTTGTTATTTTCCTAAATTTGCACACCATACTTTTCAGGAAATCCAGACAGTCTCAAATTCACATAACCATTAATAAACAGTTCAGTGTCCTGGCTGATAAGTATTTTTCAACTTCATAACTCCAGTGTTTAGTGACGTGTGTCTACCTCACATCAGGGAAATCACCATCTCTTAATACAGTACATTCTGTTCAATGAATATTTAAGAACTGCTATTATCTACCTCAAAACATCAAGCAGACAGACACAGCAGCTCAGCTCTGGGATCTAGCTGTTTCTTCATTTTGCTATACAGAGCCAGATATTCTGCACTGTAGAAGACTTTGCTTTGGTTTATTTTAATGAAACCAGAGGGTTTTGCCCAGTGACAAGGAAAATGAAGCCAGCTGTGTATTTCTAGCTGAAGAAAATACACAGCATAGAATGAGAACATTCAGTAAGAAAGGTGAAGTTTAAGGACTAACAACTGTGATCAACTAAACGTCATGCATTACACTGGAGGTCTACTAACACATCATAATTCCAGCATAGTTATGCAAAAGCTAATACTCATTCTACTCAGGATTTTGAGAATTTATTCAATTCAGTTTCAGTTGGAAAAGTAGAAATAATAGTAATAGCACCCATACTGTGAAACGGTAGAGACTGGAAGGGACCTCTGGAAATCATTTGGTTGAATCTCTCTTCTCAAAGCAGATTGCTTACAACACTTTCCACGCGCAACTGAAGATCAGTAAACCATAAAAGTGTTAACCTGAACTTTGCAACATTCCTTGGAATTTTATAAGTTGTAGACTGAATACTTCTCAGGGTTATAACTCTAAGTTCCAAAGTGCAGAGAATAGACCCGTAACTCATCACCAACCCTAAAATCCAGCATCAGGAAACTACACCAGGTATCATAATTGCTATTTTATAAGAGAAGGAATCCCCAACTCAAACCTCATGACATCTGCAGATTATTTTCTGAGGCATTCTTAACAGAACACACTGCAATAAGATAGTACAGAAGTAATGAAGTAGCATACACTATGATACTTTTTCAAAAACTCTTCAGAAACAGAAAACAGATACATGCAATTCAGTTCCAAAAGCTAGTGCCAAACTAAATTTAGTAACAAAATCAGCATGTTTCTCAATAAATGGACATGCATCACATAATCATAAGGGTTGGAAGGGTGCTCTGGAGACATAGTTCAACTCTGTGCTAAACCAGGTTTCCTATAGTAGGCAGCAGAGGAAAGCCTTCAGGTAGGTTCTGAATATCTCTAAATAAAACTTCACAACCTCACTGAGCAGCCCTTTCCAGTGCTCTGTCACACTCAAAGTAAATAATTTTTCTCCTCATGTTCGTATGGAACCTCCTATGTTCCAGTTTGTGCCAATTTCTCCTTGTTCTGTTACTGGGAACCACTTAAAGGTACCTGGCTTCATCCACTTGGCTCCCACCTATTAGATATTTGTGAGCATTGATTAGGTCCCCTCTCGGTCTTCTCTTCTCCAGGCTGAACAGAATCAGGTCCCTCAGAAGGGAGATGCCCCAGACCTCTTATAATCTCTGTGGCTTTCTGCTGGACTTTCCCAAGATGTTCCCTGTCTTTCTTGAACTGAAGACCCCAGAATTGCACACAGTACTCACAGTACTCAGTACTTCTAAAAACTAAAAACATGAGTTTTCAGTGATTAAAAAGACTAAAAACATGTGCCAGAAAGCACACACACACACAAATCAAGCTGATTTACTAGACACAATCTTAGCTACACATTTCTGGGACTTATATTCCACTCAAAGAAAGAAAAGTTAATATTGTCTCAGTTGTACAAGCTGACTACTGCTCAGTTCAGTTTTGTATCATCTCCTCTAATACTTCAGCTGAGATTTCAACACTGTGCTAGATATCCCTTCAGATCACTGATGAATTGTTTCACAAAGAAGAGGGGGGAGGAGGTAGGGGGAAGAATCAGTAATATCCAACTAAATATCCTTACTATACCAACTATACCATAAAGATATGACATCCACTGCTAATAAAACCACAAATATTTCATATACCACTTGAAGACAACCAGTAGATTAAGACAGTATCTGTGTGATGAACTTAAAAGAAAAACACTGGTTGAAAGCAGTCAACATATAAGGATTGCTGATCACTGTTTGGGATGATTTTGGCACCCTCTTTCTCCAGCAAAGAGGAGAGGAGAATGAGAGACAGATCAGAGACTAAGACAGTAACATACAACTCTACCAGGCTGAAAAGATATTTTATCAATTTTTCCAGATGTGTGGCAATGTCTAGTTCTCCCCAAGAGAAACACAGATAGCCCCTAAAAGCTGCAAGGTTACAATCCAGTGAAGTGGTATATTGCTTCATTACGAGCACAAGCTTATCACATGACACAAGTCCAAATTGCTCCTACAGGCTATTCTGTTTCCCCTCTTATTCCTGATCTAGCATAAGACTAATTTAATAAAATATAGGAAATTGAAAAGCAATACATTTTGTTACAAAGTCAATTTCTGTACAAAGATAGCCTATGTTTGTCAGACAAAGCTACTGGCAAGAACTCCCTCAGTGTAAATGAAAAGCACACAGCAAATGCAAAGGTATTTTTTTTCTCCTCTTTTTTTTTTTTTTTTTTTTGACACGAAGGAATAGCTAAGAAAAGGAGCGCAAAGATATAATTAGGCTTCTAATGCACTACCTTATTCACTCTATCTTGTCATTCACTGCTGGAAAAGAACTGCTCTGACTTGTTTTTCATCACATTATTGTCAAATCACTGAGGTTACAATATTAAAAATTATACAGTGAACATGCTTATACTATTCCTTACTGTGGGTTAAACAGAGCAGAGAAGTCACAGAAAGGAATGCTTAAAAGTACAAACTAACTGCTCACTAGACAACGTAATTATATCATACTTCTAAACAAAAGTCCTTACGAAAGGAAAAAGCTTGGAGGAAACAAAAAACAACCCAATTTTCTCCTGGTTTCACTGATTTCAGAGCACGTGTGCTATAGGTAAAGTAAACAGCAACTCCATAGCAGGTCAGGACCTCATTGTCATAAGTATCGGTTAACTGTAGTTATTTTACTCAATCTATGTTACTGCTAATATCTTTAAATACAATCTAATAAATGGAGACAATAAAATACCGGAGAGTTTATTCTCCAAATGCTTAGCAAATGCCTAAATGCAAAATGCTACTATTATTACTATATTTTCCTATAAACTTGTGCACCTCCCGTTAAGCATGTATCAAGTATTTCAAAATCTGTAATGGAAACAAACTACATTTGGAATTTTTCAATGGCCAAAGAAGGGAGAAAAAAAAAAAAAGAAAAAAAAAGGTTATCAGTACCATTGCACTACTCATCTTTCAGAAGGAAGTGAAAGTTGCAAAGGATTCTCCCTTCCTCAAATTTCTCTTTCTAGCATTATTGGAAAGCCTGTCTTCTTGTTTAAATGAATTCCCTTTTAATCCTTCGCTTGAGCTGCTGTATGGATAGAGCCTCTTAAAAAATTCAGGATATTGCTGTGATTGTGAATTGATCTGTTTTCATGGCAGAAGGCTCCATCCAGGAAAGAGACCATCTTCTCAAAGTTGGTTTTCAAAGAAATGATTAATTTGCACTCTCTTACTATCTTATCATTAATTAATAGAAAAGCAAATTTTAAACAAATATCTGCTTTTGGGGTTGGCTTATTACTATCAACATACAGGGAAAAAAAGCTAACTATCAAGCCAATGTGAATTACTAACTAGTTTTTTTATTTCTTAAAGGAGACTTGGAAGACTTGGAATCTTACATAGGAAATAACACTATATTAGGGAACTAAATTGCACATATTCCTCCATGTTAAGGTTCTGAATTAGTTTAACACACTGATAGACACAAGATAGACCTCATTAATTTTTAAAGCAAAGTTAAGGTTGAAACAGTGTTACAACTGCAATCTTTAAAACATACACATAATTAATTAGCACCAAAGTAAAGGAAATTAACTATCTAGTGTGGTGCTGAATTCACATAGTCTGTTTGCCTTTGGCTCTTTGGTTATGAGATCTGGCATCAGTTGGATTATTTCACCTAATCCATCATTAGCTTTCACGTGTCCTATATACTGTGCAACAAACCTAAATTTAACAAACCCAACTCCCCATCAATTACCACACTGAATATATTACATGTCAGCACACAGCATAAAGATTAGACACGCTGTGTTACATCCTTCTTTGTGAAATGCCAATATTTTTAGAGCACTGTTAACACTGCTGACTCCAACTGTAACAAATGGTCCTTTCCATTGTGAGCAGGCACTAGAGCCCTGACCTTTGCTATTTACATACAACACAGAGCTACTAAATAAGATCAAAAACCTCAACGCACCCAGAAAACACTTCACAGAGCCATAAGTGTAAGGTTTTTTAATTGCCATATTTGCTTGGCTGGTGGAACCCTGGTAAGCGACACACTTTGTTTTCCTAGAATCCTGCGCGTTAACATCACTAACACATTTAACTTTCTTTCTCTGCGCACACAAAGCACACAAAAAGGTTACAGCTCACAACAGAAACTAAACAGGCTACTACGCAACAGCAACACTGCTACTATGTTTGTACAGCATCCTTACTTACCGGTCTTCCACAGATAGACGGACGAAGTTTGGAATTCACTCTGTGCCCGAGTGCCCCAGCTCCCCAGCAGCAGGACCACCAGCACTCCCATGCAACGGGCTGGCGGGGCGGAGAGCCCCGGCCCACGGGGGAAAGCAGTGCTCCCCTCGCTCAGCCTCATGCCTCCAGCAGCCCGCGTCCAAAGCCCGCAGCCCGACCGTGAAACCTCCTCCGAATAGTATTCCCCTCTTCAAAATTTCTTCGCAGGGAGAAGTAGGCTGAAAGCCTCTATCTTGCTTTTGTGCATATCAGTTGTAAAGGAAAAACTGTTTAACGCACGGGAACAATAGAGTCCTCGCTTGCTCTCGCTACAGCGGCTGCTGCTAGTATGGTTGCTGCTCCACGCTCTTCCATTCAGCGGTTAGTAGCAGTTTTCCATCAGCTAAAAGAGAGACAGCTGTCCGCAGGGGGCTCCAGCTGACTGAGCAGGTTATCTTGCGCTGGGAGGCGGCAGCAGTCATTTACACCAGCTGGAGAGAGCGAGACAGAGAGAAACAGGGATGAGAAGGAACACAAATAACCCGGCGCTGTAATCTCAACACAGAGTGTGACTGTAAAAGCCTGGCTTCCCAGGCATCTCTCCCTGGAATAGCCCAAATGACACACACTAAGAAGAAAAGAAATCATCACCACACGTGCTTCAGAAACACAAGACCTACAGCCAGAACAGATACACTGGAGCAATATTATATTAATTAGGAAAGCATCACACACTTGTCCTGAAAGCAACATACATGCTACATTAACCATTTTGTAAGCAACAAAAAATAAATGGTTACTCATGCACTAAATAGACATTTAAGTTTCCACAGAGGGAAATGAAAGGAATAACAAAACAAAAGAACAACCTACAACTTTATTTGCATATTTGTCAAATCTGTTTCAGGTAATAAAGTGCAGCTCTCTACTGTGTGTGGATGTGTAAGCACATCATCTCTGTGGTAGATGAGGTCTGCATGTAACATATAATGCAAAATAACATCCCTTCCTATCCAGTAAGTATGTACACATATATACATGTATAAATGTCAACTGTGTAATTTAAAGTAATTTGAAGATCAAGTTATCAATCATTTTTAAAACACACACCGAGTTTTACATATGAAAGTATTCAGGATACATTAGGCTGTCATGATGATGCAAAAATGTGCAGAGAGACAAAGCTTTTAAATTAGGCATTCTTATCTCTCCCACCCATTGCCCAGCGAACAGATGCATTAACAAGCCTAAAGATCAGGTTTCAGACATCTATAAACTGCAAAGCAAATGAGAAATTTTCAAGAAATCTGTTACCATATCCAAAAAGTTCCATTCAAAATGCAAAATGCAAGCAGTCACACACACACACACACAAAAACAAAAAAAAACAAAAAAAAAAAAACCACAAAACACTGCAAGAACACATGATCCAGAGTTTTAAAATGATGGAGCTATTGTTGTTTAAAGAAGAAACCTTCAGTGAACCTCTCTTGGGACGCCTGTCATTTTTGCACAACCTTCTCAGACTCAGCCTTTTCACATGCATTTGATTAAAATCAGCCATGATCAAATAATTCCCAAGTCTTTGCCTGTTTAAATATTCTGACATCAGAGCAAATTAGCAATGTTGAAGGTTGCAAATTCGTCTTTGTTTACTTTCCACTCTGTTACGCCTCTAAGAGGGAATTAAAGGCTCAGAGAGCTCTAGCACTGTGAGGCTGTGATTAAGAGAGATAAGCAAGTGTGGATTACTGTTCCTCAGCTGTTGAAAAACAGGCAACAATCAGGAGATTATAGGTTGATAAGGGATACATAGAAAGCCATGATCTTAACAAATTTATAGCATCCTGATGCAGAACTTGCAACCTCAGCTAAAGCACTTCTGGAAATAGATTTTAATTGCTCCTACTACATCATACCGCGTTCAATTTAGGAAGCATTGGAGACCCTTTCATCCTGTGTTTTGTTGAGCTAGATGGAATACTGTCAAAACAGTGTCCTCTGAGTTAATAGAATTGTAGCAATTCCACAGGTAAATGGCAGGTTAAGTTATTCACATGCACACTGTTTTTCATGCCACATTGAAAGTATTAAAATATTCAATCTAATAGAGACAATGCAATCTTCATAATTTCTGAAAAATATTACAATAAATTTAAGGGCTTAAAAAAGTTTTGTAATCACCAGGAAATCTGTGACAACTTCATCGACTTGTTCAGTCAAATTAAAATACACATTACTTATACACTCATTTGAAAAATTAAGATTAAAGATGTTGGCTTTTTAGCTGGAAATATACACAAGGAGGAAAAAGTTATATTCTACAGGGTGACTACGGGCATAGGCACCACATTCAGAGTTCTTAACAGCAATGAATTCTACCTAGAATTTTTATGAATGTCTGAAGAAAACCTCTGAAACATCTGGAAACATTATCAGGAAACAGATCATTCATATAGTTCACTCAATGAATCAAGGTGGTTTTTGACAGCAGAACAAAGCAGTATCATGCGAGAGAATACACATACACAAACATTCAAACATTTTCTTGTATTTATGCAACAAAAGCACATACTTTTTAATTTTTCATAAAGATTATGACAACTAATATTTGCATGCTATTCCTTAGGGCTGTATTGTTTTTTTGTTCTAACAAAGATCAATAAAGTACAGAAAACTAGTTTCACCTTCGTTGGTAACAAGTTATTATGCACTTAAAACTGTTTAGAAATGTGTCAGAGAGAAAGAAAGGAGGCAAAACTGGGAATATACCTTACATAGATCTAACTGTAGTAAGGATTCTTGAAAAGCTGTCTTTTGTAAACAACTCTGAGCTATGTCACTTTTGCAGCCCAAATATCCATCTTTTAATCAGAACAGGAAAACACAAGCAAGTGAAGAATAGGTAGATGCCTGCAGACATGCTAACATATCTTCAGGAATTAAGCCTCATACACAGGAGACTGTGTATACAGATTGTATGCTTCAAATGTACTAACATGAGAGTGTTGCTGGCAGCCTTTTCCATGTCAGTGTGCCCAACATATTCTGACCTACTTGCTATAGTGTGCAAGGGTCTTTTCCCAGCACAACCACAATTTCTAGCTCACAATGATCTAATTATGATCTAATGATCATAAATAATCAATTGTTTGCAGTTTAGATGTTCCCAAATACAAATTTATGTACTTCCAAAAAGAAACCTCTGATAAAGCATAGAAATAAACTACAATCAACATTAATCTCTGTATCAGTACAAAACAATGTCAGTGCTGTACCTTAGAGCATCAACAAACGAATCTCCATAGACTTGTATTCACATACATTTATTTATTTCAGGCGCTGCAACCACATGGAGTCAGTAAAATGCTCTCATACGTGAATGACAAGTTAGCACTTTATTTGTTTTCTAGGAAAAAATGACTGATCTCGAAGACACTCATGAAAACAAGGTAGAGTTAGTCATAAAACATTAGAATTACTTTGTTCTTGTTTTCTAGCATTAAACAGTCAGAGCATGACAAAAAAAACAAGTGCATGCTATATTTTATTTAGTGAAAAGAGAAATGAGATCAAAATACAAATTGTATAGCCACCGTGTATGAAAAGTTGCCTGCCAGACAGAATCTCCCTGCTAGTGCTAGTACATTCCTGTACTAGCAGGCAGTCCCATTTCATAAACCTGTTGCTGTCTGTGAAATGCCATGATTAAGAGCTTCAAGATCATCTTATGTTCTGTGCTGAAGACATACTTCTAAACATAGTAAAATTAAAAAGCATAAAAAGACCACAACACGCACACAGCACATCTGCCTCTAGACTCAACAATACTCAATGAGATGCATGTCCAGTATCTCTTCTGTCCACCTTTAACTTTGTAGGCCCTGCATAAGCCAGCAACTTCAGTAAAGTGTCAGTCTGTTCTAGATATACAGGAGATATTTTACAAACTCTTGCATTTTCCTTTCTAAATTGTCTGTGCTGTTTAAAGACTGAAATATCAGAAAATTCAACCAGATTCTAAAGAATGAAGATTATTTCATTTCTTATGTAGGATATTTAAACTCCTCCTAATCTGAACTCTGATTATGGAAATTTATATCAGAAAAGATGTTCTCCCTTCACATAGCTATGAAAAAACAACTGTTGCTAAATATAAATTGATTACCTCTCACTACCTTTCTCCAGAAAGAGGGATTAGAGTAATAGAATATCTTGTGTTGGAAAGGACAAGGTCAAATCCTACTCCTTGTTCCACACAGAACCATTCAAAATTCAAATCCTATATCTGAGAGCACTGTCCAAATGCTTCTTGAACTCCCACAGGCTTGGTGCTGTAAACATTACCAATGGGAGCCTGTTCCAGGATCCAATCACTCTCCTGATCAAGTACCTTCACCTAACATCCAATTTCACATCATCCTCTTGAGTCATATCACTGTCACTAGAGTGCAAAAATCTGTACTTCTCCTCCACTCCCCTCATGAGGTCTTGTAGGCTACCATGAGGCCTCCTCAGTTTTCTCCAGGTTAAATAAACCAAGGGACTTCAGCTGCTCCTCATACATCTTGCTGCCTAGACACATCTTTGCTGCACACCCTTGGATGCTAATATTTTTCTGCCTATCTTATGCTGTAGGACTCAAAATTGCACAGTGCTCGCACTGAGGCTATGCTTCTGCAGAGCGGAGTTGGACAATCCCTTCCCTCAATAGGCTAGTAGTTCCCATACCCCACAATATGGTTTTAATGAGTTTCTTACAGGCAATAACCAACAAATGCCCATTTCTGAAAAGAGTTCTATATTTTTAACCTACTGACCTGATTAAGTCATATCAGGACACTCTTGCATACCACTGTAAGGATGCAGTGGGCCCTTGGATATATCCACTGTAAATTCAAACACTGCACATCTGACTTTCAGAGAAGGCATTAGGTGTGGCATGTTGCCTTATATGCTTATTTTGAAAGTTCCATTATCTAAACAACCCAAATAACAACTCAAATGAGCTTGTTTTCTCTCTGTCCCCCTGCATAAACTCACTCACCAAGACTTCTAGTTCTGCATTTTTTTAAGACCCTAACTTGCTTGTAAAAATTTTACTACAGCTGAAAGTGCGGTTAAATGATTCTCTCGAGATGATACCTTCAAGAATTTTACAAGAGAATTCCAGACCAGAATATATTGTACAGGGTCCTTTCAGGCTGTGGAGTTTTGAGCATCTCCAGTAGACTCAGAAGTGCTCTATTATTTTTCTTTATATGAAAGCTAGGGAGCCTAATTGGAGAAGACACAAGAAATACGACACATGTGAACAACCTTTGAATATATCACAATGTACTTTGTCTCTCAAAACCTGGCAGATTCATTCCTGAATTTCAAAATGAAATGTCTTGTACAAAACTTGTAGCTGAAAAAATTACTCTTTAGGGAACCTAAGCATATAGCCTCTAGGTGTCACACTTGGCCATGTCATAATATACTACTTAGGGATTTCTAAATCTTACACAGAAGATAAGAAGGTAATAGACCTTGATGTTAGCCTTTCAAAGAGTGATATTATTAAATATCTTTCTTTCAAACTTGTAATCAAAAAAAAAAAAAAAAAAAAAAGAGAGATTAGCAATTTTTTTGCCTCTTTCATACAAGTCACACAATGTTTTATTTTTGATGGACAAACTGTTTTGGAAAACATTAGTAGTACCACAGTGTATTTTAAACTTACATCATTCTTAGATTTTCTGGACAAATTCAGAATTTTTTAAGTTATATATGTAAGTTTTGTAGAAGAAAGAGTTATGCAGAAGAAAACACTAAAACATATAAACGTTTCAGTGTTTCTAAATAATTACTTCAAAATCTTCACAACAAGAAAAACTTAATTTTAGAACATGGACGAGGATTCTACATGCATAAATGTACAAACAGCAGATGTCAAGAGGGAAAGGATTCCATCCAAAGGGACTTGGACAGGGGTGGGCTCATGCCAACCTGATGAAGTCCAACAAGGACAAGTGCAAGATTCTGCATCTGGGTCAGAGTAAACCTAAGCACAGATACAGGTTGGGAGGAGAATAGCTAGAGAGCAGCCCTGAGGAGAAGGATTTAAGAGTGTTGGTTGAAAAATTCAACATTGGTCAGTAGCATGTGCTTGCATCCCAGAAGGCCAACTGTATCCTGATGATTTTAAACTGGGAGATTTAGATCAGATATTAGGAAAAAAAACTATTTATTGTGAGGGTGGTAAGACACCTGAACAGGTTACCCGGAGAGATTTTGGATGCTCCCATCCTGGAAGCATTCAAGGCCAGGCTGGATGGGCTTTGAGCAACCTGGTCTAGTGGGAAGCACCCTTGCTTATAGCAGGGGGTTGGAACTAGACAATCTTAAGGCTCCTTTCCAACACAAGCCATTCTATGTTTCTATGATCTAGCTCTAATTTGACAAATGCATTCTTTTTATTAAGGAAAATAAGTGATTCTTGGATAATTTTTGTTCTATTTTGCATTGTTTGTTCATTACTTTAAAAGCTAATTGAAGGGTAGTACATTGGTGAAAATTTGCCTAGCCAATCTTTCATTTTAAGGCTTTTTCTTCAGATGCAAAAAGACAAAATTTAGGTATTACTTAAATGATTCAACTACTTATGTGCTGCTGGTTTTGAGCAGTTTTCTCAGTTATGGAACCAAAAATATTTTTAACTAACCCCTTTGGTAGGGAAAGATCAATACCCCTGGCCTGGAACATTCATGTGAAAAAACATTCTTTATAAGAAGGCACATGTTAAAGTACTGCAAGGAGGTATATGAAGTTCTGCTTGCTAGTAGATAAAGCTAGAGAATGGCAGAAGGTCGCACCGAATTAACTAGTTCCACTTTGCTTCTACATTCTGAATGAATACTGCACTTCCTATGCAGATTACACTGGCTCCAGCAGCAGGCTGCATGAAGCAGAACTTTTGCAAGTATCAGAACTGGATGCAAAAGCATCTCTGAAGTTTCTTATTTGGAAGAGTCATCTCTATCAAGAAATCAAGCTCTGAACCTTTTCTCATCAATTCAGAGATCTCTTTAGTCACATCTGCTGCAGCTTGCCTATCTGTAATAAAGGCAGCATGCATTTTTCATTAGGAAGCCAACTGCACTGATAGTAGATTATTGAAAAAGATTGAGTTTTTCCATTTATTCAGAATCTGATGGAGAAAGCTCCTATACTTAATTTTCTCTTGAAGAGACCACACCTAAAAAGTAATTTAAATCAAACACAAAATTCAGAAGCACAGTACTACTTATGGTCAGGTTTTGTAGTGAGGTCTGAATCACTAAAATACATTTCTCTTTCGAATGCATTTCTCAGTTTAAAACTGCCAAATTCTCAGTGTCAGAGCAATGTTATCCTATAAAGACGAAGATAGGAATTAGAAAAAGCACAAAAAAGGCTTTTGTAGTTGTTCCATTCTTTATAACGAAGAGGAGAAACAATAGTTCCTTTCTTGTGCTAACAGAAAAAGAAATATTTTTCATGAGGAAATTGGTGAAATTTGTCACTTAGAAACAATTTTGGCAACCTGTGCTTTGGGGAACAAGCTTGAAATTTGCTTTTGTTAGAAGTCATCAGTGTCCTTATCACAACCTCTGAAAATAAGTTTGCACTTGGTTAGAAATCTTTTCGGAACTTGGTAACATCATGCAATTCTTTACAGGTTGTTGAGAGGGGAAAAAAAAAGCCACCTTAAAACTGGATACAAATGTGAGCATAAAAATAGGCCACTAGTATTCAAAGCTAGGTAAAGAGCAAATGACAGGAAGAACTGAGAAAATACACTGGAATTAGGATAATATACCAAATGGAGGAAGTATCGACAATCAGAATTTCTGCACATATTTTAATCTTTAATCTTTTTGCACGTTTGATACATACCTATGGTTTGTTTACCCATGTAATTATGACTTCAAAAAGAATGAAGCACTTTTTAAATCTAGCTACCTAGCTTTAGTTATCTCACTTTCAGAAAAGTCTACTACAGACTTCACCAATGAAGAAAAATAAATGGAATCAGTTCTCGATCAACAAGCCCACTGTACTGAATTTTCACACACAAATGCAGGACATCAAGGGGGCTTTCCAAGTCAGCTCTGTTACCCCAGTGTGCGCATATACTTTTCAAAATTTTTAAAATCAATGGGAACAGCTAGCCCCTATGCTGAACATGAATTTATATTGAAAATAAATAAGCTTATCCAGACAATTTCCTCAATGGTAAAAAATAACAGTTAAAAATGATAGTTGTAAAAATAAATGAGTAGAATATATACAGTACTTGAAACACAGGCAGGAACATTTCAAAGTCAACAGAGAGTAGTGAAATCCCTAGCAAGGAGAACAGAAAGACAGAGAATGGAATAAACGAAGAAAATCAGTGTCCATTATTGCTTTTGAACATCCTCTCCTGGGATAGCTTAGTAATTTGCACATACCAAATCACCTTTAAACAAAAGCCACCCTCAGTCAATTTTAAACCTTCTCCTTATTAAAATCCTATTGATTGATCATTCTTCATCTAAGTGTTTGACAAGCCAATTTCCATTTTCAAGGAGGGAAACAGTGGTCTTCTTTTTGAAGACATAAATCACTCAAACATTGTTATCAGTTCTCAAGTTAACTAATTAATACAAATTAATAAGAAAATTAAATAAGGCTGCTATTTATTTCTTTTTCTCCCATCAGCCCATGTTTTTAACGGCTTCCAGAAATTGATGGATTCAGATGTACTGACAAAAAATACGTAGCTGGAAGTAGCTTATAATGATTTGTTAACTTCATAAGAGTTCCAAATTAGCTGGCCAAAAGTACAGTGTGTGTGTTTTATGCTGACTTCAACAGATCAATAAACAGGAAGAATATAACTTGAGGAAACCGATTAAAGCATCTAACACCATTTTGACATGAGGTCAAATTTAAAACCTATTCCTATCAACCAATCTTCCCATTGAAAAGTATAGGTTACTGCCACTGAAATCAACTCTGTAGCAAATTACAAAACAAAAAGGAAGGCAACAACATGAATTCTAAGCCCATATTAGTAAAAAGATTATACCATTTAAAACCATGTCACTGTTCAGCCTTGAATATTAATAACTAGATGTGAAATGTTGAGCTGTGTCAAGAAAACCTCCCATTCTTCTAAGTGCTGCCTTTCCTTCATCCTCTGCTGTTACAGCACTGTCCTCTCCTACGTTCCACTACAGCAGCTTTTCATTGACAAAAAGAAAGAAAATAACCAACCTAAGCAAGTGCAATAGGTAACATCACAGCCACATATAATTGGATTTTCTGCATACAGATCACAAAGCAGTCTACGTGCTACAGAAAAATCTTCTCTAAACTATCAGCTTTAGCATTAAAATTAGAGCTTCACCAAGGGGATCAAACCAAGCTTAAGATGATGTGACACCTTCAAGACAAGAAAAAAAAAAACATTGAATTGTCACCATTGTTCTTTTCTATGGTGACAAAAGACATTATTGCCAGATTTCTTCAATCACAATTATACCTGCATATTCAAAAATGAGAGAAAAAGCTTTCCAATTAACTGTTAGTGGCAGCACTGGTACTTCCACAAGTTGTTCCCAAAGGATTTGAAAATAACCATAGTCTAAGTAACTGATAGCTGCCCCTATATACTATCTGTGGAATATAAGACAATTTATTTTGATATATTTTTCACTGAATAAAAAAACAGGATGGAGACTAAAAGAACAAGGATTTTTTTCAGCGATTACATTATTGAAATACTGCAGAAAATTTAAAAGCAGATAGCTCTAATTCAGAATTGAATTCAGCTGTTAGCAGTCAGCTCAGTGAGTGGACCATGAGTTCCCCACAACAAAGAAACTTAATCTACATGGATGAAGTGAGGTGAGGAACACTCAAAAAGATGAAGCACTGTTGAACTGCAAAAGCAATGTCTGAATGACACAGGTCAGGTAAAGTAACAGCCTTAGTTCAGGTAAAGTGACTCAGGTTTTATCAAAGCCAAAAAAAAAGAAGAAAAAAAAAAAAAGTACGTCATGCATAAAGCAGAAGCCAAACATAACAAAAGAATTTTCTTCCAGGAGCTATCTTTAGGATAAAGAGCTGGAGCTGTTCAGCCTGGAGGTTCCAGGCAGTCTTATAAAAGCCTCTCAGTGTCTAAAGGGGAGCTACAAGAAAGAAGGGGACAGACTCTTTAGCTGTGTCTGTTGTAACAGGACAAGGGAAAATGATTTCAAACTAAAGGAGGGCAGATTTACACTGGATATAAGAAAGGTTTTTTACAATAAGGGTGAAGTACTGTGACAGGTTGCCCAGAGAGGTTGTGGATGTCCAATCCTTGGAGACATTCAAGGTCAGGCTGGATCAGGCTCTGAACAACCATATCTGACTGTAGCATCCCTGTTATTGCAGGGAAGTTGGACTCGAGGACCTTTAAGGGTTTCTTCCAACTCAATTCCATGATTTTATTAATAATTTTGGATTATTTCATCTTACTGTTTAATATATATGTCCATTTACACATTTATAATATTTCTATAACATATATTTAATATTATATATATATATTTAACATGCACATATACATACATATAGGAATATATACAAACAAAAAACAATTTATGGCAACTTAAATTCTCTTAACATCCATATGTAAATTCAGATACAGTAAACTATTTACACCTGTCTGGCTTTTATGCTCGTATTCAAGCAGAAGCTTATTCCTTTGAGATTTCCCATATAGTTAAAGGGATAATTTTTATCATGTTTCCAAAATACTCTCATCAGTAGCCCAATCTCTGTTGCCTAAAGATGCTTCTACATACACTCCAACTTTAATGCCTCCATCACTCTTATTAACTGTAGGAAGTAATTTCTATGTATAAAAAAGGTATGTCTAGTGAGTTTTGTATCAACTGCAAAAGAAAGTCGTTCAAAGTTTCACATGAAGAAACACACAAAAAGAAAAAAGTCAGACAAATATGTTCTACATACTTCTAAACCATTGCAAACTGTTTTGAAGAGGTTGGTGAAGGATCGTACATTAAAACTCCTCACAATTTCAGTTTTTCTTACTGACATACACATAGCATATGTAAAAGTTTGCCCATATCTTTCACATACATATGTCTAAAGGAATTTAATTATTAACATTTTATTATTATACATATTTTATAAGATTTTGAATACATCCTATTTATTGAAACTTGCTGAATAGCAGGGTACATTGTACCTCACTTAGGCTAATGTGGTACTATTCAACAAATTACTTTCCTGAAAATTACAAGGTTGCTATAGCAAAGTATTACACTGATAAGATTCAGAGAAGATTTCCCTTTATTATGTCAAACAGTTTAAAGAAGCATATGCCTACAGTAATTTCCCTCTCTGTCAGCAATTTGTTTACCAGCAGCAAACTAGAAATACTGACTGACTGCCAGCCTTGTGAATCGCAATTATTGTTGTTTTTTTGTTTTTTTTTTTGTTTTTTTTTTTTTTTTTTAATGTAAAACTTAACTATATTGAGTTATCTAAGCTACCATGATCTCTAATAAAAATTATTTTTTATTTGGCTATAGGTATTTTGGCAGAACTTCTAAGCTCCCAGCCAAGATCTAATTTTCATTTCTAAAGGGGACTGGTAAAATGCACTGTGGGTTCTCAGTCTCTGTTAGAATGTTCTCATGTTCTAAATTTAGATGAAAAGCTTTGGTAAAGGTAAAAATATAAATACGCATATTGGATTTTAGAAGGACAATCCTTCTCTCACTCCCTCTTACACATACGCAAAGAAAGAAAATTGTTATTGTCTTTGGCCAACAGAGCACTTCTTACTTTCTCCAAGTTCTAAGAGAGTGCAAAGGAAGTCATCTTTTACATAAAAAGTATTTCATTGTAAGCACTGCTATGAAAGAAAATTAAATTAAAAAAATGGCACTCTAACTTACCAACACGTTCAGAATGCAATTCAGAAATCTAGTCTCTATTTCTCCTTTATTTAAAAAAAAGTTTGATCTTTTAAAAAGCACAAGAAATTCCTCTTGTGTTTCATGTTATCTTTCACACTGTCATCCCGCAGATAACCTGCAATTTCAAGTAGCAATCTTCAGATGCTATCAAAATGAAATGATCCCAAATGGTTTCATAATGAAATACAAAAGATTGCATTCATTTGATTTCAAAATGGGCCATTAGCCACTGTAGTCTTAAACCATTAAAAGAAAGAATTAGAAATCAAACAATAAATAAACCTAATGCATACCTCTAAGCAGTAAGTAATTAAAATAGATAGTAAACATTTGCTTTATTGTTTGGTTGGGTTTTTTTCCTGCTAAATTATGATTTTTGCAATAGTTCTTAAATGGTTTTAATTTTAAATGCATTGCAGAAATGAGATCATATTCATTGTATGCTCTTCATTAACTCAACTGATGGTGTTTTAATTCCTGCAACAAAGTCTGGTGTTCCTTTTACAATTCAGCATAGCTATCACATGATGAGACTAATTCGTTTCCCTACAGCAGAACAAATTATTTCTTCACAAGATGCATACTATTTTTAGCAGGAATTATTGTTAAACTTTCAATACATTCTTTGTTTTACAGCAGAGTAAGTATTTCATTTTTAATTAGCCTTCCTGTGCCCCGATTCCCTTAATGAACTAATAACCCATGTTCTCTCTGATAATAAATATGTTGAATAGACCTAAAGGAAGATAAGAAAGGATATTTAATGCAAATGTTTCGCATGCTATACTGAAATACTTCAGTATTGTTATGAACAGTAAATGCAAGTTTAAAAGACTGAGGGGTTAGCCAGAATGAAAATAAATTTCATCACAAATCACTGTATTATTATGATTTTTTGCCTAAGATTTGCCACACATGTAATTGGGCAAACATGGTATTTTAAAATATATAGATATTACATAAGCAAAGCTGAATACAAAATTATTCTCTTCATTTATTTTCAGAATTACAACACAGAAACTATGATGTGAACTCTGGAAAATTGCACCTATGTTAAAATAATAAATACTGAGGTGCCAAGGGAGCATCATGATCTTGTCCTGATGAAGAGTTGAGCAAATAAGCTATAGATAAAAGGTAGTTGAAATAAGTATTCAAAGTAAGAAACATTAGTATGGGACATGGATCAACAAGTGACAGAATGACACAAAACTGCCATAAATACCCTGATACTGTTGCTAGCATTTCCTAACATCCAGCATGAATCTCTCCTGGCTCAGCTTGAAGCCATTCCCTCTGGTCCTATCACCAGTTATATATCAGAGAAGGGGCCTATCTCCAGCTCACTACAACCTCCCTCCAGGTAGTTATAGAGAGCAATAAGGACTTGTGGATTGAGATAAAAACCACTTAAAAAGACATAAAAGGAAAATAATAATAAGCAATAATAATGATAAAACAGTGTAAAATTGTGATGCATAATGCAGTTTATTGCCACTCACTGACCAATACCAAACCAGTCCTCAAGCAGCGGCCACTCTCTCTAGCTTATCTCCTCCAGTTTTACTGCTGAGCATGACACTATGTGGTATGGAATATCCATTTGTTTGATTCGGCTGCCCTGGTTCTACTCCCACCCATCTCCTTCTGCACACCCCACCCCCTTTGATAGGACAGCACAGGAAGTTGAAATATCTTTGTCTCTGTATAAGCACTGCTGTAACAGCTAAAACGTGGCTGTTATCAACATAGTTTTTCTCCTAAAGCCAAAACATAGCATCATAAAAACTATGAAGAAAATCAACTATGTCTGAACCGAAACCACAATGGTGTGTTAACAACATTAGTGCTTTTGTAAATCCAAAACACAGCACCATACCACCTGCTCAGAACAAATATATCTTTGCATTAAGTCCATTGATTTACAGCAGATTGTAGTCCAAACATCCTGAATCACCTTTTACAGGTGAAACCCCTTCTCACCTGTGACCAGTTCCAAACCTCAGTACCCAGGACTGGGTCCAGAGAAGCTCCACTGATGTCAAAGCCATTCCTGCTACAGTTTTTCATTAGAAATAAAGATCATTATTTACAGCGTTCTCCATACATGAACATAATGAATTCTTTTAACACAAGTATATCTGAACTGACATAAACTTGAAGTTGTCTGTACTTCATTTTTTACAGTCACCTACAGAAAGCATTACAGTTTAAGATTGCGCTAAATATATATATAACATATTGAAGTATATCTATCCAGAAACAGTGTAAAATTAACTCCTTGGATCTCGTTTACTGTATAGGAACCAGAAAATATATATTTGAACTGTATCACTGTTGTCCTCAGAGATTAAAGTATTTCTTTCACAGTTTATCCTTGTCAAGTAAAAAGAAGTCAAACTATCAAATGAACACAAAATAAAAAAATGAAATTTAGCAGCTGCACAGACTGAATAAAAAGTATACTTGGGCAAGTCCATTAAAATATAATTCTTTTTCAATGGAAAAAAAATTCTACTTCATCAAAGCCAGATGTAATAAAATGCTATGAAAGTTAGCAGAAAGGAGTTCAAGGAAAGGAATGAGAGAAATCAGAAACAGTACAGTAATCCTATCTTAAAAAAAAAAAATGAGCATAAACCCAGTGTGATAAAGTGTAGATAAAGAATCTTTGCAAGGTCTTTCTGTTCCCTCATCTTGATGGTAAAACTGCTCTAATTTATGATAAAGACATTATATTTTGTAAAATTTTGCATTCAAAAAAAAAAGGGGGGGGGGGGAAGATGATATTTTAACATTGAAAAAATATTGATTTTATTGAGTCGGTGGAGATTGTCATTTTTAAAGCCAGTGCAAACTGGGTTAAATTTAAATCTCCTATTATCATGTAGATTATACTCTGATGAGGCATTTTTGCTGATATTCACTGCAAGAAATAAATTAAATAAATATATTTTAGTGATGCTCTTAAAAATAGGCTTAAATATTATTATTTGGATCCACCTGCAGGCCATTGCAGAAAGACTGCAGCTGAGGGGGTAAGACAGCAGGGAAGCCCATTCAAGCTGATCCAATTTAGATATGCAAATTTTATCTTGTGCATTTGAAAAGAACATTACGGCACAGCATAATTTGCACCTTGAGTTCCAAAGAATAATATTTCTAATCTAATGAAAACATGGCTTCATTGTTCACTTCCCCCTCTCCAGGTTTGGTCCAATCTACTGCTCTCCTACCTATTTAAAATTGTTTTCTTCCACATTTGAAACAATTAACTAACAAAGAAAATGAAAAGGAAAACAAATGTATTTATTATTGTAGTCACCTAATAAAGACGATGTTATAAGTGCTTGACTCATGTGATAAAATCTGTAACAGAGGGCCTAATATAAACACCACTCTAGGGATGAAATGCTAAATGAAGCAAGTGAAGCTTAAGATCATGTGTCTGACAGAATGCACTGTTCATTTATTTTTATTTGCCTTGGTTGTTCCTAATAGTGATATTTGCTTAATGACTAACTATTGCAAAAATATGTTTTTTTTTCCCCATCAAAAAGTGAGTGGAACAATGCTGAATGGCCCACACTGTTCACATTTAGAACTACCATCTACACATATTTCTTCTGATTCAATGGTATTATTGACAGAACAAGACTGTATGTCTTCTAATTCATGAACATATATGCTATCTTAAAAAGAACTAGCATAGCTGAACTAGCAGGAATGCTCATTACTGTTCAGTATGCAGTAAACTCAATGCTTCAAAACAAATTTTATTCTCAAAGCAGCAGACAAGATCCTTGCCACTTTCCTTATAAACAAACCCAAAGCTTATTATTGCAACAGTAAGCAACAGCATTAGAGAAATGGATAGAAATCCAGAACCTCAAATTTCTAGGAGTACATATACCACCATTGCACCACTTCTTACTAAATTAGAAAATATAAATTCAGTAATTTCTAAAATTTCACATCTTCATTAAAATGCCATTACAATATAAGTAACAATAGGTTGCATAAGCAAACTGCAACTAGAAGATAGTCCAGAAAATACATGGTTAATCTGCTGAAAATTAGCTTAATTGAGAACTCCTCCTAAACTCTCCATCCAGAACAATAACTGGAATAACCCCAGTTCTGATATGAATGGTAGCTCATACAGTCTTCCAATCAGGAAATCAGCACAGGAAAAGTGCAAGGCCAATGCTTGTGCTATTTGAAACAGAAAAGTCACAAAAATAAGTTCACAACAGTAAGTTTGCAGCTAAATGTCACTAAAAATTATGCTTTGCTGTCATATAGTCTGGGCCAGAGGGTGGTTGACTCACTGACATGTGCTGAAGCAAAAAGCTGAGGGCAGTGGCTTGACCAAAGGAACACCAGGGACGTCTGGCAGCTCCCACCTAATGACAAATAAACACGCAGTGTGCTATGGCCCTTTTCTTTAACTCTAGAGAATATTCTGCTCTTACCACCAAAACAGAAAAAAAAGTTGTTCTATATTAATGACATATTTATAGGTTCATAAAATACCATGTTACTTTGCACTTTATTCCAAATTGCTACACCAGCCTTAGCAGAAGTTTAATAACCACATGAGGAAAACTAAGCAAATGAGAATATTTCAGAAATCACAAAGCCAGATACAACTTTTCATACTATGAAAGGCTGCAGGGAAGCAAAGCTGCATTGCATCTCATTCAGATGGGGTTAAAGAAGATATGAATGAGTACACTTAGAGATATCACATGTTTTTGCAATGAGCACCATGTCCATTTGCTATTACCAGCATCCTTTGACTGCTATCTTTCTTTAAGAAAACTTTTAAATAATTTCAAAAAGGGAGTGTGGTGATATTTGATTTTTTCTATGTACAGTGAATATTTTAAAAGGAAAACTTTCAAGACTTCCCAGAGATTCAGAGGTATCAAAATAACACAGTACTTTCTGATATCCTTTAAAGAAAGAATTTAGACAAGAAAATAATTCTTATTAGAATGTGAAGTTTCATTAGATATCTTGAAAAATACTGTGTAAAATTTACTCTTTTGAAAGATATTAGGAGTGCTTGAAATTTAATCTCAAGTTGCTCATTCATATCATTATCACCATTTATTAATTTTCAAAGTGAAACGATATCACAAAGTATATACTTACTATGTTTACTAAAACATACTTTTATCCACAATGAGGCAACAAAAATATTTATTGTTAAAGCAAAACATAATTGATATAATAAAATATTTAACACTAATAAGTGCTGTTATTTAAATAAACATATCCTGTCCTGAAAGGCCTTTAGCTAACTAATTTGCAAACAACCACTCCTTTGTTTCTTGGCCATTTATGTAGCCTGTGGTTATATCAGAAAATGCATATTTTATTATATGACACAATTTGCATTTTTTTTCTACTAAAATACTTCAATGCTATAATTTAGTTTTTGCAATGACAAGTTAATACTACATTATAATTGTTTTCACTCACATCCTGTTACAATTAACACTTTCCTTTCCTGCTTTAAATATAACATCCATTTCCTTTTGAATATGCTTTCCAGGAAGATTAACAGATTAACATCCTGCAGATATTTTTCATTGTGCCAAGAGAGGTGCAGGGGAGAACAGAACTGAAGTTTTCAAAACAGACTTTGGCAGGAAACAAACTGTGCAACCAAATTGAACGAGAGGTTATTTAACTTCATTATGTCAACTTATTTAAGTGATAAAACAGCAAATCACTATTACAAAATAAAAACTGACTCTGTAAAATGAAGAAGAAAAAATCTTTTAAAATACATTTCACAGATTCACATACACATTTCTTTGTAGAAAAAAAAAAACCTGAAAGAAGTGAGCATGTTAGCAGATGCCTTTTCACAAATTTGCATTCTGTTTCAATATACATCATACACAAAATAGGAAAAACAAACAAAGTATTTCCAGTCAAAGATTTTAGTCACTTCAATCATCTTTCCTGTCATTTAAAAATGTTAAAATTATACAGGATTTCCTATTGAAATAATTATCATATTACAAGTAAATCTTCCCTTGCACTCCAGGGATAGAGAGTTTGACCAAGTCATTTGAACTAGGTACATCAAAATTATTGGGGCAGTTACCCCTACGTATACTTGATTCTTTGTTTGGAGTAACTGCCCACTACTCCCTCTCAAAACTACCAGATTATCTGGGCATCACAGCACTCTCAGTCCAGTAAATATTTACAATACATTATAGCTTCTGTTTTGGTGATTAACAAACCAGAAAGAGATTTTAAGCAAAGCTATCAGTTTAATCTAGCAGGGCTTTACATCCAGTACGCCAGACTGGGTCAGACAGTTTTAATAGTAAGGCAATGATGCAGCCACAATAACTGAAATAAGGCAGTGAATTTTTAAAAACCCAGGGGAGTTACAGCCCCATTTACTCCATCTGTGATACACTACGGGGGCAGAGAAGCAAGGTTTACTCTGTGTTTATCTGCAAAACATGTTGTCAGAAAGCTATTTTTAGTACACACACACACACACACACCAAAAAGAGTATAATTTTTGAATGTTTATAAACATCTAGAATACGTCTTCAAGGTAAAAATAAGGACCTGGAAATAAATTCAACTTTACTGTTGGTAAATCTTCCAATCAAGGTCACTAGCACTGTACCTGGCAAGTATTTCTTACATAAAATGTGAGAGTCCTAAGCTCTAAATGACTGCCAAAGCATGTCTCTTAGCTATTTATAATCCTTGTTAACTCCTCAGAAATAGAAGTAGTAACATTGCAAGTTAAAATTACAACTTATCTCTACAACCTATAAACATCTACATTAATAAATGAAAGCACATATAAATGAGAATG
Organism: Lagopus muta; assembly: GCF_023343835.1. NCBI lineage: Eukaryota > Metazoa > Chordata > Aves > Galliformes > Phasianidae > Lagopus > Lagopus muta. The sequence continues at coordinate 26,268,687 of NC_064439.1, forward strand.
AAATTATACAAATCCATTGTTTTATTAACACTTCATTTTATCGCTCATGGTGTCAGGAAAAAAAAAAAAGTAAGGTTGTTCAAACATGGCGTTAAGTTAGTGAAAGGTATTCTGGGAGAGTTTTCACATTTGTATCTTGTGGTTACCTACATCTTATCCTTAGTTCCATTATCAAGACAGTGAGAGAGGAACTGACAGTGAATGAGTGAATGGAATATGTGTCCTAATACACAATGAGACTTCAAATTATTTATAAAAAGTATAAAATAATGTATCATAAGACAATTTACTGTAAGAGCTACTGAAGCAAAGGACAAAATTATACTCCATTAAAATATCTCTTGCTAGCAGTAGAACATTTAGAGCTCCAGCCCCTGTGAGTCAGTCAGAGAAAAGGTAGAGGTGAGCATTATTCATACAATAAATGTACACAGAATACAAATAAAAAAGATCCTGGTATGTGTCTGCCAACTAAAAAAATTGAAAAAAAACACAGAAATTCCATAGAATCACATAGTGCTTTAATTTATAGCCCAAGTAAAGTATATACTAAAGACTATTTCTTTTCATTATAAACACCTGTGGACATCCAGCAAGAGTCAGCTATCATACTGTGCACAAGATAAAAAAAGGATGCAGCTAGTTTGTGAAGTTGTGAAAAAAGCAAGAATAAGACAGAAGGGATTATCAAAAGAAGCAAAATAAGATTTTTGCTTAAATGGAATATATACTTTCATTTATATGCAAATAGACTTTGAGACAAAAAAATCAGCTGACAGATGAGATGAATTACAAACAAATTTTTTGTAATGTATTTTGCTATAGGTGGAGAAAGAGTTGTTGGTTTTCCTGTTGGTTGGTTATTTTTTCTGTCTTGTTTTGCTTTGCTTTATTCTGTCTCTCATTGAAAGGAGATTGTTTAAATATATATTATATAAGGTTTTATATGTATATACATACAAAAATTCCCTATTATTCTCCTGAGAACTATACGTAAACAAATGCTTCTCAGATAGGCTAGTTGGCAGATACTGAAGTCACTGAAAAACAAGTTGAAATATTATCTGAAATTGGATCCTTCCACAAAGCATTCTGGAAAGGGGCATTCTCAAAAGCTGCAAACGTATGAAGACAAAAGTTCAAACTTTTGGATAGGCTAGCAGTAATTTCCAGCACTATTTCTCACTCTTACTGTGCCTTCACATCCATTTTCTTAGTTAATTAACATCTACAGCAAAACCTTAGTTATTTTTCCACTGTTTGCCATCATCACACGTGTATGAATATGTACTTGCTTAAAAGCACAACTTTCAGCTCACAGTCTGGGAGGAACAGTGGTGGCACAGTAGGGACCTGAGTGGCAAGGTCACCAAAAGGATGCATGCAATGTCTCCTCAGGGACAGTATCTGTGGGTGATGGGGCATGTGACGCCACCGCACTGCAAGTTATGGTGACCACTTGATGCCAACACTGCATCAGGAGCAGATCTCTACAGCAAGACAGAGTACTTCTAGCAATGAGAGTGCAGGCCATTTCCTTAGACAGGCCAAATACCCGACATCACAACCAGGTGCCTGGAGTATTAGGATTGACAGGTACAGAGGGGTCACAGCAGGCACAGCATACTTGGCAACTCTGCTTTCACTTCATCAGCCCTTTCAAACTTCCTTCACAGATAGGATTAAGCTTCATGCCAAAGAACACAGCAAGAAGCATTATCTTTAACGGCAAGATGATTCTTCATTTGTAATGGGAGATTAAATAAATTCAATGGTACAATAATTTGGCAGGCACTTTCAACTCCAAATTACGGTCCATGCATATATATGCACTGACAGCATTTACAGCAAGCAAAGTATCAGGAGCTCTGTATTCCTGCAAATTCTGGAATAAGCAGTTAAATTTGCTAAGTCCAACAGAATATGTAAAAAACTGACACCAGAATAGTCAAAAAACCCACTGTACTATTACCCCCCCCCCCCCCCAAAAAAAAAAAAAAGCTTTAATTTTTCTCACGATTGTTCTGAACACAAGCATGAACTGATTCAGTACCTAGTACTTCTACCAGTGCTAGCTGGTTTTTGAAATGGAATTTCCATAGACTTTCCAAGGATCTGATGACACAATTTAAAATATATATTATGGTAGATCCCTGGAAATACTTCCCTTACACAGCGCTGAAAGCATATCTAAAATCTCAGTGATTATGTCTCAGATAATAACAAAGTAGCTCAAAGTGGCATAGTGGATTACAGAGGTAAACCAACTGACCCGATGACTACGTGATGACTTAAGGTCTACATCATTTTATTTTATTCAGGAAAAAAAAAAAAAAAAAAAAACAGTAGAAAACATTATCCTAGAATTTTAAAATTCTTTGTATTGTATTGCTGCCCAGTATGGAAGCTTGTTACTAATTCCCAGAATATATTAAAAAAAAAAACCCTCCACAAGTGGACTCATCATGCATTAAAACAAATACTCTCAGCCTTCATGTGCCACTCAGTGTTACATCTTTTATATTCAATAAATAGTGTCTGCTTCTTCATTCCTATGTTTTGAAATCCATCTACAATTACGTATTGGCTTCACAAAATTAGGAAAGAGATATGAATATGACGAAGAGGAAAGAAACTTCCATCATTCCAAGACTAAGTTGACAATGCTATTGAAAGACTTCCAATTTTTTTAATTATCTTTTTTTTTTTTAAAACTATTTTTCTTAAATTTAAACTAAATTCGTCAACTAAAAGTTTTTAAAGATTCAGAAGCCTATTGCTCAGTCAGTGTGAAAAACAACACTTCCGACAGAAGAATCCCACTGTCAGAATCCCATTGCTTATCTTCAGGAAGTCACTAAAGATCCACTATTTCAATGTACTGCATACATGCCATTAACACTAATAAAAAGATTGATTTTTTAAAAGTTACATTTACTAAATGTCTACACCCATTATTCTAACAGTTAAAAAGCAAACTGAAGCATTTGTTTGCAGAAGTTATGCAATTTTTGAGGAACTTTTAACAAATATTATAAACAAACTAACTAACGTTTGTGACTCGAGATATACCAGCTGGCCATCATTTAAAAAATTTTAGATATTCTTTATGGTCCATAATGAAGTCTCAAAAAATGCATAGAAAGTTATACCAACAAAAACAGAAAGAATAGTTAAGTAAAATATTCAGCATTCATGAATGGACAGTTTAGGAAATCATGAATCGATTCTTTTCTCCCTTAGCTCCAAAATGCCAGCTAAAGGTTAATGCTATTTAAGAGAGCTGCATTCAGAACCCAGGATATGCAACAGCAGGAGAAGCCTGCTTGGCTTTTGTCAGAAATAAATCTTTCAGGCACATATCTGTCCAGTCATATCTGAACAGAATGTTCTGAAACAAAGGAAAAGTTACACCAGCCAGTCTGATCTGCAGTCTGATCATTAAAAGATACACAGCACTTCTCAGCATAAATCAGTCAATTATACAATGTGTATGATTTTTTTCCCCCTCCATTAATGAAATGCTTGAACTTTCATGCTGCTATGCTGGTAAGAATGGATATAATTTTCTCACAACTACTTCAGAAAGTACACTCATTTTAATGGAAATGTGCAATATTTCACTGCCCGTGGGAGTTCTCTGGCACATATCTTGAATAGGATTCATCATTTTCCATCGATATTATCTACATGTAGCTATACTTCATTATAGTTAATAAAGAACTTGTCAATAAGATGGATACAATAGATTTTGGCTAGATGGATGTAAAATCTATCAGAGAAATCCTGTCCTAAAATATGAAGACACTCTTAGACTGATAAAAGAGGTACCATGTTATCCACTCAGATAAACGTGTATTGCAAGTAGGTTAAGCTTTCAGATTTGGACATTCTCCTCCTTTCCATAAGAATAAATGAGTAAATAAAAAAAAAAAAAAAAAAAAAGACATTTACTTATATGGCAATTAAGGTTCTTTGACACTTTAATTCAAAAACCACTCTTTCCTGTTCTTATGCTTCTCACAAGCTTCCTTTCAGATGGTGGCTTCTTTGGTCTGGAAGATGTTTACAAAGCTTTGACAACAAATATTCAACAATCTCCAATATCTTTTACATGCCTCCAGTTTGACTCACAAACACAGACATCTGCATAGGCAAAGAACAGAACACACTGCGCAATCTGCTAAGAGAGATATGGTTCTGCTGAATCACCTCATTTCTCCATCCCTTCATCAGTGGCTGCACAGTTATGTTCAAATACAGGCTAGAACAAAAAGACTGAAAATAAGTATAGACTGTACCATTCCCTCTCCTTGCTCTTCTGATCCAGCAGCTCTGCAGTCCTGTGAATGAGGTGCCACTACCAAGCAAATACCCTCCAAAGCCAGACTGAAATGTGGACTTGAGGGCTGAAGGGCTTGTGAGTATACACATCTGGCAAGGCAGTTAACACTGTTAACTGAAGTCTACACTGTTGCACCTCACATTTTATCTGATGAGTGGATATAGCCTGAGTGGATATTGCAAGACATTTGTCAGTAACGAACAAGTCATGGCCACCATATCTCATCTACAGCTTTTATTTAAATTAAAAGAAATCCATACACAAACCACTACATCAAAAGATAATAATTTTTTAAAAAATAAAAGTTGAACATCCAAAAATAAATAAATAGCAGAACATGATTTGAGTACCTGTGTCCATCACAACCTGTGCAGACTATAATGGGATACTTTTGTCCCCACACAGCATCTTTTATTACATGCGAAATACCAGTTTCCCAAGTTTTTCCACAGTTTTCTGGGGTTCAGAAGGCCAGAACATTTTGCTGTTATTTCAGAAATTTAAAACCTACCCAAGTATTTCCAGGTCTTTAGGTATGATCCATTTTCCAACATACACCTTCCAGAAACACATTTACTACAGCTGAACGTTTTTACCACCAAATATTTCTTCTATGAAGGGATTTATGCATTTTGCACCTAGTAATATAGTTGTTGGTAAAATAAACAGGTTTTCTGGAAAATATCATCAAGCATTGTTTATATGACCTTTTTCTACATCTTCTATTATTCTGCACCCTTTTAAATTATTAACATCAGTCACCAGGAATTCTTTCAGTATCAATGTCACAGACTAAGGAACATAGCTCTCAACCTTTCTAGTAATAGATGCCTTTCAGACCTTCCTGCACTACTTCACAGCCAAGGACAAAACTACTCTGTCACACCAGAAACACAGAAGTTACTTTGTTTGCCCTGACTCCCTATGTCCTCTTTAGTACTTTCACCAGTCAAGGATCCAGGAAACTTCCACAAATATGGCCTTCATTTCTTATTTCTAGATACATCATTTTGACTTTGGTTATATTTATATTGAGTCATACGCTGTCTGCATAAACTCATATTACCAACAAGTCTAAAATATTTGCAGGACTGATCTTTTCTGCAGGTTTCATAAACAGAAACTTAAAGTAAGGCTACTGAATAAGACATAAAATATCCATATCTTTCAACAGAAACACCACAATACTTCAACTTTCTCCCTTCCTTTTTTCTGAAGTGTGACCACAACAAGTTTTTAAACCCACTTCATTGATTTTTCTTCATACTGTGTGCTAACATGAAGACTCCATTAAGTGTCTGAACAAAGTCTAACTTCTCTACTCATTTTTTGCAAATCATAATTATTAGACCTGAGGTACCCTGCAGACTTTTAAATGACCAGTTTCTATACAATGATCTTTTAGCAACAAATTTTCAAAGCAAGTTCAGTTTTAACCATAAAGAACCAACTCCAGAAGATAAACTTAAGAGTAAAATAAGTAAACCTATCAAAATTGCCAGATGGGGACAACAAATTGTATCACTGAAGACTGATTTAACATCTTATCTTGTAATCATGCTTTAAAGGAGGAATCAGCTCAGTAAAAAAAAGGTTAGGTAAGCAAGAAATATTTTCAAATTAAAATTTCTGCGCAAGAAATAGAAAAACATCTAGGAGATGCTATAAGTAATTTATTGACAAGAAGAAGAATCTTTTTTTAAAAAGAGTGAGGACTTTGTTTCTTTGTTCATTAGTGAGTATAGACAGCAAAATCCTAACAAAACCAACAAAATTTCATGAGGTGGAGAAGAAATACACATGAAATATAATGGAGCAAGCAATGCATCTAATAAAAACAAATAAAGCTTTACAATCATTTGTTTCTACCTGCTATGAACCCCACAGTTCAAACAAAATAGAAAATTAAGCACTTATTTTTATTCAGAAGTTCCTACTTTTTCTCTGGAATGACAAGAAAAAATGACTGGGATTTTCATAAAAAGAAAAAGATGGCTTAGAGAATGTTTCTAAAATGTGCATAGAAGGCACTTCAATTAAAAATTTGGCTTCAAACATAGACTAAGCTTGCTATTATTTAAGAATTGAAACCACATTTTAAATTATTGTTATTCTCTTTGAGTTTACAAATTCAATCTAGCTATTTTACAGTCAAACACATTCCTTGGCATGCCACTTAAAGTGATGATTTCAGGGTTATTTCCCTTGATATTCTTCTACAGAGTGGTGAATTAACAAGATGTTAGTTCCAGAAAAAATAAGATAAAGAACTGACAAATTCATTCCAAAAGACTAGCATTATCATTATATCCTTAGACAAGCATGAAGTTTGGCAAGTAGAAATTGTCTAGCATCAGAGAGATACCTCTTGACCTACACAAAACAAGAACAGAACACTTAGAAATATAATAAAGGTTTAAAAAAGTCACAAATTATGCAATTCCCAAGAGAGAGAGTAAATGGAGAGCTCTGATCAAAGATTTCTTTACACCAATTATTCTCCACCTCATGTGTCAGATTAATTAGGCAGGTGCTATCCTGCCAGCAGGAGAAGCTTTGCTACAACAGCCAAGCACACACATTCCTATTCCTGGCAGTTGCTGCCCTCACTGTCAAGTGCACCTGGAGCAGCCATTCCCTGTGCTCCTGGGGCTGCCTCCACAACAGGGGGAGTTGTGGAGGAAGGAAATAAATTGTTAGACTGAAATTGCATGTAAGGAATCAGAAAATAAAATGTTAAAAAATAGGATTGGAAGGAGGAGAAGGACTGTGAAAGACACCAAATATTGGGTTGCAACTGCTGAATCCCACCTAAAATAATGTTGTAAGATCTGTAAAAAGTGTCATATACCATCAGAACACACCCTTCCAGAATCACAGTCTACTAAAGTAAGTTCTCAAGTCCAAAATTCTGTAAAATTTTTCCAGATATTTTTTCTATTTGCTTGAAACATGAATGAAATTTTGCTCCCAGACAAATTTCTCTCAATATTAAAACCAGATTAAATACTGAATTCTGTATCAGCATTTAAAATGTTATTGCTATGGTTATAATGCTATCACAGTTGAATTTTGCACTTACTAAATAAAACAATTCTAGTAGCCCAAATATTATATCAGTGGAAAATTTTGAGAAGAGTACTGTATAGGAATCTGTCCCAGGACACTGCACATTAGTTTTAAAAAAAGAAAAATAAAGTCCAGTTTCAAAAGCTTGCAGTTTGGGAAAACAAAATCTTTAATTACCTCACCTCAGATTTCTGAGCATGTTAAACATGTCGCTTCTGGTTCTCTCCCTACACAATACCATGCATTGTGTTCTTGGCTGCTGTTCCTCAGCCACATTCAGGTATGCTCTGCAAAAAACTGTAGAGAGATGAACATAATCTGAAAACAAAGCAACTTTTCTGAAAACTGCATAGATCTTATTAATAATGCAGCTGCAAGACAGGATTACAATATGATGGTTTTTTGAATATATGGGGAGTCTGAGTTAATAATAAAAGAATAAATGTTCCTACTCCAGTAAAATAATCAGAAAGAACCAAGAATCTGTAGAACTAAGGGAGGGGCCATATTCCCCCTGCTCAAATTTAGAAAAGAACCAGTCGAGAAGTGCTGTGCAATGTCTTTTCATCCTTGGGAGACAATACCATAATTTAATATATCATTTGGTAATGGCTTGAATACCTTTCACTTTTAGTAAGTATCCATTACATAACTTCTCTCCACTTTAATTACCTCACTAAGTACATTGGTATTTGCTCTTATAGCAGCACTATTAGAGCTGCAGGGCACAAGAAATAAAACTGAGGAGAAAAAAAAATAATAAAACATTGTCTTTTCCATTTAATAAGTTCCCTTTCTTTTTTATGGAAACATTTGTATTAGTAGATACTATTTCAACTTTGTAAGATAATAAATCACATGAGCCTTGTATTATTAAAGCCGAAAACTGCCAGAGAGAAGCATCATCACTCACCAACGGCACAACTTGCCTTTAAGCCTTACTCATTCTACTCTATTTCTGAGGAGTCATTTTGCTGTGGAAAATATCATTCAAAACATAGAAGCGGTGATGAGTAAGAAATCATTCTGATCAAAGCTTTTTGTTTAGGAAATAAGTCATGAATTTATTTTACTATCCTACACTGCTAACTAATCCAGACATATTTCTGCGGGGGAAAATAAGAAGGAAAACTTAAATTAAAAATTAATTTAGAAATCTGTGAATTATCACACATTCTTAGAAACAACTTCCAAGTTTCAAGGTGCTTTGCTTTTCAGCAGCCTGGATACTTAAGAATACATCCAGGATAAAATAGGAAAGATAGTTAAGTTGCTTATTACATTAACATGAAACCATGTATTCTGAGTAGTACACATACAATAGAGAGCAAGAAAAAAAGCAATGAGGAGCACCAATGAATTCACCATTGGCCATCATTACTGAAAAGGCAATTTCAAATCACAGGTTGCTGCACCATTAGTGCCAGCTGTGCAAAAGCTCCCATCCCTCTGGGGTAGGCTGTGCTGTATCAGAAACCTGAGATCTTAAATATACCGACAAAGAAAGTAAAGGAGAATCATTTTGATTATCCTTTTTGTCAAAGACCTGATTTTGTAATAGTAATAACAATTTCCTATTTACGTAAATAAGTTATCCAGGAGAACCTTATTATAATCCTTTCTGGCATCTGACTGGAACAATCCTATTCCAGGCTTTCTGCCACACTCATTAAGTCATTAAGACTTTTCTCCTTTCAGTGAAAAACGTTTCTGTTGAGATCTTTTGGAACCATCCCTGTTTTTCACTGTGGAGCAAAGCTAAGGCAACTACTTAAAAGGAAAAAAAAAAAAAAAAAAAAAAATCACTATTCTAGAAGCATAAAAGCATTCTGTAGCATGGACTAATGGTCTGTACAGGTTTTGGTGCCAAATTTTAGATATTAACCAATGTTTTACAGGATTTATTCTAAAAGTTCCTCGCCTACACAAAGTAGGCCATGTATATGGGAAAAGTTCTTCCATGGTTTAAGAGTAGTATATGATTAGTACCCATGTTGTAATGTCTTATGCTTTTAATCAAATTTTGAGTTCTCCTTGTGACTTCATTATGTCACCACAGTAATTATCTAGGAAAAACTCTGAGCTTCTACTAACATACAAGTTTCCCTGGGGTGCCTATTTGCATTGCTTGAGAAGGATTCTGAGGACAAAGAAATGCAACTCACTCAAACTGTTTATCCACACAGATCCAGAGCAAGTACACACATTGTGAAGACTCAGTTAAGCACCATAACACACAAATCACACCAATATGAAGAAAATAAAATTATTATACAGCTTTGATAAATCTTAATCTAACTTCCCGTTGTCAATAACCAAATTAGCAATAACGAAGAGATTGGGCACAGCTGCCAGTTCCTCCCATTTGGTGGAGAAATATTTCTTTCCTTTCTGAAAAATTAAACATTTCATTCCCAAGGACAGACACATGCCAGTGGTTAATTAGGGGATATTTTACAAGAAGAAATAAAATTTATCATCAGCACAGCAGGCAAATATTGACATTTTTACAAGCATGGACATGCTACAATTAAATTTTGAGTTGCAAGGCTCCTGAAAGCAGCTGCCTCCCCAGGAAGCCGGGAATCCCAACACTTACTGCCAACCCCAGTTTCCTGATATTTATTCAAACTGGCAAGAAACATTCTTCTTACATTGCTTTCAAATATTTGACAGCCTAGCCATCCATTAAATGCATCACACTGAGGTACTGCTGTATCACTACATAATTCTTCCTGCCAGCTAGCAAAAAAATAATATGATGTGCAGGATGCTGGGGGGGTTCCCAGTTCCCACAGCACTGGCTCATAGATCCAGAAGGGGGAAAGGGAGAGTAAAAGCCAGAAGGGTGAAGGCACAGGACTGATGGGAGAAGGACAGTAACAGATTACACTGGTTAATGGATACTCTTCACTGAGAAACTGGAGAGCAGGGTTAGCTACTGAGTGGGTAACAAATAGAAATCTGTAGCAAGCACTGATGCAGTAACTTGCCAGAAGTCTGGGCATGAGTAACATCACCTGCCACATGCTCACAGGGAAATAGTAAGAGTAATTGGGAATAATCAAAATACAGCAATTTATCAATAAAACTCCCAAAATGCCATTTCTTCTCCTTTCCCAGAATTCCTACAAAGTAAAATCCATGCTAGCTATGTTAACTGCATAAGCATAATTCAGTAATGCCATCTTCCTGAAGGGAAAAATGGAGTCACAACCATTGAAACGGATATATGTATATATAATCATTACACATATATATGTTTATTATACACATACACATAAAACAGATCATTCAATTACAGATGCAATTAAAGAGGACAAAAGGCAGACAAAGCTCCTTGTCTAGAACACCTCCCCTCACAGAAGATGGCTGGCTAGGGAGGAGGTGGCAGGGGTTAATTACCATCTGGAACCCAAATGCTTTCTTTTTGACAATTTACAATGTAAATCTGTTTAAGCAACATAATTTTAACTAAGCACAGAATTAACTAAGCACCTAATTTTTACTAAACTCACACTTCCCTCATTTTTAAGTTTTTCTATGGGTAGTCTTAAAAAACATGTTTTTTGATTTACATACCACTAACCAGTCAGAGGATAAAAACAAAAGCTGTCAGAAACCAAATATTTAACATAACCACGTTCAGTTTCACAGCTGTGGTATTCTGTTCAAGACATTGTTCTTTGCAACACAATGAAAAAATAAAATCTTCCATATAATTGGAAATCGGCACATGCTCCAATCACTGTAAAGCATGCGTAATTTCTTTTAGTAAAAGAAAGTCACCTTCAGTGAATACCATTTCAGCTTTTCAGAGGCAAGTTTCAGTCAGTCTGGAGGTGGTGTAAGACATAGCACACCCAGGTGCTTACCAGTCTCCTCTCACTGGGCTCTCTTCACACTGAGATACCAACTGAGGGCAGAGACATCAGTGAATAACACAGAACTTTATCTTGTTAACCAACAGATCTTTCAATTCTTTGGTTTTTAAATGCTCTTTCACTTTTGTCTAATGTTCAGATAATGTTTTCAGACTCCATATGTCCATCAAGCTGATACTTCCATGAAGCTTTAGCTAAAACAGACCAGCTAATTAGACTCAAGAAAAAAATTATTGTTGTCATTTGACACATTTTCTGAATGCTCAACTTTGTAAGCTCATTGTCACTTAATCCTCATAGCCAAGAACTTTCCTTGAAACATATAAATGCTGATTAGACAAGGCAAAATTATTAGCTGGAGAACGTGGAAGAAAAATTTTCTATGTACCACTGCAATAACTCTGCACAGAAATCAAACAAAACATTCTCATGTTTATTCTGTGGTTAATTTGGGTTTCATGTGATGTTATGATACTGGGAATTGTATAAAACAACACTGCTTATTCAACATAGTTTGTTCAACACATTTATCACCTTGTCTTCTCTATTAGTAATTTCAGGTGATAGTAAGAAATAATAAAAATGCCCCCTAATCCTGTCCAGTTTCTCAGCTATTGGTTTAGAAGCAATATTAAGCTCATTGTATACTCTTCCTGGCAGGAAGTTAAACCTTGTAAAATATTGATGTTTGGCAGTACTCAATAGGTCAAAACAAATAATTGCTCATACCATCACAGACTTCTGGGATAGAGGGAAAAAATATCCCAAAATCCTTTTGTGATATAATTAATGACGTACGTTAACGACCAAGGGAAGTTCATTAGAACTTACGTTAAAACACAAAGCAGACTTCAGTATTTAAAAATGTTATCATTGAAGTAAATTGGAGCATAGAGTATGTTTGTTTAAAAAGGGAGAATATTTAAAATAAAATATATATATTCCACTTCTCTATTATGTTGAAGTGAAATGGAAAATCAGATGTAGATGCAATCTTTTGTCCTTTTCAAGTCCATGGCCAAATTAGGAAGTGCTACCACATACGGTGAAGAATATGAAGCATGGGGAAGGTCCTCTGGGTTTGCTGTTCACCTGTCTCTTTTCAGCAGTAACAAACTCTCATTTCCTCAATTAATACCTGCCGCAATCTGTAAACTGACATTACACCTCCGTTCCTACTATTTGGTTTGACCTTGCTATCATGTACTAGAATATAATTATGATAATGAACCAATTATTCTTATACAATACAGCAATCAAAAAGACTACCACTTCCTCCATTTTCTCATGATAATATCTGAAAATTCTAGTTTCATTTCATCATCCATTATTCGCATGCCATCATCAAGATGTCGTTATATAATTAACTTAGTTTTACAAAATTAAAAAAATAATAATAAATGGAAAACACTCAGGTTTTAGAATAATCATGACAGTACACAGGATGTCTGATTTATATAGGACAGTAAACAAATATTTTAGTATTTGGAATATTTTACAGGTTATAATCTTATAAATTTTGAATGACAACACATCTCCCTCTTAGGATAACCAACTGTTAATGTTACACTTTCACATACATGGCATATTTTGCTTGAAACCCCTCCAGAATTGAATAGTTTTAGCTCTTTACAGCCTTCTGATTATGAAAATAAAATGTCCAGCTTATTATGAGCCTGGATGTGTCATACATAGCAGAAAAAAGTCAATTAAAGAAAAGTGATTTGAATAGGTTTTCACTCATTGAAAATCAGAAGTTAAAAAAAAAAAAAAAAAAAAAGTCATTCAGATTGCTGACTCTGTTAAGATACCAACTTCACAAAACACTCCTGGCTATGTCCCTTGCAACGTCAATGAATATAAAGATGTTATAATTACAAAATAAACAAGAGAGTTTGCCTAAGCAGGTTATAGGAACAGAAAGAGAATAGATAGGACGCTTACCCACACCCTGGGCTTGCTGCAAAACTCCAGAGGAGAGATCTCTTCTGGAGATCCCTCCCCACTGTAGTCAGCTCTTAAATGGGTCTAGGAGAGGTGCAGCCAGGCTCCACCCCTTCCGGCAGCACAGGTGAATTGCCTTCACCTGTGCTCCCAGGGCTGACTCACTGCTCACCTCAGGTGAGCAATCAGAGGTTCACTTCCCATACAGTCCCTAAAGAATGTGATTTTTAATCACTTTATGATATTTTAGATAGCAGAATCTTTCATCTCCTGATTCAAAATGAATCTTTCCAGCATTGGTCACCATCGGATTTATGACCAAACCACACAGATGCAGAAGTTGCTGAAGAAAGGAATATTTTCTTGCTGCCATGACTACATTTTTAGTCAAAGCTAAGTTTTCCTGGGATAGATTCATCTGTGATGAACTGTGGCAGCTTCATAATCAATTTTTGACTTGAGACAACCTAAGTGCACAATAGCCAGTTACCTATTGCTGTCTAGGAATGCTCTTTTTTACTCAGACATATTTATAACTGGAACAAAAGTATAAGTCTGAAACTTTCTACATTTAATTTAGACAAATTGCAGCTTACTGTAGTTCCCATAAGAATTCTGTCTGCTTTCTTAGTCTACCTGTAAAACTACTTAATGCAAGCACTGTAATTCTGTAAATCACGTATCTGTTAAGCAAAAATAACTGCCACTGATTAAAAAGTTTCAAATATTCTGCAATAAACATCCAAAATAGAGACAAATATTCTATACAGAATTCCTCCAGGTCTGAAAGGTTGTAAGTAATAGAAGCTAAACTTACCTTTCTGCCACAGAAAACATTCATTCTCCGCAATTAATTGTGAACTTTACAAATGACATGATTCCACTATTACAACTTTTGTAGGGGCAACCTTTGTACAGTGAATTCAGAAGAAACCTGCAAATAAGGAGATAAAAGGTCAAAAGGCAAAAATCAATCATATTACTTTATAAGTCCCTCCAACAGATGACTAAGAAGAGTCAGTCAGGGTACCAATGAACAGAGCATTGTGATGATGAACAGTCAATAATAAATTCAATATTGATATCCCCAAGTATGTAGGAACATCAGCATATTTTAATGGCTCCCTCTTTTCCAAGTTGACTTTGCCATACATACCACTGGATGCTTTCTAATTTCCCTGAATGGCTCAATATTCTAGTCTGCAGAGCTTAATCATGTCTGGAAGGTCATTCCACACATTTTTTTGTGAATGTGAGAAATTGCTGCCAGGCATCTGTTTTTAAAAAATTTTTCCTCCCTTTCTTTTTTCTATTTATGCCATCTGATCACATAACTTATATCCATCTCATAGCTCTAATTTAAAAGGACATTCATCTGAATCATGGCTTAGTCTTGCCCATACATTTCCAGATATGTTGAAAGAGAATATGATTTTCAGTCTGAGGTTAAGCTAACGAAAAGTTAAAAAGTATGCTACCTGTTAGCTATTGCTACAACAAATGAGTAAGAGTACATCTTTATAGAGGCTTATTAAAATAGAAAAAACATCCAACTTGGAGACAGATGAACTGGCTCAGGTAACCAATCAATATAAACTGAACCCAATATGTTAAATATAATGAATTCTACGGGCTGAACTATTCTGCATTAATACAATGACAACTCCAACTTGGCTAGGAGATAAGTCCAGTAAACAAAATGCTAACTGTTAGAGATTCTCTTCTACTCCATTTTTTCCATGTTACTTGCAAGATCTAGCCCATTCCATTCCTTTACTGGAGTTTAGAAACATCCTCAGCCTTGCCGCCTCAAGTTTTAAGCTACAGGATTCTACCAATTTGAACTTAAAGAAAATAAAAATAAAAATAAAAAGAGATGCATACAAGTCAGAGAACATACGTCCTTTGCACCCTCGTGTAGTCTTCTTGTTTCTTTGAGATTAAAGTCACTTAAAAGCTTTGATTTTTTTCCACCAAATTGACAATTTCCTCTGCCCACCCCCATAACACTGTGTCATAAGAAAAAGTTACTGGCGTCAAGAGCGGTGCCATCAGATCAGATAATTTTTGCTGAAAGGCCAACAAGAGAATGATATCTCTATGTATACTATTTATGTGATAATTTGGATAATAATTAGTATTAGTAACTAAAAAAAAAAAAAAAAAAAAGCACAACTAAAACATCCATAGTTTAAAGTTTAAAGTCTCATAATTGACAACCCTTTAAAGTAAACATCAAAAGAGTGTCAGATGAATCTCGCTAAAAAGCTGGTTGTATACAAATAAGTTCATTTCAGTAATATGTACAGAATGGTCAGAAGTAAAACAGATCTCTGCTCTGTATAGCCATTTTAGATGAATCTGATAACACGAGTTTGTCATGAGGCTGATACTTCAAATTCAGCTTTCACCTTGAAACAAATTTTTACACTCTGAGGAAAGGAATTATAATAAAATGCTGACATGTCCTTACAATATCGAATTGTTTCTGCCAGAGGATAGATTTCCTATTCTTGGCATTTCAAAATAAGTGAATTTACATTTTAAGAATGAGATACTATTCACATTCAGTAACTGTAAATCTTTATGGCTTTTTCTATTTGATGAAAGTGAAATAAATATCAACAAGCAAAAGTTCAGACTCTCACCCCCTCCTCAAAGTTGAAATACTACAAGGCCAGTAAGGTTTATCAAGCCTCACGTGAGGGCTGCATTTGAAGAACATTATCCCTCTCAAAAGGAGAAATATGCTTAATCCTGTGACTCATAATCCTAAACCTTATATTTTAAGTGTAACTCTAGTGATTTAATGCACCTCATAGCAGATAAAAGTTCTTCTCAACACTCATAACTTAGTTTCTTTAAATTTTCAAGAATAAAAAAAACAGTTCCAATCTTCCAACAATTATAGATTCATAGAATGGTTTGGTTTGAAAGGGATCTTTAAAATCATCTAATTCCAACTGCTCTGCTATAGGCAGGGACAATTCCCACTAGACCAGGTTGCTCAAAGCCCCATCTAGCCTGACCTTGAATGCCTCCAGGTAAGGGGCATTCACAACATGTTCCAGTGTCTCACCACCCTCACAGTAAGGAATTTCTTCCTAACATCTGATCTAAATCTGTTCCAGTTTAAATCCATTTCCCCTTGACCTATCGCTGCATGCCCTCTTAAAAAGTCCTTCCCCAGCTTTCCTGTAGGCCCCTTGCTGGTACTGGAAGGTCACTGTAAGATCCTCCCAGAAGCTTTTCTTCTCCTGAGAAGAAGAAGCCCCTGGGGCTGAAGAGCCCCAACTCTCCCAGCCTGTCTTTGTATGGGAGATGCTCCAGCCCTCTGATCATCTTCATGGCCCTCCTCTGGATCTCCTCCAACACTTTTATGTCTTTCTTGTGTTGGGAGCCCCAGAACCGGATGCAATACTCCAAGCTGGGACTCACAAGAGCAGAGTAGAGGGGCAGAATCACCTCCCTCAAACTGCTAGTCACACTTCTCTTGATGTAACCCAGAATACAGTTGGCCTTCTGGGCTGCAGGCTTACACTGCTGACTTGTGTTGAGTCTTTCATCAAACCAACACTCCCAAATTCTTCTCTTCAAAGCTGCTCTCAAGACATTCTCCGCCCAACCTGTATCTGTGCTTGGGATTGCCTAAACCCAGGTACAGGATCTTATAAATAGCAGTGCCACTAAAAGCATACAAAAGATACACATATTCAGTTACAGGCCAGCTTTTCCCACCATTTATAAAAGAATCTGCAACACACTGAAGAAGTAAACATGCGTACACTTGAAATTTAGGAAGATGAATGAACATGAATCCCATTATTTGACTTTCAAATAGAAACCTGAGTATCAGAATGAAGTCATAGTTGACTCCTGAACATAAGGATTTCAATCCTACTTATTGTTTTGTTCCTCCCGTGTAAAATCCTGAACTCCACTACCTCATAGTTTCATAGCATTCAAGGTTGCTCCCAGCCTTTATATTCCCAAACAGTTCTTCATTGTTTGTACCAACAAATGTAATAGATTGTACCAACATATCCAGTAACACACCTCTCCTCACTGATTCTTCCACCACCTGCATCAGCATGTTATCTTCCACACACAGCAGGCACCTCCTGGACTGCGTGCACCTGGCAGCATTGTTTTTCCAGCAAAAGTCAGAGCAGTTGAAGTCTCCCATGAGAACCAGTGCCTGTGATCATGAAGCTACTTTCAGCTGTCTGTAGAAGGCCTCATCAACTTCCTCCTCCCGATCAGGTAGCCTGCAGCAAACACTCACAGTAGCCTGCCCCTTACTTCCCACCCATAAACTCTCCACTTATTTGTCATACATCCCTTGGTAGAGCTCTATACATTCCAGTTGTTCTCCCACATAAAAAGCAACTACAGCACCTTGCCTTACCATCCTCTCTTTCCTAAAAAGCACATGGCCATCCATGGCAGCTTTCCAGTCACATGAGCTGTCCCATCATGTCTCCATGATCACAGTGCCATTTGCCTGTTTGTTTAAATAAAATGAGTAAAATACTTTACATATGAAAGTGAGAGTCACTACCTTCTATTATTATTATTTGGAGCAGGTGAAAAGGCAAACACCAGTGACAGTAACGTGAAAATTTACAAACATCACTATT
Organism: Lagopus muta; assembly: GCF_023343835.1. Lineage (NCBI taxonomy): Eukaryota > Metazoa > Chordata > Aves > Galliformes > Phasianidae > Lagopus > Lagopus muta. Next base: position 26,286,569 of record NC_064439.1, read on the forward strand.
CCAATTATTTGGAGGGCCACCATGGATAAATGAAAAGGGCAGCCATCCTCATTCTGCCTCAGCTTTCACAATGAGCATTTTATTGAAATTCCCCTTTTCTTTATTCTTTTCAATACTTCTAAAGAATGAAGGTATGAAATATTTAATTCCGATACCTTCTCATTTCCTCACATCATTACAATTCAAGATGACTATCTAGTCTGCTTTGTATCTGTTTTTGATGCCACTGAATAGCTGGTTTCAGGGAAGAGCAGCAACATTTCTGTGAAAAACAATTCTTTCATATTTTACTAAAGCAATTGACAGAAAAGGAAAAAAAAAACATTTATTTTTAATCTATTTACGGAGATTGTCCTCCATAAAATATCACTCTTTGCACTGCAGTTTCAATGCAATTTTAAATGCATCAAAGACTTGGACTATAACTTAAATTTACTAAATACACATTAATTAATTCTAATGACATTAAAATAATCTCCTATTTTGGTGTGATGACAAAATGTACAAAAAAGCTATTTATTCTTACCAGATTTTTTTCATATTAATTATAGAAGGATGTTACATGATTAAATTTCACAATAGTGTTCCACATGGAGATCAAAACAAGCCCTTCTATAGAACAGTCACTTGAACTCACTAAAAAAAAAATTAGTTTTTAAACACAAGGTAATAGCTAAAACAAATTTGCTTTATGACGTGGCTATTAGCAGATAGGGTACAGTTATTCAATTTATGTTTGGATCTTATTTCCTTCTAGATTTCAGCGCCTCAACAAGGTACTAATTACCAAGTCCTAGAACTATTTTTATTTCTCTTGATGCCTTTAAAATCTAACTAAAGAGATAATGAAGGGTTAAATGTTGACATGTGGCTATACTGAGCATTAATTAGCTATGTGTATGCATACACACAGAAGCAGTGTCCTAACAATATGTTTATCATACTAAGAGCAATCTCCCTTTGTTATTACAGACCCATTAGTAGACTGCTGCAAATTTATATCTCAAAGGACATGTAAAAGTTAACAACACACTGCAACTGTTGACCATTTAACAAAAACACTGGTTCACTTTGTTTTCAATCCACCTTTGGTCCTGACAGCAATTTAAAACCAAACAAGTTGTGCAAATCACCCTTATGATGTGCATGCAGGAAAAAAAAAAAATCACAAAATATTCATTGTCTTTTTTTATCCATTGATTGGCATTTGTGCATACAGGATTTAATGGTTTCCTCATGTAGAACTGAAAGTATAAAACCTATGCAAACCTGGAAACACATGCTCATTAAATGGTAAACTAAAAGTGAGAGTAGACTTTTTAGACAACATGCAGGGATTTAACTATAGAATTCATTAAAATGAATTAAAGTCATGCTGCTAAAATTTACTATCATTGAGAAGTTATCATGAAAACACATCTAATAAAATTTTAATATGAATTGTGGTGCCTGAATATTTTGAATAGTCACTGGAGACAAAAAGTGTTCTAAGGCTACACCATAAAGCTGAAGGACAAACACAGAGCTTTGCAGTATGTGTGTCCAGTAATCACAGCAATATCTTACATGTGATTTACAAATATCTAATTACTGGTGTTCTGTCCTTTATTTAATTTATTTTGACCACTTAAACTGTCTCAGAAGTGCCTATCCGTATTTGCATTTTAATGAATAATAATTGATATTTATTCAGCACATTCTATTTGCATCTCAAAGCTTAATTTAGAGATTAATACATCTTATAACCTAAACCAAACTCATAGATATTCAAGATCTCATTATTCAAGATAATTCTGAAGATGAGAATTATTTACTAGTGAATGAGCAAGACGGTATGCATTTTGATTTTGTCAAGATGCTGCCCTCGGTTTTAGCTGTTGCATTGCAGTTACTGTCACTGGTGATTGGGGATGCCTGGCCTTTAGGAAGTTACATTTAGGAAGATGAAAAATTAAAGAGACTGCTCACTGAGATGCCTCAAGAAAGATTTCAATTCATGCCATTTTTTGCCCAAATAAATTCTGTAAATCACCCAGGAGAAATGAGTGGTAATCACTGTTTTCCCACAACGATACTTAACAGAAAGAAAACACTGTGATCAAAAAATGAAAGATATAATTTTGCCAGAATCCTAGGCTCATGTAGGTTTACTAATCAAACTGGTAGATATATATCATGCATAATCAAGGAAGTCCAATGAAGGATGGCAAAAAGTTGAAGCATTAATTCCAAGAGGTTTTTCCCATCTGTGTTAATCTATTTGTTTATTTGATTTTTGGCTTCAAGAGTTCCCTTTCTAGAATCTTATAGCATATTTTTGAGTATATGCCTCACTATTTCCCAACAGAGTGCTGAATCTCATCTAAAACAAGAGCTTCTGCAAAGGGCCAGCCTAAGTTTAAAAACTCTCAAGTGAAGGCTGCACATTGAACACTGCTATCTTCAGATTAATCCTGTCTCATACACAAAATCTAAAAACGGGCATGATTCATTACTAGCTTAAACTATTCTCCTAGGCAGCTTAAGGATGAAGTAAGTCACTCTCCAAGTAGATCTTTAGAATGAACAAAACATACCCTGACTTTCTCCTTTGCCTCCGCTGTAGTGGAGCTTACAGTGCTCAACTCAGCCAGACATTTTACTGTAGACAATTATAAGAGATCTCCCCTTATAAAAGATAATAACAAGCATTATAATATTTGAAAGGAGTAATATGATTAATACTTAGAAGCACATTCTGTGAAGGCTTTTTACCTTTAGAGTGCTGTAAGCAGAGGAAGGTACCCTAAAGGCTAAAACCATAAATCAGGAAAGGCACTGTAAACATTTTTAAGAAATTTGGGAAATATATTAATGTATGATATAATCTCTGAGAACAAGGATCAAATCCAAAATGAAAACTGGGATCAAGTCATGCTGTTTCTGGAAGAAAAAAAAAATAAGGTTCTCAGATAGCTTGTCCTAGATATTTACTTTAAAGATAGGAACAGAAAAACAGAGCACATTTCAGGTCACACTGATTAAATTCAAAAACTACATAACACATCGGAGATGATAAGAAGATTCACTACGATTATAAACCATGGTTTTTCAAACTAAGCTTTTTTTTTCACCACAGTATCTTGCTGAGTCTTGCATCATTCCATCAGACAAAGAGTGATTCAGGGTAAAGACTGCCAACTGCCACTAACAAACAGCTGTTGAGATTGCCCAGGGATCCCTTCTACTAGAACAAAGTTAAAGAACAGCTACTGTGCTGGCATCTAACTTGCTAAGTATAAAGCTGTAACATTTTGGCAAGTAGGAAAAAACAAAAACAAAAAAAAAAACAGTGAATAGGGCCTACCTCCCAGAGCCCTTTTTTCACCTGCTTGAAGCTTTTATTACTGTCTGCAACTGTATGTTTTGCTGAAAATTTAACTTTTACCTTTCAAGAAATCACAATCAAGAGGTTGAAAACTGAAGATAAGCACAAATGTTATAACCTCTGACCTACATAGCAGTTATTATTTTAGTTGAAAGACTAAAGGAAAAAAAAAATTCTATTGTAGCATTGTATTATATATATATATATATATATATATATATATATATATATGTTTTTATTTATATATATAAAATTCTAGGCTATTTACAAGTTTAATAACTTTCCCGTGTAATTATTTTTAAATAATAAGTGAAAATTGTCCAGGGTGTATCATATATTTTAAATTAAGTGAAAGGCATATAATGAAACAAGATAAAAGAAACAAGATCATGATATATAGCAGATTTAAAGGAAGCATCTAATGCATGCATAGGATGAGAAGGTTACTGGACCTAAACAGTCTGGAACTCCTTATAAAAGTATAATAGTGATATACAGGAATGTACTGAGTGAAGTCTGTCCCATGATCTTAATGATCAAGGCATGAAGATTCACTGTTTCCCATAACTGAATCCCTATAGTTTTGCACACTGGTTCTGAGATAATATTATGATTGCTGTCGAGCTTATAGGATGAGCCTGCAGTAACTTTTTCAGTATGCTGATAGTTTAGAGAACAACAGAAACAAGAATATATAATGTAGACATTGATGCGTGGACTTTTGAAGAGGAATGGAACATAAGTAAACATAGTAAAAAGAAACAAACCATATCCTTGTAAACTGACAAAAATGATTTTAAACTAGCCAGGTAATCTGATGGCCATATATATCAATAATTCTGAACATTTAAATGCAAAGGAACATTAAGTCTGAAAACACTAATGCAGAAAAACATTTTATCACATTTTATACTGTCAGTAGTTATTAAGACTGCTTTTAGATGTATAAAGCCATTACATAGCTTACAACCATGGGACTTTTCTCTAGAAGAAAAGTGCATTTTTAAACATTACAATAATGAAGTAAATGGCATAGGCTAAAAAGAATACATGATAGGAAGTATAAACCGAGATGAAGATAGAAAGAAAATCAAGCAGAGCTCAGAAGGCAGAGCAACGTCTCTATCAACTAAGCTAATTTAAACATCCTGTAGGAGGCTTCCTGTGTGAATTCAACATTAAGAAGAAATAAACTCAGAAAGACCAAAGGCTATTACTATTACTGGAAAAAAAAATAACAAGATACACAATGCAGGATGACATTTGAGCCAGTTAAGAATGGCCAAGAGCTCCAAGTGCCCAGAAATCTGGTAGCAGCTAGAGGAACACTGAAGATGGCTGAAGCAGAAAAGGGATGTAGAACTAGAAAGATGGAAAAGAATCAACACTAAGGTGGATAAATTTCTGTTCTATAACTATTTTCATGTGCAGTTCCAATTAAACACATTTGTGTTTAAAATATGAAGTACTCAAGTCTAGTCTAGAATGAAATTCTCAGAATTGTATGTTCACTAGAAGATTAAAAAAAAAAAAGTTAAATAAGAAACAGCAAAAACTATTATTTTGAGCTTCCAGCCATTGCAGACTTCTTCATGTTTTGTATTGGAGCAGATGCATAATTTAAGAACTAAAACAATTCACTCTTCCTTCTCCACAACCTTTCTCCCCACTCTCCCCAGAACAGAAAACCCAAACACATGCTTCACTGTTACAAGCATCATCAGAAAAAAAAAAAGAAAAAAAAAACTTTTAACAAACAAATAAGACATACGTTGCTTTTACCACAAACTACTTTTGCTTTTTTCCATACCCTTTCATTCTTCCTTCAATATGCACTGAGATTTTATTCGAAGTTTTGCATATTGTAATTCATTTATGGTTGATTGACATTTTTCAAAAAAATAAGAAAAACACCTATCACAATTGAAGAATATTAAATTGGTCTTCACTTAAGCATTCTTTTTTGTGCTTCACTCTGCTTGAAACTTGTTACTATTTTTCCCCAAACAATTTAATCCCATGCAACATATAAAGGAGATAGAAGCAGATGTCATTAGAATGAAAACATTTTAAACAGTTTTCAAGCCCTCATTAAGTTAAACTCTGGAGAAACTGCAAGTGAAACCTATAAACCACTTCAGGGTCTCCTTAGAGGAATTTTTATCTTCTAGGCAAGAAAGTATAACATTTACTGCTCAGAGTCCTGTTATACCAAAGGAACAGAGCTCAAACAGTAGCTCTATAATACAAACAATGGTGACTGCAGTTCAATTTATCTATAAACAAAGAGGTTTAGTTAGTACAAAAAAAATTCCTGTAAGTAATTCAGAGAAAATTACAAATAAACACATTGTTTTCACAGTTTGAAGAAAGAATAAGCTTTTTATTCTTTTCTTCTCCAGACTCAAAGACAACACTTTTTAATCAAGCAAACAATTAAAACTTGTTTTTTTAATAACATCCAAAATCATACTATCTGGAATAAACTCCAAATGTGCCATTTCATTTTCCAAAACACATTATTTCACAATTCTTTGGGAATATCAGCCATTATTTTTCAGGATATATGGTCATTTCTATCCAATCCCCAACAATGAACAGGGCATTTAAACTGACAATTCCAAGTGAACATGTAGGCCAGACACAAGCAGAGTCTCTACAAATTCTATTTATGCAGTCATAAATCTTTACATAATATTACATTCTCTTCTATATAAAAAGAAACTTTTTGAATGTGTGGCTCAGCAGCAGACTACAGCAGTCTGATGTACATCTGGAAGCTAGATAGTGTGGGATATGCAAAATAAAACAATTATCAAAAATTGATGATCAAGGATCATTTGGTTCCATTGTTCTATTAAAAGTAATGATTTTTAATGCTGAAGTTACTAGAAATAATGACAGCACCCTATAATTTATGCAAATACTAAGGCCAGATAAATGGCTATGATAGTCATACGAGTTTTCACTAGCAAAAGCAAAGTGCTGCAGAAAGACATTGAGAGGACAGTTTTTGTTTTCTATTTTTAATGTTTAAAATTGCCTCTTGTAATTCCTACAGCCAGATGAGTAGACAGGGTGTAAATAAGGACATATCCTACCTACTGTCACTGTGATTGTGACCCCAAAGGAAATAAAAAAGAAATACAAAATCAATCCTCCCGTAGAAAGAGAATGTGTGTTATCTGAGCTTCATAACAAAAGGGCTTTTGAAGCATGGTTGGGATGCCTGACATACACTCATCACAGTGTTTGTCAAGTCTTATATTCTACACATTTACCTCAGTGCGCCTTCCCTAGAGATAAATGGTGATTTTTGCTTCACAGAGGAGAAATTCTTTACCACAGAGATTTTCTTGTAAGCCTCAGAAGCCTCAAAAGATAGACTGAAAATGTGTTGTTTCTCTGCCATTAGGAATATAGTAGTAAACATATAGGTTAAAACAATAGCAAAGAATTATCACACAAGTAAAAAGACTTCATTATTTTGGGGTTGTAACTGTCATTATGAGAGAGCACACACTTCAAGCTTCTATTTCCATTTACTTTGGAAATCATGGAAATTTCATCCTTGAAGAAATGGCTGGCATATAGGTGGGCATTTTCTGGACAGGTGGAAAATACTAAGCATGTGCCCTTCTTTGCACAAGCAGCACAAACAGGATTTTCCTATTTAATTTGCTAAACATCAGGAATTCCAGACAAATATTTTATTACAAGCCTAACACATTCAGAGAACCTAAAGCTATTACACACATTTGCACATACACATACATACACAACTGTAAATATCACTAATATATAATTTTTACCTTCACATTTTTTATTTAGGTCAAGTCTTTAGCCATGAAATAAGCATCTCACAGACCTGACAGAGAACTGACCAGAATGTCTCCCAGAGGGTACATCAGGTTTCCAAGGGCCTTTTTTGCCATTCTTGAGTATCTTTGCTCTCAATTTTATCTGAAACCTAAAGTTTGCTCTCTTTCCAGAGAAAGCTCTACACAAATGTTCCCCAAGGGATATTTTCTCCTACTACTGTCAGGCTGGTAGAGTATAGCTCAACTTGAGAAATAAAGTGTGCCCCTAGACTTGCTGAAATATGGTGAATGCATCGTTACATAGGGATTGTGGGCATTTTCAGTGCAGAGACAGAACAAATCTCATATTTGATTTAATTAAGAATCCAAAAGTACAAGCCTGTGGTGATATTAGATACATATAAAGTCTCTCACAAAATATTTAGCTACTTTTCAAGTAAATAAATCCTGAAGTGGCCATTCCATGACAACAGTCATATTTTGTTTAAGATTCTTAAATTATAATCTTCCACAAGAAATATCATAGGAAAGAATAGATGCATATACCATAAGGGCAAAATAAAAATAATATAAAAATAGATGTCAACATCTAAAACCATATGGTTGAAGTAGCATTCAATAAATTAAAAACAGTTTGAAAGTCTTATGTTGGTAGTATGAAATTTCAGTGATAAAATGTGAACATATCAGTGAAACTTGCAGGACAAGGGGAAATGGTTTTAAGTTGAGGGAGGGAAGATTTAGGTTGGACATCAGGGGGAAGCTCTTTACAGAGAGAGTGGTGAGGTGCTGGAACAGGCTGCCCAGAGAGGCTGTGGATGTCCCATCCCTGGAGGTATTCAAGGCCAGATTGGATGGGGCCCTGGGCAGCCTGGTCTAGCATTAAATGGGGAGGTTGGTGGTCCTGCATGTGGCCGGGAGGTTGGAGAGTCACGATCCTTGAAATCCCTTACAACTCTGGCCATTCTGTGATTCTGTAATCTTAAGTTTCTTCAGCTAAAAAGAAGGAAGGTTCTAGCCAAGTCTTGAAAAATTAACATTAGCTTAAAATGAAAGGAATTCTTTTTAATTTTTTTTCTCTCTGTCAGAATGAGAATTTAGGCCACACTTTTTGTTCCCTGGAAAAGTCTTAGAAATGCTTATTGTCCCCATTTACCAAATATAGCCCATAGCAATTTTCTTCTATTGTAATGCACACCTAGTATTGCTCATGTATTCAAACTAGAGTATTTACTTTACTGAAAATCTTTTCAAGAATTGACTGATTAGTATGAGTGTACAGCCTTACACCGTCTGCAGAATTAGCATATCCAACCCAAATCAATTCTCCTAGTGAGAGCTTTTTTGCTGTTGTTGGGCATACAAAGGACTTGAAAAACAATTCACCATTTGTGAGGGAAAAAACACACACAAAAAAAAACAAGAAAACAATAACAACGTTCATTTTCATCACACAGTCTTGTGATTTCATGAAAAAATTGAATAATACATTAGTCTATTCTTCTCAAAGAAAGAATATATGCTAACAGAGAATACTAAACAAATTCTGATTTCTGCCTTATCCATGCAATCCTGCTGAGTGCTCTGAACAACTGCTGACTGAACAACCATAGACATACAGTTTGGTTCATAGAGAACATTTTTACTGTCTGAGAAATACAACTCTAAATCTCTTGAGGACTCTACATCCATTAAAAATTAGGGATTTTAATTTGAACATAGTATGTAAAAGAAATGTGAGGTGTGAGAGAGGTAAATAGCTTCCTAAGCCATTCTGAAAAGAAAAAGAAAAAAAAAAAAAAAACACCTATTATTTGAAGTTTGCTATAATCAGAGACAGCAAAAAGCGTTACTCAGCTTGCTATGACATGCCTATAGGATGACTAATTTTTGGGTGAAGCTGCATCTCAAATAAAATCATCACTACTAGAACAGTGTTCCGAATTTTATCTGCTTTTTCTTTTATTTCATATGAATAACTATAATTTCAATTCTTTATTCATATCCTAATAATCTGCATCAACATAATGCGAGACATTACACATTAACACAAACTGTTCAGAGATAATGGAAAATAAATTAATCTCTGGAACAATTAATTCATATTCATACAGATAATAAAAAGGTATAAACTGTAAATTCTATTTCTATTCTGAAACATATATATAAATGTGATATGAGTTTGTCACAGCAATTGCTGCTGCCCTAGACTTATCTTGTCAAAATGCCCTGAAACGCATAGAAAACTCCAGGCAACTGTCAAATGCCCTAGAGCACAGCTATATTCCTCCATTAGTTCTCAGTAAGTGGAATCATTAGTGAAGACAAAGTCTTCATATGCATTTAAAATCAAATTTTAAATAATGAGAAAAAAAATATACAATATCATCATTTCCATAAAAATATCCTTCTGCTTTACTATGAATTACCTGCCAGATTGCCTATATTTACAAATGTGCAAAGCCAATCTACACACAATGCTACATGATTTTAAGCTTTTCACTGAGGGCTGTTGACAAGTACATTGAGTGTCAAACAGGGGATTCCAAATCAACTTTCTTATCACTCAGTAGTCAAGTAATGACAATAGAATGACAGTGTTTCAAATTACTGAACCACTGGCAACCAGTTCTGTATGTGCATTCTATCGAACTCAATTTTACCATGCTTCCACTACACTGGTCAAGGAAGGAATAAATACCACAGCTAAATGCATAGTGCAGCTCCTACCAACAATTTAAGGCTTAATACATCATGCACATAGCCATGTTACCTGACAGCCTTCCAGGGAGGGGAATACAATGCAACACAGTTAACCGCAATATTTTTCATTCAGACATGTGTTTATCTATGTAGATCCATGGCTATCCAATCAAGGAGACGAGGAGGCATCCCGAAAATGACACATCAGCAGGGAGAAGATAAAGGTCTGGGTCCAGAAAGGGATGGCTTGGATCAGACATGGTGAAACCAAAGGAAGCGTGTGGTCACTAAGTTCAGCTTTGCTACTTTTGTACATTTGTGGAAAGCTGCCAAAACAATCTCAGCTGGTAGCAGTGTGCCAGTTCCTGTTCAGTGTTGCCAGATGAAATCTCTTCCCCCCCCCCCCCACACACACATTATCAGCCTCAGTCAAGCAACTTCCTGCAAGAATACCCAAAGAGGGTTACACACTGCAGGTACAGACTCTGCTCCAGCACCTCTGAAAAGTTTTCATGCTGAACAAGCATGCTATAAGTAGAAGCAACCTTCATGAAGTTATTCCTGAGATAAATGCAACAAAACAGACCATCCATGATGAATATTTATCACAGGGTCAAAAAATACCTGAATTTGACTGAAACACTCTGCACAAAGGTAATAAAAAAAAAAAACTCACAAGCACATATTAGTACAATGCCATACACAATGCTCATCTTCAGTTGAATTCTCTAACAGCAAGGCAAGGCATAGAATAAGGAATTAAGAAGTACGCACACTGGTAAAACTGGTCAACATGAAGATGTAAAAGCATTAGGGTCATAAGACAAATTATGTTTGCGTGCTTTGGACTTAGCCATTGCACAAAGCCCAGTGGTAGAAAACATCCTCATCTCAAAGCTTACAAGATAAAGCTGTCTTATAAACATTCCATTGCGCTGCTATATTAAGAATCTGCTACAATCATTCAGAAGTTTCAATAAAGATTTTAATTACAAAAATAAGTTTGGCTAATGAGGACTCTTTTTCATTAAGGCAAAAAGCTCTGTGTGGTTAAGGACCCAATATTTCTTTTCTTGCACTTGATAACTCAGTAGCACAAGTATGTGCACTGAACAACATGCAATAATTAAATCATTCACTGTTCTAGTGAGCACAGAACAGGGCTGAATGTACTGAGTGTAATGCTCTACAGCCAGTAAGTTTAATCAACACAAAATAGTAACATTACTCTAAATTAATCAAAAATCAAGATAATTCAATGCTGCTAGCATTCAATGGTCACCCAATTTTCCATCACTAAGTTTAACATAATAACATGCTATATTTTGAACTGACATGCCCATGTACTTTAGAAAACACAGCAGTCTAACAAAAAAAAGTAGTAATAAATTCTGCTGTCTCATCTCTCTTGTAGTCAGCTGCAATCTAATGACAACTTTTGTTCCAGATCCTCAAAGTCAAGAAGAAGCTTTTCTGGGACAGCATGCCCTAATTAAATTTATTTGCCATGGCCCATTTTTAAGGATTCAAATTAAATGTTTTTGAGAGATAAATGACAGTTTTTAAATTCATTTATTATGCAAGAATCATTCTCCATAGACGGTAAATGGAATTTCAGCAAAACCATTGTGACAAGCACTGAAGTATAATTTCTATTTCCCAATATCAGTTATATATTCAAACTGCGTTGCTTCTGAGAGAAAAAATATTTCAAATTAAAAAGAGGACTTGTAGGACAAGATACTTCCTTGAGAAGTTACCCAACCTGCATTCTAATCATTATCAGTCAGGAGTGAGCATACACTGTCACTTCTGAAGTAACAGCAGCCATCTTATTGATGACCTACGCTTAACAGTTGTGAGTCTGTTGATGGACTCAATATTATGGTCAGAAAATGGGAATTCAAACATTATGGAGAGCCATTCAGTTGAGTACTTACATTCCACTGAATTTTTATTTTTTTATTTTTTTTTTAGGTTTTATCAAAAAACCTATCACAAAATTATTTCAGCTTTTTGGTAGCTATAGGAAGCCTTAAGATTGAATGGTATTATTTTTGAATATCCCTGTAAGATTTTATATCAATTCAGATTTTTTTTTTTAACTTGCTAAAAAGAGACAACCTGAATGTGAAAGTAAGCAGAATTTTTGTCTAAGAAGTGTTACAATCTTAAAAATGATACTAGTAATATGGTAAAATAAATTTTATACTCAAATATGTATTTCAGGAAGAAACATGCACCACTTAAATGATATATGTAATATGAAATTAGGTACTAGAGACAGTGAAAACAACTGTAAAAATGAGACTAAAAATAAAACCTTTGAATGACATGAACGTGTCATAACATGCTCTCTCTTGTATAGAATAATTCAACCACTCATTAATATCCACAATCTTGTGTGATTCTTAACAACTTTTATTTCTGTACTCTTCCTAGGAAGAAACTAGGACACTTGCCTTACAACTATCTTCAGTAGAGAAGATCCCAGCCAAGTTCACATTTCCAGGTAATGAAACAATTGTTAAAGCTGACTGCTCTCAAATTATTACAGACTTGCATTTTAATGTTCCTTCTTTAAAAATTGATTGAATTTATTTTTGTGTGTAGCCCTCCAAGTTACAATTCAACACACAACAAAGGGTTAACAGAGCTCTTGGAAACTTTTACAGATGGTTATCAAACACCTTGTACAGGCTTTTAATCTGGTTTGTTGTTATTTGTTAAGGAAAGAAACCTCACACATCCCAAGAGCTGACCAATGAAACACACCTTTGAAGACTCTGGCTCAACATCAGCTTGTCATTTACACCTCGGAGATAAAGACCTTCTGTTTCCAAAGTACAAAGCCCAAAACCCTCCAAGCAGTTCCACCAGGGGTCCAGAGTCATCTCAACAGGAGATCATTTTTCTACAGAGCACAAGGAGAATTCGTTCCCAACACCTAACCTAAAAATCCCCTTTCAGTTTGAATCCATTCCACCTTGCCCTATCTACCTGTGTAAATGTCAGTCCCCCTCCAGCTTGTAAGCTCCTTTCAAACATTGAAAAAAATTGCAATGAGCTCTCCCCAAAGCCTTCCCTTCTCCAGTTTAAACAATCCCAAATCCCTCAACCTCTCATCACAGGAGAGGTGCTGCAGCCCTCTGATCATTTTTGTGGCACTCCTCTAATCGTCTCCAACTGCTCTGCATCCATCGTGTACTTGGGGCCCCAAGCCTGGACACTACATATTCTACTGTCTACCAGAGCTCCATTTACTAACACAGTTAGATTTGAAAAATAAGTAAATTATAGATCAGTTTGCAGATAATTAAAATAAATAAATAAATAAATAATCTTTTAGGATCAAGCTTCATTAGACAAAATAAACCGTAACTGTTAAGTATGGCTGATAATATCCTTGATGGTATGATAATGAAATTTCAGAAATTCACAAGCTACACTGATATTTGTTATTATACTGAAAGGAATGCCTAAGTTACCTACCAATAAGTTCAGAGTTAAAAACTTGCTGCCCTTTGATGTTATTTTCAAGACTAAAAGACAGAAATGTCCAGAAGATATTTCTCCAATTTGTTAAGGAAGTAGAATAACACATTAGTATTTCACAGTGACAATGACATTTATTTAAAGAAAAAAAAAGTTCATTATAAAATATGATTTCAGTACCAAAAGGAGACACAAAAGAAAGATGGAAAGAAGAATTGTTTATCAGTGTTGTGACTGGACTACAGGTAATGACTTTAAAAGAGAGTGGAGTTAAATTAGATATAAGGAAGAAATCCTTCGCTATGAGGGTGGTAAAGAACAGGTTTCCTAGAGAAGTTGTGGGTGTCCCATCTCTGGAAGAGTTCAGTGCTAGGTTTGGTGGTGCTTTGGCAACCTGATGTAATGGAAGGTGCCCCTGGTCATGACAGAGGACTTTGAATTAGGAAGTAGATAGATGATCCATAAGGTTCCTTCCAACCCAATTCATTCTATCAAGTATTCTTTTTACGTCTCCAGAACCAGAAAACATGCACCACAAATCATTAAAAGAATACCAAAAGAACTCCTCCTAAAGCCTTGAACATTGCCTTAACAAAGTTCTCAAAGATTACAATATAACAAAAAAGGAGAGAAGGAAAAAAATAATAATAAAAGCAGCTGACAGCTTATAAAAACAAACAAGCAAAGAAGATGACCCACAGAGCTTTACTTAGTGTGACTCTGATTTCCACAAATGGAAAGCTCAATACTAAAGCCCAACTTGCCATGTTGGAATCATGTCAGTTTAATTTAGATTAAAAAAAATAAAAATACAGCCTTACAAATCTAACCTCTCATATTCTTCTTCCTATCAAACACAAATAACTGGTTATTTGCATTAATCTTTCGGTGTGAACTTGTTAATTAACATACATTTTAGTTATTAAGTTATCACTGAGTATAAAATATCAGGAGAATATTCCTCAAGAAGAAAAATATCCACATAACTTCACTTTGGAACTAAACCACCATCTCTTTATGATGAATACAAAGTATTGGTCTTCTCCAAGACATACAAGGAACAGATTCCAGAGCAATGAACTTGAAAACAGACCTGGAAGGAGACTGAGGGCTACATGGCTGCTGTCAACACTTAGCATATAATTTGAAAGAACCCATAGTTTTCTTGGTGGAGCTCTCAATCTCATTCTGAATCTAGTTAAAAGCACTGGATATAATGGAGCTGGATGCAGACAGATAAGCATTTTTTATTATTATTCCTATATTTGCATAACCATAACCAAACACTGTGACTGGGCCTATCTTCATAGGTAACTTTAAGGGCTCAGCAACATCTGTATATTTATAAAGATTAATCATTTTCATATATTAACTTCATCTACTCCATGGTTCCCACTACAAAAGGCCAAGAGTCCTTATACATGTATGAAACGTGATTTCATACATCAAAATCACTAACTGCAGGTGCAGAAGAGTCAAAGATCTGAGATTTTTAGAAGTTTTAGGATTTAGAATTATTTAAGTTGGTGAGAGATGGTTTTGAAGGATGGAAAACTTAGTAGATAAGGAGTTTAATGGATGGCCTCATCCAGAGAGTCGTAGTTGATGGTTCTTTCTCCAGGTGGAGGCTAGTGTTGAGTGGTGTTCCCCAGGGGTCAGTCTCTTCAACATCTTTACTTTGTAATGAGAAGGAGGAGCACCAAGGTGAGGGCTGGGGGTTAGAACTGGATGATCCTTAAGATCCCTTTCAGTTTTAGCCATTTGATGATTCGAAGTGATGAGAGCAGCCTAATTCCTGAATGATCTCATTTATGTAATGTAGCAGATTTACTGTGGAGCTAAACCATTTTCAAAACAGTTTATTTTCATTTGCTCTTTTCTTAGCACCACAGCATGACTATGTGCAGCTAACGCTCTGTGACAGATTTAGCCTGTTGCAAATTACTCTAAGAGAGATTTCATGGCATGCTTCTCCTGTGATTTTAAAGCAAATTAAACTGATTTAATCCTGAGGGGAAAAAAAAAAAAAAAAAAATTTAAGGACAGCAGCACTGACAGGACTCTCAGTCCATCACAGTCCATGCCAGCAGGCCAAGATGCAAGGCACGGTACTGCAGGGTGGAGGAAGAATGGAGTCAGCTACCCACATACTTGAGATCTGAGGCACAGAGAGCCAATTAAATGTCATTGAGATCACACCTCAGGGATCTGAGGGGCAAAAAAGCACCAAAAATCAAGAGGTATGATGAAAAACAACCAAGAAAACATTTTTTCACAGCAAGGTTCTTGGCTTGGTTAATGAGTCTGAAGAGGGATCCGCAATGCAACACTGGCTTCTTCAAGATTCCAAGCATGGGTTGATTTGGCAAACTTGACACACAGTACTTAACTTGAAATCAGACAATCACATGAGATAACAAAATTTCAGAAGAGAATTAATTTTTAGTTCTTCTTACCCTATTTTGTATTCAAGCTGGAGGGAGACGTACCAAGAACAGCCTACAGATGGAAAATAGCTCAGGTCTCATTTAGAGTTTAACAAGCACTCAGCACTTTCTGTACAACTTCTGGTTGGATTAAAGCAAAGGCAGGATGTTAATCTCATTCACAAAGTGCCACAAGGGACCTTTAAACATATGCCACATTACACCTTCAAGCAACATGTTCATTTTTACAAGTCTGAAACCAGCAAGAGTACAAGCCTATTTCTGTGGAGTTAATAAAAATGCAGTAAAATTACCACCATTCTTTTCCAGAAAAAAAGAAGCTAAATTCTCCCCTCACAACCTCAGGTCAGTGTGATTTAATAAATACTGGAATTATTTACCATAGTTTTATCTTCTAATTATCTCTCACATGAGAAATGCTCAAAGACTCTTATTTCTCCATCTTCATTATTTTATTTTCATACCAACTGGGAAAAACTATTTGCACATAAACAGGATTCCCAGACTAGCAAAGCAGCAAAAGCTCACCTGAACTTCTCTGCTTTTCCCCTTAATTCAGATAAGAAGCTATGGGGAAAATAGTGCTCATGACAACAGTGCAGTATTTCTGGTTCAGTCTTGGCTCCTTCTGCAGCCAACAATAGAAATGCCAACAACAGCTTCAGCCCCACAGATGTTTGGCTTTCTATTTGCCTATAAGAGCTTTTGGACCTGTGCTGCCCTGACAAAAGCTGGTTAACAGAAATCACACCAGGAAGCACAAGTGTTTTTGCTGGTAGAAAAGATAAAATCAAGTATAGATAACATGCATACGTATTTCCACTGTTACTAAAACTCTTCAGACTGTCTTGACAGTATTATTTTTATTGGAACTCTATAAGAAAAAAAACACACCCAGTAAATGGGACTATTTCTGGAAATATGCAAACATTTGGTTTCTCTCCTACCAAGCAGCAACTTTTCTCAGTATGAAACAAAGTAGTTACTTAAACAAGCCTAACCAATGCTTTGCAGTTCATTCTTTTTAAAATCAAAGGCAGATGTGCTCTAGTTCAAATTAATTATCATCAATACTGCAAAAAGTGGCCATAGTAAATGAAAACAGAGTATCAAAAAGCACATAGATCCCCCAGAAATAACAGTAACAATAAATAAACCACCTAGTTCTCATCTCCAACGGCTTGCAGCTGGAAGCACTGCAGTGCAGGGCTGAGTAACACTGGCTCGATCTCATGTCTCTCATCAGCTCCAACTATGTTGTGAAAGAAAAGTGACATTCAGATTTCAACACATTTTTAAAACTCTTCTAGCTTACATAAATACAGAGGGCATTGTTCTCCTTTTATTGTATTTATTCTGTTTACATGTACTCTCAGCTGAAAGAATTGCTTCAAGACTTTCTTGTGTATTTGGAAAGTCCAGCATTCCTTAAATCTGTTGTTCAAATCCTTTCCTCAAGTGTACTCAGCACACAGAGGCTCTTTGTTGCACTTGACTGCTAAAAACAAAACAAAACAAAACACCCAAGAAGCAAGAATGTCCTAACTCACCAAGGGCAAACAGCCATATTTTAATATTGCTTATAAATTCAAGCTTGGAAGGACACCAAAAGACACAACCATCAATGGTACCACAGTACGAAACATGGATGCATCCTCTGAATATTTGAACGCATGAAAAATAGCAGTGTTAATATTGCATACACACAATGAGGCAGATCCCTCAAACAGAGCACGCACCTGCTAGACAAAATATTGCAATCACAACACTCGATAGCACACAAACAATTTTTACCCAGGCCTAATGTTCACCCACACTAAAAGCCCTCTGCTGCCATCAAGTCCCTCCTGCTTTGGTTCATTAAACTAGGACAGGAATGACAAAGAAAGCTTCCTCTGCCCCCCGCTGAGGAATCACAAAGGGAGCACTCAGCTTCCTGTGGATCATGCCAAAACCTTCACTGATACAGCACAGCTTAGGAACAAAACATTTCAGCGGCACCGCTTACACCTCTGATGAATACACACACATTCTCAATCTGCAGTTCTCACATCACTGAGAGGTATCTCAAGAATGATGAGAAAAAACATGTTAATTATTTCTTTGGGAGAGTGCCCAGAACCACGGTCAAAGGCAAAGATACGAATTCTACCGAGTTGGGCAGAATATTATATTTTCCTTTTTGCAACTTCTGTTGCAAGACTTCAAAATTATACTTCATCAGGAAAGATTGCTCCATCCTGATGAAGTAGGGATTAAAATTGCAGTCAGAGTTTAAACTTCCTAGAAGTAAACATATTCCAGAGCCCAAGAAAGTCTCTGTCTCTAGGTAAAGAAGCTGCTCTGCATATCTTGTTCAGGTGGAATAGGACTATTAAAAATTACTTTTGATGCCAACTGCTATTTTGAAGCATCTCAGTATGAACCACAGATTCTGTGACAGCAGGATGAACTCTTCTACCATTCTGTCACAGTTTTGAAAAGAACAGCTACAAAATTAGATCAGAAAGATCCAATCTAATGGATTAAACAGGATATATAAAAGTTGGTAACAAAGCTAATACCAAATATGACTATGCTGCTTTAGTAATGCTAAGACCGAAAATAGAAGAATGTGAATTCACGTGTATGTGTGTGTACACATCTGTATACACACATACATGTGTGTAAAATGGTACTATATTCATGGAAAAATAAATGGACTATTACTAGAGCTCAATTACATATATGTTATAATAGAAGAAAGAAAATGATGAAAATACCATACAGAAGCATAAGTATGTACATCCAAATTATATATTTATAGAACACATATTCTATATGCACATAGCTACAGTTATAAGGAATTAATACATGAATGAAGGAAAGTTAAATGTTCAAAAAATATGCCTTAGAACTTCTATACATTTAATAGAATACAGTGTAGTATTGTGCTGAATTTTTAATCACCTATCAGCATGCTGAAAATAAAAACATCAGAGGTTATATAGTGAATTAAAAAAAAAGTATCTTCATCATGGATAAGAGATGCATAAAGAGAGCCAAGAACAGAGGTCCATTGAATTCCACAGAATTGTTAAGTGCCTTTGTCACAACATTCTCTGAAGGTCAAATGCAAAAGAGGAGGATTACAAATATTGGTAAAGCATAAGTCATTAAGCATGATGATCAAGCAGAAATCTATTCTTAGAGAAGACAAAACTGCTGACTATTAGAAGCCAGTAGTCTCCTCCAAACAAGAGGACCCATGGTGATACCTCTGTTTCTTACATTCATTCTTAAGAATCAATTATTTGCCAGTGTCACAAAGTTTCAGAAAACTTCCATCTGCTCCTCTAGAAATACTCTTACAATTTCTTTTCTATACCCCAACATTTCTAAGAGGAAAAATTTTTAGATTGTACATTTTATTAACTTCAGTATAATCAAAATATTTATTTTTTTATATTAGCAACAAATAAAAAAAAAAAAAGAAATCTAGCCAATGGACAACATTAAACATATTAAAAACTCCTTTATACTGAATGCATATTCATTTCTTGAAATTTTCAGGATATCAAGACTTGAAGGAAACCTCTTTGCAATGTACCGAGAACTGCAAAAAGTTACCTGTCCAGTAAGTGATTTAGAAGTCATTAAAGTGGTTATCAAACTGCTCAAAGTAAAATAAAATAGTTCCCATTTTCTGGTCTGACCCTTATTATTTCCCATACTGTAAAAACTAGAAAATATCTCTGTAGTCTTAAAAAAAAAAAAAAAAAAAAAAAATTAAAGTCTTCAAACATGAGATGAATCCCTGCAGAAGCATTAGCACTAAGATCCAAATTGAGCTCCTTTTCTTAAAGCATGAAATGAAGTTTTTTGTCTTCTAAGTGATTTTCAGGAGGAAAGTTTTTTTTAATTGTACTGAGGATGTCAAAGAATATACCTTCAGTTACCCAGCATGATATTTATCAGGACCTGGTCACATTGCACTTTTTCAGATATGCTGAGCTGCATCCTAACTCCTTCCACTTATTTACATCCTTCAGTGTCCAAGTCCAAATTTAAATACTGAAAGTATATAAGCCACTTTGTTAGAAGAACACTGACAATATGGAAGGTGAAAAGCATGTTTCATACCTTGAACACAGGCAATTCCCTCTCTAACTGTGGCCTATTATTTTCTACTGAAGAACTGCTTTCTCAAAAATGATAACCAATGACTGTTAGCTTAAAAACTGCCTTTTAAATTATTTCTAACATCTTTCTGAATTATTAATTTATTTTGGAAGTCTGTTAAGACAAAGCCCTATGACAAGACTGGTCAAATATTTGTTTTAGCTGCAACCTCAAGTAGAATTTGTTCCAAACAAACAAGCCTAGAAGCAGAAACTCAGTTTTACTTTGCACTGTAAACCTCTTTCACAGGAATTTTCTTCTCATTAGCATACTTTCCACTTTCATTTCTGAGAGAATATGTTTCTTTGTTTAGGGGAAACAATCAAGCAGAGATGGCAAAACTTGAATAAAAATCACAAAAGCTAAGCAACAGATGGATTCTAATCATACCATCTGAATAACTTGATCTTACTTTTACATGATTACAGTAAGTGCTGTTTGTCTTCGTTGTCTGTACTTTCTATTTAGCAAAAATCAGAATAAAAAGTAATTGAAAAAAGCCTCTGTTTCATCAGTAGCACTTTCATATATTCATTCAGACAAAAGTCACTGTATTCAAGTGGGAGATTTTTAATTCCAGTTTCTCCACAAGTAATTCTTCTCCTTTCATAAAACAAATTCACAATATAAAGTCGTTTGTAGCACAATGCTTGCTCTTTTTAGCCAAATATGGTTATTTCCAGTGATTTGGCAAGTTAACCAGGCTGCTGGATCAATAAAATTGCTATTTGCATGTCAAAGAACTAAGAGGCTTTCCTGAAGCCACAATTGGCTTCTTCACCAAATCAGATTCCCACAAAAATAATAATAACAATAATAATAATAAAAATCTGTATCACAGTACCATTAAACTTTTCTAAACAAAAACAAAACCATATTTGTCATAGGTCAAAAATCACAGACCACTGGAAGAGGCTTGCCTAGAAAGCACTGCAATTTAAAAGATACAGTCTAAAAAGTACATAAAAGTGGTCCAAGAGGACTCAGTCTAATCAAAGTCTTTCCATACTCTTTAGTGTCAGTGGTATCATCCCTTCAGTTTTTGTTCTCACCCATTTTCCTCATTTATGTGGACCATGCACATGTTTACAGGAAGCTTGTGAAGTCTAACTGGATCAACATGTAAAACCTTGAATTACAACAAAATACTGGTGTCAGTTTGTGCCAAAAAATCGAGAGTAGTACTCTCTCATTTGGATCGCTGGATGTTCTAATATATGACAAAGACTGAGGATATGCCATCCTTTTATATAGTGGGCTTAGAAAGGTAAGAGTTATTGGGATGTACAAGATGATCATGAAAGAGCTGGAGAAACTTGGAAGGAAAGCAACGAAGTACATCGGCAAAACAGAAGTTACAGCAACTAAGGGCAAGTATTTCTTCTCTTTTCATTAACTTCTTCTGTATTCAGGGGATAGAAAATTGGAAAAGTAGCACTACGTTAACAGTTATAGAAGCAACACACCAAGCTGCATTACCAACAGGCCTCACAGAAGTCACACTTTTACTACAGTAAAATCCTCATTTTTTCTTAAGTGCTTATGAGCTTAAATTTCTCTAAAATATTCAGACTTAATGTCAGACAAATTTAGTATTATCTGACAAATAGCTAACACTGTAAGAGATCACAAACCAGATCTGCCTGTTTTCTCTCTGAACTGCAGCCTACTAACATATTTGGAGGCAGACTTCAAGCAAACTGCTATGGGAGGAGACTTGACATACTAGTTAAAGCAGCAGTGCTTTATGGCAGAGTATTAGTCATATAATGATATGTAGTTTTTAAAAGCAAAAGATGGATTTACTTCAAAAACATTCAGTTCTATTACTGAAAGGCAACCAAGCATTTAAACCTATTTGCAAACAATTTTCAGACATACAACACACTCTTTTTGGATATGCACTTAACTAAATGCAATTTAAGCCTCCTCTGCTGCTCTTATGTAAATATAAATTATAATTAATTCCATTTAGTAATAAGACTATTGAAGAAATAAAATGCATATTTTACATATGCACTGTTTGAATGAAATGAAATCAGTGGCCAAAGACACACAAATAAAGGTTTAAAAAGCTTTATTTTCTTCACCCCAGTATCTGAAGTCCCACTTCAAAAATGTAGGTCAAGATTCATACTGATTCCAAAGTTTCTCAAAGTCAGATTGCAGCAAAAGCCTGACCCATTTTGAGCTGGCCCATCAACAATTTTAAAAAAAGCATGAAAGATCAGATGGCTGCATCACTTCTCATAATATTTTTTTCATGAGAGGACTAATATATGAAACGCATTATCATTTGAAGTCCATACTCTGAAGAAATTGCTATGACATACTTACACACACCTCAAGGATGATTAAGCAGTTCAAAGAGGAATAGGCCTTCTGTGTTTAACTTAATTCCTATAGTGTTAACTGTAGGAATTAACAAGTGTTAATATAAAGGTCAAGCACAACAGAAAATGATTACTTTTTCTGACCAACATGCATTAGTTCCATAAATAAATAAATAAAACACACACAAAACAGAAAGTATAACCTTCCTTACCATTTCTCTTTCACTTTCACTTCCATTCTGAAACTATTAACATTATAGTGCTTCATTGTTTTAGGAGGCTAATGAACAACAATTCCTAATTCTAATTGTAAGCATTTTAAGAAGAATGGCAAGCATTAAGATAAGTTTTGGATACATTTCTTCTAATTAGTACAATTGACCTAAATGCTATTCCACCTGGGAACATTAATTGGAAAATAATCTTTTGCAAAATTAATCCAGAATATTTAAGTAAGAAAAGGAATATTTAGAAGCTAAAAATCACCTTTTCTGAGGCATTTTCAAAAATACTTCAATTATGGTTATTAAACAATTTTTTTCTGAAGGCAGTTTTTTGTCCTCATCTTCATCTAAATTCAAAGTAACTACATTGGATGTACTGATTTCAGTGCAGCAGAAGAAGGCATTTACAAGTCCTCTCTCTAAAAATCCCTGCTAATACATTTTAAAGAGTTATTACAGATATAAATATGACAAATGTCTTAATACATATACTGCAGATTTACCGTGAGGATAAATGAGAAATTCAGGAAAAGTCTACTGATAGGAGCAGCTGCTCTGGTAAAAGGATTTTTATATCCTGGGAATTTCTTCTAACTTTTGCACGTTGGTGTCTCAGGTTATAAACTGGGATACAACTCATTATTAATAGTCAATTTCAACAGGAGCAGCTTTGAAGATTATTTTTAGTATCAACAGTTTGCATTTATCTAAATTTTTATTTTCAAAGACATCCCAAACATGATGTATATGCACATGTGTATATGAACTTCCAATCAGATATCATCAAAATTATAAATATATAAACATTAATAAATAGAAATGCATAATCTATCAATCATTTTGTTATATATCTATAAAAGGCCAAATGATAGAGCAAAGTAGAATCACACTGATATCAATCTCTTATGGAGAACCACCTGAAGCTCTCAGAAGACAAATATTACTTTTGAGTAGAAGACATATAGTACAAACTTCATTTATTTTAACAACATGCTATGAAAATCTGAGGGGAAAGCACAATTTGTTCTACAAAAGAATCTTGGATAAAGCTCTGTTTGCACTATTTCACTTCACACAGAACAGACAATACGATAAAAATCAGATTTTCAGAAAGATTACTTCTGTTGAACGCTCTCAACAAATATCTTCAGAATTTCCAACTGTTTGTTTTAACGTGTGTACTCAGGCCAGATGTTTTATATCAGGAAAAAAAAAAACAACTGTTAAAATATACATGTGCATGTTCTGTTCGGACATTTCCTATCTACTAAATGGCAGTAGTTCACCTTCAGTGAAATCGATTATGCTTACCATGCAATATTTGAAGGGTACGTTATATTGCAATTCACCTCTTTCCCCTTCTCTACTCATGTACTTCTCCAGCTGCAGAAATTCAATTTGACCAGAACATCTAAGAAAGACAGCCAAGACAGAAAACAACTTTCCATTTTAGAAGAAGTACATCTAAACAAAAACAGCTAGCCTTTTCCTCAGCATCAGCTCATGAATTTCAACAGAGAGGACAAAATTCCTCTCCTGCTGAAGCAAAAGGGAACTCTAATAGTGATTTCAAGAGTATCCTTCAAACTAAGAAAACACATACAGTTTCACTAATTGTTTATTTAGATAACTGATCTTTTACCAGGTTTTCTATTTACTTTTAGACGCTGCAGATAATTTAAAGTTTATTCGTCCGTAATTACTGTAAAAGCCTACTACAACCTAACATGTGTGTAACTTCTGTACCGCATCCTATTTCCAAGTATAATGAACCTCAAAATCCAAGATTGATTTTGGCTTCACCTGATCAATACTAATCTCCAAGATACATTAGGCTTTACATTGACCTAAACAAAAAAGTCATTACATGTATATTAGTCAAACTCCAAAACATTTATTAAATTAATTTCAGAGACCACAAAAGGTGTATTGTTACCATTGTTTCTACCTGGGATTTCCATCCATCATCCTTAAGAAGATTTACATGCAACTAATAACTCACATAATCACATAGTCACTATAGTGGATTTCTCAAAACATTTGACCTGTTTGCTATTATTTTGAGATTCATCTTCTTGTACCTAATTGGAGGAACAACACAAAATTACACTGTTATTGGACTATTAGAATCCAATCTTACATATACTAAAGGCAATCAGAGAATGCATCTCACTCTTAGAGACAGAACTGAATTTGAAGACAGGGAGGAGTGAAAACCACTACACTCAGACTAAGCCCCACTGAAAGCAAAGTGTTGCAAACTCTCAAAGGATTTAGCCAATACATTTTTAAACAAAATCAGAAAACTCAGAAATGCATTCATATAAAGCTTATTTTGAAAAATACAGATTTCTGACATTTTGTATTATATTGGCTAACTTCAGAATAGGAATATAAAACCTACGTACACATCAAAGAAATTGTTAGCATTATGGCAAAACTTATCGACGTATGTAGGGTAGACTCCTGGTCACCTTCATTTCCTTTTTGGAAATTAAAAAAAAAACACAAATAAAACCCACTTTGATGTAATAGATACACACGCACAAAAAGAGGGATTAATAAATATAAGCTACAATTTATAGTTTTTGAAAGTAAATCTAGTGACTTCAACCAGCACATTTTTCATTTCTTTTTATACAAAATGTAATTCTGCCTCCCTACAACATCAGGGATTTTAACAGAAGCGTTCGTATTTCAGACAGATAACACAATTTAGACTTTGCATAGTTAAGAACTCATATTGTTAATTATTTGAGGCAATAACCATGTGTTCATTCTCCCCCTCAAGCACATTAACCTAAATTAAATAAATAAGTCTACAACCTAGCTCTAATGTTATTAGACAAAACTAATATTAAACATTCCATGAATGACTGTCCAGAAGTCTTAGCACAGTAAAGAACAATGTCATACCATTCACAATACATACATACAAATATTTTTGTAAATTACTCACAGACACTTCAATAGTAATAAATACTACACGCAAAGAAGCTTAACACATCAAAAGTGTTAGCATTAAAACTCTTATGTTTAAATTTTCTGTTGTCTTGCTCTAGGGAATTTCAATACTAAATAGGAGTATGAAGAAAAAAAGGCTATTAGCAATCAAACAGAAAAAGAAGCAGTATAGGTAGTAAAAAAGACAACAAAACTGGATCTAGCCCAGGCCACACCACAAGAAGCGTAGTTAGTAAGGTGAGTGAGGTGATTGTTCCCATCTGCTCTGCTCATGTGAGATCCCACCTAGAGTACTGCATCCATGTCTAGGGCTCTCAGCACAAGAAAGACATGGAGCTTTTGGACAGAGTCCAGGGGAGGGCCATGAAGATGATCAGAGGGCTGGAGAACCTCTCCTACAAAGAAAAGTTTAAGGCACTGAACTTGTTCAACCTGGAGAAGAGAAGGCTCCATACAGACCTCATTAAAGCCTCCTAGTCCATAAAAAGGACCTACAGGAGAAATGGGGTGAGATTTTTTTATCAAAGCAGTGTAGTGATAGTACCAGGAGTAATGGCTTTTCACAAGAAGAGGGGAGATTCCGATTAAACATTAGAAATACATTTTTCAGAGGATTTTGAGGCACAGGCTGCCCAGAGAAGCTGTAGATGCCCCATCCCTGAAGGGGTTCAAGGCCAGGCTGGATGAAGCCCTAGTCAGCCTAATCAAAGATCCCTTCTAACCTAAATCATTTGATGATTCTATGTCTAATGAAGAAGTAGGAGCTATATAACAGCATCTGTTATTACCTGAAATGCAAGCAGTTTCATTGCAACTGACCAAAAAAAAACCCCACAAAATTATATTTTTGTTATAGCCATTAAAATTCTTCTAAGCTTAAGATGCTTTTTCTTTCAAAATTCTTTATTAATATCAGAGTTTCAGCTCTGCAAACTTTTGGGGAAACTTTCCTAGCTGCCCTTGGTATTTTAGTGCGAGAAAAGAATATCAGGAATTATCTACACTTTAGTTTTTTTAATATTCATCTTACAAAAGCAATTTGTTTGGAAAGCATTCAAATATTCCACAATTTCAGGGGGAACTGATAAGAGTACATTATGTCCTGCAGAGGTGGGGAGTCAGTCCCAAGCACAGACCAAGGCATGAGCCAGCAGAGACACTCATCTCAGAGTTCCTGGAGGAAAAACAAGAATATAGAGCCAGGCTGCATACAGTGTGGATTTAGCACAGAGAAGCAGCTTAAACCTGACATAGAAGAAGGGAAATCACTCAAGAGGGCTTAATCTCTGGCAAGAGCCAAAAGCAAAGATTTCTGAAGACACATTTTAAACAGATTGAAGGGGAACTGGATTGGTACATTACATGGCATGACATTTCAAGCTTTGACAGAAACTAAATGCAACTATTTCCCTGAGCCCATACCACTGCTAAACATGCAAACCCCTCTGTACAAGAGATAATCTTTATCTAACGGAGAAATGGTCTGTGAATTTTTGAAAGTAAATTTTATTCAGGTCGCTCTTGTGCTAAAAATGCCCCTTATCCTCAGGTGAGTATTTTATTTTTTTATTATTATTATTATTATTATTATTTCTAAACAACCCCCTAAATTTATGTTACAGAACAAAACTTACATATGGTAAGAACAAGAGAGCTAATTAACCATAACATCATTCCAAGGCCTCAATTTCATCATCTTGTAACATGAAAATTATAGCTTCTCTCCTTCATGCCTCCCTTCTAATAAAAAAGCATACTCTCACTGGAGCATTTTTAATGGTCTGCAAATGGAATTAGGCTGAAAACCACCTCTGATATTACTGGGGCATCCTCCTTGCCTGCAGCAGCCTAAGGACAGGACACAGTTCTGACAGGCTGCAGTTGTGATAAGTAAAGCTGACAGCTCAGGGGAGATATCGAATAAACTTATCTCATGAATAACTTCACTACTGGAAGAGAGGATAACTTTCATGTCAGAACAGTCCAGAATAGCACATTGAAATCATGATGTATGTTCACACTAGCACCTTTTCCTGCACCATCTTTACCACAAACTTAACCCTGGTTGGCAGCAATGGCAGGTAAAAGTTGAAAGCACTAAGAAATGAATGAAGAAAGGTGGGTGTTTTGGTGTTTTTTGGGTTTGTTTGTTTTTTTTTCATGTTACTAAAGGAAAAAAATCCAAGCTGTCATTAGACACTGTCATCTTTTCATGCAAATGAAAAGAAGCTGGAGAAGGTGACTATGCTATAAATACGAATTAATTTTAACACTGTTTTGCAGCTGTTAAAATTAAAATGCTTTCTTTCTGATTACACTCTGAATGCAATTTGAATACATTGATTAACTATTGATTAAGTGCAATAAAGCAGTGACTTGCACTTCCAGAATTTAAAGAGGTAAGTGAAAGGTAAGTTCCAAGGAATTTAAAACATCTGACATTGACCAAATAGTTACCAAAGGAGCTACTACAAATGTAAAGCACAGGACTTACAGTATCAAGTACAAACTCTGGTTAAAGTTATTCCTTTCTCCTCTATTCATGCTACTATTTCAGTAGGACACTGATAAAATAAAAACTTTACTGCTCTCACATGGCTTTAATGGAAAAGCTAATTTAAGTAACCACAGTTCCTTTCCTCCATTCCTATGGCCATGTGCAACACTATGTAAAAACACTGCACTACATGGTACACTGACATGGTATACAGTCTGTAGAATTACCATGTCAGAATACGATTGCTCTGACAGTTTTCCACTATAAATGTACAGTGTGGGAAGACAAATGTGAATCAAGTGCCCAGCCACAGCTAGGATTTCTGCTGTGTTGTACTCCCCAGTAAAACTAATGACAAAACTCAAGGAATATTGTGATATTGCTAAAGATGCCCTAAACTCCTCAGCATAGGAAGATAAGCCATCTAAAATATTAATCTTCAGAGTAATCCAAGGACCACAAATCTGGGCAAGGTCAAGTTCCACCTCTCCAGAGAAAACTGCATTACTTATAATCAGTAACACCAAAGTCATGTACAATTACTACATATTAATCAGTAATATAGTCAAAAGACTACCAAATCATGGACAACATGACCCTCAAACATCTCCTGCTACTGAGTTTCAACATATCATTCTCAAGCAACTTGGATGACCTTTGTCCCCATGTCTCCTAGGCGCCCTTCACAAGATCTGTTAGGAAAATGAAAAGGAAAAAAGGAAGAAAGAAAAAAAAGAAAAAAAAGAAAAAAAAAAGAAAAAAAAAAAAAAAAAAAAAAAAGGAAAAAGAGAAGAAAAAAGGATTTCTCAATAGAATCATTGACAAAAGACTCCTAAAATTAGGAAGTAACAGAATGAGTCTTCTAACATACACATCATCAGCAAGTAATTTTACAGCATTATCCTACAAACAAAGAGATGAGCTGACTGGTTTCAAAAACTGGAGATTTTATAACGAAATGGAAGAGTTTGTTTAAATAACTTTCTTCAGTGCAGCTCCATCAAACTCAGTGCTGACGCATCAATTGCTAAACGCAGCCACAGCAGAACTGTAACTCAAAATCCAGCATCCCGGCCACAGCGCTACATCTCAAACCGTGCACACTCCCCTCAAAACCACACCCACTCCCTTTATTTCAGTTTCCATCATTCCACAGACGTATGCTGCACTTGGCGAGGAGCTATTAAGAGAAAACACCATCAACACGCATGTATGCTAGCAGCGTTAAATGCGGTAGAGGTTTTTTCACTCTACCTTATCCTTCACTTTCCTCTGGGTAGTTTAAGAGTGCTCCAGAAGCAATCCCTCTCCATGCTGGACGAACCCACCCCTATCCCCATCTCCGCACTCCCGCACCCGCTGCTCCTCCCGCATCACTCACGCCCCGACAGCGCGCAGGCAGCAGCGCTCCGCTCGGGCCGGCGAAGCTCACCCGGTTGAGTTGCTGCTGGCACACACACAGCAACTCCAGCCCGGCTCCTGGCGCACGCACGGAGCGATCTGAAAAAAGAGCTTACTGCTTCGCGTCCTTCAGACAGTAATTATTTGCTTTAACAAGACAACGGGACGGTTTCACTCCCAAAGACGAGGTTGGCTAGGTAGCACCCGGCCGGCCCTCTCAGCCACTTCTGTGCTCAGCGTATCTTTGCTTTCTATAGAACTGGCTTTGCGGCACGTTTTTTTGCTTCGCCCTCCCAAGAGAGTAACCACGGCCGCTTTTAAACTCGTTCCGTTCCGCATAACAGCCCCGAGCTCCCGGGCCCCGTAAGGCACTGTGCAGCGCTCCCGCAGCCCGGCACTGGGCACAGCGGGCACTGCTGTGTGCCGGGCGCGGTCCCAGTGCCGCAGGTGACAGGCGGCCGCGCGGAGCCCCGCGCACCCTTCCGCGCACCTTTCTGCTGCCAGCCTTGTGTCACCGCGTCCCCCAGCCCGGCTTCGCAGGGCAGCTCCGGGTGCCGATGCTCCCCGTGGGGAGGGCATGCGAGGACACAGAGGAAAGGCAGCGCTGCTCGCCCCGCGCTCAGCCCGCACTCACCGCTCCGCGCAGGGCCCCCTTCTTCTCTCCCTGCCCGCCTCCTGTGGCGGGGCGGAGCGGAGGCTCCGCGCCCCCCGGTGCCCCGCACCGCCCACGCTCCCTTCCGCGGGCACTCACCGCTCCCCCCCCCGCATCACGCGGCCGCCCGCCCCTCCCGAGAGCCGCCGGCTCCATCCGCATTGCAGCTGCGGCCGCCCCGCTCCTCTGCCCGGCACCGCACGCCCCGGCCCGAACCGGCACCTGCGCACCCCGCTGGGTAACTTCGACCCCACCGCCAGCTGTGCGACGCGGGGAAAAGGGAGAGGGCAGGGGAAAAATAAAAAAAGTGTCATATACAGGAGGAGTTCTGCAGACTGTTTCTCCCCCCAAAACCTATTACTGCGGTGGACCCCAGGGACGGGGTGAGATTAATTGCTCCGCGTTAGGAAGAAAATGAGAGATGTCATTAATCAAGGAAGTTGTAAATCATCCCCGTTTGGAGATGGAATTCGGAGATTAGCTGGGGCAGATGGCTGGCAAAAACACAGCGCTCGCCAGGATTGGCGTAAATCACTCAACTTCTGAACTCACTAAACAGCCGATGACAGCACTGCGAGCGTTTTCTTAAGGAGAAGTGTTTCTTAGGAAGATGAATATTCACTTCGTATTATGGAAGTGCTGCCAACAGCTATTACGTTTCCCTTTCTCAATAATTCAAATGTTGGGTTTTCCTTCCTGGATGTCAGAAAACTCATACCTGAAGAAAGAAGACTTTCCAGACAAATATTTTCCAGACACGGCTAAGAAACAAAGCTAGGCAAATACACGAGTGCACCCATCCTTGCTTCAGTGCCCTACCTGAAATACACAGGCAAGTCTGTGAGCTACTCTGTGTCCTCAGAGGTCTGCTAGAGTCACCTTTATTTGCAGCAACTACAGCAAGACCAACATTTGTTCTAAGTTTGTTGCTTTTTTATTTTATTTTGTTTTATTTTATTTTATTTTATTTTATTTTATTTTATTTCTGTGCACTCTGAGGAAAGCAGTGAATCATTGCCACTTTTATTCATTACCTCTAAAAGAACATTGAACACACAGTGGAATCTAAATATTCCAAGCAGCTTTCTTTCATCAGTCTACCCTAAATTAGTTTCACAAAGCAAAAATGAGTTATGGCGTGATCAACTTTAATCAATCTTGCATGATATCACATTGATTACCATGTCAAATGCTTGTATAAATATAAGCTTAGCACCAATATCCATGAGCGAGTAATTGTGAAGTTGATTGCATGCCTTGCAATAACGTGATCAGTCTACAGTGGCATTCAGAAATTTACAGAAACTTCAGTGATAAATTAAATAATATCATCTATTCTATCACATGAAACAGACTGCAGTCCAAAACATGCCATTTTCAATAATTACTTGAAAATTATTCAGATGTTAACCTGATAGGCAATCTAAATATTTATTATGCTCAGCAGTTGAATTTTCATTAAAAACTTCTTTTAGTAAAAATCATTTTTTTTATTATTTTACATAATTTTAAGAAAAGCCATGTACAACATAGAAAGTTGTACTCAGTTACATTAGTATCTCAATTTACTGAACAGTGTACAGATCACAGAGTCATCTTTCAATGACTTCAGCAAGGGATGCAGAAACAGTCTTGCAAGCTTCACCATTTCTGATGAACATAATCTGAATCTGTGCTAAAATTATTTTTTAATTAAAAATGTAAAAATAATACTTCAGATGGAAAAGCAGGTCATTTTTATGTCTTAGAAATATCACTAAACACTGTCAAAATAATTTAAGTTGGAGGACCTTTCTAGACTCCTTAAGGCAGGGCAACTACAGATCTAGACTGAGTTCAATCAGGTTTCAGAAATGGAGATTCCAGCTTTTCTGAACAACCTGTTTGATTGTGATTTCTGCTTATTGTGCAGCATGTTTTAAAAAATGGGTAGCTGATATGACTTATCCAGCTTCTAAAAGAGATACTCTTGATGAAACCTACACAATACACAATGGTCAAAGTATAACTTCCTCCTAACTTCCTATTTCTGTCACAAAGAGCAGAGATTTAGGCCAAAGTCAGTTATATCCCATTTGGCCATACAAGCTGACCATGCCATAATTTTAAAGGTTGCAGCAGCATCTACAAAATAGACTTATTTTTCCCAGGTGTTTTATGTAAACAAATGTTCAGTACTTAAATGTTTTTTGTTTTTTTTTCCACTAACAATAGTGATGTTTGCTTGAGACATCATTTCTCAGCTACGAAAGTTAGTCTATCTTTTAATGGACTTATACCTGTGTACAACAGGGATACAGCTGATGCAGAGTTCAGCCCTGAACAGCAGCTCGGAGGGAGACCAAAGGGAAAGGGAAAAACTGACAGAATGGGTAACCTAGGTTGAAAGTGTTTTCTCTTTAGTTCACAGATGCTCTTGTTTGTCTGCCATCTCCACTTTTAAAAGAGAGAAAACTACAATTTCTAGCCTCACAATTGCACTCACAAATAATCATAAAATCTTTGAATTGTTTACTAATATTCTCATTATCATTTTCATTCTAAACTGTCTTCCTTAATGTAATTTGTGCATTCTCTTTCTACATATCTATATATACTCATAGTTTATTAAAAATATATATATAAGGCATGTAATCTTAAGTCTCATGAATACTGACATTTTTGTTTTTCACTCTGGTAGCAAGCCTGCAGGCATCTCTGAAACCTGCACTATTCTGCTATTGTGAAATCGCCATCTCATTCCAAACAAACCTAACAGCTTTTCAAGCTGTGCTTGTAATATCATTATGGTTTTCTTCAGGCCTATTAGAGAATATCAAGGATGAGAACTGAAAAGAAATCAGATCAACTGTTCTGATGGCAAGTCTGTAAAGAAGCAAGCAAGAAATTTCTTCTTTAATCTGTTAAGAATTTATGAAACCTTCCAGAGTTTAGAGATGCAAAAATACAAGGGAAAAACCTTCCCTGTGGAGCTTAAAGAGAAGATGTGTGCTCATAGGCAAAGAGCTAAGCAGTTCAACGTATTGGAGTAGGATAAGGAGGCTTTTACCTTATTTCAGAAATCTGTGATAAATGGACAAAGTTGTTACTATTTTACATATTCTTTGTCTGATATGACATTAATTAGTTACTTCACTCCAATTTCCATTGAGCAGAAACCTAGCCAAGAAATCACCAGCACAGCAGACACTAATTGGTGTTCCTTTTTTTCCATCTATTCATTTTCCAGGACTGTGGACACAGCATACGCAACTCTGCCACTGAATGCTTTGAAATGTTTAGGGAAAAAACAATGGTAAAATGCAGATAGAATTACATTGCCCATGTCCATGAAGCAACTCAGTGCTTACCTGCACTTCTCTGAACCTTAAAGTAAGAAGCTATTGAACGTCATTGAATATGCCTTTTTCTAACATGATATTATAGCATACAGCCATTGCATATTGCTGCAGGAACATTATTTGTCAGTCATGAGATGTGACAGCTCAAAGTCTACCTTACCCTTAAAAGGACAGTATGGAAATCCCTGTATAAAAGACTGTACATTTACAATTCAGCATAGCATCCATTCATTTTTATCAACCTTAATTTCCAATTTATCATCTTAATAAAAACAGCTTTCAAAATATGAGACCTCATGTGAGACCCCTGAGTTGGAGGACTATGACTGCACTAATGATCAACTCCCATCCAAGCTTGAACTTGTGTGGGATTTGCTGCTCCACGTGGATGCATGCAAGTCCATATCATATGGGATTTATCCCAGGGTACTCAGAGAGCTGGCCATTGTCATCACTAAACCTCTCTCAATTATTTTTCAGCAGTCTTGGGAATCTGGAGAGGCCCCAGTTGACTGAAAGCTTGCAAATGTTCCAATTTTCAAGAAGAGCAAGAAGGAAGACCCTGGTAATTACAGGCCTGTCAGTCTCACTTCAGTGCCTGGTAAAATTATGGGCAGAATTATGCTGGGAGTTATTGAAAAACACCTGAAGGACAATGTGGTCATTGGTCACTGCCAGCATGGGTTCATGAGGGGAAGGTCTTGTTTAACTAACTTAATTCCCTTTTATGACAAGGTCACCCATCTAATTGACAAAAGGAAGCAGTTGATGTTATATTTTCAGATTTCAGTAAAGCTTTCAATACTGTTTCCTTACAGTATTCTTCTGGTTAAAATGTCCTGTATACATCTAGACAAAAAACACGTGTCAGGAGAGTAATTACCTGATGGCCCAAAGGATTATAGTAAATGGGGTTCTATCAGGCTGGAAGATAGTCAATTGTGCGGTTCCTTTTTAGGGCCAGTTCATAGAATCAAAGAATCATAGAATCATAGAATCAGAATCATAGAAAGGCTTGGATTGAAAGGGACCTCAAGTGTCATTAGCTTCCAGTCCTCCTGCCAAGGCAAGGCTGGCAGCTGCTAGACCAAGTATTAGATCAGAATTGGCCAGGACACCCTCCAGCCTGGCCTTAAATACCTCCAGGTACGAGGCAACCACAAACTTTCCTGGCAACCTCTTCCAGCACCTCACCACTCCCTCAGTAAAGAGCTTCCCCCTGACATCTAATGTAAATCTCCCTTCCTTTAGCTTAAAACCATTCTTCCTTGTCCTGTCACTATCTACCCATGTAAAAAGTTGATTTCCCCCCGGTTTATAAATTCTCTGTAAATACCCGAAGGCCGTAATGAGGTCTCCCCGCAGCCTTCCATTTTCCAGGCTGAACAAGCCCTTTCTTCATAGGATAGGTGCTCCAGCCCTCCTCTGGACCCTCTCCAAAAGCTCCACATCCTTCCCATCTTGGGGCCCCCAAACCTGGACCTGGTATCCATCTGGGGCCACAGCAGAGCAGAATAGAGGGGGACAATCTCCTCCCTTGCTCTGCTAGCAGGCTTCTCTTTAATGTTTTCATAAATGACTTGGATGTAAGACTAGAAAGCATTTTGAGCAAGTTGGTTGGTTGACAATATTAAATTGTAAGAAGCTGTTAATTCTCTCAAGGGTGGAAAAGTCCTGCAGAGAGATCTAGACAAATTACAGAGCCAGGCGATCACGAATTTTAACATGAGCAAGTGCTGGATTCTGCACCTGGGAAGGAACAAACCAGGCTACATATGCACACTGGTGGATGATATGCAGGAGAGCAGCCCTTCTAAAAGGAATCTGGGGGGTCTTGGCCAACAGTGGCTTGAATATGTGTTGACTGTGTGCCCAGGCAGCCAAGAAGGCCAAACCACAGGGCCAACCAGGGGTGCATCAAGCACAGCATTGTTAGCTGGTTAAGATAAGTTACTGTCCCTTTCTACACAACACTGGTGAGGCCTGACCTTGAATACTGTGTGTTTTTGGGCATCACAGTACAAAAAGGATCTAAAAATATTAGAGTATCCAAAGGAGGGCTACGAAGATAGTGAAGACTATAGAGGGGGAAGATGTATGAGGAGTGGCTGAAGTCCCTTGATTCTTTCAGCTCAGAGAAGAGGAAATGGAGGGAAAGCCTACAGCTTCCTCATGAGGGGGAGCAAAGCAGTGGGCACTGATCTCCTCTCAGTGGTGACCAATGATAAAACCCAAGGGAACAGAATGAATCTGCTACAGTAGAGGTTAAAGTAAGATATCAGGAAAAGGTTCTTCACAGAGAGGGTGATCGGGAACTCCTCAGTGGCCTTGGCACCAAGCTTGCCAGAGTTCAAGAAGTTTCTGAACAATGCTCTAATAATATGGTCTCATTTTTTCATGGCCTTGTATAGAGCCAAGAGTTGGACTCAGTGATCCTTGTGGGTCCCATACAATTCAAGATATTCTATGATTCTTCTACTGTTTGTCTGCATAATTTTAAGAAACATATCCAGTTCTCCATGAAATGCAAATTACAGACAGAATTTTTAAACTATTAGTTTATTTTATTGATCTCGTAAAAAATTAAATGTATGTTTACAAAGAAATATTTATAAATATATTATATATAAATGTGCACATATATCCCTGATAGTTTATGTTCCACAGGGCAGACAAACTAGATGGTTTAATTCCAACTTAGTGTCAGTATTTTAAACCTTAATTGCAAAGGAGAGGTGGTACAGAATCTGTATGGATTGTACAGTCCTGAATCAAAGTTCCTGGAAAGTGCTCTGTAATGGGCTTGCACTTTTCTTTAACAAGTACTTACCTGGGAAGGTGAAATACTGTCATTCAGAGCACATCCAATGCGTACCAAACAAAAATCTGTCAATTTTAGCATTATAAATTCTGATTTATGAAAACAAGAACCTTTACTAAACACCATCAATGCACTTGTAATGGCTATATAAAACTATAGTTGGATATTACCCTTGTTAATGATAATGAACCTCCTTAACATTAGTTAACTAATAAATAGAGTATGGATAAGCTAATGAAACATTGGTTTTTTTTCTTTTTTTTAAGACCTGAGCATCTCTAGAGAGTTAGCAATTCAAAATATAAAGGTCAGTTTCAATTAACGATAGGTAGAATATACACAGAAGGAAAGAATTTTCATGAAAAGCTGGTTTGCTGTGCACTAATTGCTCATTATTCTCATCATTCCATAGGAAACATGCAGATAATCCCAATTCAAGATAAATAGCTTAGCTGAAATTTAAGGAGAATTAACAAGGCTTATATCTACTTATATCTACTATGAAGTAGTCTACTGAAGATACAAATGGCCCAAATTATTGCTAAGTCAGAAACTGTAATAATCTAGTCTAGTCACAGAAGAGCAGGGAGTTCTTCCTGGACTAGCCTGTACCAAGTTAACACTGTATCCCCAGCAGCAACCTCCAGTGTGCTTCAAGAAATCACTAATGTATTGATAAGAACAAGTACAGCATTATTCATTTCAGTCTTGATGATGTGCTACTTTCTTTCCAGAGAATCTCCTAACATAGCTATGTGGAATAAGCCCCTCTTTGACCTTGTGAAGAGAAGAGATCTCTTTAGAAGAGATCTCCTATGGCTTTTTTTTTTGTTCCAGTTTTTATTCATAAAATTATATTGGGTTCACTCAAGTGGAACAAAAGTGAGTTTCCCATGAAGACACTATATATAATACTATAAATTTCACATAAATGTTTTGTAAGATCTGGTCTGACAACATAAACATTTACTTGGGCCTTTTCATTTGCTGAAAGCAGGTACCAGGTGAACTTATCACTAACACATATGAACTGAACACGACCAATAGAAGCGATCATTTTTAATACATTATCTTTTCTGCATTGTTTTGCTCAGAAATGGCCAAATGCAAACTGCATCTCTCTGGTTTTGGCTCAAACAAATGGAAATATCACTGTTCTAAGGGATGGGATCAAAGGAGAGAGTGCCCATAAAACATAGGAATGGCACAGGGAGTTTTCTGTTTTCTTTTATTTATTTATTTATTTATTTATTTTGGTCACTTTTACCATGACAATACCTTTTGTACAAAAAACTACACTATTTTCTACTAGACTAAAACACGGCGCAGCATAAAAAAAATCAATTCCAAGACATTAAACCAGAGTACTATTCTAACACTACTGAGCAGAACTCAACATGTTATCTAAGCAAACAACCAGTAATACTGAAAGAACTCTACATGATGTAGGATATATAGGTCTATATAGGGTTATTGTGGAAATGTGGATGTAGAGTATTTATTATGTTTTTAGGTTATGCAGAATATGTAAATATTTTGTTCAAGTAGTCTTTAAAGGCACTTTACTGTCAGGCAGAGTACTGTCATTCTGTGAAGTGGTATCTCGTAAACATTACCATAACATGATAAATCATAATAAGAACAGCCCAGCAGAAATGGTTGCAAGATTGTGCATAGAGCTATGTTTGTATCTCTTAAAATCCCCTAGGCAGAAATCACTCTGCATGTTTATTCATATGACTGGGTCTGCCAAAACCTTAGGGAATTTTCTTTTCTGAGCTATAGAAATGCTTGGTGAATTTTTGCAGATTTTATTCAGATCAGTGTTGATTTTTTTTTAATTTTTTTTTTTTTTTTTTTTTTTTTTTTTTTGCATTTAAGTGATATTGAGAGGACTCAGCTTCTTGTGAAAGAACAGACATGGCTAAGAGGAAAGACAAAAATAACTAGCCTGTCTCTCTTACAAAAACTTCTAACAAAAATGCTACAACTGAGTAGCACTATCAAAACTTGAGTAAAAACATCAGAAACAGGATTTATAAATCCAAATAAGAATTAACATCTAATTCTCATCCCTGAAGTTGAAAACAAAATTTCTGGTGGCTTTGATGAAGATATTCTTTCCTTCCTGCCATCTCTGGTACATATTTACAAGTCTAAAAAGCCAAGAAAATAGATGAAGTAATAAATATCAGCAACTAACGCACTATATACATGTTTAATAACCTGATTTATAATACAAATAGCTGAACAGAAACTTTTTTTTTTTTTCAGTGTAACTCTCTAGGCCTTGAAAGTTGATGATATTTGTTTCAAATCATCAAGAAAAATCTCACACTAAGGAGTTAAATGTTAAAAAACTGGGTGCTCTCTGCTCTTTAGACAAAAGAATCCTCCGGATTAATAAGTCTACAAGGCCCCCAGGTTGGAACATGCTTGTAACAGGTATTGCTTTCTCTGTAGCTTCTAACAACAGGAAAAAAAACAGGAAAAAAAAAATCAAGAAAAAAAATCAGACCTGTTCAAAGCCTGCAATGAATCAAGAGGAAGATTGCTTCAGTAGCTGAGAGCTGGCAGGAATTGGGATTTTAGTTACAGTCTTTTCTTTCTTCTGACACATACCATGTACTGACAAGATTGACAGCCACGATCAGAAACAGGTCTATAGGATCTGAGATACATACAGAATTATGTAATTACTTTTTAATATAAAAAGAAGACAGTACTGTCAGTTATATATTCTAGATATAAACTTTTATTCTATTTTGATGCAGTGAATAAATGCATTAGAGTTATGGGTTAAAAGTTATGAGTACAATATTGACCAGCAAGTAACAATTTTCAACTTTGTTGCTTTTCCTATGTTTTTTCCTCATACAGTTGACTCAAAGATCAGAAAGCTGTTTTATGAAAAAGGATAATACATCACCCCAATAAGGCACATAGAATCCTCATCATAGACTAGAAAGAAATGAGAGATATCTAGAACCCTACATGCTATTTCACAATGAATAGTTCATTACATTTTAATTTAAAGGTATTTTAAAAAGATTTCATGGATATCAGTGTGCCACTCTGAAGTAACTCTCTTAACACAGTATGGAGGGAAGATAAAAGAAAGGTTCTGGTATCAAGATTTAGTCCTATTTTCAAATAGCAGTTATGATAGCTAATTGAAAACCTTTTGAAAATTCACAATTAGACACTCTCTAAATGAAAAAATTATATCAATCTACCTAAGGAGTGGTTTGAATTTCTGGACAACTATCTAGCATAATCAAAAGCTGTTCTTTCCCACTCCCTTTCTTTTTCTACAGCGAGAGCATGCTTCACAAAGCCCCTAGTGGCACTAATGATGCTATCGCTCCTTTTTGCTGAGCTGTCATTTCTCCTAATTACCATTTATATTGGGTTCTGCTACATTCTGATATTAATGTTGCCACATATATACTTTAATTATTAGGCAATGCTACACACTACTTATTCATAAGAGAATTCCAGGCCCCCAGACTTCCCTGAAGCCTTGAAATGTTGATAGATGCCTTTAAGATGGTCCCTGCTTAATGTTCATTACCAGGAATGAGATGGCTGTCCACAAAGCCTTTAATTTTATACATGCAAATGGCCATTGTTTGAGCAAAATGGATAATTGAGCATCTAATTAGTGAATACCTGCTTGCACCCACAATTAGTCAATTTACAAGAGCAGATGCTGGTTTATGAATACAGCAAAACTGGTTCAAGTGGCATGGAAGTTCCCTTCACAGTTGACTCCCTTCCACCTCAAATGTCAAGTTACTCTCTTTTTCCAGAGATGCAGGGAGGTAAAGAAATGTCACTCTGTCAAGTATTTCCTTAGCATTTTGCACTTGAAAATAACATGGAAATAGAGTGAAGGGTCTTAAAAATCTCTAGAAATTCCCTCATTCCTCAAAAATAACAAATAAATAAAAATAAATCCCAAGCATTTGGCTCCATCACGTTTCTGGTCACAGCACAACTGGAATAAGCATTCTTGCTCATCTTGTCTTTTCATATCAATCTGTTACATGGAAGGCTCATTGAGCTAGTAAGTACCAAGGTTTATTTAGAAAAATTCTAGGTTCTATAGCATCAGTAAATTCTATAGTTAACTCCTGCAATACATATTTTCAGACTGCTTGTTTAAATCAATAAGGCAGCCTGCTATCTTATGCATAATTTATGTATTTCTTCCTCTGGAAGGTTTCATTCGCCTTGCTTTGACCAATTCATTTTTTACCAAGGAAGTTTGCTGACTATGCTACCACAGCATAATCTGATCAAATTCATTATTTTTGCAGATTTGGTCACAGACTGTTCTCTGGTAAGCACAATTAATTTCATTATCATTACCTCATCAGAAAGCAAAAAGCAGGCTAAAAAACAAGGATAACTAGTCTCGAATCCAGATTACTATCCTCAGTTGTTCCTTTTGTTTAGGATATGTGCACGTAACATTGGCATAACATAAATTTCATTCAATATATTCACCTAAAATTACTTTAGTTGTTCTAGTTTATGATTGTACCAATCTAAGGTTAATAGAAATATAAGTGTATTGTTATATGAAATGCCCGTAAGGGACAACAAAAGTTTCGGAAATCTGAATGTCTTTAGATATCTTTACCGTCTAGTTTTCTTATTTTCTTCAATTCTCTCCTTTTCTGCCATAAGTTAAAGCATAGCAAAATAGTGAATTGTAGGGGAAGAAAAAGTGATGAAAGAAGCAAGATTAAAGTGAAACAGTAAGAAAGAAATCACTGAATCAGAAAAATCAGAAAAGTTGTTATGTGTGGACAGAATGTACATAGGTTGCTTGAAAGTGAGGCTTCCTATTTATTTCCATGGAAATACAGCAGGTAAACGAGAACAATAGCACTACAGATAGATGAAATCCTCAAGCTAAGAAATATTATTTCTCAACACAGTCGCAACCATTAGTTGTGCATTTTCTACAGCAAGAGCCTGCATGCCACACTCATAAAAATCTGCATGGCCATCTGGAAAGTGGCTTGTCTTTCACAGCTCTGTCATCACTGCAGAAACACCCACCCACCACCTCACTGTGTTCACATCCACTCTTCGGGCTTCATAAACATTCAGCAAATGTAGATGAACGTCAACAGGTGCAATTTTTTCTTCACGGAGAAATTTAGTTCCACCTTTGCTTCATATCCACTTTCATGTCAGACATCTTTTTGTCAGACTGCCCCTCTGCTGCCATCTGTCACGTGACAGAATATAAAGATTATTTGTGGAAAGGTTCAAGTTCTACTGCCTCTGACCTCCTGGGCCAACATAATAAAAATGGGAGGCATTACTTTCAAAGCAGCTCTAGTAAGATTCTTCTTGTTGAATCAAACCCACAAATCCACTCTGGAACAGTAAGTTGATGTTTAAAGTGGATTTTGTTTATGGTATGGGCACAGATGGCCTGCTAATTACTGTGAAACAGAAGTAGTGTGTTCCATAACTTCAGGCAGCACAGTGATTCACCCATATTACTAATACAATCCTGGTCAATTCTAATTTTGTTTTTTATAGAAATGAATGCGCTGATTACATCTGATTTGTGTGAAGAACATTAAGAAAAATAAGTTTGTAACATTAAATATTGAAGGACCTCTTAAGTTTCTATGATTACTGTTTTGTTGCTAGTTTTTTGTTTGCAAAGCTTAATTCTAACTCTGCTTTGTGATCTATACTGAAATTTACTTATATCCTTTTCACAAACAGTTGTACTTAGGCAATTTTTCTCAAAAGACCATCTTGTGAAACAGAAATATGTGAAAGCGTGTTTTGATTTAATACTTTGTGGTATGTTTGCTTAAAAAAATAATTGAAGATCAACTACAAATCTGTAACTACTAAATCTAAATCTGCCACTACTGTCCTTGTTGGTGAAAAAAAGAAAAAAAGGACCGAGACAAAGAAGTGATGAAGATAGACAGTACAGTGAGGTAAACAATTCACACTTAAAATGAGTAGAGAACACAGGAATATTTTTCTTGGCAAACCGAGTGCCTTCAGTTGTATTCTGGTAAATACTAACCTTCCAGAATAAGGTAAAGTAGGAGAACAAGTTATTGCAACTGGGACAAACCATCAGGGTGATTATCCAGACAACAGAGGGAAAAGAGTGTTTTATCCACTGGATCACAAGAACTCTTTAAAAGCACTTTCAGCAGCCAGTAGGACACTGAAGAAAGTCTGTAAATTAGTCAGGATTTGCTATCCGAGGAGCAATGAAATGGAAGATAATGTTATCAAGCCAGTCATCTTTCCCTAGTGAAGCAAAGGGACATGCCTGTACTATGCTCAGATACAGAGACACTCTACCCTCTGCTATGGGGCAACTATATGACTCACATCAGAATTGACTAACAGAGATGTGGTCTAAATTCGCCCTTTTCCCAGTTTTGTCTAATTTAGATGATGTGTGGTTGTGTGTGAACACATAGCACTGACTTATTACAAATCATTCCCGAGATTTTTGAGTGTTCATAATAATCTGAAGTTTGGATAATTAGCCACACTTAGTATTTTGGAAACAATACTATTTCTTAAAGTACTTGTCTTTCAAAAGAAATTCAGAAACCTCTGCACACTAATCATCAGCTCAATTAAGGTTCCAAGCATGGAAGAATGTTCTGCCCTTTACAAAATTCAGAGAAGCAACCTCTAATGAGACATAGAGTTGTGAGTGCTAAGTACAGTCATATTCACTGAAAAGCTGCCCTTTAGCCACAAGTGACTGTATTCTTTAAAGACAATATGCAGTGCATCTGCTAAGAACCAATAATGCAATTAGTAGCTTTAGAATATCAGAGATGTTGCTACTTGTGCACTGCTCTTAGGTACACTAGTTAGAGAAAAACATTTTTATAGCTTAGCAACCAGTCTCAATCATTTCGTCATCTATTTCATTGTCAGGCTTGGTCATTTTCTTTTTGCAGACTTTTAATAGATTGCTTTTAAGTCCTGGGAGTGAAATACTCCCCACATAACAGGCACTATGCCAGCATGCTGCTAACTTTCATCTGGCTTTCTGAACTTCTCCTCCAGCTGCCTTTCAGCTTGACTATTTCACAGTTACACAAGGCCATAGTTTACTTAGTAAACAGCAAGGAGAAAATTGGTGCTACATCAAAGATTAGAAAAGAAGCTTTCAGAAGAATGGTTGATCTTCTAAAGCTACAGTTAAGGCCACAGTTGCTGTGAACCTACACCCTAGCTGTATGTTAGGCTAGAATAATGCTTATTTCAGAATTTTACTTAGGGACTTCACTTGGAGCTAAATATGGAGAGCTCATTAATTTGCAAGGAAAAAAATGAACAAACAAAATATTTTGTCATAGGATTTCAATGATCAAACCAACAAGCATGAAAATAAGCTAACTAATTATGCCTAAAGTTCCCATTAATTGACCTTGAGGTTCGCAGTCACTTCTTATTAATGTCCATAGCACAGTTATTTGTTATTTCTGTGTTGTTATTCCAATAATTCATCTTGCCCTATTGCTTTAGCCACTGATAGAAGAAATGCCATTAAAAGACATTCAGAACTCCTGCATTAAAGCACTGGAAGTTATACCTTAGTTACTCTGCAAAAACCTGACACAAACTGTGAAGTGGCTGGCAAATGTCTAATGCATGGCTTAAAGTACTGTGGGTGTTTTTGTAGCATTCACTTGCTGCAGGGAAACACTCATGTTCCATACTTCAATAGAAAAGACATTAGCATCCTTCTGAATGCTCCCCTCCCGTTCTTTCCCACAACAGAGGGAGAACATACCATTATCAGCACTGCCATCATGGTGCAGAAGTTCATTTGGAAATTTTAATGTCTGTAGTTTGGGAAAAGCTTGGGATTATAAATTATTCTTGGAATCCTAACACTGTTGTGAGGCAGCATTCAGGTCACTAACAAATATGTCACCCTCTTACTTCCAAGGTCCTCCTTTCTGAGTCAAGTTTGTGTTGACAGTGATGTAGGCATGCATTCCTACATTGGGATTCCCAAAGTGGGTAATGCAGATTCTCAATACAGCATTGGAAACCTGGAAAAAAAAAGCAGTCCATATTTTTTTTGTCTTGATTCCTGTAACCTTTTGCCATGCTAGGTCATCTCTCCTTCCTGTACCAGCTGTAGATTTCTAAACCTCTGAGTAAACTTTAAATTCAAATAAACCAGAGGAAACTTGCCCTCTCTTAGTAACACCGATTAAAGGATTTAATTGAATTACAGAACCTCAGATAACATGAAATGAAAGCAGAATATATCAAGAATCACTTTTTCATGCAGAAATCCCATAAAAGTGTGTAATGGCCCACATGGTAATACTAATCTGGGAATAGATGACA
This sequence comes from Lagopus muta, assembly GCF_023343835.1. NCBI lineage: Eukaryota > Metazoa > Chordata > Aves > Galliformes > Phasianidae > Lagopus > Lagopus muta. The sequence continues at coordinate 26,331,181 of NC_064439.1, forward strand.
GAAGGCTTTATGAGGCAGAGCTACAAGGCATGAAGGATAGAAAGTGCAATGAAAAGAAGATAAACTGACAAAGAATGTACAAATATCAACCCACTAATAACAGGCAAAACATCATTTATTTGTTCTTTCAAAAATTTTTCATTCAAAAATGAAAGTTCATGATATATAAATTATTACTTCTGAATATTAAATTAAATGTTATTTCCTGTATCCAAAGCTGAAAATATTGTCTGCACAGTATACTTCATCATTTATTTCATCTTTTCGGAACATATAATGGATTTTAATAAACCTCCAAAGAAAAAAATATTACAATGGATTTTACTTTGTATTTCTTTAGAAAAATTCTCATCTACTGATAAACATTAAGACTCTCTCCTATTTTAAATCTCCATCTAGGAAGTTATTCATTCTGAAAATGACAAATATCAAGAGAAAGCACCATCTCCATCTGTGGGCTATTGTATCTAACTGCACTCCCTGCTCCAAATCACTGCACTTTCTGCTGATGTTCTGAAAGGTGATTTGCTGATTAATACAATAAGTTACAATATCTAAAACTGTAGTCAATATAAAAATAGCTCAGATCTTATTAACTATAATTCTTACAAATATGTCTGTTTTCCAAGAGTGCTTGATTATAATGGAACTAATCAGATGTATGAAACATGTTTGTAATCATTCACAGCATGGAAGAAACATTCTTCCTATTATTTTTTAAAACACTAAAAATCCAATTGATTTATGCCTAACAGTCTATTTTAAAATCCTTTATAGAAGCAAATTTCCTTAACCATCACATATGTTTAGTATCTTTTACAGATGCATCATTATTTTTTTCAGATATTCAACAATTCTTTTTTTTCTTCCTGCTTTGTTTTTTGAACTACACTAAAAGTTAACTTTGATGCATGTCATCAATCCAAGATTAGCTTTACTTTTTGTGAGTGACCCTTGTTAACTGAAAACTGGGCTTTAACTCTGGCTTTTAAATGAATTTAATTGGAAGGTAGGTCAAGCACGACCATAAATGACTGGACAGAAAGGTAGTACTTGTTTATTCTTAAATGAGTCAGGTTCATTAGTTAGAAGCCATGTACTGTGCAGGAAAAGAGAATAATTGAGACAAAATAAAAAAAATTCCATCTTTTGGAATCTCTGGTAAAAATATTGTCTCATTAAATCAACAGCTTATTCCTACACTTACTTATATTAAATTACTTGTTCACTCACACTACCTACTCAGTGCAATAGTGACTACTTAAATTATCCCTATATTCATATGAAGCTGGATAATTTTATGGTTGGAACTCATTTAGCAAGCATTTAAGCATTCTAGATCCACCAGGATGACACAGTAGACACAGATTTTGGGATGACTCTTGAAGTAACTGAAGGCTTTGGAAAAAAAATTAAAAATTAAAAATTAAAAAGAAAAAAGAAAAGGGAAATTGGAAACAGCTTCCCAGAATGCTGGATTCAAAACAGATTCAAATTTTCTGTGCTTGTGTTGACTACACTCAGGTTGTGTTATCAGCATGAAGTGCTGAGCTCACACATTTGTCTTTTCCAAATGAATTGAACTTCTCATGTGACTTCCCAGGAACTTCAGTGTCATTTTTCTTTGTCTTTAAATATACTGCAGATGATCTTCTGGAGTGCAGCGATTCCTTTCTTGGTCAAACCTTGGTCACCAGTGCCTCACTACAGTTTTAACATAAATCTTATCCTTTCTATAAAAACATTGTTTTTAAAAAAATCCCCTTCCATATTTTTGTCTATGTGTCATTATTTCATTATTTCTAGATAACGTTGCTATCTAGACGTAAGTGTGACAAGAGATAAAATCAGATAAAGGCATTAATTACTACATTGAGATTTTAAAAACATTTAGGAGTCATGCTAATTATTGCTAAAATTTAGACAGTCCATTCCCTCTTTGCATAAATATATAACCAGGCCATCTGTTTGGAAAACAAGAAGATTAAAAAAGTCTCAAGGGATAGAATGAGTGAACTATGTAACATAACGTAAAATGATTGATTCTGAGGTGGAATTGAAAAAAAATGACACTGTCATTTCACTCAGTAAGACTAATAAAATATAGAGTTAAAACTCAACATTACATGCTGTAGTGTATCATTACTTAGCATCTTACTTGGGAATATACTTTCATTTAACATTTCCATAATGAAAGAATAGACTGTATACATAAGTGCAACCCTACAATATTTACAAAACATAGATACAATACACAATGATTTCCCCAGTATTTACAGAAAAATCTGTTGCAGTATGTAGAACAGTCTATGCACAAATTACAAGGGCTGATTTACTGTGTTAGGAGTTAACCTGTCATTACTCAGGTAATTTGCATCCCTTTAATTATTTTACCAAGACCAACAATCAAAATTCCTTCTCTCTTTGTCTTAAGGCAGTCATCAATATTTGTTTTTCTACAGAATAGCATAAAATAAGACTCTTTTGTATTGGGACTCATAGGATGAGCCCACAATTTGCCCTCCAAATCTGATGCCCCAGAACTAGCCTGACAACTTGGGAACTCATACAGCTGTGATGTGGCATTGTGAAGACACACCACACTGACTGAGAGCATTTCTAAGTTTACAATATAAATTCAGCTGCAGCCTTAGAAGTGGTGCTGATTTAGAATGTCTAAGAAAAGCATTTAAAATTTTCTATTGGAAAGCTCTAAGGTTTGCAGTAGTCTAGCCTCACCTGACACATTAAATCAGTTATTATTAATTAAAATGAACTAACGCTCTAACATGACAGCACCCACACAATTATCTTCTCCCAAACACTTCCCTGAAGAACAGGTTCTGTATCCAGCAGCCAGGCCCAAGCAGCAGTTCCTCCCATGTGGCAAAGCCTGGAGTGCAGAAGCTGCCGTGGGAACACTGCAGGGCTGTCTGCTGTATGTGCAGCAGCTCTTCTGTGATAGCTGTAAGTCCAGTTAACCTGGACTTAATTCAGGAATGCCAGTTATAAATTTAATATCTCCTTGTACACAGCCACAGCCAAAAATATCCTTAGGAAAAAAGAGCAGAGCTCCAGACAGTGCTATAGTTGTATTGTTTATGCTTCCATCACCAAGGCCAATTCAACATTTGTAGTACAGTCTGTAGCCTACAAAATTCGAGAATAATTTATGCCTTGTGGCTGCTGGTGGTTTATAGCAATCACAGAGCAAAGAGGATCCTCTGAAACTAATATACCCCATGGTGGGTGCTCCCCTATGCAGAAGCTGAGAGAAAATCACAACCAGCACAGTAACAAGAAAGGGAACTTCTACAGCACTCAGCTGCTTCTATTTTTTCTGCCATTACCCTTCCCCAGCAGGGGTGCCCAAAAGATATAAATGAGGCAAGAACTGCAGCTGCTCATCTTCTCTCCTCCTCTGCCTCAGGGCTTTCTGCTCCTCCTCAGACATGTGGTGTGCCCATGAGCACAACCTGCCCGCTGCTGTAGGCACGAATGCAGGAAACCCATTCAAAAGGAGTTCTCAGCAACTCCCTTCCTGTTGTAAGGAACTGGGACTGCAGCTATATGATTAAATTCAATGTCATTATGTTAACAGCTTAAAATGCAATAACAAAAAAAAAAACAAAAAAAAAAAAACAAAAAAAAACAACAACAAAAAAAAAAAAACCACACAATGAAGTCTTCAGGGTCATTGTATTTCTCCATGTCAAGTAAAGTAGTACAAACAATGTCAAATAATTCTTGTGCTAAATTTCCTTCATATTAGTATCTGATACTGTTAGCAAGGATAGAAGTATCTTAAAAACATGCCGAAATTTGGCAGCATCCTTTAAACAGAGAAATCCTCACCCAGGCTCTCCCACTGGGCAAGCAGGGCCCAGACACATTTCTTGGTGGTAGCTGCTTTCTGGATCCAAGACAGGCAGTCCTAAAGTGGAAAGCTTGTTAAAGATCAGAAGGACAATTCAGAAGCTGTGATTATTTCTGTTTGGATTTTGTGGATTTTATATGATCATTTATAGCACTAGGAAGCTAAAGAGATTTATTTATTTATTTATTTAAGGATAAAAATCAGTACTAACAGAAGCTAGTTTCCCATACGGCACTTTAGCAATAACATTTTTTTCGTAAGTATTCCTTTTTCTTTTTGTTCAAATAGACCCCATTGCAGCTGAAACTGCACGGCTGTCTTCTGCACTTTGAACATTTGTTTATGCACTAATGAATCTAACTAGGTGTCATAGCACACTTTAATGAGCATCACTCGCTTTCATTTAACTCTACAGCTTGCCATTATACACTTTAGAAGAGCTGTTGGTTTATTCATAGCAATCGCTAGATATTCTTTTTCATTAGATAGATACCAGTTTTCCCTGTTGTACCTTTTGTTATTAAGGGAACTATGAAATGTTAATACTGGCCTCAAAACCCAGGGCAAAAATGCCCTCGATCCTATTTGAAATGCAATTGCTTCTGTTGTAAATTACCTTAAAGATCTGAGCACAAACAGCTTGAAATTTTCTTCATTTATTTATGAAAGAATGAGAGAAAGAAAAATCAAGAGGGTGGCTCTGTGTAACCGCTTTACCTTGTTAACTGAATTTCTCTCCTACTAATTTAATCAGCAGGACTGCAGTTATGAAAGAACTTATAAATAACTATTAAGTGCTGTCATATTCCTATCATGTTCTTAACTCTAAAATTTAAACTCAGCAAAGCTTACACTTTTGAGAGTTTAGCCCTGAGTCAGATTGATAAGGGCTGTTCTCTAACAACTCATCTCTGAATTTTTGACTGCTAACAAGGAATACTCCAAAGCAGCCCCCAAGAACTGTGTATGTGTAGAATATATTGGCGCAGATTATGGCCAAACTGAGCATATAATGGTCATATAAGGTCTTATCAGATCCCAAAGGCTTAACTCCAGTAGAACTGAACTCATTTTACATGACAACGATGCCAGGCACAAGTTTATATAGAACTTACATATTTTCATGTGTTGTAAGTACAAAGAACAGACTTATTCCATTTAATTTAATAATCCTTTTATTTCCCATGCTTCAGTTCTCTTTTCTCACAAGTTTGACAAATTTAAAGCAATTTGCTAGTCAGAAGTTCTATTTCGGTCAAAACTTTGCAGAGTTCATAAAGTAGGGTGTATTTCCATTCTTTTTGTTTGTTTTAACCACTTTATCTCATATTTGTGCCTGATTTAAGGTGGCCAGCCTATAAATAAAGATAAACGTAGCAGATATTTGTATTCAAATTTCATTATTCTGCCACCTCACATATTGAAACCTGAAGATTATGCATTTATTTTACTTGACATTGCAGTCACAACATCATTGTACATAAACCGTCACCGATATTGTATCCTACAACATGTCTTAGGGCATAAATCTACCTCAACTAATTTGTTGCTTTTCAGACCCCTCCAGTAAATGTGGCTAAGCACTATTTATGTTTTATTGCAGTGCTTTAGTTGTAGTCGTGCTCAGAGTACAAGAATATTTAAAAAAAAAAAAAAAAAACCCACACAGAAACTTAAGGGTAATAGCGCAGATGTCATTTCTGTTTTGTTGTTGTTGTTGTTGCTGCTGCTTTTATATAAATCCAAAGACTGACATATTTTATTAGGTCATTATTATACTTTAGTGAAATCCTTGAGAAAGAACATGGCCATATTGTGCCTTGATTTATTTATCGTTACGTATCTTCCAAGTGCTAAGACAGGCCAAACTCTGCTTCTGGAAATTCACAGCTAATCAGATATTAGTGCCAGGAAAATGTTTGGGTTGCATTTATTTAAAGTATGCACACAAGCACTTAACAATAACTCTAGTGCAAAATGCCATTATTTTCTCATGGATTTACCTGGGTGGGGAGGAGTTTCAGCATAAAGACCTTTCATTTAAATACTGTTTTGTATATTTTTAAACTGAATTAGTAATAGTGGAACAGCTGAATTTCTAAATGAATAATGAAAAGAAATACATACATATTGTCCAAAAAAAAAAAAAAAAAAAAAAAAAGCCCCCCCCCCCCCCCCAAAAAACAAAAAAAAAACCCAGTCTTGCAATTAAGCTGTAATATGGAGTTATATACTGCCAACATGAAGTTTTTCTTCATGCAGTAAACCTTCTGATAAGGACCCTATCAAGACCACCTGTGTAGCAGTAAGTAAATCTCATACTTGAGAACATTAGTCTTTGAATTAACAACAAAGTTTGAAACATTTCTTTTTCTGCTCAGTTGAGCAGTGTAGTTGCGCTTCAATTCAGACATTTAATATTTTTGTATGTGTTTGCATTAATATCCAGTCAACTGTATTTCATATGTTATAGCAGAAAAATTGAAAAACAGCATTCATTCACTCAGGCCATTCACCAGTGTATTTGCTACATAAATAGGCAATACAGAACAGAACAAATAAAGCAGCTTAAAATTTAAACACAATTTTTTCTTGAGTTGGAAGAAATTTCTTTCTGCCCCCAACTAGTAAGAGATACAGTATCTCATTCCAGTTCCAGCCATATGGCCTTATTGGCACTGGCAACTATAATTATTGCTGAGACTTTTTCCCTCTTTGCTTGTCTGGGTGAATGTAAATACAAAATACAAAGTATCAGTGCCCTGCAGATAATTACTTAGAATAAACAACCAAGATGATTAGAATACCACCTGGGATTCTGCTACAGCAAGATGAATGGCTGAAGGAGAAGCTGTAATTCCTGAAGAACCTGAGATAATTGATAAGTAACTGAGTACATACTGAATAATCACAACAGCAAGGTATATTACCTGTTTATTACATTGGAAACGAGCAACAGGGAAGGAAATGCTTACTGAGGAGTTCATTTCATCATATGTTGTATATAAGAAATAGAATTCATCTCCATATCCATAAAGTATTTTTAGAACACTAAAATTTACTCCATCTATGTTCATATGTGTTCTATGAAGTAATAGATTAGTGGAATGATGAGGCATTCCCAAGAAACTTAACCCTAATCTCAAAGAGAAAGCTGGTTTCTCCAGTAGGCTAAAGGCATTTTGCCCAAACTGCACACCGACAACTCTAGAAATCTTCCCCTGGTCCATGCTTTATAGTCTCCCTTCAGTTTTCTCTTCCTCTCAAAACCTGGTTGATATTCTGTTCAAAAATTTCATGTCAAATTTCATATATGCTCAAATAACCCATTTAATTTCAGATTAACCATAATAATAATGAAAGAGAGAAAGAGGAAAAGTATGTTGCAGACTAGGGAGGAATTAGTAAGGAAGACAGATGTGGCACTGAAGGATTCTTCATTGCTTATACACCTTATCACTGAACGGAAGCAATAAGATTAAAATCAGGCTGTGAAACATCCATAGTTAAAGCTAGATAATCTCTTCTAACCATAGTTGAAGCTAGATAGTCTCTTCAGATTGTTTTGTGCTTTTTTTTTTTTTTTTCCTCTTCTGCCAAAAGATTTCTGAACTAGAAATAAATTGGCAGTTTCTATACTTCCATCTTGCCCATCACCATAAAATAAGGACTTGTTTCTTTCATAAAAAGCTGTCAAATGTCAGAAGAACCCATTTCTCCTACTGAGTTTTCCATTCCCTTATATAATTTCCTCTGTATTTTCTTTTTCTCTACTTATTTTTTTATTCATGTTAGCATTTTTTTTCTGACACCATTATTAGAAATTTTGAAATATTTATGATCCCGCAAAAAATCCCCAGATTGTGTTATTTTACACATTTAGAGAAGCATAGTAATAGTGTAAACATACATGAAGGATAAACTAATGATACTTGGAAATTGTTTCTGGGATGTTTACAGGGAGCTGTAGGACTCCCACATCTTTCCTGTGGAATCAATTATGAAGAAAAACTGAAAGAGCAATAAACTAAAAACAAATATTAAAAGCAATCCACATGTTGCCATCTTGCTAACATGTGGTTCACGCAAACTTCAGCAGAAATAATTTCAAATATTGAACAAATCTGTAAATATTAACTGATTTCAAGTGTTTCAGAAGTGTATTTATTTCTGATTTACATTATCATGCAAATAAATTAAGACTTTTTTTTTTTAGCCTAGGAACATTTTTAATTCATTAATTGATTGCCCTAGCGCTGTTTTCTTAATGAAGGATTTGAATTTGCATTTTAGTTTAAATCCAGAATATCAACATTATTGAATCTTAACCATTCAATTACAGTGAGTATGTAAAATCACAGGCAAATACAAGAAATATTACATACTGCATAAAATAAGTATAGCAGCCACAAGGAAGTATCTTAAAATGTAACTTGTTTGGTTTTAATATCCAAAAGAACTACAAAATTTTTAAATAGAGAATTATTTTACATATTTTCTACTTCTTTTCTTTCCACCACACTTTTCTCCTTATCTACAGTGTCTTAGTCTATTTACACTATGAAGGAAAAGATAGTAGACACATCCAGAATATTAGAAATGTGCAGTCAGTCCTGTAGAAGTAACACTAGAAGGTACAGAAAGGAGCACAGTACAGTTGCTAGACTAGAATAAACTGAACTTTACAACATTGTACCCACTTGTATTTGAGAGAAAAGGAACACTTCTTCAGTATCCCAGTTCTGAGCATACAAGCCACAAGGATTCTTACTCTTTTATTTCTCTGTCTCATCTTGACACTTTGAAGGCAGGTTCATCCACTTCATAAGCAGCTTTATCTGGTTAGCACTCATTTTCAAACATCCAACAATTATAATGCAAAAATAAAATGTACCTAGATCTAAAGAGGAAAGAGCAGGTTTACATTTGCATTAAATATTATATGCTACTGATGACTTTTCTGCTCTGCCATAAATTCACTGAGTAAACCTAGTAGGTCTACAAAATTACTTCATAACTAACCTGTAGTTAGCAACAAAAAACATCCATAGAAACAGAGCTGTATCAGTACCAACAGACCCAGCTTTGTGCACTCACATCTGCTTCACTGCCCTATAGCTCTCCAGACAAAACCCACCATAGCATTCTGCTGGCAATCCATCCACATTTAGAGGCAAAATAACCAACCTAGTAAGGAGAGGGAAGATAAATCATCCACACTCACACACCTGTGATCTTAGCCCTTCCCTGTAGGCACTGTTGTACCCGAGGAGGCTAACATATAATTAGTGCCTCTGTTCCATTAGCATGGGGCTTCTGGTGAAACAAGATTTACTAATTTAGCTAAATTATACTTTTAAAACCTTTTCAAAAAAACCTATTCAAAGGAATAGACTGGAGACTAAGTGTTGGGGTTCAGGAATGGGAGGCTACACACATGCAAAAAATAGCCTTACATGTTGCTAGTAGGAAGGACTGATCTCATGTGAGGGAATCTCAAAGCCCCTCTCAGTACAGTGAGAGATCTTTGGTGTTAAGAAAGACACATTAAAACAGGCCAGAGGAGAGCTGTAGTTAATTAGACCATGAAAATATTCTTATATTCATTTATTTCAATTATCATTACTATATATTTCATGTTAATGTATAACAAAGGAAAAATAGCTATAGCATGAGTTTGAATTGAATTTCAAATAAATTTGTAAAAAATATAAATATTGGCATGCCTAGCTTATGGAAAGTGAAATGGACCCATTAAGAAGTCATATCCCATCTCACCATTTCCTGTCCCTCTCAGACCAGCAATAAGTGCTAGCTAAGAATGAAATGTAGATCATGTAAAATGAGTTGTTAGTCTCAGGATAGATCCTAGCAGAGAGACACAGGCCTCATAGAACCATCTGCAGATAATGCTACCCCAAGTCTTTGTCCTGCAGACACTTACATGAAGTTTTGTGCTTGTGGGTAACATCACTGGCATCTCATATTCATTAAGATCAGTTCATGTATAAGCATTTGAGTGTCAGAACACAGGCTGACCACCTCAGCAGATTTGTTAGAAATAGAAGGAACATAAAAACTGAATTATCCATTCACTGTTTGTGGTGGACTTCTAATTGTTAATGGAGAAACACAACTCTGTGTCCGTCTGCCTGCTAGTATGCAAGCAGTCAGCTACCCTTGTGCTGGAAAAAATTTTTTGCTGTAGAAAAGTTGTCCTGTGGAGGATATCTTTACACTTTAAAGCTAGAAGATGGAAACTTCTGTTTTTATAAAAAAGAAAAACTTAACTATAAATCACCTTATGATTAGAAAAGCTATATTTTAAAAGTCTCTTACCTTTCTTTCCAAAACAAGTGACAGACATATTTTCCATTTCATTAACTCTTAGAGACTGTAATATTGATGCTTCTTATCAAAGTAAGATGCTTATACTAATAAGCGGAAACTCCTTATATGTATGAATACTGATTAATGTTCATTGTATCAGTACTTGAACATTGGCATTGCTCTGTGCAAGCCATGAGAACAAAAGAACCATTCTTTCACCGTATCTATACATGAACAGATAAAAATTCATGTTATTTGTTGTCATGAGATTGTAGCATATCCTGCCACAACAGCTCTGCTTTTCCATTTATAGAAAGCCAGCTAGGCTGTACCTGTTACTTTGTGCAGGCAAATCAGAGATGGTAATGCCTTGATAGTGTTAAAGCAACATTGTTATTGCCTTAATTTTAATTCCTTCCTTCTAGAAGCATAGGGATATATTTTATGCATGTGTATCTACACAAGTAGTGCTTCCTATTTATTTCCATGGAGAGTGCAACAGATACAAAGAGCACAATAACACTCTTTGATAGAGCAAATTCTCAGCTATTTTGCAATAGACACCACCATTACTGATGCATTTTCCCCAGCCATGAACAAGAGAGAGACTGCAAGCCATGCACCAGTGTAGCTGACAGTTGTCCAAGTTCCAGGAAATCCAGTAGGATCACCCCTTTCCTATCCCAAAAGACAGAGCAGATCACCTACCTGCTGAGGGCTGTGTCTTGAACATTTTCATTGACTGGGAATTCACAAGTCACTGCTCTTTGGAGTGACATTTGGTCTCTGGCTCTTAGTGGTGACACCACATCTCGTCACCGGTAATGATGCAATATAGAAAACTGTCACTATCAACCTCATATCATTTCAATAGGTCCTGACAACCTTGCACACGGTGTTCTTTTTGTTCCTGTATAAGCATCCAGAGGTAATTCTCCAATATATTCATTCTTTTTCCATAGCTCAGCAGCCGAGGACTTCCTCAACCAGAAAGTGTGTTTGTAAATAGGTTGTAATTAGACTAAAGGCTATGAAATTTCACTCTGATGTATTTCTATAAAGGTTTCTTACTGGAATAAATCACTTCAAAGTTGTAAATGGCATCTGGGACAACCATAACATATCTGGCCCTAAGAGTATAAAACCAGATCAGCTTAAAGGTGGGAAACTCAATTCCAGTGTGAACTTAATCCAGGTAAATAATGGATTTTTCTATGAATGTGTTGAATTGCTTTTGTAAAGTTCTAGATCCCTAAAAATCTATAGCAACACTTTCTTCTGAGTAATTTTAACTTTGCGAAGGAAAATCTATTTGTTTTGAGCTTGTCACTTGATAATTTCATTTTATTTCTTAGATATACTGAATAATTATTCCTTCCGTATGTATCATTACCATTTTATTCATAATTTATATACTTCTATTACTCACCTGTTTTCTCTTTCTGAGGCGAACTACTCCTGCACTGTTTTTCTGCTTCTCATATGTCTTTAATCAGCCTTGCTGCTCTTCTCTTTACCTTTTCTAATCTCACTGTCTTATGTTTAACATATTCTTTAGTTGGTGACATGTTAACTGATTTTAAACATTGATTTAGAAAATCCGTGATTTTAATCCTCATATTTTCTTTACTTCTCACATAAAACAGAGACAGCAATGTTGTCTTTCTTTTATTTTATTTTATATATATATTTTTTTTTGGGGGGGGGTAAGGAAAAGAAAAGAACAAAAACCCAAAAATAATTTATTTTTATAAAAAGAAAAACAGAACTTGCAGAAACGAACTGAAATGAATTGTATCACATGAGTCATACTGCAGTGAAAGACCACATGTTGCACGTACTTCTTCCCTAAATGTAAAAATAATCTCACATCTTAATCACATGACAACTTATAGTTCAATTTTGAATGGAAACTTGTTTTTCTTGTTCTAAGCTTTGTACTTTCACAGTGTTCTGCTGATTGTGTCACCAAATATGGTTCTCTGTTGTATGGCAGACACATAACACAGAACACCAATGGAAGAAACATGTAATTTGTGTTAGGCTCCCTTTTGGTTGAATTTAGATAAAGAATTTGTTATTTTGAGGACACAGGTGTCTGGCTGAGCCTCAACACCATTGCTAGCTCTTTAAAATGCTGAGCTCTGGAACCTGGCCAGCAGGGTCCAGTGTCCCACTAAAGTAGCATGCAACAGCCCAGTGTAGTAAGACATTAATGTAAGTACAGAACATAATATTTATATGGTATGATCTCAGAAGGAATCTATCAAATATATAGACACCTCATCTGTTTACTAAAACAAGTGAGGTGTTTTTTTGTTCTTGTTGATTTTTATTATTATTTGTGATGGTAATACATTTACATAATGTTTATAAACACCATATATATTATGAGCAATAGAAATAGTAATAGTAATAATTATCTCAAAAATTATGAACATTTTTAGTGGAATAAGTCATTTTGGAAAAGCAATGCAAGAACAGTGTTAGCAACATAAATGTTTGAAATTACTGAAAAAAATTACCTTAAGTGGGTGATGCTCCAATACTTATGTAGCCAACTGGAAACTGGGCACTGGCTTGCACAGGGTCAGAAAATTCACTCAGAATTTCACTGAGTAAAAAATATGGAAATGTGTAAAGCATCCATTTCTTTTCATGAGAGCTCTGGAATTTCAGGAAGATGGGTTTACCTGCCTTTAGGCTGTTCACATAATATGCCCTCAGGGACAGACAGGTTACAATGGTCAAAGATGGCATTTAAAATACCAGACTGATTTATTCCTGTAAGAAACCTTTAGAAGCACAGCAGTATGAAATTTCATAGCCTTTACTTTGAGTTACAACTTCATCTAAATAGATCTCAGAAACGGGGCAAAGCCTTACCTGACATAAACCATATTCAGTTTACTGAACCCAAAAAAGAGCAGGTGTTTTTTAGAAGATCCATAGAAACTGCAACCAGTGTTCATGTGCTTTAAATGTAATAAATTATTATAATGCCTCTTACCAATGCAAAGATTTTTAAACCCACTTCTATCAAAGTAAGTGCTTCCTATCAGCAGTCTCTCATTATTTGCTACCTTTATATCTGCAAACTTGAATGACATTTTAGCAAAGCGTTACCTACCCTGACTGCCATAATTAGGCTCAGCAGTCTGATATATTGTTGCCTCATCTGCCATCAACCAAAATTAAAAAGATCTCTGGTGGCAATTGTCTCATGGAACTTGCTTAATCTCTCTATTCTCTGTTTCTTATCTGCTAAAGAGTTGCATTTTTCTGTTTCTTTGTTGTTTGTTGTTTGTTGGTTTTTTTTTAGTAGACAACTCAGTTGTCAGCTAGCAGCACAATCAGAGTATAAATGAATATTTGATGTCAAGCTTTAATTTGGGAGATCATTAGTAGAATCTGCACATTGTAGAGAAACTAAACAACTGGATGTCCTATGAAATTACAAGTAGTATTAGAAACCAAACTTTAACATTTAAGATACAATTACTTCCATATACATAATACTTTATCAAGAGTTATAATAGATAACTATATTTTCATCAAAATCTTTAAACATATTCTTACCATACGTAGTTATAATACACTTGTTACTTGAGGAAAACAAACAGAAAAAGAAAAAAGAATCAGTATTTTCTCTTTTTCTCATATATGTATTTTGTACAATTTGCAATACAGTGTGAAATTGCCTCTATACAGTTTCACTGATGGTTAACCACATTTTCTGTTTTATGCAGTCAACTGCCAACATTGATTAAGTAGGAACAATGTGACTTGCTATTTTATCAGGGTAGACCTTTAAAAAGTTCATCAAGGGTTGGTCCTCTCTATCGCAATCATCATACCCTCCTCATACAGAGCTGAAAAATATGCTTGTATATGCTCTTCCCCAGGTTCTGAATGGAACCATTTATGTATAATTGAAACTGATGTGCTATATAGCATTTTGTATTTATTTTAATTTTCATGCTTATTAGAATAAGGCCTTTGTAACAATCTGTAAACCCTATTTCCATAATTTCATGCACTTATGCTCAGACCCAGCTTTGTTCTGTCTGGTCTAGTTAACACTTTAAGAGTCACTGAGCAAGGCTTTAACATCACACCATGATCCATGTGTTGTCTGTATCCTTGGTAATTCTTTTTCAGGAAAGTTGTAGCTAAAAGGTAATTGTGTTTCTGATGCCTTTATGCTTTTAATCTGGAGATAAACTGATGCAGATTAAGTGATTTAATCAGGCTGTAATTCAGCTACAAAGCCATGGTAAGAAATGGCAGTAGTGTAGCAGGAAAGTGGAACAAGGAGACAAACTAACACCAATGAGACTTTCCCCTGAAAGATTGAAAGTTGATTTGCTGTGGCTGTCTTAGTGCTCTGCAAAGCACTTTGGTGAAGTAACAGCACTGAATAATATGTGGGTTACTATGATGTTAACCTACATATGAGTCACAGTCATACAGCTAAGCACAGGGAACTTTGAGATAGGCACCACACGCCCTGGGAAGAGGGCGTGAGTAAGTGCCAGCTGTGCACCCTGACCTGGAATACAGAATCAACTTTATTTCTGTGAGTAACATAGCTGACTGTGACTATGTCAAATACATGAGCAAAGGTACGTACAGCTGATACTGAGGAATTCCAGTGGGATTCACTGGATCATGCATAGAACAGGTGAGAACCTGAATATGCAATATACAGGAGTTCACCTACAGATGAGCTGGGAAGCTCTTCTTAGAAGAAGACATGAATTCAGTGTCAATGGAGAGCAGAGCTGGCTTTGCACCCAGTCACTGACCCTGCTGGAGCCAAATGCACTGGGAAGGGCAATGCAGAGCCCCCTGGCTCTGTCTTCACCAGAACTGATGAACCTGATAAAGTGCGAGGGCACTTGGAGTACAGTCATTACAACCAGCAGTGTGCCTATGGTTTGGCCTCCTCTTGGACATTATCTACAGGTATTATTTCAGCTAATGAAAACTGAATACTAGTTACACCTGCTGGAGGTAAAATATTATCCTGCGCAATTCAGTTTTGTACACTCTGCTTCACCAATCTGTTATGTTCCTCTCAGTCTTAATCAGTAAAACAATTTGATATGTGATGAAACCGATCTGTTTTAAATTGACCTTTTCTATTCTAATTGAATATTAACAATAGCAGAACAAATATTTACTAATGAAGAAACAGAAAGTAATAAGAAATTTGCTTCTTCCAAGTGCTTTTGTTGTTTTAGTAATATGGTTTTACAAGAAAGAAGGAATCTTAAACATATTGCCTGTGTGGATATACTTGGGCGTAGTAAACTTAGGCAGGGCTACCAAAAAAAAAAAAGAAAGAGAGGGAGTGATGGGACTACACCATCCAGCACTCCCTACAGCACCATGCAACACAAGGCATTGTGTGTTGGGTAACAGAGCTGCTGTACCAGCATAGTTATGCACAGTGCACTCCCATTGGTGAAACATAACCTGGGGAAAATTCCCCACAGCATAGAGCAGCCCAAAGGACACATGCACTTTGCAGAACAAATTGCATAATATTTCCATCCTCTCTCTAGGCTGAGAAAGGCAGCTGAGAACAATAACAGCAGCTATGTATCTAACCTGCCAGCAAAAATAAACTGACACTAAAAATAACCTCTTCCTTTATATACACATAAGCTGAATTTCCCCTCTAAAATTTTTTATGTTTACTGGTGTGACTGCAGAGGCCCAGGGCCAGGCTAGATCTGGTGCAGCTGGTATCCATGCAGTGAGCTCTTGAACTGGTTTCAGAGAGGCCACTGACTTGGTGGCAGACATTCCATCCTGGCCTCAACCCAGCCCTGGCCACATGGTCCTGCCACTCTGGGGCTATGGCTGATCCTGGTGACCATTTAGTATCTCTTCCTGTCTTAAGTCATTTGTTAGGGCAATGGAAGAACTGGCATTGATCTCTTCTTTCTCTAGAGAGCAATAGGACGCAAGGGAATGGCAAGGAGCTGTGCCATGGGAAGATCAGAATGGGTGTTAGGAAAAGGTTCTTCATGAGATGGTGATCAGGACATGGAGCAGGCTGCCCAGGGAATTAGTCTTATGCCTAAGCTGCCAGAGTTCAAGAAAGATTTGGACCAAGGTTCTCAGAAATAGGGTTTAGATTTCGGGTAATCCTGTGTGAAGACAAGTGCTGAAATCAATGATCCTTGCGGGTCCCTTTCAGCTTGGGATACTTTGATTACTTTGGAAAGGCTGATAGAATATTTCATTTGAACACATGAACAGAGTAATGATCTGTTCAAGTGGAAGAGAAAAATAGAGAATGAGCAGTAAAGGATCAGGTCAGTTGCCTCCACTGATGGGAAATAGTGAAGCCAGAGCTGTCCCAGTAAGCAAAAAGGAAAAGGTTAAGTTTGGAGATGGTTGAGGATTATTAGAAATGGCTAAGTGATTCAGCTTTTGAGCAATTAAGTTACTGAATTTCTTTATCATCTTTTTATAGATGAAAACCATCTATATTGTCCATCAGATGAGTGATAAACATCTGCTTTAAAACAGAAAATGGTAAAAGCAGAAGACTATTTCCAGTTTATGAGACAA
Organism: Lagopus muta; assembly: GCF_023343835.1. Classification (NCBI taxonomy): domain Eukaryota; kingdom Metazoa; phylum Chordata; class Aves; order Galliformes; family Phasianidae; genus Lagopus; species Lagopus muta. The sequence continues at coordinate 26,347,976 of NC_064439.1, forward strand.
AGATTCCGCCATACTTTTTAACTTAAACCAGAATAACATTAAAGAGGTGGTAACTTCCTATGCAACAGTCTAGAGAATTGTTTGTAAAAAAGCTCAGTCTTGAAATGGTTGCAGAGAGCTGGATGCTGAGTTAGTTACTAAAAATACCACATTCTACAGGCAATGTAGATGTGTCAGTAGATAATGAGTTCAGGCAGTATTCCCCATTTGCTCCTAAAGGGAAATATTGCTGTTCTTGACAGCACTGCACATTCACAGTCTTCTGGTTGTGCAGGATAACAGGGAAGGCTGAAATCAAACCATAGTAAACCTAGCCATACAACTAGTCAGGGATAGGAAAGAAGAGCCTGTGTCTTCCTTAAGGTTGAGAAAAACCATAGCTATAAACTATGCTCAGTATCCGGAAGTGAAACAACCTTCATCTTAACTCATCTGAACTGTTCCGAGCTATGAAGGCCATGAGGATGCACTTTCAGCTTCTCTGAAGCATGACTTTAGTACAACTTCTGTCCTTTTGACAAGGACTATTATAAGAATTTCCCCTTGAGATATATAACATGCCATCCATTCAATGGGAGTTTTTCCTGATATTTACCTTGTCTAAGTCCATTACCAAAGTGATTTCTGTTTTACTAGGTACATTCAATCTTTCTCGAGGAGAGGAATCTCTAGTTCAATCAATAGGATGGTTACATTTGCATCATTCTTCATTGTTAGGTTTAAGCTGCTTGTAGTTGATAAAAGGTGAAATAGTTGGTAGCGGCCAAACCTGAGAAAATAAATACAGAATAAATTTAAACTGGCAGCCAAATGTACATTTAATCGACTTGTACTGATTTACAATTGCAAATAAACTTCAAAATCTTTTCCAAAGCTATAACCAGGCCGCTAAGAGAAGTTTTATCTTTATATGTGTTTAAGGAGGCTAGTTTACCGGAGCTTTTTGTTACACAAGAGCAAATATAATCAAGTTTAAACCCCTTACAACTAGATAGTTGAAGAAAACATTATGTATCAGGACTTAGAAGCTGGCACAAAGAATGAATGAATGTCCATGCAAATTGTAACCCTTAGTGAATCCTAGAAATTTAACAGAATAACTTAAACCTAGCTACACGTGGGAGCATGGCACAGTTGCCATTCAGCCACAGAACTGAACCTTCCATAAAGTACTGCACTAGTTTCCTTGTTTTTAAGACATGGTCATAAAACAGTATTCTTCCTACTGCTAGGTAGTAAGCTCCATTGGGATTGACACCATTCCTAGAGGATCGTAAAACATCTCAGTTTCCTAATCCAGGCTCTAGTGAGCGAAACAATTCTGCTTCTCTTTGTTAGGTCAAAATGAAAAATAGATCTCATACTGGACTGAAGCAAGTCTTTTCCCAATACTGTGGTCATTTTTGGTCTCTGTTCAAGGATGCTTAACTGAAACAAACCAGCTGGTGTATCTTTGTGTCTTTCTGCTGGAACTTGCTTATTGATTGGTTTGGGGGCAGTAATGACATATGGTCTCTCCTCTTATCTCAGATCCATGATGCAAATAAATAATCAAAAGTGGAGTCAAATTTGGCTTCCACAAAATGCTTACTGACTTTTTTGACACAAATTTCCTTTGTGTAGCTGGGAATCTTTTTCACACGTTACGACAATTTTGTGATTCAAAGATGTTGAAATAGCTTTTGACATACACTCAAATTTCACTCTCCAAACCAAGAGCGTGGCTGCTCTGAAAACATATTTAGGGAATTTGATCACACCAATACCTGAAATCATGTATTTATCTTTTCTTCTATGCCTCATATGCCCCTGTATATTTCTAGTGGCTTTTTCATGGAAATTTTAGTGTCATTTTGGTGGCACTTTCCTATTTTCCTTAATTTGGATTTCGTAGCTGTAGGAACACAGAAGTGAATGCAAAATACAGATAATATAATACAGAAATATAATTCTGCTTTCTACATTCTTCAAAAGAAAGGGAAAAAAATGTGAAAAACACATAGCAGGTAGTTTGAAAACTCCGAGTCAAAATTCAAGTAAATTTCCATTTCATTTTATTATTTCTGTATGACAGAAAGTACACATTGATGATTTTCACATTAGGTGTCAGAGAGTGTTGTATGTTTTAGAGATTATAGCTAGCTCATTCTGTCTGGCCCTGTGCCTCTTAACTCTTGAGTCATATATCAGCTGTGAGGTGTCAGCTATCACAAATCAAGTGTCAAAAGAGTATTTTCAGGAACAAAAATGAAGATAGAAAAGCGACTTTTCAGCCTGATCACGTTGATGGCAAAAGCTATGTCATTCCCAGAGATCCATGAGGTGGACTTGAAATGAGATATTAAATCAATGTGCTACTGTAATATATGAATACAGCTCCTGCAAGCACACCAAGATTTCAGAGAGACATTTCTGAAATCTCCGCTGCACTTGCACATTAGCTTAATTTATTCTCTGAAAAGGCAAGCTTTAAAATCCTGTGGCATTATGTATGTTTATAAAATCATATTACCACCTCTGAGAAGGTGCTAAGAAGCAAAGCTGTAAAATGCAGATATATAGACTTCTCCATATGGATGACTGCTTTCTGCAGTTGCTGACACCCAGCTCATCTTCTGTTTGTGTACAGTAGAGACACAGTGTAGGTATACCATAGGCTACAAAGCCAACATGGGGGAAAGGAGATTGGAATGGCTGGTAAAGCAAGCTGAAGGGAAGCTTAGCTAGGTGGAATGCAAGACCCCAGGATTTTTCTTCTGTTGATGTGCATCCTGCCATTCCCATTCCCATGTCCAATGGCAGCCAGGAAGTCCAAAGATGCAAATACTTGCATCTGGCATCAAAGGCCAACTTGAGAAGAGCAGTGATCTCCCTTGCACCCACACAGCTTCCACTTTGCAACAGACACTTGTGTTGAGTTGAACACTTCAGGTAGTTGGCCATATTCTAACCTACCAGCTAATTGGGCTCACAGGTTGCAAGCACATCTCACATATGCATGTGGGTCTCTGGGAGTTAGCTCTGTGGCATCTGCCCCCAGATCTATGGGTCACTTCAACAAATGGTCTCTGCATTCAGGAGCTGGCACTCCTGTCCAGCCACCAGATAACTTGTCATGAGGCTCACTGTCAGTCAGGCACATTCACTTGGTAAATAGACAGGAATGACAATATGCAATTAAAAGATGGACAACACAAGAGGCAGTCAAGCGCAGGACTTGGTCAGACATTGCTCACTGGTTATTGGCTTGCTCACATACAACCAACCCCTCTTACCTCCTTTCCTCTCCGTTTTCCCACTCGTTCCTGATATATCTCCACCTCTTCCTTTCCCCATATTTCACCTCTTCTCTAAACATGCCATAATTTGGCTCATTTCCACAATCATTAAAACACACCACAGTAAATTTTACAGAACTTCACAAGTCCCCTCAAAGACTCAAAACTTTCCTCATTCCCATAGTATCTATGATAATCTCATTTTGCTTGTTCTTACCAGTGACAAAGCTCTGGCTGTCCGTCTCTATTAGAAGAATGAATACCTTTTCGTTATATACTGACTAGAAACACTACTCTGTAGCAATGTACTCTGTAAAAAGGCCATTTAGACCAAACTAGTTTTGAAAGAAGAAATTAGATAGTAATAGGGTGATTAAATTTTCAATAAAATATTTTGACATCATTGTCATGATGATAATGAAAAGCATTTTAATAGGATACTATTTCAAAGTAATGCAGAAGTAGACAAAAAAGCAGATGTAACAGATTATACTCATTAAAATAATTTCATTGCATTTAAATGACAATATTTTCTGTGATAAATTGTTTTTTAGATTATGATGAGACGAAATATTAATTTCTAATCTCATCTTTATATATATCCATTAAAATTCTGCTGAATGTATTACTCTGTTGTGAATAGAAACATAAACAGTGGAATCACTTTTGTACAGCAAATATCCTAACTAAAATGACTATGGAAGTATTTTCCTGAAGAAAGAAAACATAGTTGCAAAGTACCAATCTTTGAATAGCACCTTAAAACAGACTTACATATTTTTATTTTTACTTGCCTTTACGTGTTATGATACTGTTTTTTTATGGTACAGAAGTTTATCATATAAAAAAATACAAAAGAGGGATATAGAAAAAAGAAAGCTTTTATTTAGTAAACAAATTATTAAAAGTGGAGCCAGCTGAATGGGTGAAAAAAAGAAAATAACCATAGGCACTCCATGGAAGATCCTTTGAAAGGTGAGGGAATTCAGTGTTCCATTTCTTGGACAACTTATGAATATTTATGTTCCTTTACAATGCTTCACAGTTTGGTTTAGTCAGCGATAAGTAAACCTTGTAACCACTTGAAAGCTAAACCTCTCAAACAGTAAGCAGCCCCTGTGTGCCTCAGTCCATTTTCCCAGAAGAAAAAAAATGAAAAATCACATCTTCTGTCACCTTTACCTGGCAGGTTTTCAGAAGAGGCTAAGGGCTGAGCGTGCCTGTGACTGGGAAGAGGATATCTTTATACTGATAATGTTTTGAATATTCGTCCCAAAATACTTGTATATCTCCAGGTGAGTTTTCTGGCAGGCTAAGAAACTTCAAGTTATTTTAAATCTTCAGTGAGCCATCTATCATTTTTCTACACCATGCAGTTTACTGAATAGACATATGCTACTGAGGAATACTATATTTACTGTTGCAATACCTAGAAGAGAAAGCATTTAACTTAGAAAGCCAGGGGCAAACAGGTTTCAGGCAGTATGTGAAATAATTTCCTCAATGTTATCCGCTTATACTTGTGCTTCTGATGCTGCATATTCAGTTATCTGTTTATACCATAAATCAGTATCTATGTGTAAATGATGGCATGAATTGTACAGAAAGTTGTAGATTGGCTTCTGAGTCTTCAAACCAGTCCTAAAGGCAAGAGAATATCAGACTTCTCTCAAAACAGTTTAGTGAAAAAACGTGGAAACTTTTAAGGTACAAGAGGATTTGTGTGTTTATCAAAAAAAACTTACATAACAATGAAACAATAGAACAAAATTATTTATTGCATCATGAAATACTAATTACATAATGTTGGCAAAGCCAGTGAGAAACTGGTTATCATCACTTGCATGTCTTCCCTAATGCAGGAAGTTATTTCTCCTCAAAGGTTTATGCATCTCATACATCTGTCATTACTTTTCCCAAATATAAGTAGAATTGTATATCTATGTATATACATATTTAAAGTCAAATTAATATGAATGGTAGAAGGCAAAACGTTCCATTAATTCTACTGTAGGCCACGAGCAAGTGAAAAAGCCTGCCAATAAGACTTTTAACTGCACACAGCGCACTTGGTTAAAGCTAGTCAAGCCATAAATTAGAAATAATAAAGCTAGAATCTCTTTCCTCAGATTTTGCTCTGCAAGAAATTGCACCACAAATCAGATGTAAACTAGATGAGTCAAAAATCAATGAGGCTGCTCAGTAGGTATCATTCTATGCTGGTATGTGTGGCTTAATGCAGCCACTGCTGCACCTGCTGCCATGTTTCTAACGTAAAGACAAGTGTTTGGAATGTGATTTGTAAAAATCTTATTCTGAAAGAAGCTATTCAAAAGCATTAAACTATAATCACTGGGTCATCCACCCACCTGATCAGAATTACTATTCTTTGTCTAGATCTGTGGTCATTGGCATTTTTGTATCTCCTTGTCAACATCCAGTTTCTTGAATTTCCAGTTTGTTTGTTTGTTTTTTTTCCCAAGGTGAGAATATACAAACAGGATAAAGATGGGCTACTTTTCTTCAACTCCTGGAAGCACACAATGTAGCAAGCAAGCCATAGTTAATGCATAGCATCAGAATTGTGGAAGACTGGGCACAATTTCTAATTCAATTTTCATCTATCTACAGAACATAATATCTCAATCATCAACTAATGCACAATTTAAGGTTTGCACACAGGTAATGAACAAGGAAAAACTGTAAAGTACACACTGCAGAAGACCATAGTGTTGCAAGAATGACAGTTGTTGATAGCTGTGCAATATATCAGAAATACATCAGTTATAAAAGGCTGTTTATGTTTTATTCATGCAAAATAACTCAGAGCACAGGCTCTATCATCAGAAAATACATAGCAATTAAAGTACCAGTAACAAACCATGCTCAAGCATTAAATGCATCTGAAAATATTTATCACTGAATATCATTAAAATCAGCAATTCTGAAATACAGGGAATTCTTCACAGGGGTGAAATTATTTCTGCAGCTGACTGAAATAGAGGGAAGAAAATGGTCCACATAGGCAGCTGTAACAGATCTGCAAAGCCTACTTTGCCTTATATACCAGTGGTAATGGCCAATCTAAAGCAGTTACAAGCTTACTTAAAGGCCTTCTTCCCTATCAGCAAGTGGTCAGTGCCCATGCTCTCCCACACTGCTGCTTTATATTCTAGATTAGACAGAAATCATTGCTTTCATGTTGCTTTATTTATTTATTTATTTTTGAGGGGTTTGGTAGCTTAGGTTCTTCTTTCTGGTTTGTTTGATTATTGCTGAGGAGAAGTTTGGATATATGTTGGAGATAAAAACAAAGCTAAAATGTTCTATCTACCTCAGCACTCAGGTAGCACGCCACCAATTTCTGGGCCTGCAGACTGTGTGAAAAAAAGATCTATGCAATCACTCAGTAACTTTGAAGGTGTTAGCCAGTTTCAGCTGAGTCTGAGAGATAAGAAAGTTTATACAAACTTCATAAAGATAGATAACCAGGCAGAAGAGAGACAAGGGATTGAATGTTTGGAAGTCAATGCGTAATAACTTTCTATCCAGTAAGGAAATTTCTAACAAATTCTATCTGTGAATGTGGCAGCCTGCATGTTATTGTCAGAATACTCTGCAAGAAAAGATGTGAGTTGTATGCAGTTCTTTTGTTATAATTTGGGTAAATGGTCATCTGAGAGGTAAATCTATAGGAAGTTAAGCTGCATTAGTTTCAGTGCTCAGTCAACTAGTAGCTTTTATTTCTAAAGGTGAAATAAATGCAGTCAGTCTGAAGTTTCTTCAGATCAACAATGTGATGGGGTTGAAGAAGAAATAAAATTCATTAGTCTCTCATGCATCTGAGGTCATGCAGATATGCACTGGGAGCCTCTACACTGGTGAAGTTGATTGCTCTTGATATTGCTAATTCCAGCTCTTGCAAGAACATGATTCACCTGTCATATCTGAGCTACAGAACTCAACTTGAAACCTGATTCATCACTTAGCTTTCTTTACTGATGCACTACTGGAAGTATAAAATGCGCCTGATTAGTGATCTATGAGAACTAAGAGCACTTGCAGATGCCCCATAACTCAGTTCAAAGGTGATGATCTCAAATTCTCTGTTCCTGTCATTTGATTGTTTCCATTTCATACCCCTCACAGTACTATTCATGCTGTACACTACTTGCCTATCATTTTTATTAATTTTTATATCTATGTTTAAGCATACAGTCCCAATCCAGTGGTGGTTAGCACAATCCAATCAGTTTCAGGAGCTGGTAGTACTGGATGCTGTACAGTGTAAAATGTGTAAAATACCCCTTCTATAACCACAGCTATTTTGTTTCTATCAGTCCAGGCTCAGTGGCCCACTTCAGTAACACTTTCAAGTATCTCATCTCATATTTCAGCACTTCTAATGTGTTTGTAATGTGTACTTCTTTTTATCAGTAATACCACATACTTCTCATGTTTTTCAAGCTTGCATAGTGAGTGTGAGACTTTACAGGATTTCTTATTATTGCTTATTTTCAATTTTTATCACATTAATTTAACCTGTAATAAATAAATGATATTTAAGGCAAGTATTAAGGAGCTTAAGACTAATGAGTGAGTGAGATTTTTCCAGTATTTCAACTTCTTAAATGATGTGGATCAATATAAACTTGGGACTGAACCAAAAGTCAATAGCCAGTGAAGCAAGTAGCCAGGCTTACCAAATTCACATCATCTGGCATTTGCTGCTGAATATGTCATGTTCATATACGTTCCAAACAAGCCAGTGTTCTATTCAAAGGTTCTTAGATATAATTTTGTATTTAGGAACCCACAGAATACCATGGTCATCCGCGCTGCATGGGAGCTTTGATGGGGACCTCAGGAAACTTGAAGACTGGCAAAAGTCTTGGCTGAAGAGGGACAACCACCATGACATGGCAGCTCTGCCACTACTTTCAGATGCTTGACTGTGTCTGACTGCAGAGGAGGAGTCACCAGCAAGAAGCACACAGGCCTCTCCTTTACATGAGCTGACTCACCAGGAGTGAGGATGACTCTAAACAAGACCTTTTAAACTCCCAAAAAGCAGCAGGAAGTTCCAAGGATAAAGAAAATAAATGGGGTGACATTGGTTCAGGTCATGATATGTGCAGACCATTTTTTTTCTGAGTGCGTATTTTTGCAGGTGAGTTACTTTATTTGCCTGTCCTTTTGTGGACACAGAGCCCAACATGAGCGATACTGCCAGCAGGGCTCACACCTGCAGCAGCTCTGGACTGATGTTGTAGGCCGTGTGCCCATTCCCAGCATCCAGAGCAGCCTGGAGCCATGCCCCGTCCTCATGCTCACCCCATGCTGTCATAATTTCTACTTCCTTATCCTCTCCCTTGAAGTCTGCCCTTACATTTGCCCTTGGACTTTGGTACGTGGCCTCGTTCAGGTCTTCCCTCCGACAGCCCCAGACCTGATCCATTTCTGCTGTTGGCCTGAGGCTCCCAAGCTGGGATGCATTCCTCCCTGGCCCTCTGAACGCCTTCATCCCCAGCCATGCCTCCCTGCACGGCCTCATGTCCCTTGGCTGCCCCACGCTCCTCCAGCAGCCTCCCTGGGCAGCCATTTCACGGACCAGCTGCAGGCACACAGGGAGAGCAACAACCTCAAGTTCATTCCATTCCAGTATGCTTTATTTTGCTCCGGTAAAATGCCTGGAGAAAACATCTCACTGCACTTGCCCCGAGTACACGTGGGTTGTGCAAGACCCTTGTAAAAAGCGATGTGAGTTACAGAACCAAATGGCCGCCCCCGACAGAGGCACCGTGCCTATTTCCTATTGTCTTTATGCCGGCCTGTCACAGCTCTCTTTGCCCTCGGTTCTCACAGGAGCGCGGCGGGGTAATTCACCATCGGAGGAAGAGGAAATAATGACAGTGCCTGCTATAACAACAAGCAAGCCCACCTGGCTTACTCCATGCCGCACAACGCAGGGCGCCGTGCTCCTGCCGGGCAGCAGCCACCATCGAGGCGCTCCCCGCCCGCAGCGGCACCGCCCCCCGCGCCTGCGCACGGCCCGGATCCGGGGTTAGGGGCTGGGGAAGCTGCGTCGCCCTCGGAGCCTCCGGCCCTGTCAGTCCTCGGTGCCTGGCGCAGCCCGGCCCGGCCCGCCGAGCAGGTGGGGACGGGGAGAGCCGGAGAGCGGCAGGGTCTGGGGGCGGGAGCTGAGCCGAGAGCGGCCTGGGGTTCTGAGGCCCTGCAGGGGCCGGGCCGGGGCCGGTAGGAGAGCCGCGGCGGTGCGGTGCGATGCGGTGCGGGCAGACCCGCGGCTGCCCCGCGCGCCTCGGTGCTGAGCCACGGTCAGGGCTGCGGGGGAGCAGGGATCTGCGGTGATCGGCCGCCCTGCGGGACCTCGCCGCGTTTGCGAGAGCAGCCGCCTGCGGGGCTTACCGGGTGCAAAACGTGGGGGGTGTCTGGAAGGGTCTTGGCCTGTTGGTTAGTTTTTGGAAGAGGCAGGGTTGCAAAAGACAGAAAGGTAGATGGCGAAGACTCGGTGAGAGGCAGTTTGGTGCTGTGCATCCCCAGACGTGCCTGCCCGTGCGAAGCATGTTTGTGAGTGCCAAGTCATTGCTGCGCCTCTCCTCGGTGTTTTGGATGTTAGCAATGATTCAGCCACAGCTGATGGGCCAACGGAGAATTGCCATGCTTAGGAGCCTTGTTTTGTTATGAAAAAGAAGTAGTTTCCTAACCTCGAGTTCGTGCATAAGAAGTAGGAATGGCATCCTAACTTTTTTTTGGAAGAGTACAGTAATTGAATTAAACTCAGTAAGATTTCACCAAGCTCCAAAACTAAAAGGGAGTTTCATAAGTGTTGCTTATAGTTGAGGATGTGGTTGTTTCATGTGTTGAGTTTTGTCAGTGTTGTGTTCTGTGGTGTGCATCAGCTATCTGAAGGGAGAAAACTTAAAGAAAACTGCCTTATTTCAACATTGTTTTTTAATTTGCAAAGCTATCTCTTGACAAACTCTAAATTCAAGGAAACTACAGAAGTTTAAGGAGACTGGAAAGGGAGAGACTGGGTCCTAGCACAGCTGTTACAAAAAAAGTAGGATGTGAGAATTTGTTGACAGTATAGAAGCTGTCAGATACAAAGATAACTCTTTCTCAAACTGTTGTCTGACATACAAGGGGTAAAAGAACAAGGTGTTCTTAAGTGTTGGTCGGCTGTTGTAAGGTTCAGCTCTTGTTATATGATTAAAGGGCGGTAAAGAGAGCATTTTGCAGGAATGTGTTTCACTTGAAATTGCTGATGTTGTCATCTGCAAATTGGGATATTAATCTCCTAAATCACTGGTGGTAGAAAAAGGCTATTAAATTCTAATTATTGAAGTTTGTGCGTGCTTGGCATTGAAGGATACATCTGCATTACTATTTTAATTCAAATCGAGGGTGCGAAATGAATTTGCAGCTATCTTTGCTTGCTGCTCTTCAGTTCACATCATGGTGTGATTGGAAAGTTTGTGAGCTGTCTTCCTGTTGAGAGAGACTAAAACAATGATGTGCTTCAATTGCTAGTGGTTGTTCAGTCTCAGCAAGAGATGGTATGCAATAAAACTCACAAAATGATGTACAGTGGGTGTTGGATCCTCAACAACTGTTTTTACTTCTGGTGTTTTTATTGTTCTGTCTTTGTTAATGTTGATATGGCCTAAGTCTCCCATCAGTAGAGTAGGTAAATCGAACAAGGTTTAAATGCAGAAAGACCAGGGGACTGATCTATGTGTAACAGCTGTTACCTAAGCTGAGTTCTGTAGCATAAAGGCTGTAGTTCAGCTGCAGAGATAGTAGGAAGGAAAACTGTGCGTGGAATGACTTCAACCTTTTTTTAGGAAACTTTTTTCGATAGCTCGCTGGTTTCAATTTTCGTTTCAATAATTTCTATTACACTGAATGGTTCCCTAACTTAGAATGTTTCAAAATTGCTGTAGCAACAAAAGGATAAATAGTTTTCTTTCTTGTATGGGTTTTATTACCCTTATAGTAAATAATAGTAAAATATCATGTTTGCTGAAACAGTAACTGGAACCTGCTGGTGATAACTGAGTTACATTTTTCTTGCTACATTTACCTAGCTTTTGTGGCAGTACAATTCATTAATGCTGGGCTTATGTTACCATCACCATACTTCAGATCTATTTCTGTCTGGAGTGGTTGGTCTAAAATAGTCTGACTTGCGTTTCTCTCTTGATCACCTTTCTTGTGCTTCCTCTCTTGCCAGAGTGATAATTATTAGTAAAAATTCTAATTGCAATGGAAAAAAAACGAAGTTCTGCATACTTGCTTTAAATCCCCCTGTTCTTCAAGACATCATCAGTGAACTGGGTGCCTAGTGTTTCTGTTGGCTAATTAATTAAAAGAGGTTATGGATTAAAGCTGGACCAGATGACTGCCATTCCTGGACATATATTTAGTTTTCCTTATTGAGTTGTTTCATACCTGTTGCAAATTAGCAGGGTGGCCACTTCTATTACTTTGTTGTGGCTTTTGGTTTCAACCATCTCATGGTAGTTTCAGTGTGGCTGAAGAGGGATGTTTGTGAGAAAGTTATGAAATCACATGGGTAACACAAACTGTTTTTGTGATTAGTATTTTAGCAGGCCTTTAAAAATGCTATGTATTGACAGCGTTAACTTTTTTTTTACCCTTTATTTTTATTGTGAAACAGTTCTCTTTTGTGTTAAAGAAATCATCAGTTTAAGCACCTGAGGATCTGTATTTCTATCCTAGAGATTGCCAGCTGATCCAGTTTGCCCTAAAAAGCTGATTAGAACTGACTTAGTTGCATGTGCAGGTTCTGCTGAACATTGTGAGCCTGGTTTCTGGAGCACGTTAAGTTTTAAGTCCTAAAATTATTTTATTGAGATCAATGTGTCCTGTGTCCGTTTGTCCAGTGCTGCTTGACTGATGTAACTTGTTGCCAGCAGTTGGTTGTTCTGTCTTGGGAGCCTGTCATCCACCCTTGTTTAACCCATGTGTGTGAGCACCAGAATGGGTCTTCCCTGCAGATCAGATTATTGGTTTGAGACAGACTCCAGGTTAACTGGGCCCTAACACTTTGCAAGTCTTATAGAGTCTAAGCACAACAAAAGTAATTAGGAGCCTAGTTGGAGTAATGATTATACACTAATAGTTACTTGATACGGAGGGGTAAATTACAAGCCATGTTTGAATCTTTCTCCATGGAAAAAGCTTCTTTTGCCTTTTATTTTAGAAATGGGAAAATCTCTTTCTCATCTACCAATACATACGTGTAAGGAAGATGGCTATGATGGAGGTACAGTGTCGGATAATATGAGGAATGGGTTAGTTCACTCAGAATCACACGGTGAGGATGGCAGATGTGGGGATGTGTCACAGTTTCCATACGTGGAATTCACAGGAAGGGATAGTGTCACTTGTCCTACCTGCCAGGGAACGGGAAGAATTCCACGAGGTAAGTTGCCTTCATTTCTTTACTTTTTTTTTTTTTTAAGGCATAAATTTACCTCATAGATCTGTGCAGCAGTAACTATAATGAGCGATAGCAAATAACTCTCTAGTAAAGATATTTTGTAGCCATCTTTTCTTTTTAGCACTGAGCATTTTAGTGTTATTATGCTGTGTGAACAAAATGTGTATCTAATCAGTTTTGACTGACACCTGCTAGCTCTTTCCTTGTCTATGCAGTGCAGCATGCCTTGCTTTTCTGCTTTAATCCCTAGTTTTTGCAAGTTGAATTTGCAAAAACATTTTTTGACATCTTATTTTTTAGACATTTTGATGTATTTTCTTTTTAAGTAGTAGCTTTAAACTATTTGAAAAAACACACAACTTTGCAAAAGTAATTGCAAGTATTGAGATATCACTAGACATGAGGAGAAGAGTAGACCTGTATAAATTAAAGCTGATCTGATGTTTTCATGTAAAAAAAAATAAAATAAAAAATCAGAATTAATAAAAATATTTATTGCAAAACTTGTGAGGAACAATGCAATCTTGCTCTTCCCTTGCTTACCAATTGGCATAAGGACAGCAGGCCAGCTGATTGTTTTAGAAGAACAAGTAGTGCTTTTGAAAACAGGTGGGTGTGGGCGCTGGTAAGGGTGCAAAGTCAGTAGTTAATAACACTTAGCTCTCCTTAGTAGATCATGCTTTGGTATTGTTATAACTTGGAGGAGAATTTCTTTTTTTAAAGTTGTATACTGAAAACCAAATCTCAGAATTGTTTGAAAAATACATTCTAAAACATAACATGCTTTTCCAGGATGATTGGTAAGCCTGGGATGTCCCTTGTTCTTTTTCTGCAATAGAAAGATGCTTTCAGTACAGATATGTTTTTCAACACTTGAGCAACTGGTTTGACAGGTGAACTCTGTGCATGTCAAATATCAACCAGAGTCATAACTCACTTGAAGCCAGAGTTTCAGGTTTTCATTTGGGAAGGCTGTGTCTGTAGGATGTCAATAGACAAGGTACTGGATTATTTTTTTCTAAGAGCATCTGGAAAATTGAAATCTTGGTTTGCTGTGTACCAGAGAGAAATTGAAAGCTTTACCTACAGCATTTTTCCTCGATCATGCATAGCTGTTTTTCTGCCCTGTTTTCAGTGCCCTGCACTTTGCTTCACGTTCCCTGTGTCCCATTTGCCATTGCTGGGTATGGGAACACATGTATTCTCTGGCTGTTGCAGGAAGAAGCACATTGCACCTTTGCTTTCGTGATTAACAGTTTACTTTACTTGCTGCCTTCATTGTATTCTCATTGAATATTCTCATTGAATAAAACATTTTGCTTTATTACAGTTCCTTCCTGTATGGTAATCATCCTGTATAGCTATTTAGAAATCGACCTTTTAAGGGAAAATGCAGGGTACATGAAACTGGGCAGGAGAAAGTGTTGAATGCAGTGTGCTGAAGCACAGCCTTCTGCCTTTACCAGGGGAAGGAACTGATGGAAGGCTTCGTTTTTGTTAGAACTCTTATCGTATATAGTCATAATATTGGTTGTAAAAGCTCACAAAACTGATTTTTAACTTGCAACTTGGGCAAAATGACTGCTATACAGGGATGGTGTGGCACAGATACATGTGCTTCTGTTGGATTAAGTTTTCATATAGTTCACAAATAACTTGCCTCCCTTGGAGGCAAGTGTTGGGGCACAGGATGTTTAAACAGTTGCAGATATCAGAAGGGATTTGTGTAGTAGCTGTTAAACGTTATACAACATTGTATTCTTTGAGTACTTCCAAATGTATCAAATAGGAAATTCAGTGAAGTAATGTGACAAAAAATATCTTAACCAAAAGATTACAGAGAAGGAAGTTTGTTTGCTTCCTTACTTGAAATATTTAATAATACCAATGGCAATTATTTACTTATTCTAGTGCAAGGAAAAATTCTGTAATGATGGGATTTCTGTGCTCAGAACTTATTTCTTTGGCTGGAAGATTTTTGGATACAAAGCATTTAATTTATTAAACATCTGACTGCATATTATACATATTTGTTTTTCATAAATTATAATTAAATAGTTTGATTAAAACTGAAACTTCAAGTGGGTTATCAAAATAAATAGGACTGTCTTTTTGATTATTCTTCAGTACTCTTAAGAAGGAAATCATATCTGTGTTTTTTTGTTTTTTTGTTTTTTTTTTTTTTTTTTGAGAAGAGAGATGAGAAATTAAGGGTTCTCTGGATCACTGCATGACTGTTACGGAAGACCACAGTATGGCCTGTGATTATTTGACTGTTCAATACTATCATGAAATTGCATTTTGGTACTTGGACAGCTTTAGCTTTTCAGAATAAGATTGCTAAGCTGAAAATCTGCGTTAAATCGGTAGAGCTCTTTACAAGGTTGATGTTTTATACTAATTTATGCTTAGCAAGGGCTTGGCTTTGTGATTCAGGTTGAAATCACTTCAGCATGATTGTTTAGCTAAGTGATAGTGCTGGTCAAATTCTGTATTTGACTGAAAATGCAGATTAGAGTTCTTATTGAGGTGTGTATGTACTGGTATAGATGAATCTCAATTATATCTTTTTCTATGACAAAGCACATAAAGACAGGTGCCATCCATGTGTTTTTCAATAGATCCTCTGTGCTTGTGTTCTTGATTTCTGACTCTCTGTAGTCTAATATAGAGAGCTGAAATCTGTTTGGCACCATTTGCTAGAGAGAAAAGGAAGCATCTGAGGTGTTTTGCCTCCTGTGCATGAATACAACACAGAGGCAGAATTTGTTGCTGTTGTAGTGTTTGTCAGCTTTGTGTGGGCTTGGTTTTTTTTTTTTCCTTTTGGTGTTGGTATCCATAGTCTTATTTGAGGAGGTGGCATGGGTGCACATGCTATAGCAATGTTTTACTCGAGTCATTAACTGGAATGTAAATGTTCATCCTAATTCAGTGCTGTAAAGTTGTAAAGGCCACTTTTTATTTGAAGTAATAGCAACAGTAATGACTCTTCTTGTTTAAATTCTGAAACAGTGTTTTTATTTCTAGGGCAGGAAAACCAGCTGGTAGCATTAATTCCATACAGTGATCAGAGACTAAGGCCAAGAAGAACGTAAGTTAATAGTTGTGATGCATGAATCTACAGTATTCACATTCTCATCCAGCTAAATTTAATAATTCAAAAGAGATAAGAAGAATCAAGCAAAATCGCTATTTTTTTTTCTTGTTTGGTATTGAAAGAACTCTGCTTGTACTATCAGCCTTCACCTCTAGCTCTTGCAGGAGTTATTTATTAATAGACGTGCACACAACCATCAAACTATGTCTTGTAAAGTTGGTAATACTGCACGATGTCTTCATGTCGGTATTTATCTGAATATCAACAGTTATTTTGCAACTATTTATCACTCTCTGTAGGATATTAATGGATCTGAGCAGATGCTTAGTCTTCATTATTAAAGTTCAAATCAGAGAAAGTGTTAACTTCAGGCCACTACTACAAAATAAGTCACCTAGAATTAATTTTTAAAGATCTGAGTTGCTAGTAGAATAAACAAGCGTGTCTTTCTCATATAACATAATTTAAAAAGATGTATTTTCTTCTAGGCTCTACTCAACACTGTAATGAAACGGTTAAGGGTTTCTTTTTCTCACATACGTGTTCTAAATCTTTGGGTGTCTCTGGTAAACAGTAAATAATGATGTGAAAAAAAGACAGTAAATTCACATAGTAGATAACAGATAATGAATTTGATGTAGCAGTAGTCTAAATTTGAGAAATATTCATTTAGTGTTCTGACTTCGAGAAAACTACAGCTGATGTTGAGCCTTTTATTTGTGTATTTTTATTGCTTGAAGTCCCTTCCTGCTTTTGTGTTAATTTAACTGCAGACTTGCAGTTTCATAGCAGAGTTCTAAGATGTTCCTGATGCTTTCCCAGAAAGTGTTTTTGTGTTTTGTTTTTGTTTTGTTTTTTGACAAAGAATCCCAAGTAAAACATAAGTGTTATTCCTTTCTGGGTATGTTTTGGTATGAGCACAGCGTGCTGAAGATTCTTGCAGAATGAGGAAGGTTCTGCTATAAATAAACTTTAAAGGAAGTGCTTTTATCTTAAAGCAAATGAACATTTTCCTCTTCTGTTTACCTCAAATTTGTGAATGTTGGGATAACCACATGTTTTGTAACTTATTTTTTTTAATATACATACAAGAGTATCATCTCTATTTGTGATGTAGACATAAAGTGCAGCATATTTTCCCCTCCCACCACCCCCTATGGAAATCAGTGGCAGTTCAGAACAGGCTGAATGTAGTTATATTGTTTAGTCTTGTTCCTTATCACTTAAATAAGAGGAGTGGTGTGTTATTTTCCTTTAATATGCTTTTAACTCTGAAATGTGTTCTATTTTTTTTTTTTTTTTCCACAGAAAGCTCTACGTGACTGCTTCTGTAATTGTATGTCTCCTACTTTCTGGACTGGCTGTATTTTTCTTATTTCCTCGTTCAGTTGATGTTGAATACATTGGTGTGAAGTCAGTTTATGTCAACTATGAACAGAGCAGACGTATAATATATTTAAATATTACGGTAAGACTGTCCATCTGCTTGGATGTTTGCAATATGTGGAATGAGAGATGCTGCTGGGACAGTTTAATATACATAAAATTGTGGGCTAGCTGGTGGACTTAGTGCCTTAAGAAATATCAGCAGATTCTATCAGCAATTTGAAAAATGCAACTGGACTTGTTGTGACTGCTTCCTGTAGCTGTAGCTAATACAGCTTCAGTTGTAGGCTACCACTGAGTCTTCTGATTTCATGGGAACTGTGACTTTAAAGTTGTTCTGGTTATTTTGGGAATACAGGTGGAGTATGGATACAGGGGTGCCATTCAGCAACTGGTATTGTGTATCTGTCAAAACAGGTTTTGAAGAAAAATTATTTCCTACTCATCTTAAAACTTTAAGTTCTTTCCATACACTTTTGATGGAATTCTTCATGGTGTCATTGAATAAAACAAGTAGCTATGTTAGGAAATGTCCTGAAATAGTTAAATTTCATGGAAGGGATAACTGAGTATAGTCAGTATTTGTAGGGGAAGAAAGTCATCAGTGGAGTTGTGAATGTATTGGGAAGCACAGTCTTCAGCCCCTTCTCAGGGGTACTTGTGCAGCAGTGTTGGTTCCCTTCCACTTTACCATAAGGAGACCTCAGATGACAGGAAAGTATAGTTGCATGATTTCAGATAGTATTATTTCATATGTAAATTCAAAAATTTATGCTCCTCAACATGAGAAGTTCTTAAAGTTGTTTGTTTGCTTTTTTGCTTTTGTTATTTACAGAACACGCTAAATATAACAAACAACAACTATTATTCTGTTGAAGTAGCAAACATCACAGCCCAAGTTCAGTTTTCAAAAACAGTTATTGGCAAAGCACGGCTAAACAACATCACCAACATTGGTCCTTTGGATATGAAACAGGTAAATAGCATGGGCTTTTGTAGTTGGGTGTATGTAAATCTTCATATTTGATTCTGCTCAGTTGATTTTTTTTTTTCTATTGCTTTTTTTCTTTTTTTTTTTTTCAGATTGACTATATGGTGCCCACAGTCATACAAGATGAAATGAGCTACATGTTGTAAGTATACCAGCCACTAAATATTGCCTGTGCCTTGGTAAAAGTTATGATGGTTATGATCTTGTAAAATGAAATGTATTTCAGAGCTGAAATGTGTTTATAAAGATGAGTGGATGTTGTTTTGTTTCACAAGACATTTGTTGGCAAGCATTTCATGTAAGCAAGTACACGTGAAAATACTTCTTGTAAAAGCAAGACTGTGTATAAGTAGACCTAGACTGAGTACATGCTCATGGACAGTGTTTTTTCAACAAGTGTTTTAGTTGTCATTGCTAGTGACTCCACAAGCTCTATGTGTACAGATAGTAGGATTTCTGGTTGAAGCAACAATTCTTGCTTTTTAGATAACTGCGTATAAGATGTCGATGTAAATCTAATAGCTGTTTTTCTTTTTTTCAGTGACTTCTGTACTTTAGCATCAATCAAAGTGCATAACATAGTAGTGATGATGCAGTAAGTATGGGAATTTCCTATTTGTTGGAAGCAACTTTTAAAAGCCACATGGTCCTCAATGAAATGTTATTCAGAAGTGTTCAATCCAGTTTCCTCTATCTTAGATAAAATGACATCAATTTACTTTCTAGTATACTATCTTCAGTTCTTTAAATGAAACTGTGGAAAGATAACTTCTTTTGGCAAGGTCTGGTAGCATAAAGGTACTTGAGTAGCTGCAACCATTAGTACTTGTATAGGAACTGCTGAATCACAGCCTGAACCTCTGATTGATCACCTGAGGTGAGCAATGAGTCAGACATGGGAGCACAGGTGAAGGCAATTCAGCTGTGCTGCTGGAAGGGGTGGAGCCTGGCTGCACCTCTCCTAGACCCATTTAAGAGGTGGCTACCAGTGGGGAAGGATCTCTTCTGGAGATCCCTCCTCTGGAGTTTTGCAGTGAGCCCAGGATGCAGGTAAGCATCCTATCTATTCTCTTTTTGTTCTTATAACCTGCTTAGCCAAACTCTCTTGTTTATTTTGTAATTATAACATCTTTATGTTCATTGATTATACAGTACTATATGTACTCTGCAGCTGGACTGTGATATGGAGTTCCTATGATCTCACAAATTTTGTTATGAGCTTGTGTTTATCAGCTGCTGTTCAAAACTTGCTGAAAATCTCATGACCTTGAGTCAGTCAAAGGTTTTTAGTACTCTGCCAGGATCTGCTTTTTGTAGCAGATTGAATCAACAGCTGCCTGTTTTGGGTGGCTGGAAGGGGTGGTGTGTAGAACGTTGTTTGTGAAACTTCTGTAATACTTTTTGTTCCCCTTTTAAAACCAAGTATTAATGATTAAATCCTGGCTTTACTGTCTCTAGGAAAAAACTCTGGTCGAGACTTTTGGTGGTTTTTTTCCTTTTTTTTTTTGTGACAAAAAAATCTGTGATTTGTGGAATTTGTGATGAAAAATCTGTAGATTGTGTTAACTGGTATTATTTTTTTAACTTTTAAAGAAACTTTGTTCCTAACATGTTTTGTTCTAAAACTTCATTAAAAACCTATTAATGACTTTAGGGAACTTTATAGCCCTTTACAAAACAAGCATCTCTTCTGTTTTGTGTTTCTAAGGGTGACGGTGACAACCTCTTACTTTGGCCACTCTGAGCAAATATCCAGAGAAAAATACCAGTATGTGGACTGTGGAGGAAACACAACCTACCAGCTGGGCCAGTCAGAATATTTAAATGTACTTCAGCCTCCTCAGTAAAAGCACCTGTTGGTTAGTGTGGAATGACTGCTCTTGATGCTTGCAGAAATCCTTTGAATAGGACTGGTACTTTGTAAAGGAGAGAATATGTGCGTGTTATGCAAAGGAAACATGGTGGCCTGTTCACTTTAATTGCAAGGAGGGAAAAGTTTCAAAATGTATATAGATGCACTTGTTAAATGTTGTGTTTTTCCCCTTCTGTTTGCTTTCTGTTACTGTAAACACTTCTGTCAAGTTGTGTGGTTGGAGGGAGAGGGGGAATTACAGATTCTTGAACTGAATTGGGACCTTGCTTTTACAGTGTGGTATATCAATTTAGAGTAACTGTGTGTATTTGTCTGTTTAGGTGAAATGTGTCACTAATGAGCATTTTAGAAGAATTGATACTCATAACTTCTAAGTTTATATTTTCAGTTCTTGATATTTGACTCTTGAAACTTGCAGTATAACTACTTAAGATTGCTTTGAGGGACCTCAGTGTAAAACTAATATTAGTAAACCAGTGGCAATATTTCTTTGGTTGGAATTCTACTTTCTGCTATATTTGATCAGAAGTGATATGCAGTCTGTGAAAGCCAGGGAAGCTCTCATGGAGGTCGCTATACTTGAATGTGCAACTTTTAGAATCTGGCATCCTCTTGTTCATATTGTCCCCTGCCATCTCTTGGATGTTATAAGGAGAATGTATGTTGCTAGGTTTAAAAAAAGAAATTCTCCCAGCCAAATCATTGCTGACAAAGGAAAAATTCAAGACTGGAAAGTGAAGGAGTTGAGACTTTGACAATGTCATTCCGTTCTTTTGTTTTTCAATTAAACTTTTGAGTAAAACTATTAAAATCAGAATTGTGTAGTTAGGAACTAAGTGGAAACCTGTTTGAGCATGGGTTTGGGCAGCTGGATGTAAATCTTTAGCATTTCTATTGCTGTGATATACTTTGTATCTAAGCTCCTTGTCAGTGCTAATACTTTGGGGTGTGTGTATTTAGTGCAGAGGCTCTGAAAGCAATGCATTAGTTACTTGAATCTCCTGAGTGCTCATAGTTCGCATCAGCTGTGGGGTTAGGATAAAGCAACTCCTTCTGAAAGAATAAATGTTAACTTAGAACAAAACTAATACAAAATAGTTTAATCGGTTTCATTTGCACAATGAGAATTTCTGGGGTTTCTATCAAACACAGTAATTGTAAGTTTCAGGTTCCAAGTTGCTTGACTTCTAAAAACTGACTGTTCTAAGGGCAAGGTGCAAAACTCTTTAGTTAACTAGATTGGGATTGTTTTAATTCTGAATTAAGTGAAGCTTCAAGAAAGTTCTATTGAGACACTGTAATGAATACTAAATTTTTGAAATGCTGTAGTTTTTATGCTGCCCACCTCCTGGAAATAAGCTATATAAAATGATTTAGCAATAAACACTATGTAAAAAAGCTGCAGAGTAACTTCTTGCAACTGATGATCCTTTATGCTGCAGTAGTTTGGTGAAGTTGTGTCTATTGTTCTTCATCGCTGTTCTTCAGGTGGACCTAAAGGTGGTGGTGGGGAAACATATCAGTTAGGCAAGTCTGATTTTTTTTTTTGTTTGTTTGTTTGTTTTTTTGTTTTTAAGGGGAAGGGGAAAAAAGTATAGAAAAAAATCTGTCTGAATGTAGTGAGCACTTACTCTGGATACCAATGAAAAATCTGACTATTATATTGGAATGTAAACTGTCAGTTTCCTATAGTTTCTGATAGGACTGAAAAGTTGAGTTTTGGTTTAGGAGAACTTCAGTACTGGAATCTTGAGTACTACTCAAGACCAGACTAGAAGGAAGCTGGCTAGAAGCAGAGAAGTAACATCTAGTATGTGACATGGAAGGATTCACTTCTGTTGGAGCATATGGGAAGAAATCTGTTTTAAACCATGTTGTATTTGAAGTCAACCAGTAAGCAGTATTTTTTTCCCTCTGTGTTCAAGTATTTAAGCCTTGAGTTTGTTGTACTTATTTTTTTTCTTGCTTGATTTTGATGTAGGAAAAAACAGAGAGAGAGAGCGAGAGAGAGAGCGAGCGAGAGAGAGAGAGAGAGAGAGAGAGTTTAAATCAAAATTTTATTCAAAGGAAAAAAAAGTAATCTAAAATAACTGGAATGGTGTGGTGATGTACTTATTTGGTCACAGTAGGTAGCAGATGCTGCTTGAACGAGTGTTTTTAGGGATTTTATGCTTGCTTATGTGGTGTTGTGACACAACTCAGACTGACATTTGGAAGTTTGGCAGACATGCTGAGCAAAATGCATACTTAATCTGTGAATCTCCCACTGCTTAAAATGCTGTGTTATCTACTTTAAAAATAAAATGTGCTGAGTGGGATTATCCTTTCCATGGATATGGGGGGATAAAATATTGTTTTTAATAACTACTTTTCACCTGGGATACCTAATGGGTATGAATTTTAACACTATTTATTTGTGGTGGGATTACTGAATAAATAAGATTTCTAACCTGAAAGTAGAATCTGGTAGTATTGGTGAATTTTCAGATTAAGTAATTTACAGGAGCATTAAAAGCATGTTACTTTGTGCTTGCAGTAACTGTCAGCATGTTGGTAACCAAACAAAGTTTTACAAACAAGCTATGATTCAAATGAAAGACCTCTTACAACCTCATTTATTTCTATTGATTTTTGTTTTGTAACAAATGAGAGCCTTATGGTCCACTGTAGTCCAAGTAGTACAAATTCTAAGTTCTTTCCAGAAGTTCAGCTTGAAGAACCATTGTCTTTCCTGATTTCTTTTCATCTGTGTAAGAGGTTTTCTGATGGGTTAACTTATTTATTTTTCTGAAATGATGAGTAGTTCTCTTGTAACTTATCCCTTAATCTTAGAATATGATCAAATATTTCAAGGGATTTATTTCTGGTATTCTTTTCACTTGAACTATTTCTTGCAATTCCTGTAGCAAAACCTATTGCACTTCAAAATAAAGCTCTTTTAGTTATCTGTTGAAACAGTGGTTCAGGTGTTGTAGTGCAGTGGCACAGTCCGAAACAAAAACCTTAATGTATTCCATATACAATAGACATAAAATTTCAAAATTTGAAGTTAGACTGTTATGAAACACTTAAATGAGTATGAATGTTAGCTGATTTGCTGCTCTGACCCACAGAACAAAATTAGATTTAAGTATGATGCTTTAAAAATGAATGAGTGAAGCCACTAAAACTTGAAGATTTGTTTATCCATCTTGGTGTTTGGGGGGCAATTGCTCGCTGCTTAATTTCATGTGAAAGACAAGCATTAGGTATCTTATCCTGTATAGTGCAGCTTTGAAGTTCTTACTGCACTTCTGGCTTGTGCATGACCTTGATGTTAATGTTGTGGTATATTTTGCAGCCTTGTGCTGGTACAGTTAAGTACATGCCTCAGTTGACTTTCAGTTTGTCCTTGAAGTCCTTCAAGTGAATAAATTTCTTCATAGCAATTAATTGCAAACATGACTAGTCTTTCTAGTGTGTGGCTAACCACAGAATTTCTGAGCTCTTGGATTGAACTGTGAGGGTTTTTAACCATCAGACTGAAACATTGTGCCCGCGTGATGGGAAGGATGGTTCTTGTAGTAGCATAAGAGAGATTTGTAGACTTGAAAAAATAATTTCTTTATTTGTTGTTTGCTATTTGAGGCTTCCTTCTGGGAGGTGGGGAGCTGATTGGAGATTTAGTTGTGGTTTTGCTTTTTTCCCCTGTTCTCTCTTCCCAGTCTGTAACGGGTTATCTGTGTGCTACCATCTTACAAAATGGGTGACTTGTTTCAGAGTCGGGCACCTACATAACCTTCACATCAGTGAGACTGGGCAGGTAGTTAAGATACAACTAAGACTAGCAGTAATACTCTCCTCTGAACTAAGTTTTTTTTATTGCCTCTAACAAAAACCAAAACTCTAGTAATGCTTCTAGGCTTATTATTTCTGAAAGGGAAGGATGAACAGGATGAGTGCAGCCAATGTGATAAAATCCAACCAAACACGTTAAAAACAATTATTTGGGTATGGCAAAAACATCTGGTATTTGTCTACAAGAAGCCATTTTCTTTTTCTTTTTTTTTTTTTTTTTAACTTTTAAATGGAGATTCTGGTAATGAAGGAGATTGCTTTGCTACCCCTATAGCTTTTGTCATGCAAACCTGGTTTTCTGCCTTTGGGTTGGTCTGTTAGACAGGAGCTGTTCTTTGTAAGAAATCGATACAGTTAGAGCTAGTGTGTCCAGCCCTAAGGCACAGTGTGAGACCCTGTAGTAAAGGTCTTGCAGTGTGGATGTGGGTTTTTTGGATACTGAAACTGCTTTTGCTTTGTGTAAGTAGGGATGTTTACTGCCAGACATGCAAGCATTACGGTGCCTAAATATTTTGGGCCTAACCATGAGTGATTTAGTTTTGAAGTTTTTTTTGTTTCAAGTGAACTTAACCACTGTTAACATCCACTGTACAGAGTGTGCATATAATAGCTTGAACTATGTATAGAAATACTAATGAGTTATAACTATTTTTGTAACTTAATTGTAAACCTGTTCTTGTAACTGTGTGGAAAACTATCAACTTCAGCATGATAAATAAACACTCTAAGGGATATTTGGGATACGTAAGGCACAAGCTATCTTAATGCAAGTTAACTGAGACGATGGATCTTATTTAGAGGTTCAAAATCTGAATTTAACTTCATTATGGATATTTGGTTCTAAACAGAATTGTTTGACTCAAAGAATGATATTAAATTTTCTATTAAAAAAAAAAAGTCTGGGTCATGAATCTTTCTTTTTTAATACTGGCTTCATATTTTTCTTCTTCCTCATCCCCTATACTTTTCTTGCAAGTTTTCATCTAGTTTCAATGGTGTCATTTCAATTTTTAAAATTATTGGCATTCTATAGTGTAAAAACTCTGCAGCCTACCTTTTTTGGTATGTTTTAATGTGTTAGGCCTGTAATAAAGTCTAGTAAAGCAAAGCAGCATATGTGAATGATTTACTGTTGTCTGACTTTGGACTACTAAAGAAACCGACTCAAAAGCCGAGACTGTTGTGATGGGTTAACTCCAGCAGGCAGGTAAGCCCTCACCCAGTTGCTTGTTCACCTCCACCCTTCTGGGGTGAGGGAGAGAGCCAGAAAGGCAGAGCTAAGAAAATTCATGGGTTGAGATAAAGCCAGTTTAATAGGTGAAGCAAAGCAATGTGCAGAAGCAAAAGTAAATCAGGAATTTATTTTCTGTCAGCAGGCAGGTGTTCACAATGGGAAGACGAACACTATTACTCCTAATATCCCCCTTTCTCTTACCTTCACCAAGCTTTTATTGCTGAGCATGACCTTCTGATATGATATGGAATATTCCATATTAGGGTTCAGCTGTCCTGGCTGTGTCCCTCTCAGCTTCTTTCCCTCCCCAGCAGTTTATCTCCTGTGAGACAAGGAGGAAAGGGGTGGAGGCATTGAAACAGGAAACCTCAGTGCTGTGTGAGCTCTGCCCAGCATTAGCCAAAAACACTGATGTGTTATCAACAGTCTTCTAGCCACAAACCTAAAACACAGCATCATAAGGGCTGCTGTGAAGCAAATTAACTCCATCCCATCCAGATTCACTACACCTATTTACAGTGTTATTTTATGAACCGTTATTGCCTAAAAGTTTTAATCTTTAACAAAGGCTTTATTTGATGCACTCGTAGCATGTTCTACATAGCATGCTGCAGGTAATCTGTTACAGATGTTTTGGAACGTGTGTTTTTTTTGTGCTTAGAGAAACCTATTTCTGTATATTTATGAAGGCTACATTGGTTTTCTGCTCTAACTTTAATGCATAATTAATGGAAGGTGTGGAGTTCGGGGTTTGTTTTGTTTCAGTTTGTGGATGTCTTTAAAAAAGCAGAAAGTTAACTTTTTAAACTGCAAGTTAAGAAGGGGGGGAAATAACAATCATGCTTTTTATTTTCTTTTCTATACTCCTTTTTCCTTCACAGAGTTGTCCAGTTTCCTATTCGGGCACGCTCTCTGTTGAACACTATAAATTGGAGAATGGGAAACTTCACTGTTTTGCTATGTGTAAATAAGAGCTGAAAGATGTGTGAAGAGCTGCTTTTCTCTTGTGCAACCTGTATTGCCTACCTTGTGTTACCTTTAGCAGTGAAAAGTTTGTTTGATCCAAATACTTTACATAGTTTGGATTCCTCTCAATTTATTTTCCAGCCACAGCAGTTAGAGGGGTGCAAAGGTGAGTTCTTACCAGGCGAATTTCAATCTCTGTCTCCTGACATTCTGAGGAGTGTGAAGAATACACTTAGATGGGAATAGGTAAGCAAATACAAATTTGGACAAGTTTGACAACCCAAAATTTCCTAGCACCGTATGTTTGTCAGTGTAACTAGAGAAAGATTTGGCACCTTAAAATAACCTAGTTTCAAAGATCTGACAGTGGCAATTTCTGAATGATTTTGGAGGTTTCTCTGGCTGGCTGTAGTTTGCTTTTCCTTTTATTTCTCAATTTCATACAGCTTTCTATATGACCGTGAAACTGAGCACATACCTAGAAGACATTATTGTGCTAATGTGTTCACCTGAGGGAAGATTGTGTACACCAGTGATGAATGACACTAATTGCCTTCATGTGTGAAAATGATGTCTATCTGGCAATGTAAAGAATACCAAATCACATGTTTAATTTTGCTGGAAGTCTCTTGATGTCAGATAAGGTAAAGATCCCTCTACATCTTTGTTTTGATTTTGCTTGTTATTCTTTTTTCTTCCTCCAGGAATCCCTGCCTCTTAAGCCTGAAAGCTGAGATGACTTGCTCAGGTTTCCTGTCTATGGGGAGCAGGTGCCACACAGTTTAATGAGCTGTCATGGGTTCTGCAGAGCTGACACAGCTCCATAATGGAGCTACTTTTTCTTAAGGCAGTCAATTTTCTTGAGGCAGTCGATCACCAAATACAGCAAAACTAGAACTTGATTAAGGAGCTTCAGCATCGCTGCAATGTAACATTTCAGTGACTGCAGTTATGGGTATCTTACCTGAGAGGTTTTCAGGAAGAAGAAATGCTTGTAGCTGCACCAGCCATATAGTTGAGGTAGAAGAATAAACATAATTTGCCTTTATTTCACTTTTCCTTTGACCACCATGCCACAATACTGTTGTTCTCCTAGTGATCAGAAGAGTAACGTAAGAGTTACCATGATGTATGTTAATGTCTAGAAAAACAATAGGTTAAAAATCTACTGACTGCTTTTCATATCAATTCCTGGATGTTTATGTTCTACAGGGATATGTATTATTTCTTGAATGCTAAATATGTTTTAATTTTGTTTTTTAGTAATGTTACTGGCTGTCTGCTTGCGTATCCATTTAAGTGATTGAATTTGCTCACTCAGTTTGTCACCATATTTTTCTTTCAGTGTATTTAAACAGTGCTATTATGAGTTAAGAACTATTTCACTTCCCACACTGACAGTGATTTTATGATTTTTCATTGAATGTGCGAAGAAATGTTAAAATAAATCCTAGAAGTCTAAATATTGTTGCAGATTCCAGAACTTGCACCATCTGTAGCTACTTCTCGCTGCCTCTCCTGTCCCAGAGATATGGCAGAGCTGCTATTTCTATTTTAGCCTGCTCTGTGACCCAGCAGGCCAGACTAATTTGTACACAATTTATGGTCAGGAGAGCTTTGTGGCTTTGACATCTCTGCCATTGTGCACCAGGATCCAGTTCTTCAGTGGTGGTGTTTGTGGTGGTCATGGCTGGGTGTTGCCTTGTGGGCTATGGGAGGGCCAGTATAATTCTTAGAAGCTCCCATTCTTTGATTTCTGTGGGGAAACAAAGCTGATGCATGGACATGCACACTGTCCTGCTCTGATTTGAAATGAAAGCTGGGTTTGTTTTAAATGCAGGAGGGATTCTATTTCTGTCTCAAAAGAGCAGCAGAAATGCTAAATATGACTCGGTTACTTCGTAACATTGATGAAAGAAGCAAAATTGGGAGCTGGAAGGTAGGGGTGATGGAGGAGTACATAGGGTCCTATGCCAAAGTGCAGAGCCTCCTGCCCCCCTCCCCACCCCACTATTATTGCCGATTTATTAATATATGTAATTGATGGCTGGCAACCTATCTTCCATTCTAGGGGATTCATGCTTTTTCTAAATTGGAAGCGTGCTGCGCTGCTGCCTTCCCTCAATAGGTGGTGCCGTGACCTCGCTGAGCGCCCACGGCCGCAGCCGTGTCAGCGAGATGGGATACTTCGGGTTCCGTTTGAGGAGCTGAGGGCTGCCTGAGGAGAGGAACCTGGTGAATTGTTTCCTGCTTGCCGTCCTTCTTCCTTCCCGGCCCCTCCACAAACAGCGCTTAAGTGCAACTAGGAGTAAAAATAACCTTTCAGAAAGGGGTAGAACAGTTAACTGTTCACGGGGAATGGATATTTAATCTTAAGGAGAAAAAAAAGTGGTATATGGCATTCACTCTGAATGTATGGAATGCTCTCGTTCACACATTTAGGATTATAAAGCATGTGGGACTTGAGTATGTTTTATCTGAGCAGCAGCAGGAAGACAAGCAACCCACTCTGTGTCAGTGCACCCATACAAGGCTTACCAATTCAAAGTCCATTTTCCTTCCCATTACTCTTCTAGCGACTACCCGGTAGCCACAGCCTGCTTTGACATTCAAGCTGAACTGCTTTTATTTTATTTAAGTCCCTTGCCTAGTTGTTTATGTACTGCCTTTGCACTCTGCCTGCAGTTATCAGCGGTGAATCAACAATTTGGGGCTTACTCAAAAGAGAAACCATTAAAGCAATGTGCTACCCAGATACATTGCAGGCTTATACCTGCTCAGCTCATGGCCTGCCCACACCCCAGTCCTCCTTAGCAGAGATTTATAAATTCAGCCCTTCTACTGATAGCATTTGATGTGGTTCTAATTCATGATGACAGCGTGCTTTCAGGAAATGTATTAAAAACTTATTCAGCATTGTGCAAATGTAACTGTGTGGGTATCAGTTTTTGACTCTGTTCTCTACTAGAGGCCTTCATTGATACCCTATGATCCTCCTTAGACAGCAGTAGTGAGTTGTTAATAGTACACTGAGAACTCTACCTGAAATACAGTCTCTGACATTTCCCTGTGTAGTTCATAGTGCAGTCACTTGCATAATAGACTTGAAGCTTATGTCTAGTGATTTTTAAAATCAGATGTGTTGTTCACTGGCTTGGACCCACTATTATAAACCAAAAATTTCTTCAATTTTTCTCTGTCTCTCAAATTGTGACTTCCAAAAAGCAAACTATATATTTTGAAAATGCGGATACTCTTGCCCTTTTACTACAAAGAGTCTTACATATCTTAGAGACATTGTATTATATGTCAAGCATTGCTCTTAATGCAAATCAGTTTTCTAAAAGCAGTTTTTATATGAAATTAACTAGAATATATTTGAGAGTTAGTGTGCTGGTGTATCTGGAATTGTATCTCTTCTCTGTAGACACTTCAATTTGTAGTAAATGGATATCTGGCCAATGAAAATAGCCTGGAGAGATGGAATTATTTCTTAATAGCTAGGTGGAAGGGAAGTACTCTTGGGAGAGAAGCAATGTTTAATATAGCAACAAATGCAATGAGCAAATACTTGAGTGTTTTGTGAGAGATCCTCCATAGTTCTCAGATATCCATAAGGCACGGAAGAGCATCTCTGACACTGCAGAATATATTTGCAGTGATCATACAACAGACAATCTGTTCTGGAACTTCAGGTTAATGAGGGCAATGTTTTGCTGGATTTTTTTTTTTTTTTTTTTTTTTTTTTTTACCCCCATTTGGTCTCCTGAGTTATTTGAATAATAGGCACTATCTGTACTATTACTTTATGGGATGGTATCTGACAACATGATGTGTTTATGATGGGCTTCACAAAATACATCCATGGATATATTTTTTTCTGTTTTCGGAAAACAATCTGGGCATTCTTTATATGGTGCTGATGTTATGCTACTGAGCCATAAGTAATGGATAGAATTTCAAATATGTTAATACTTCTTGATAATTGATATATTTGGTCTGTGAACTAATTTCAGCAATCCAGAGTTTTTCTTATTGTGTCTCCAGGAAAATTTGACACATTTCACAGCTGCTATTGTGAGACTCTAGCAGTTACGTTCATCTCGCTAGACACGAAGACTGTAATGAATCGCTGCAGAGCAGCTGTACAAGGTTTGTTGCTGTTGGATGGGGGTTGTTCAGGTTTTGTTTGTTTGTGGTGGTGTTTTTTATTGTTAGTTTTTCCTCTATCCTGCCCCCAAGCCTGATCTGTTCATTTCAACTAGTTATTGAAGAGACACCGCAGATGAGTGTGTGCAGGTCCCTGGGTGTGGGTTCCTGCAGGACAGCAAGCTGCAAACAATGCTGCTGTCTTGCAGCAGCAGCGGATGCTCCATTAGGATGGCTGATTGATAGCAGGAGTGGAGTGAAGCATGGGAGTGTGCAAGGAACTGCCAGGAGACATAAGTGGGATGGTGCAGAATCTGACCCAAATCTCATCTGAAATGTCAAGAAGAGCAATTACTTTATTACTGAGCTGTATGAGATGGTTGGTGATTCAGCCTGTGCGTGTGTGCACACATACACACATTTTCCCATGTGGGCTTCTGATCCATTGCATTTGCAGTCTTGCCTTTAAGCCTGTGAATGCTCTGCTGAAATCTAATGGTCAGAAAATTGATCATTAGCATAATACTGTTCTAAAACAGCTGTTTGGGGATCTGTCATTTGAAAGTAAAACAATACTTTCCATTTATCTCTGACTGTTCATTAGCTGAAGTAAACAAATTTTTCTCTTAAAAATTGATTCAGATTGTATGAATATGAAAAGTGATATCATCAGGTGACTTTAGAGCTGACTTTGCAGCTGATGATGGTATAAAAAGACACAAAAGACCTTTATTTCTACTAATCACTGCTGATCATGTGGTGCTGCAACATTAACCTGAGATCAATGATTTCTTTCACTGAATAGCACTGAGTATCCCTGAAAATAACATGTTTAGAAGTCATATATTGGATCTTAAATGAGCAAAGCAGTGTTGTAATTTATAAAATATGTGAATTTGTGCCTAAAATATCACTGAAATGATATAGGAAAAACCTTCTCTCAAATCAGCTTTCACCTCAGAGCTGATATGATAAGCTACTTAATAGATGTTTTGGCTACTGCTTGGAAAACAAGGTACCAGCTGTAAAGGTACATCCAGTACCCCAATGGAAGCTATCAGGAGGGAAGAACAGATGTGTTACCTCTGATGGATCTTTGCACTAAAATGCTGAATGAATGTTGGGTATATTGATAAGATGGGCCAGTGTTCAAATATCCCACGGAAAGCTAACGATATTTGCATTTATGTAGTGCTTTAGGAAATGAAACTATTCACTTAAAAGATAAATGAATACATCTGAGCCAACTTCCGGCTTCAGTGTTTTAATCTTGAGTGAGAATGTTGCTTCTTATTACGCATTTAAGTGTACTTCTCTGCTTGGCGACTGATAGAAAGCTGTGCAACATGTACAAATTAAACTGCAAAGAATCACTGCCACTGAACTGAGGTAATAATAACTTTAAGAGATCCTGCATAGCAGAATTATCAGCATGTAGGTGTGAGAGGGAGGAATCGTAAAGTAGGTACTTTGCTAAATGGTGCCGTGAAGTTGATTTTTGCACCTCATATAGTTCTCAGCTCATCTTTCAATTGTGGATTTTTTTTAAATCTTTTTTTTTCCTGTGCAAAGGAGAATTATGTAGAAGTTTGGGATTTTTATCTATTGCAAATCCCCCTAGTGTTCTCCTTCGTCAACTTAATCATTTAAATAGAGGAATAAAACAAATGATTTTAAGTCATTTAGGAAAATTGCAACCACTAGACAGGCTGCCCATCAAGGCCCACATCCAGCCTTGGCCCTTGCATCACAGACCTCAGTCTAAAATAGTTTTCTAGAGATTTAGAGACATATCTGGCTTTTGTCATTGCAGCATCTTGATCTTTCTTACATGGGCTTGTTTATCCTTTCTCCTCCTGCAGACATTTACAGATTGCTTCTCCAATGCTTAAGTCTTAGAATTACATTATCAGTGCTGGCTAAACGTTGGTATCAGTAGAAATATTTAGGGTATGTTTGAAATTGGAATGAAGAGAGTAGGAATTTTCCAGGAAGCAAAATTCAGATTAAAGTAAATTTTATTCTGCTCCATAGGCAGTTTCAGTGTCCCATTGTGGAGACCAGGCAAACAAAGGAATGCTGGTACTTGCATGCAACTTTGCAGGCAAAGCTGGACCCAGGAGCTCGGAGATCCCATTGGGAAGGTTTAGGATGATGGGCATTTGAATTTGGTAACAGATTCAATGCAAGATCGGTCAGTATGAGTGGTTTGTCTGCTAAATTAAAAATGAGACTAGACGCTGAGTCTGTATGTGTGAAGAGCAAGGGTGCCAACACTGCTGACATTCTGACAGTTCTCTGTGGATCTTTTTCTCTCAGTTGATCAGAAGTGCACTGTAACTTCAACCTCTGATGTGCCATGACGACATGCATATGTGTTTTCATAGGCATATATGAACACACATTCCAGTTAATAAGCACGAAAGACCCATGATGGAGTACAGGCATTGATTATATCAGAGCCTAACAATTATTCTGTGTTGTATTTTTTTTGTGTTCTTTTTTTGCTGATGAGTAAGCTATTAGGCTTTCATATTGCATTGTCTAGACTTTTTTTTTTTTCGGAAGAGTTATTATATAAAGGCTGTCTGTGCCTTCTTTGTAATATACTGATGGTCTTGACAGATTTTTCAGGAGACATGTGGGACTCATTTGTTACCCATCCCAGGAGGGATGTCATGATGATAAGTAATGACTGTATCAGCCAGCACTCTCTAGAGCAATGTTCCCCCTGGAACAGGGGTGACTGGAGAAAAAATGGCTAATGGCCCAAGCTGCACTGACATACAGACTGAAGTTTCCATGTGACAATATACTGAGCTGAGGACAGGTCCTGCATGTCAGTATACATCACCTCAGATGGGAAGGCTGCTGTCCAAACGGTTTCCTGATTTAGTTTATTCAGCAGCCTTTCCTGCTTTCCTCTGGCCTTACTCCTGGCTACAAATGATACAGTACCCATTTGCAACATGTGTGATGGAAACGTCTGGCTAGTAGGCTGTACCTGAAAGTGTATTAAGTAAAAACACAACAATGCCTGGGAGTCACAACCATGGCAGTGTCAGGTGGAGGATACTGGAAACATACTTTCTAGTTTAGCTGTCATTTGAGATGCACTGAAAATGAATAGTGAAGTTGACATTTATATAAATATCCTATGTATTTTCTGGGATATACAGACTCAAATCTTTCCATGTGCTCATACATGCAATGCGTTTTACAGCCTTCCAGGCTTTACACTGTCATACACAGGTAGGACATTGTTGCTGAAGTCATAAAGAGTGAAAACCATCAGCGATGGCTGTCCAGGCAGGCAGCCAGTGTGATATGCTGAAGGTGAACAAATATTAGAAATGTTTAAGTTCTGGAAATTAATTATTTGATATCCACAAAGTGCATTTACAGACTTGAAGGAAAAAAACGAGATTAGAAATGTTCCATCTTGCAGGTTTCTAACCTTCCCAGTCACCTCTGTGCTGGAGTATCTTCCAAGAGAGCAGTCTCACAATTAGTTCTCTTTAATCAAATATTTGTCCTTTCCAGTGAAAATAATTGTGTATTTTGCTGCCAGAAAATTGTTTGAAACATCATTTCCTCCATTGTCTATTTCCATTTATTCTTGTGAATGCATATGCCTGTGCAGGTATTCAGAATACAGAACCTGTACACTAGATTGAGAAGGGAGCTTCAGCAACAACTGTGCATAGCAATGTGAAGTCAATAAGCTTCATTAAGAAAAAATCGTTAGCAAAACTTATTCCTGTATCTCTGGCACACTCACAGCATTCAGTCAGGATCATCCTTTCATGTCACATTCTGCCTGGTTAAACAGTGGATAGAGAATAAATTGTGCATTGCTCTGCTGCAAACTAGTTATGGACTAGGTCTAAGACTCAATAAAATGCATACTCTTTAAGATATTTCATGCTTAAAATAATAACAGCAGTCTTTTTTAGGATTGTTGGTTGGATTTGCTCTTTTGTGTTTTTCTTTTAGATGTTTGGGCAAAAGTTATGGAAAGCTTTTAATTCATATAGGAAAAAAAGCATCTGTTTTGAAGCTAAAATGAATGCTGTAGATGCTAGGTAAATCTTATTTAAATATTGGTGGAGGAGTGAGAGGGGTGAGAAATAATCATCATAATTCTGCTAATGATTTTAATGTGATCTAGAAAGGCTGGCATCTTTAGAACTGTGAAAATGTTTGCATTCTGCTCAGAAGCTGTGCAGAGCTGCAACTGGAGAGAAGGGAAGTGGGAGATGCTGCTTGAACCAAGTAAAAGCCAGTGGTAGTAATGTAACGTGAAGTACTGCCCGGACATTCTGACCCCTTCCATTTGGTCATGTATGTGACGTGACAGTCCTGTTGGACAACTGGAACATAGCCCTCAGCTACAGTTCAGAGGACTTTCAAGCCTGCTCATCTGGTGGACTTGTCAAATTCACCACAGGAAATGTGAGGACTGAAGGAATGGGCAGGACTGATTGGTTTCAGGGCATCCATTTGGGTTCAAGAGCTCGCATGGTCCTTCCTGAATGTCCAGAACTTCTTGCACGCTTCTGCCTTTCCTCAGCAGGTGCCACCAGTGTCCCTGTGGATGCTCTATTGCTGTGAGGTGACATGAGGGACAAGCACACATTCTGCAGGAATGTCCCTTGAGCCCTTCCCCAGGAAACTGTTATACTCAGTGTGACAAACTCCACTTGTCAGCTCCTGTCATTTTTGGTATTTGATGTCCATAGACAGAAATATTTGTTTATTTAATCATAATCTATGCCTGCATTGGAGGCAGTGACTTTGTGAATGTTTTTACTCACTCTCATAAGCATGCTCATGTCCTTGTACCCTTGGGTCATTTTGCATTTAATTGGAATAATACATGTATGTGTTACATGCTGTTAATATTTAATGGAACTCTGAGATTTCCACCAAGATCATATTTTGAAAACCAGAGAAAAGAACAGAGAAAAACATTTAAAAAATAAAAATCCTGTAATAACAACAGTTGTAGGCAGTGCCGTTTTCTTTTGTTTGCAGAACCTCAAGTGAAATAGGTTTCTGAACTGTTAAATACAATGGGGAACATATTATTTGTGACATAGCCACACATCTTCATAAATAACTCATTTGCGGGGGCTCATACTGAAGACATAATTCCCATTCTGTTTTACATAGTCAAACGATGTATGCTTGGATGAGTTAACGTGCCAAGATAAATCCAAGCCTTCCACAGAATTGTAACATATTTTAAACATATTTTAATTATTTTACAGAGAGAAACAAATACATTCCTTAGGCTAAGAGTTCACAGAGATCTATAGGCTCTACCAGGTAAGTCCTACCCTTCACCAGACGTTATGGAGTGTACTGTCTGCAGCTAGCTTAACTGAATCAAGACTTCGAGCTGTTTGTATAGATGTGTCAACATAATATATGCCATGTTTTTCCCAAATCTTTTGCTGGGAAACTTGCCTTTTTTGTTGCTATGCTTTCAACACCATGACTGAACTGAGAATTAACAGACTTTGAGTTGCTGATTCCTGGCTCTACAGGTACTGTGCACTTTTCCAAGCTGTTGAACTGTGGAATAACGTGTTTAATCTGTGCAGCTTTTGGATGAAAAAGGATCGCTATTTCTAATTTTGAGTGAGCAAACCTCTGATAGCACTTTAGTATAGCCAACTGATGGAATGAAAGCTGAAGAGTTTCTTCTGTTTATGTGCCAGCCTTGATGGATCTTAAGGTATTCCACTTTCTTAGGTTTATCTTAGTTCCTTCAGGCCACACATTTCTTCAGCCAATGGTAAGGTCAAGTCAGCCTGCTGTGCCAGTCCATAGGTGTGCAATGGGCTTGCTTATCCAGTGTCCTGCTCTTGGCACTGTCTCCATGGAGCTGTACCACTGACCTGCCAGCAGCTCGTGGCTCTGCTCTACCCAACATGGCTGCTGCCTGAGGAGGGCCACCCTTGGAGATCAGCCCACCCTTGAGTCTGTCTGGGATGCTAGCGGGTGCTAACCAGCAGGAAGGGCTGTGCCCAGCTCCTAAGCTCCTCATAATGGAAAACTGTTTGGGCAGCTGCATTTACCCTTTCACAGGGTAGCATTTACCTTGCAGTTGCTCTGTGCCTTAATGACCATACCACTTCTTTTATCTTCCCCACTACTGTGTTTAGAATATTGTATGTATTACTGGCCAAAGCAACTCACTGCATGGCTGATCCAAGTGTTTGTACTTCAGATTAAAGGCTGCTATAGTTTTGATAAGACATCAGCTGTGCCTGTATCCTCTTAATCTCTTCTCTCTTGGCAAAAAAAAAAAAAATCAAGCCCACAGTCTCAGAAATGATATATATATATATTTTTAATGGTACTTATTAATTTAAAAGTTTCTTAAAAGGATGCTTGTTTGGGAAATCTGGGCACCCCTAATATTCCTTCTTTTAACACTTTTGTAACAGTCACAAACTTTCTTCTCCACCTTTCTTAAAAGCAGGAATTAGTCTATCAGAAACATAAATCAGCATTTAGATAGATCAGATATTTAGCAATGCCCTGGCTCTATCTTCCTTATAATGAAGATATTTTTTGGATCTTTCTCTTTTATACAGACATCAATTTTTGCAGCATGTAAGGACCTGATATCTCCACAACCTTTCCCTCATCTCTGTGTTTGGTGAATGATGGGTGGCTTTGAGGGCAATAGGCAGGCTGAGACCAGCCAGCTAGACCAAGCATACGCATAAATTTGTTTCTCTAGAACTAAGCTAAAGCCAATAGTCCCTTTTTTATTAGGATTATCTTGTATTCACTTTTTCACCCAAAGATGTGATTTCACATGATTTCAATTTGGAGAAGCCTTGCAAGTCTCCTGCAGGGCTTCCTTTGAAATGGGGCTCTGCTCTGCTTTCTCTGCTTATCTCAGCCACAGCTTCAAAACCCCTCTTCCACTGTGATTTCATGTGAGATGGCAGTTAAATGACTGGTCATGCAAAGTCTCAAAATCAGGAAAGGACCTGCAGTGTTGAGTTTCAAGCACTTGAGAAAGCAAGCAGAAGAGTATCATGCAAAATTCAGTGAATGAATGTCATATGGATGAGTGAAACTTGGCAACCTCTCTGCACTGTGCCCTACAGATGTAGGATGTAGTAATGAAGGGAGAATGGATGAATGAGCTTATTCTTGAGATACACAGGCATCTTTCATGAGAGTCTCTGTGAGTTTGATGAATCAGATTTTAATCTGACTTTTGAAACCAGCTTGATTGCTGAGTCACTTGTATGCTTGTGCAGGAGGATGGCATGAATAAACCCCAGCACCAGAGACCTATGTCCTGCTCCACCAGTGGCTAAAGCAACATTCAGCAATATTCAACATTCCCTCTGAGCATCCTCATGGCCTCCTTTTGATTCTCTCCAACAGATCTACATCTTTCTCGTGCTGGAGGTCCCAAGCCTGGATGCAGTATTCTAGGTGAGGCCTCACAAGGGCAGAGTAGAGAAGACAATCCTCTCCCTTGCCCTGCTAGCCACTCCTCTTTGGATGCAGCCCAGGATACAGTTGGCCTTTTAGGCTGCAAATGCAAACTTCTGGCTCATGTTCAACTTTTCCCACCAGAATCTCCAAGTCTTTCTATGTACAGCTGCTTTCAATGAGTTCTTTTCCCAGTTTGTACTCATGTCTGGAATTATCCCGGATCCAGATGCAGAAGCTTATACTTGGCCTTGTTGAATCTCATTAGGTTCACATGGACTCACTTCTCAAGCCTGTCCATGTTCCTTTTGATGACATCTTTTCCTTCTGTCATAGAATACATGTATATATATTGACCACATGCCAGCTGCATGTGAGCCACAAACCATAAGCCACCTGTGTTCCATGAACCACAAGCCACCTGCCATCCATGAGTGAGCCCCAAGAAACAAGCCAGGTGCCATGAGTGAGCAATGCCCATGAATCACATCCCACAAGGCATGTGCTGCATGAGTCACATCGCATGAGCTGTGTGCCATGGGTCACATGCCACGAGCCCTGTTCTCTGAAGAAAGGCTGAGGGAGCTGGTCATGTTCAGATTGGAGAAGAGAAGACTCTGGGGAAACCTCACTGAGACCTTCCAGTACTTGAGAGCTTATAATCAGGAGGGGTACCAACTTTTAAAATGGTCTAACAGCGATAGGATAAGTTGGAATGGTTTTAATCTAAAAGAGGCAAGACTGAGATTAGATATTAGGAGGGACATCTTTACTAAGAATGTGGTGATTCACTGTAACAGGTTGCCCAGAGAAGTTGTAGATGCCCCATCCCTGGAGGTGTTCAAGGCCAGGTTGGATGGGGCCCCAGGCAGCCAGATCTAGTGGGTGGCAGCCCTGCCCATGGCAGAGGGGTTGAAACTAGAGGATCCCTAGCCATTCTGTGATTCTAAATGCAGCATGCAACTAAACCTCCTTCCACAGTGTCCTGATCAACTTGCCTTTGTTGAGGTTGCAGGAAGCAGAAGCAATGCTGGTCCTGACACTGTTGCTCTCCTCTGGGCTTTCTGGCAGCAGCATTCCTAGCCTGTCACCTCAAAAAAAAAAGGACATAGCTGTGTTCTACTTCTCAGAGCAGCTTTCTAACGGTGAATTAAAACTGCAGGTGCTGTGGGAGCACTTGGCTTTTCCTGTCTCCCCAGCTGCAAAGTCAGTGCCTCCCTGAGGGCAGGAAGGAGCAAACACGTGCCCTATAGAAAGTTCAAGGGAGAAAAGAAATAGCCCATAGCCTCTGAAGAGCTTTTCCTGACAGAAATGCTCCAGTGAAACACTCCAAATGAAAACCTTCTGTCAATACTGACTACCATTTCTCCAGCTGTGTGACTTCAATTTCAGTTGCTGAGAGGCTTCACTGCTTACTTTGTGGAAGTGTGGAGTCTTGTTTTCTGATTTTCTCTGGAGATCATTTAAAACTTGGGCTCTTTGAGAAAGGAAATGAAAGTGGCCTCAACAGTCTTTGTCTGAATGTGCCTCCTGAACCCCACTCAGGAAAGCATGTTCGTGTCACAAATGGATAAAAACTACAAGGGTTCATTCAGGAATGTAGCATTCATTTAACTGATTCATTCACAAATCACAAAATCAAAGGCAAGATTTATTAGGCTTTGACATATGGATTAAGCATGGTCCTTTTGTTCCTAGATGACATCTTCCTCCTCTCAAACTTAGTTATAAATGAAATAGCCCCTCAGTTCAACACAGAGTCACAAAACTCCTTTGTCCCTTCTTGGTCAACCATTGACTCTTTGTAAAGCCCAACAAGGAATCTCAGTCTCAGTGGACAGTGGAGTATGAAAACCGTGGAGTAAGAAGAAGAAGTATCATGAACTACTTATAAAGTTATTGAGATGCAGCCACTGACAAAAAGAGTAATGACTAGCTTCTAGGTTTAACTACTCTTTTTTTTCTCTTCACATAGGCTTTTATTACCACGCCACAAAGGTGTGAGTGGGCTGATATTGTGTCTTGTACTCATAGAGTGATGAAAAAGCTATCAAGTAACACAGAGCATGCACATTTTTCATGGCATCATGTTTCATTTGTAAGTTCCAAAATAACAGCTACTTCAGAAGAATGAACCTACAGGCTCCTGTGAACATGGAAGACACTGCCTGCACCTCCTTACTTTTCAGACCACAGTTATTAGTCCTCTTTTGAATCACTGAAATGAGGGGAAGATCCAGAGGGAGAAGATTAAGCAGGTCTCATTTAATTTTAGGGTTAAGAGGGAATCTCCAGATTCCTTAGGACATTTGGGTGAGCGTCAGTGCTGCATCTTGTAAGAGGCATTTGTAGCCTATGGGAAACAGGTTAAGGAGGCCTTAAGGCAAATAAGAGCTTTTCTAAATCTGTTCTATGCTAGGGGCTGAAATCAGAATGAATCAGAGAAGGAGAATGTAACCACCGTTCTAAAATATGCTACACTTGCTGTCACTGGGACACTGCTATAGAATTACAAGAACTTCCTATTTCTGCAGCATCAGGAGCTGCTAGTTGTGCTGGTAGGCATAAACTACACGAGCCAATCCGCAGAACACAAACAAAAGATCAAAATCCTTATTTATTCCTTCTTTCAAATTCTGCTGGATGCACAAAATCCCACCATTTCCTCAGATTTCATGCATATAATTTTCTTATACACCTAAGATAGCTGAGTACTCGCAAGCTA
This sequence comes from Lagopus muta, assembly GCF_023343835.1. Classification (NCBI taxonomy): domain Eukaryota; kingdom Metazoa; phylum Chordata; class Aves; order Galliformes; family Phasianidae; genus Lagopus; species Lagopus muta. Next base: position 26,388,469 of record NC_064439.1, read on the forward strand.
TAGCTGCTGGTAATGTGGGGTTCAGTTGAGTTACAGACCTATCAACCATAATCCCAATGAACCCTCTGCAAAGCACCTTCTCTGAAGATGCCTAGTAACTGCTCCTGGTAACTGTTGGGTGTTTTTAACCAGTTCTGCCCTCACTCCATGGCAGCCTCCACATACCAAGTGCATCTTGCTTGCCTCTGGATGAGAGCACTGCATATAGCCATGTCATGGCACTTCCCTTAAATTATGTTCACTGAGCACGAACAAGGACATACACCAGATACAGAAGCCCTGTGCAGTGAGGACATGCACTAGATACAGGAGCCCTCCGCTTCACAGCCAAGGAGTTGTAGCCATTTCAGACGCTGCCAATATTTAGGGTAAGCTCCTCAATTTCTGCTGGCTTCCTAGACATCAGGGAAGTGCTTTAATGGTCACTTGGAGGCAGCTCTCAGCCTCCATTCTATGGTCCTTCTTTCTTTCTACTGGTACAGTGCAGAGAAGTGATACATTTTCCAACCTTCATGTAAAGGTTGAAGATTGTTTGAAACAGCTATTTCAGAGAGTTTCTAGTTCATTGACTACTTTATGGCTAGCTCTAAACCTTTTGCTTAATTAACGATGTATCTTTCAGAAACAGGAGCAACTGTACTCAGTTCACTGAGTGAAATTCAGGTGCCCTGAATTTAAGTGCTTGTATGTATAATACATGCACAACTAAGCAAGAGCTTTGCCTAGAACTACAGCCTCTAGGCTGTAATAAAATCCGATTTTATTTGGGTTAATTTTAGCTGGCAAAGTGCCTCCAAAAGGTCTGGCAATAAGATATTTAAGTCAAAGAAAAAAAAAAAAAGAAAAAAATTCACCTCTAAACCTAGAGTACAAACCCCTACCTGTAAAGTCAGTTCACGGATGAAATAACTTCCCAAGAGGAAAGCAGATTTTTCCATCCCTTGAAGGATCATGAAGGGGAAATTTTTAGGAAATTAGAAAAATTACCATCACAGCTTTAAAACGATTGAACCTCACCTCACTTTAACATCTGAGCCTCTTCATTTAGCATGGCTAGTAATTAGCTCCTGCAGGCTTCAATTAGATGTACTTGTTCAGTAACACTTGTCAGCTCCTACTCCCTTGGCACCACTCAATGGAAATGCTTGAAGCTCTTAGACTCAATCTGGGTGAAAGTAAGGCCAAGCTATTCACAGCCCTGAGTTTTGGTTCTACAGCATGCACTATGTATATACTGAAACTGAAATCAGGTTCTGTTTGTTTTCTTATGAAAAGCTGTAATGCTTTGTCCTATGAACTAGTAAGTACTGTTAGGTTTTTTTTTTTGTTGATGGTGGTTGTTTTATAGGATGCTAGAGGTGCATTGGAATTTGTTTCTTTACAGTTGGTGTGACTGAACTCAGACTGAGGTCTAGAACTCTAATTCCAACAAAATATAGAAAAGAAAGTAAGAAAAGACCTTTGAAAATATATATCCATTTTGTTTATAGTCTATGTTAAATTGTAGGCTCCAAAGTTGAAGTGTTAGCCTGTCTACTTTCTGTGAGATTTGTGTGGAGATTCTTTTAATTGATGAGTTACAGAAAGTACAGTTAGTGCTTCCCATTGATTTCTATGCAAACCAGGTGTACATCTGAACTCTGAGATGGACAGCATATGGGGGGGTATTTACTGCCTCTAAAAAGTGTCTGAATGGTTGGTCTTTTTCCTAGCTATCTTGGTTATTAAGTCTTGTCGCAATACTGTGTGTTTTTTTTTTTTTTTCTTATGTGTGCATTTACTTTTGCTGCACAGATTTATTTATTTTTTAACGATTATTATATGCATTGATGACTTACCCCTATAAAATGTAGGAAAAATAATTAATGTTATGAATAATAATTTTTTCCTTTGTACAGACTGCAGCTATACCTGTGTTGTTTATACGTTAGGCTCCAGCCTGTAAATCTGATTTTAGGGGCAAAACTTAAGTGAAACGTGCTACCATGAGAATGGACTGGGAATTAAAAAGCCATTTTATTTATCAGTTCAGTATTGCTTTCCTCCTTCCTATATTATCAAGTTTACAGTCAGTAAATCAGGTGGGTCAGAATTCAGGAATTTTCTGTTTTCAAATCTCAATAAGGTGAAATAGTGGGTTGTCAGTGAATTTCCTTGGTCACAAGGCAGGGGCCTTACAGTGTGTTAGAGCAGTGCTAGGACTGCAAAGCTACATCTAGACCACAATATTAAAAGCATACACGTCTCTCTGCTGATGGACGCCAACTAGCATGATGTAGCCTGCCCCATGTGTACTGCCTCATGTGAAACATAGTGGTCCCAATAAATGCTTCTAGGCTGTATTTTTTTGTCCATGTTGAGTAGTGTGTTATGTGCTGCTTGAATTTGGTTCTTTGAAAATACTTCTTAATTATACTTTAAAACTATAATTAAGCTTAATTGTTGCTGAGTATTTATAGTGCCTATTTTACAGAATGTGAAGAGTACCTGAAGAAACCTGAAGAAATGAATGTACTGACAGTAAAGAATAATAATGTTTCTGGCCAGCACATAATCTAGTATGTTTAGGGGATTAAAAAAAAAACTTGGGGGCAAAAAGCAGCTAGCTGCCTTTAGCCAGTAAGTGGCAGGAAGTCATACTTCACATGGCACTAGAATAACACAAATGACATAGCAATGCAGAAGCTAATAAAGGCAGCCATTCTGCTGTGGGTGAGTAATTGAGAGGCACGAGAAGCACTTTTAGGGATGCCGAAAATACATCATTATTAGCTATTTGATGGAACATGTCAAAAAGCCACAATCAGCAGAAAACTAAGACACGTTTGAATAGATATATCTGTCACAGCTTGTACAGTATCCTACAGATATAGAGATAATGTCAAAGAAGGACATTTAGGTATTTACTCTACAGTTTAGCTCTGTTGTATACATGTAATGTGAGCAGCCCAGATATGAGCACTCCTCAAGCCTCAGAGAGACAATGGGATGTACTATATCGACTCTGCAACTCAGTCCATTGCAAATCCATAATGGTCAATATTGAATGCTGGGATTGCAAAGTAGACAAAAAAATACAGTCTCATAACTGCTCCATTCACTTGGCTAGACTGTATTGTGCACTGACTTCCACATCAGCTTACAGATAACAGCAGCAGAGGAAAAACAGCCATGACTATTGGGTTATACCATGATGGTGTTCTTAGAAGTAGAAAACTGTCAATAAAACTTCCTTCCAGTATTAGGCTATTTTTAAACTTACTGAGAAGTAAAACAAAAACAACAAACCAAACTTCTACAGTGATAGTTTTTGCAACTTTCCTTGTTTGGTACATCTTCAAAATCAGTCCTACTTGGTTTTGGCCATGTACTGCTTACATTGCTTATGATTACTCTCATTACCTTTACAACAGTGAAGATAAATTACAGTAATAGCATACAGGAGTATACACAGTAACAGTGAAATGAGCCTACTACTGGCTAGCACCTAGTAATGATGCTGGGTTTTGGTGGAATGATTTTTGTGTATGCAAAATAATGCTACCTAGTTTCAACTATGCTGCTCAAGAGGAGTTTGCGTTTAATTTTTCATTGAGGAAATTAATGCAAGTGTAAACAATGTAGGCTTTGACAATCTCTTTTTATATCTCCTGCCTTCTTTCTAAAGAATAAAGTACTTTTCTTAAGAGGTTGATGTTATGCACAAAGAGTTCTGAGTTTATGTAGGGATGTTGGGGCTGGATGGCTCTGGGTGTTAAGGAGGCAGTAACGGGGCGTCCTTGGAGATACCAGCCTTGTATTCTTGTATAGTAAAAATACCATTTCTAATGGTGAGTCAAATATTACCAGTGTTTTGTATTGATCACTGAGTGTAAAGGTCAGTGTAAATTGTGTCTGGAACATTTGAATGCTCCCCTTGAGCTGGCTGAAGATGAAGCAATGACCCTGTTTCTGTGATCTTCAACCCATTTCCTCCTCTGAGTACCATTACAAAGCAGGTGAAAAGAAAGATCTACGATCTACAGACAAGAGCATGACTGTTTTGTCACCTTATTCCTTGCAAATATGTACTGATTTGCGATCTCAGGGCTGACTTGTTTTAAGGTGTCAGGACAGTAAGATGCCAAGTTTATCATGGCAATTGGCCAATTTCAGAAGTTCTATCAGAAAAATGAAAATAACACTCCTGAAAGAATCAAGTCTATCATCTTCTAACAATTAATTTCCTTAGAACTGCAGTCCACATTAAGTGGTCCATAGTATTAACTTTGTAATGAAATGTTACATTGACATCTGCAACTGAAGTATTTTTGTAAACTCCTTTAGTCAGCCAATGTCTTAAAAGGAACCTCCTGACTCCAAATATGAGAAGATTCTATGTAGATAAAAGAAGAAGAACTGCTTATGCAGAATATTTTTTGAAGTATTACCTGCAAGTTAGTCAGCAGTTGTCACTGTAGTGAAATACTGTCACTGATTAGAAGCAACTTTTTATCTTTTGAAACTGCTGCCTCTGGACATAAATAACCTGACAATATTACTTATGTCATATTTATGTTTTATTTCATCCTGCAGTAGTGGTTTTTTTTTTGTTGTTGTTGTTATTGTTGTTGTTTTTTAACCTTTAATGACAGTTTGGCAAAAATACTATGTTAAAAAGGGAAAAGTATGTTCTGGCAGTGCTTAGTCATCTTGTTTAAAGCAAAAGAGATACTAAGTAATGCAGGACTAGACTTTTCATCACTGAAAACAGTAAGAAAGAAGGATGTCAACATCAGTATTAGACACTGCATAGGAAAAGAGGCTTTCATATAAGCTCTTTGCAAAATTGAGCAAGATTTTCAGATTTCAAGTTTAATTGCTTTACACTCCTCTGCTCAACATCTAAATCCTGCATATGTGGTACAGCATCCATCCATTTCAATGGGAGTTCTAAACGGGAGGTGCCTAACAACTTTCTGTTGCCCCACCATTTATCAAGTGGTTGTGCTATTCAATTATCCCCCAGGAGTGCTGTGAAAATTAATAGAACCAGGCAATTTGATAATGAACTTAAAACTTGTCATGTGCTGCTAAGCTTCTAAGTATTATTTGTTGTTTGAGTTACCACTTTCTTTGTTCAGAGGTAGATTTGAGATAAAATGAAATAATATATGAAAAACATAGGAATATGTAGCCAAGCCAAATTTATTAACCATCCACTGCCAAACTAAAGTTGTCTCTGTCTGTGAACAGTAAAGAAGTGATTGTACTTTTTTTTTTTTTTTTTAATAAGGGAGCATTCACAGTGCTGATGCTTTGAATGGATTCCAGCATGAGTAATTACATCCTACCATATCTAAATATCAATTAGATGCGGTCTTTCTTTACCCATTTCCTGTGCCACATTGCTGGGTTGTGTTGCTGAGCACCGTGGAACAGTAGACACATTCACCATAAAGTTGGCAACATCTTTGTGTCAGACAAAGTGATATCTTTATGTCTCAAAGATGAATCTTTGGATACTTCCTCAGACACTGGTTTTTGCTCCAGGGCAGCTTGAGTTGTGTCACTTTGGCTTACATCAGCAAAAGAGTGCAGGGATTACAGTACAATAATAACTATATTAGTATCAAATGATTAATACCACATTTGATACCTCATGTGAGCAGCTGATGGATACAAAGCAGAATCCTGTGAGGCCGAGATTTAACTTTTAGCACGATAAAAAATTAACTACTTCATACTGTCTGTGTGGGGGAAAGAATGTTATTTACTCTCCTGAGATTTTCTTTATCAGGATGAATTGTGAATATGGACTTTCCACTTCAATTAATTTACAGAACATTAGGTCCTCAGCAGGGTAAAGAAGAAAATAACTACTTTAGCTTGTCTTTGTAAAATACCAAGCCCTTTAAACTCCATACCATGCCAAAATTCAAGGTATTGGGAACCTTGCAATATCATGCCCTTTACTTGCTGGGATGTGGAGCATGATACCTCAGTGCTGAAGACAAGTTGGTTTCTGAATGGCTCCAAAGGCAGCTGGCTGTCATACTTAAGCATCTAGGAGTCAGTTCATCTGCACTTTGGTCCTTAGCAGTAATTTCTGCACATGAAAGACATAAGTCGAATTTGTTGAGGATGTACTCTATCCCTCAGCAAGTTTATCAGGAGGCTGTTCAGCAAAATCTGGATGGGCTGGAGAGTTGGGTGGAGAGGAACTTCATGAGGTTCAATGCAAATGCATGAGGTTCTGCAAATGCAGAGTCCTACACCTGGAGAGGAATAACCACATGCATCAGTACAGGTTAAGGGCTGACCTGCTGAAGAAGTGCTCTGCAGAGAAGGACCTGGGTGTTCTGATGGACAATAGGTTAGTCGTGAGATGTCTGTGTGGCTGAGAAGGCCAATGGCAACGGGGGTACATTAAAAAGAATGTGACCAGCAGGTTATCCCCCCCACTCCTGTCTTGGTGAGGTCACATCTGGAGTACTGTGTGCAGTTCTGGGCTTCCTTGTTCAAGAAAGGCAGGGAACTTTTAAGGAAAGTCCACCAGAAGGCCACAAAGATGATGAGAGTCCCGGTGTATCTCCTTTCAGAGGAAAAGCTGAGAGCCCTGCGACCGTTCAGCCTAGAAAAGACAAGACTGAGCAAGGATCTTATCAATGTTTATGAAAGTCTAAAGCATGGATGTCGAGGATGGGGACAGGCTCTTAGTGTTGCCCAGAGACAGGACAAGGGGCAACATGCACAAACTGGAACACAGCACCGTTTCATGGAGAGCTCTGTCCTTGTATCTGTTATGCCTTACATGGAGCAGAATCACAGCTGAGGTCCTTAGTTTGGGCTATAATGCAGGTTTGACATCATCACTGTCTTATTCTCTAGGCTGAAGAGCAACACCCCCAGTGGGGCTGTTAAATATTACTATCTATGATGCATGTAGCCAGTAAACAGAAGAATGTTCACAATCCTTCCTCAACTACTTAAAAAAGCAAGAGATGAGCCCCTGAATGTCCTGGTTCTAAAACCGCTTTATCTGCTATTCAGTTTGAAGGTAAGAGTCAAGTATAACAATTATAACATGACTGAATGTGAGTTTTCTTTGTGAAAAGTGAACTCTATATTAGCAACCTCATTAACTGGATTTTTTTTTTGTTTTTTTTAAATAAGATCCTGCTTCTAGGACTAAAACATGTCTGATGCATGCAGGCACTTCTGTTTTCAGTGAAAACCCCTGTTAATATGGTACAAGCCCCCTTAAAATGCAGACATGCACTCGGCAAATTTGATAAGCCCTGAGATGAATTTAGACGCACAAAGATGGTGAAGAAACTTAATCCTTCCTACATAAGATAATGTTTAAACAAATCTATTTCATTCAATGAAACACCTGGGCAAGCTTATTTAATATAGTCTTTGCATTTAATTAGCTCAATTGAAGGGGCACCTGCCATATTTCAAACTATGATTATTTCCTTTCTTATTAATTATTTTAAGATCCTCAAATGAAATCTGGGAAGAGATGCAATTAAAAAAGAAAGGAGAAAAGAAAGAAGGGGGGAGTCTTAATTAATCTGAGCTACCACAAGTCATCTTTTTGGAATAGAGAAGATGGGATAAGGGACTGAAAACAAATAGTACTTTAAAAATCAGACTCTCAACATGAATAATGAGAATAGTCATTAAAACCTGAAAAGAGCTTGGTGTGAATGAATTGTTGCTAGGCATTAATATCAGAAACACACACTTTCATGCTAAACCATCATAAGGAGAAAAGTCAAAAATAGAAAAATAATTATGTGAAGTACTCAGTATGGTCAAAATTACTGGCAGAACTTGAGGAACTGTAAAATTATGATGTACCCAGAGAACAATATAGTCCACAGTCAGTGTCTCCATTCTTTCTCTCGTTCTGCTCTTGTGGGATTGGCATAAACAAAGCTATTCCATTTGAAAAGAATTTATTCCCTAATATATATCTGACAAACAATTTCACCAAGAGTGCTATATCTGCACAATCCAATTACCCTTACATTTACAAAATGAATATGAATACACAACTGGAACTGCAATAGGAAAAGGATGTGGACACTTTTATTCTAGATAGTAAACTTGCCAACTATAATAACATGAGCACAAGTAATTATATCATTGGTGTTTTCATTCAGCATCAATATTACTTGAAAGGGTGTTTGCAAATTAGCAATGTATGTAATTGTGTATTGGTATTGCCTAAATTTGCTCTGCTTGCCTGGGTACAAACAAGAGGAGAATTTGTGCCCATTTTTGGCAATTAAGTACTAGTCATATAGGGTTCTCCTGTTTAATCATTTAACATGACACTTTGCTCTCTGAACGGCTAAGTATGGTTTTGCAAAGATTATAACATGTGTACCTTAATCTTTACAAAAAAAAAAAAAAAAAAAAAAAAAAGCGCTCTTTAATATTAGTAACAGATTTCCCTTGTATTTTCATCTCTCTACGAAGCATATGTTCTACACTTCACTGATATGAAATCAATTCTTTCTGACAGAAACAGGTTTTTTTTTTTCCTTTTATTCCATCAAACAATTACAAACTTCAATTTCCAATCCAAGTGAATTCAGTTATCAGGTTGTACTACTGCTTCATCTAGTCAACAAATCAAGCTGCTTCATGCCATCATGAAACAAATTCAAAGCCAAATCTCACAGCTTAAGTAAGGCTTGCTTTTCCCTGGTTTTACAGGAGATATGAGGTTTATTTCACTTTTCTGAAGAAGTATGTTTTCTCTATCCTTTGTGTGTTTTTACTGTCTTTTTATTGCTATTAGTCAATAAAACTCTTCAAAAATACTCTCTTGGGCTCAATCTCGGCATTGAAAGCATGTGCTTTCTCTGGGAAATACTTAAAAATGATAGGAAATGCTCATGAAAGATGGGCAGTAATGAGGGGGAAAACATTTTCTCTCCCTTTTTTTTGTGTGTGTGTGTGTTCTTGTACCTGAAGATATTTTCACATTTGAACTAAAACATTGGTATTTATTTGTTGCAGAATGTTATTCAAACAATATATTCCCAGAGACTTCATGCTGGGTGAGGAGCCCTCTTGAAACTTATATTCATTCTCTTTTTCCTGTCTGCAAAATGGCATTGAGTTCCATACCTCAGTCCTTTCCCTTCCTCAAGCTATCTCTGAAGCACTATGACACAGTGTTCACACCTGAGCCTGACCTTTGAGATAAAAATGAGGAGAAGTTAAGGTTTCTAGTTCACAAGAGGTGAGAGATCAGTTACATTACAAGAGTTGTGGCTAAAAGATGTCATCCTGTAAACAGGTGCAATAGCCAATAACTGGTAATAACTTCTAAGTTTCATGGTAAAATGATCTCATCAGAACTGCATAGAACTTAGTCCAGCTAAATAACCACCCAGTAGCTGCTCAGTCATTAAACTCTTTATATTGTGTTTATCTTTCTCCTATTCTGTTTTTTGTTGTTGTTGTTGTTTTTTCTTTTTTTCATGTAGCACTGGCTTTTCCAGGTTAGAATCACAGCATCTTTTAAGTTGGAAGGGAACCTTTAAAGGTCATGCAGTCCAACTCTCCGTCAGCCCAGGATTGGCTTTCTGGGCTGTAAGGGCACACTGCTGGCTCATGCCCAGCTGCCATCTGCCAGTACCCCCAGTTCCTTTTCGGCAGGGCTGTGCTCTGACCTTATATCCCCCAGATTGTAGTGATAGCGAAGGTTGCCGCAACCCAGGTGCAAGACTTCGCAGTTGGCTTTGTGGAATCTCATAAGGTTCCCCTAGGCCCACTGCTGGAGCCTGTCCTGGTCTCTCAGAATGTCATTCCATCCCTCGAGTGTTGACTGCACCACACAGCTTGGAATCCTCTGCAAACTTGCTGAGGGTGCACTCAATCCCACTGTGAATGTCACTGATGAAGATATGAAAGAGCACTGGTCCCAGTACTGACTCCTGAGATTTACAAGCAGTAAGTGAAATTCTTTGCTTAACAACTGGGAGGTTTAATCTCAGCTAGCAGTAGGCAGGACAAAGGCCTGCAAGCCTGCAGCGGAGCAACTGAGGTTTGTAACCCAGGGCTCGGCCCCGCACCTCGCGCTCAGCCTGACGTGGAGAGGAGGGGGGCGGCCGCGGCGAGGCGGGAGGTTGACGGCGAGAGGCTCTAAAATGGGGGTGAAAGGGTGAGGAGGGGGAGGAGTGGAGGAACACCGAAAGGAGAAAAACGACGGGAGCGTGAATGAGCGAAGGGAGAAAGAGGAGCGAGCGGGAGCCGAGCGGAACGTCCCGGCCATGGCACGGCGGGCCGGGGGCCGCGGGGGGCACCGCCTGCTGCTGGGGCTGTGGCTGGTGCTGTGCGGGATGCGCGGCGGCAGCGCCCAGTACCCGCAATACTCCCGCGGGGCGGGCCGGCCCCTCAGCTGGGGCCCGGCGGCGGCCTGCAGCCCTCGCTGCCTGCATGGCGGGCTGTGCCTCGGCAACGGCACCTGCCTCTGCTCCAAGGGCTACGAGGGCGAGCTCTGCCAGCACGGTAACGGCGGGGCGGGGGGCGAGGGGCAGGGCGCGCGAGAGGTGGTGCGGCGGTGCTGTGGTAGGTCACGTTTTCCACGTGAAGTTTGCCTAAATGCCCTAGGCTTCTGCATCGGCTTGTTTTTTGTCGTTTTCTCTATGGACGCGTAAACTTCCCTGAGCAAGGAGAGGTGTTTTTTGAGGCTTAACTGCCGTCCATACGTGAGGAACATGAACTGATGTTTCTAGGTGGGATTAGTGAGACGCGTACTAAGAAGCCAAAAACGTGTGCAGAAGGCAGGTTGCTTTCTGCATCCCTTGCTTACTCAGGATGCATTGTGCTCGTAAAATCTCATTTCCCAGGTGTTACTGCCCAGCAGTCGCCGGCATGTCCCACTGCTGTGCCGGCAGGTGTGGAGCTGGGTTAGGTTTTAAAGCTTGTTCCCGTGGGTGTGCACAACACGGCTGAGTTCTGATCCATGTCTTGAGAAGTTTAACTATAGAGTTCTGTGGCTAAAACTCAGTAACCAGGAAAAGCTGCTTTGCCTTCGTCTGAAATGTAATTTTTTTCAAGCTTTGAAATGGGATGTGTGGCAGGTGCAGCAAATTGCATCTAACTGACTGTGTGTGTGTGTTGTGCTTTTTTTTTTTTTAAAGTGAATATCATGGTCTTGAAAGGGGCAAAAAAGAGGGTGATGTGTCTTACATTCACTGGCTCTTGAGAATACAGATAGAAAGGGGAAGATCTGTTCCATCATTTAAACAAACAAAAATTTAAAAAAGGACATTTTGGGGAAAGAAGTCTAATCTTTAAAATAGATGGTCTTGAAACTGTTGTTTAAATTTTTGATTGCAAGGTGAACGGACCCAATTAATATACACTGATCTTTGCTTAGTGCAGGTTTTAGAATAGTTTTAGACATGGAATTGTATATCATGGATGTAACGGAGGAAAAACATTGAGCGACACTTTTTGTAGGGCTCATTCTCTCTGGTTGAGTGAGGTGCTTAGAGAAGATTTTTACTACTTAGCTGTCTTGCTCCAAGTGGGATTGCAGAGACAGGCAAGGCTGTATGTAGAAGTTCTGGTGGAGATTCCACCTATGAGCTGTCCTTGGATCTCTGGACACAGGTATTGCAGAATACTTAAGGTGCTTCTAGCATAACTTTTATTCTGGTGAGCAGCTGCAGATCAGGTTCTTCCCTATAGATAGAGTCAAGCTTGTTCTGGGAAGGCAAAGAACCATTGCAGATATTTTGGCAAAGGGTAAAACTAACATAAGGAAAAGATGTGCAGTTTGTAGACTGTGGATTTCAGCATAGTATGTTTTCATCAGAGCTGTAGCCCTATGTTGAAATGCTTTCTGAAGCCTTATGGAGAGTCTTCAGTTCTATCCTATAAATATATCTAAGTACTTGGATGTCCAGATAGTCACAGTTAGTCGATAAGCATAGCATAGAGTCCCAGCACTGCATAATACACAATACTGTCTTTTTAGGATCTCATTGCTATTCTCTTGGTTTCTTTCCTGTTTCACACCAGTGATTCCTACTTGCTATGCTTTCTTCATACTAGTGATACTGAATTTAACTGTTTGATCTTCAGGACAGAGCCACTCTTTCTGTCTGTATGCAACTCCACAGTGATATTTTGATACTGCTGCCAATTGTGGGGACAAAAACAATCACAATAAACCTGTGAAATAACACAGAAATAGAATTTTCCTTAAATTGAGAGCTCTTCTGTGATATTTCTAATCAACTAAGTATCTGATAAAAAAGCTATGTAGTGCTGAGTGCTGAATGGTTCTATCATACATGTCTGTGTCCTTTATTTGTATGCAAGTACTCATTCTACAGTTATTAATATGAAAAATCCTCTACTACTCAACTGGATTTTGCCCTCACGCTGACACCAAGCAGTGGTTTTATTCAGTGCTCATCTTTTTTTCTTCCCACTGTTTCAGACTTCTCACTTATCCAGGCAAAGGATAAGGAAGTGTGATGGTGAGAATTCATCTCGCACCTGCAATTAATTCAGATGAGACTCTGAAACACATAGGATCCTAGAATTTGAGTGTGAATAAACAAATGTTTTCTCAGAAAGCCGATCTGATTGAGGGATGATTTAGGACTAGTAAAAGGAGGGCTGTGTGCTGAGTAATTTATTTGCAGTCAGACTGGACTTCCCTTGAATTCTGCTACATTGAGCTTACGCACATTTCTTCTTATCACCTCATTTGTCCCCTGCTATTTCTTGCCTTAAATTATCAAAAACTTCTATTACAGTCAAGCTGTATTCTTTTTACTTTTTAATACGACCACATCTTCTCTCTGTTCTGTCTACAATGCAAATTTTTCTTTAGTTTTGAGTCTTTAAGAGCTTCAGAATGATGCTTTCTGTGCAGGGTTACCCTGTGCGACATGGGATGGCAGAGCAAACGTATCTTAGGAAATGTGAAGACAAACTGTGCATTTGGTGACTGAAAGAATGCACGTTTCTTATGTATTTAAGCATTAGCTTCAGTAAGTTTCACCTACGTTTGCTATCTTTCTTATAGCAACATGTTATCCAAAATGCAAAAATGGTGGAGAGTGCCTGAGACCTGGAAAATGCCGATGTCCACCTGGCTATGGGGGCAGATACTGTCATAAGGGTGAGTAAAACACAAGTGTTGGCATGGAAAGGCTCAAAGTTTGAGAACAGATTAAATGCATTTGGGACTTCTCAAATTCAGACTGTAATGCACTTTGAAATAATGACCTTAATTCCCTAGACCTCTGACTTTACTGTCAAAAAATGCGTTGCCAAAGCATGGATGTTCAGCCTTTTGGCTTGCCTGGACCACATTCAGTGAGAAGGAATTGTCTTAGGCCACATATAAAATACATAGGTTGCTCTGAACATAATGCCTCCTATTTATTTTCAGGAAAACTACAGTAGGTTCAAAGAGCACAATCACAGTATTTGATAGGGCAAATTCTCAGCTACACAGTCACCACCATTAGCTATGCATTTTTGCATTTTGAAGAACAAAAGCTTGCATGCAGTGCTTGTAAAAATCTGCACCAGTGGAGATGAGCACCTGTTGCCACTGCTGAAACACCACCCATCACCTCACTGTGCTCACATCCACTGTTTGGTCTCCATAAATCTTCAGCAAATGCTGATGAATGTCGGTAGATGCCATTTTTTTTTTCACATGACAGAACTCAGTGACACACCTTTGCTTCATACACGCTTCCATGTCAGATGCCGTTTTGTCAGACTGGCCCTCTGCTGCCATCTGACACATGGCAACAAATTTAAGGGAACACTGGAAGGTTCACCCTCTTCTGCCATATCAGCAACATGACATTTCTGGTGTCATAGGCCAGCATAATAAAACAGGAGACATTACTTTTGGAACAGCCTTTATATGTAATATAGCTAATGTATAACAGCAAAAAAACATTCCATTTTTTTTACATTTTTTTAAAATTAAAACATAAAAAGAGAGCAACAAAATCATAAAACTAGTGAGATATTTGACCTTGTTTTTGTGAAACTAATGCATCAGTCTGGCTCAGTGGCAGTGGCTGCAATTCTTAGTGAGTTCTCAAGGCGTTTGTCAGAGATTTTTGATGGAATTTTACTCTTATTGTGCTTCATCCTTGAAACAGTTGTTCACAAACCTACGTACTGCCAAAAAAATGATGACATGAATATTGTGAAGCGAGGGATATTTCCTTCTGGTAAGAGAGATCTTATAAAGGTCTCATTAAAAAAAAGTAAAATAAAAAATGATCATATTTTTGAGTCAGATATCTGATTGCATGTCAGTATACTCCATTTGAAAAATTGCAGGTAATGTAGTTATGTTGACTGAAAATAGAGTTGGAGCTATAACAAAAAATTGATGATCTTAACAACAATCTTAAACCCTATTCTCAAATTCCTTTATGAAAACAGAAAGTATGATTGCATATCTTTTGCTCTTTACAGGATTGTGTTTAGCTAACGTATCAAACTGCATAGAATTATTTGCCATAACTTGAGCTGGCACTGCAGAGCACCCTCCCCATGTTCCCCTTTCAGCCCAGACAGTGCCAATCACACAGCGGTGTTTGGCTGTTGCTGAGCAGTGAGTGTGTGCCTGGGCTGGGCCACTCGACAGGGAAGAGCCACTGCCATGGTGGCATATGGGGCACGGGGTGGCTGCAGGGTGGGCTGGGCCACATGAGTGGGACATGCCTGAACTAGAGGGTCTGTGTGCTTGATAATGGTATGCAGTGTCTGTACTGAAAGTTATTGGGAGAATTTGAGATAATTTTGACTCTTGTAAATACAGTGTTGATGTGTTATGTGATATTAAATGATTTAAATTCTGTTCAGTGATATAGCAGACTTCCTGAATAATCAGGTTTGAATAGATGGATATTAATGTGTTAGGTAGCTGAAACTGGTGTAGCATCTGTAAGATGGCAGTATTGAGGGCAAGCTGCTAAAGATACACATAGCAAGGTCTTGGTGATAGTGGAAGATATAAAGTGATAGTGATAGTGAGGAGTTATAAAGACCAATTTTTATGGTTTTGTGAAGCCTAATATATGCATGGGTTGGAAAGGGCAATCCAGGAAACGTTGCTAAGTTAGGAACTTATAAGACTATTGATGATAATTCTTGAGTTCTAGGATAAAGGGGGAAGCGAACTTGAAACAGTTTGAGGGGAAACCGGTGTAGTAAGCAAGATATTCCAGAAAGTGAAGAAGAAATCATTTTTCTTTCAGCAAAAAAAGCCTGTGACTCTTAGAAACTTACCATCAGTTCTCGGTGAAGAGGCACTTTTAAATTATGGAATCATAGAATTGTACAGATTGGAAGGGACCTCTGAAAATCATTGAGTCCAACCTCCAGATTAGTTGGGCTGTTGCTAAGGACTTGATGAGCATTCCTTCCAACCATGGTCAGAGCAGCTGGAAGCACCTTGCTGGAGTCTCTGTTTATTCTTGATATTTATCCTGTGGGCATTTGCTTTATCTCCTTCCTAATGTGAAATAGCTACAAGAGTTTACATGGAGTGCAACCTCTTGGAGACTTGAGAAGGAACTTGACTAGATTTTGCAGCTCTGAAATCCTGTTGGGCTGTCTGTAGGATTTGGTGTATTTTATGAAGAGAGTTTGACCTGAGCATACCTGGCAGGATAATATCTACATTTGCAGAACCTCAAACTATAGCTCTGGGATATTAATGAGATTGAATGGCAATGCAAATGCCACTGATAATACATTGATATAAAAATTGTTAATATAATCTTCATCAGGAGACACTACTTTGTAACACAGTACTGTGTAATGCATTGAGAAATAACCTTTTGTTTTGAGTGGACTTAGCAGTACCAACAGTGATGAGGTATACTGGAACATGGTCAAGTTCATTTTCTAGCAAAAGACTTCAAATACTCTTTTTTATTTCTTAAAAGCCAACTGAAAGTGTAGGTCGGTGGGATCTGTGTAGCAGGGAGAACTTCACCTTTTCAGAGTAATCTGAATCAGAAGGAAGATGATAGGTTCTTAAACAGAGAAAGTAGAATATGGATTTAGTTTGTGCTCGTGCTATAGGCTAGATTTGGATCTCTACCTGAGCAAATGTACTACAGTTTCTGGTGGTCTTGCTGTGAGGCAAAGGATGTGATGAAATATGATGGCTTGTAGCTTGTGCAAACTTGCTGTGAAGTGCAGTGTGTTATTAAAAACAGTAACTTATACTGTATGATAGAGGAACGTGAAACAGGCTCTGAAGAGCTTTTCTGGTTATACTGGAGTTGATTTGTTGCCCTTGCAGTTCAGCATTTGTACCAGAAATCTGTTAGCTGAATTCATGCTCATAACTTGTGGTAGAAGAAAGATTTAAACTTAAGTGTGAAGTATTGAGCAGACATTCTGACTGTTCATTGTTAAAATGAAGGATAGTTGTTTCTTTTCCATAAAGTGAAAAAGTTGTATATATTTACATTTATTCTTGTGAAAAGATGCATTTGATTGTAAAGAACAGCAATTATGCCATGTTTCAGAGGCAATATTGCAGTCCACAGTTGATATTAATCATATGTCTGGCATAAATAATGCTTAATTAAGCCTTCAGGGCTTTGATATGTAGAACAATTCTGAAATGAGGAGGCTTACTTAGTTGGCCTTTAGTAAAGCACCACTTGACTGAAGCATAGTCATAGTTTCATTTGTCAAAGTAATAATCCCCTTCTTCTTCCTCTTGTTATATGTAGGAACTGGCAGAAAATTAAATACGTGAATCCTAGACTACATATTACTGACTTATCAGCTCTGATTTGGCTAGATTGATAAGAATACATGTCAGTAGTTGCTGTGATGTAGCTGCTCAGCTGTTGGTTTACAGTTGTTTTTTTGTTTGCTTTTTTTGGGGGGGGCGGTTGTGGCACCATGATAATCATGCTTGTTAGCACCCTCAGTACTCTTATGAGGCCAACAAACTCATGCTTAATTCTAACTACGTTTTGAGTTGGCATGTGCTGACATGGTTCTGTCACCCTTGCTCATTCCTGATGATGTGCCTTGCAGTGAATAGTCAAACTTGTAGTCGTTACAGATGTGATGAAATAAGTAATTGACATACAGGTAATTACTCAGTTACCTGTGCTGCTCCTGAATGTACTGTGCATGCTGTTTCTCTGCAGTAAGCTGTGAAGGAGGCTGTCAAAATGGCGGGGAATGCATCTCTGTCAATGGGGTTGTGAAGTGCCTTTGTGCTTCTGGCTGGACAGGATCAAGGTGCCAGGAAGGTGAGTACTGCTTCATCTTTACCACAGCTGATTGAAGTGCTGACAGTCCCTAAACATTGTAAGTCCTGATGGCAGCCTAATGAGACTCAAGTAGTAAAAACAAAATTTGCTGGATAGATCACTGAAGTAGTTTCAAGTTTTTTTTTGTCTCAGGATATATCAATAAAAATGTAACAGCAGTAACAAAAACATTTTAAAAGGATTAAGAGGCTAATAACTATGGAAGTGTCACTACATTATGACAGAATCAAAGAACCTGCATTACTGGTATGTATTCAGAAAAAATACTGTCAAGTTATTCCACATTAAAGTGTGCATATGTTAACATTTAAACTTAAATACTTTGTATATGTATATTTTCTTTTTCCTTTTTTTAAATTAAAAAAAAATTTTTTTTTTGTTTCCCTGGTCCTGGAGATGCCTTTGGAGTAATACTAGTTGAGCATCTGACCTGGAATAAAATGTATTTTGCCATTTTGATTTGTATCATTCTGAATATTTCATTCTGTCAGGATTCTTTTGTATCAGTTTTATAAATCCTGTTCTCTTTCCCATTCTTTTCTTCTAGCAATTTGCCCTCAAGGTTGCCGGAATAATGGAGCTTGTGTGGCTCCTGGGATTTGTAGCTGTCCAGCTGGATGGGTCGGTGGAGCATGTCACTTAGGTAAATAACTTCTGACATTTTTCTTGTATCCCTTCTCTACTTGTTTGATTTATACAGTACAGTGTTCAAATCTTCAGTGCCTAACAAAGCTGCTAGAAGTGTCTTAGAACAGTAAATGAGAAGTTCTTCTGCATACTGGGGATCTTATGTATATGTGTCAGGAATAGATAGCTTTTTACCTTGGTCAGAAAAACATAACTTTTTCACTTCAACTGACTTCAAATTCAGATCTCATTTGTTGCCAAATTCATTACTTTGAAAACACTGTATTTCTGAAATATTTACTGTAAACTGAGGTTCCAGTCTAAAGAACCAAAGAACAGCCATTATAGAAATGCTATTACTATTGATATTGTTTAGAAACTTCAGTAAATTTTACAGATGTGGAGAACTGAAACTTACTTTTCACTTTGAAGATAAATTGGGAGAATCAGCTCTAGGTGTTTTTAAAAAAGCAAGAGAAAGTTTTCTGTACTCAAAATTCCTACTGAGCAAGTACTTGCCTTTCAGAAAACTTTGATTCACAAAAGCAGATGAAGGTTATAAAATCTGCTCAGAGCTGCATGGCCCTGTGTGCCTGTAACAGTGCTGCCCTGATGCCAAAGGTAATAGTCCTGAGGCTGAAAAAAGGAGAGCTTTTTGTTTGCTTTCTGGGATGCTGAGAGATAACTCACTTAAATGTTGCTTTTGACCTGGATATGGTAGGTGCAAGGTCTCTGGTTTAAATCCTCCTGCATATGTAATATTTGTGTGATTCAAGGAGTGCAGATTTGCTAGTATTAGCTCTTCTGCAATATGTATGTTGTCCAACAAATAATAACAAACAAATGTTCCCATTTGATTGGGAAAATGCTTATTCTTTGTATTCAACAGTGTATTGAGATAGAGGGTGATGTTAAAAGGTAAGTATGGGATGTAGAAATTGCAGAATGCCTGCTTCCACTCCCTGCACCAGCAATAACGGTAGAAGTACTCAGGTTCTGAATATCAAAATAACAACCGTGCCTGAATTAACTAAATCTTTTTCCGATTTGACTTCTCTTAGCAAAGGTGCTTACAAGAAAATTGCAGCCCTCTTGTGTGTTATCTTGACTGCTGTATGACAAGAGGGTGTGCTTATGGCTGTGCCTGCTTAGTTGACCACTGCCTTTCTGGTCCTCCACTCCTCCTAAGGAAGGATGGCAATGTGTAAGCAGTACCTAGTGCATAGAAACTGTTTGCATGTGGATCTGTGGATCCAAAAACTGCCTTGAAGAAGTTTCAGCAGAAATTTTTATTGCTCCTTGTAGAAGAAATGCTAAATCAGGGCTTGAACTAGTGATCGAGCACCTGGTGTGAAGGCAGGGCCATCCCAGGGGGGCTCTGATGCATGCACCTAAGTAACTGGTGGGGTGGAGCCAGGATCCACCCCAGACCTCATTTAAGGTTTGGCAGTGGAGGCAAAAGTATCTCTCACTGGAGATCTTTGTGTACCTGATGCCTTCCAAGGGTAAGCAGATTTTTTTTTTTCCTTCTTTTCTTTGTTTTTGTATCCATGGCTGCTTCGTTTGAGCTTGTTTTCACTTGCTGCAGCCCAGGACTTTGCTACTCTGCTGTTATTGCTGCGCTTTCCATCACATTATAGTTTTACATTCCCTCACTCTCATGGAGACATCCATCTAAAAGGCAGTCTGAACTTTAAAGAACAACAGAAATGATGGTATTTCAAATGGGGAATGGAGCACAAATAAGACTAGATGTACTGTGGCTGTATTCCAGTGAAGGCCATGATGCTATAAATTGAGAAGCATTCCTTTTGGTTCTTCCATTGTGCTTTTATTTATGCTGTCCCAACATGGTCCACCAGGGAACAATTGTGTTAGTACAGTAAGACGAAGAAAAATGATCATGTGTTGTGCAGAAGATGTATTGTGTGTCTGGTATCTCATTTCAGCTGTATGTAAACTACCTTGTCAACATGGAGGAAAATGCATAGCTCCGAACGTGTGCAGATGTCGACTGCCCTACTCTGGTCTACAGTGCACAAAGAAAAGAAAGGAATGAAACAGCTTCAGCAAAGATAAGCTGTAATTTCTTGTAACTCTTCATGCAGAGATAAAATCTGAGGGAAGAGATAGGGAGGAACTTAAGTGGTAATTAGTTGAAGTCAGGTAGCTTTTTGTCTTTAGTATTCTGAGTAAATTCATTTCTCTATGGAAAGAGAAGTATTGCTGATAGTAATAAAGCTGTTAAAAATATCCAACTGTGTGTAGTGTATGATGCACTCTACTGTATGTGTAGTATATGTTTTTCTGCTGTTCTCACTTTTCTTCGTAAGCAGAGCTATTATGTCGTGGTTGATAGAGCTGAACTTGAAGTAAAACTTACTCTTCCAATAAAATACTTCAGATCGGATGTGTGCTCTTCTATTTGATTATTTATTTTTCAGACTGGAATTGTGGTGTTTTATTAGCAATGTGCTTTTTCAAAAAGCACGTGAAACAAAACCTCCTTAATTCAGATTATAAGAAGGGGTTGTTAGTGCAAGTATAACTTACTTTAGTTAAGATGACACAGTTGAAAAAGAAGCATGAAGTTTGCTGATGTTTCAGAAAGATGCAAACTGCAAGGCATCTTATAAAAATCCTGATTATTGATTTGTGTATACTTCCTGCCCCTCACTACAATCAGATTTGATCTTCATCAGTTAAGCTTTATTTAAAAAAAAAAAAAAAAAAAAAAAAAAATACACATTAAGACAGTTCTACTGTTACCTTCTAAAAGCTTAATCCATGCTAATACCCTAAAAGAGTCCTTATCTTGACCACTCTTACAACTGTAGTATCTGATCATTTCTCTGCTTCCAATTTATTTCTTTTCCTTATCCAAGTAAGATAGGGGAAGTCTTTATCTTCCTTACAGAGATGTAGGCATTGATGATTCACGTTCAAGATTGTGTCTGCAGGAGCAACATAATGGGGATCTATTGGCCTGCAGTGAGGATGAGCCCTTCTTGCTGCACATCACCTGCATAGAGGATGCTGAGGCTTCCCTCCTGGGCATTTTGGCCTCATTTGGGTTTTGCAAAACCAAAAAGCCTTCTGAGAAGATTGCAGATCTGATTGAGACTTCAACAACCACTGTGCTGTGTTTTGTCTGTCCTATTTCTTGAAAGCTACAGCACAGGAAAGCTTTGCCAAAACACGCAAGTTGAACCAGGCCAAACATGGTATCCCTGTCCAAGGGAAAATGAAGGCTGCATTTTTCCAGGGATAACAAACTGACAAACATTGACTGGAAATAAAAGAAATGGGGCATTCATGTTTACCAAACTTGTCTAGAACAGAAACAAAGCATAGTGAAGACAGATGGAAGACATTAAATGGTATATTTATAAGGCTGCTATTTTCTTTTATGAAGTAGTTGCTGCTCTGTGTAGTTGAGAAGCCTTTCTCCACCCTTGCTTCAGAGGCTGTTGTAACTAGTTCACTTGAAACCTGCTAGATGCTTTTCTTATGGATGATTTGCTGCCGTGAACGTGGGACAGAACGAGAGGAATGTATTTTTTTGGTGCTTTTACTGTGATGCACTGAATGTTTCAGACATGCTGGTTAAAAAAAAAAAAAAAGTGGTTTTCACAGATGGAACAAGATGACTTCATCAATACTACTTGAAGAGGTTTTATGACAGTGAAATTCTGTATCTGTATCACAGCTTGCTATGATAATCAAGCAAAACTTTAGTAATTCAGAAGTGAAGCTGAATACCTTAGATGAAATGCTAGTTGCAGGGCAGTCAATGAAAGAAATAAATGGCATCAGCCCCAAGATTTCAGAGAAAGTGAGTAGAAATATGTAAATGTAAAGATATCTCAGCATTGTTCTTGGAAAGCCTGACTATCAGTAGAGAAGCCAAACGTGAGAGTAGTAATTAGAACCTAAGAGACATATTATAGGCATATACCACAAAGGCCTATGAAGCAGACCTGTAATTGGTGTGTCTGAGCAGGTGAGAACAACTGCTAATTTAAATAGTTACCTTTTTAGAAATAGTTAAAATGGATAAAGCAGTAATTTGATGAACACATCAGAAGTGATGGCATATTTTAGAAACGGCTTGGATGCAGCACCATCTACTGGCTGAAGAGTTTGCTGTGTTGTTTTTTTTTTTTCCTGTTTTTAAGAAAATCCACTTAAATCTGCACAATATTTTTAGTAAATGTCCTCGTTATTTCAAAGTCGAGCATAATCATAATGTATTATAAATGAGATCCAAATGATTGTTTCCAGAGTTGCACATAAATCTACTTAAAGAGCTGTCAGTGTTTATTCTCTTTTGTTTGTTTCTCCATTCCCTTCCACTCGCTGGAAGGCTGAACATGCTTGCCAGTTACAGCACGCTGTTTTGGGGGCTAGATGTATCTTCCAATGAAAAGGTAATTTTGCATACAGAACAAGTTATTTTTTTTATTAGAGCTAAGCATACCACCTTGTATGGATGTTTTGATTCTTATTAAAATGACTGAGAAAATTGTAAGGAAGGTGCATTGGTTGTATTTCTATTATTCTGTCATTTTAAAGGTACACATGGAAGGGTTTGTTTCTTATGTAATGTATAATTTACCATCTAAATTTTATATTCCACAATCAGTGGTTGTACCAAGAATGGAGTTACTTGGTTCACTGCAATCAAATATTTTTTTTCTAAACTGAGCTGTGATGAGAAGTTGAATAAATTAACACAACTATGCCACGTGCTGCCCTCTTAGAAGAGAAACAGCATAAATCTCTTCAGTCATTGAAAACCTCTTCTAACCTACATGATTCTGTATGTGTACCCTGGTGTTAATGCTTAACTGAGAATTTAAACATTGTATTTTCTCATTTGGGCAATAGATATTCTATTTGATAAGAAGGTAAAGCTTTTATACTCATATACTACCATTTGCATTGGTTACTCTTCAAGGGTTTGCTTTTGTTAGATGGAAATGCAAGCTCACTTTCTGTCCTCAGCTATAATAATATTAATGCCTGTAAAAAGAGTGAAAATTTCAAATGTGACCCACTTCATTTTATTTTTTTAATTTTGAAATCTTGGTTAATATGAACATAGATGTAGGAAGGTAAGTCCTTGCAAGGTCTGTAGTTTCTTCTGTGATATAAGTGACTACTTCCTTCAAAAATACTCATTAAACAGCATTTTAAAGATCATGGGCAATGTTTAATGTGCTCTTAGGAAAGGAACTTCTCCTGCCTGCTGAGCAATTTTGGTAGAGTTAGCAGACATACGTAGTTACCTTCAGTATATAAGGAAATCATGCAACAAAATTCAGTGAATGATATTCTTGTACACCGTATTGACTCAGTTTACCTTCTGCTGCTCCACATTTTCTCTGCCAACTGACATCTGATGCTGTTCATACTGATGGAAAAACTTTGTATGTACACTACAACAATGATTTACTTACATGAAAACCTTTTCCTATTAATGCAGCCTTTCCAATCTGCTGAGAATCAGCGTAAGAGATTTCAGCTTGGCACTAGTTACCCTGCAGCAGACCCTGTCATCCCCCCATTCCAAGCCCCCAAACTCTTTTTGGCCTACCTTGTGACTGTGCTATGCAAGTTTAGAACTTTTTTTTTTGTTTTCTAAACCAGTGTATATAAACTCTGCAACTTCTGCTGACTAAGTTTCTGTAAAACTGAGCAGCATTACTGCTTTGTTTCAATATGCTTTCTAGTTACATTCAGTAAATACTATTTCATGTATGACAGACTGTAATAACAGGGAAATTTTGAAGTATGTGTCCTTATGTACTAGTAATTTTCCTGCTCTGTGTGCTTAAAGGAACATAGCATAGATTGGCACCAAGCTTTTTACTAATGTAGCAAAAGTCTGGATGTGCTTTTCTTCACTCAGCTTGCATTTGGAAGACGTAAAAGAAGTTATTTCTGCCTTTAGCAACAAGGAAAGTCAGTGGGAAATACTAGAAGTTATTAATTAGAACCCTTTATTCAGCCTGAAATCCTAGAAGGGCATTTGTATTGGTTCAGTTTTGTGAACAGAAGGTTGCACAGTCATTAACCAAAATGCTGTTCCTGGCACCTCATCGTTGAGAGCACCACCTCTGTAGCTAAATGATGCATGGAGTGGGGGCTGTTACAAAATGAGCTTATGCAATATCAGCATGCCCACGTTTAGAAAATATTGTGTATTCAAGTCTTCAGCTTGAGGCATCAGTTCCAGTAGCTAGTCAGGTTTTGTTCATAGAGATCTTTGTGAGCTGTGAGAAAGGAAACAGTTCAAGTGAAGCAGGTTTTAAATAATAGAGCAGTTCCCAGCCACCTGGACGCTGGATTAAAAATAAAAGCATGGAGCCACTGAAACTTACAATGCAAGTGGAAGACTGAAAACATTTTTGAAATATGCACCAGGCACTTAGAAATTATCATTCTGAAATGGTGCTGAGCTCTGAAAATGCTAATTTACTTTGCAGAATGGATTAAGAGGGCTATGGAAAGGTGAGAAATGTAAGCTCAGAGAGCTCTTACAACCATGAGTGGCAGTTGGCATCCCATAGTGGCAGAAAATAGCAAGAGGAACAGGATTTTCTTTCTATTCAGAATTAGTGCATATAAATGGGATATGGTTCATGAGATTAAAAATAATGAGGTTTATTTTTTTTGTAAGAAAAACAACTCACAGCCCTAGATGGTAAATTCACATGCTTAGCTTAAAGGGAGTTTTATTACCAGAACTCATTTGCTGAAGGAGAGGCAGAAGGAAGAAGGAAGCATAGAGTAAACTGGAATTTCATTTGTTCCAAAACTGTCTTGCTGCTGGTTGGTGATAACAATTGGTTGGAGCAATAGGTAATAGAAAAAGCACCCATATGGATTGCTTGCAAATACTTTCTGAGAAGATGTAAACAGATGTCATGATGTGCAGCAAACTCCCACTGTTACCAGCTCTTATTTTAAGGTTCAGCACAAGATCTCTCTGGGTCAAACACTGTCACATTTCTCTAAGAAACATTATTTTCTCACCTTTCCAAATGCTGTTTCAAAATAGGAGCATAAAAGAGTCTTACAGACACAGCAGTCATTCTGTAATCACATGCACACATGTGAGTATAAATAATGAAGAAGAGTCAGAGTCTGGCTGCTGGATACAAAGGCCTGCCACAGATAAACTGGAAGTAGTCTGCTGCTGGTTGACTGTTAATGAGCCATATGGCCCTGCCTGCACTACTACTGAAGTCTTGTTTTAGGCTGCCCCTCCTTCCTCACTACTACACAAAAGAAAACAAAGTTAAAAACAAACAAACAAACAAACAAAAAACCTATGCTTTTCCTTCTATATGCTTCCAAATAATACATATATGAACAATGTTTAAAAACAGAATGTGCAATTCCCAAATGATTGTGTGCCATCTACTTTCATAGAGGTGCTCAGCAGATATTGCAATCTTGCTCACACGCAGTATAGTTGACTACATTAACAGACTGCGGAATTCTGGGTTTGCATGATGCATGAAATCTCTCCATCTGGTGAAGATTCAGAGGCTCTGAGGTAGCTGAGAATTGTAGAAACGTGCATGTTACAATGACTACAAGTTTGTTGTACTGAAGCTTTTCAAAAATTCACAACTAACATGATTTTTTTTTTAAATACTCTGAATATTTTCCTCATTTAAATTAGATCTGGGAATGCCTTCAAATTTCTTGCTATTTTCAAGTGTCACAGACCCATGCAGCGTTTAATTGATATACTTCCTTTCTTCAATTACGATGTCTTTGTACCTTGGAAGGAAAAATAAGTAAATATAATAGATGGACTTCTTTAAGAAACAATTTTAATGAATTTCTGCTTTCCTGACATGGAGAAATACAACATGAAGTTCTGGTTGTGCATAAAGCTTGCTCATTTATTTGACAAAGAAAATATGCCCATTTTGTCAGTGAGAGGTATAGCACTGCCCGACTGATCAGCAAGGTATTTTATGGAGTAAGAAAAAAATGCTGATGCTTTGAAGGATGTATTTATGCAAATACTTAAGACTAAATTATTTCATTTGTTATGATGTGTTTTGGAAATCCATGCCACAAACATTACAGTTTTATCTTTACAGTGATCATGATGTATAGCTTTATATTTTCAAGGAACATAGGAGCAGTCATTTACTGTTCTGATTTCTTACACATATTTACTCCTTTGGCAAATTATCTGACATCTAACCAGAGATGTTAATGGCATTGTATATTGTACATGATAAAGAAATTTAAAAAAAAAGAAAAAAAAAGATATGAGCTGGGAGAAATCAATGCTTGGATGAAAGTAAAAATCTGTTGCTGTTTTCCCTGTACTTAAACTGCTTCCCACTAAAAAATACCTGCATTGCTAGAAGTCACAGTATAGATTTTACATTAAAAGACTCTGGCAAAGTACTAAAAAGAAAAAAAATAGGAAATATAGATTACATTGTTTTGGTTGTTGCAGGAGACCGAAGAGCTGAATAGTTTCTAAAAGAAAACAGTGCAAGCATGAGCAGTGCCATGTAATTAAAGATGAATGCAGAGGAATGGTACCAGCAAGCAGTGCAAAAATTAGGTATGTTCCAGCTCTTTGAAGTTAATTCTGCATCATAAAAGTATTAAAATCTGCTGGAATTAAAAGGAAAATCATAGATGATGCAGACAGATGTGGAATGCTTTCTACTTCAGAAGTCCCAAAACAGTTGTAATAACACTTAATTGAATAACTTTCAGAAAAAATAGTCAGTGCCCAAACAAAGGAATCTGACAAAGCAGAGAAATGGTCGTTGTTCACTACCATGCAAAAAATGTCTATGCCCGAAGTTACACTTGGCAACAATAAATGTTTGCATGAAAGGAGGACACACTGAGTGACTGTGTAGGCAGTAGGTAGATAAAAAAATATTAGGGCTTGACCTGACACCGTCTGAGAAAATCAACAGTGGGATACTCCTTCCCAAAATGGCTATGCTTTAGACAAGAGTTATGGTTGAAGTCATTTCCAAAATGGCTCCACTAGGAAAAGAAACAACTTAATTAAAAACAAAGGAAATTTACCTCAGGTGTTGGGAAAAATTGTCAAAAGTACTGGAATGACTAAAATAATAGAATAAGTCAGGATTTTTAGGACTTTTCCCTCACTGGAGACTGAAATGAAGAAGTAAGACAAAACACTCCTGGTGTATTTGGTGTTGCTTTTCTGGACAGGTGGACTAAATAATGGCTTCCAAATTGCCACATCTATAATGGCATCTTGACACTGCAGTTACCTGAACTTTCTTCCCACAGAGGACTCCAGTATAACCAGGACGGCAGGAGCACACATTAGGTGACACACACTTGCCTCCAAACAGGCACTTCTGATTGCACACAGCTAGATCAAGAGACAGGGATATGTGGCTTTAGTTATCTAACAATTCAGTGAAGGAAGCTTGTGGTCCTGTGGAACTAACAATACTCTTGCCAAGCCCATCTCCATATACAAAGATGCAGACATAAAACGGGAACGTGCTGACTATATATAATAATAAAGGAATAAATGAGATAGAGAGAGGGACAAGAGTAAGGTGTGTTTAAAAGTAGTACATAGCAATGGTCTCTCAGGGCTACTGCAGCAGCATATCATCTATCCATTTGCATGCGTGGTCCGTGACTATCTTTTTATTCTAGAGAGTTTCAGAATGAGTACAGAAATCTGTACTCTGTCCTGCCTTTAACGCAGATTTCTGTTAAAATAAACCAAAGGACAGGATTTGCAGGTATTGTGCATTTCTGAAGCATTCTAAACTGTGCAGAAATAAAAAGTTTACATTGTAGACCACATCATTCTTACGTGTTTGACACTGGATTCCTTCCCACTGTGGAGGACAATGACAAGTACTGGGTCCAATGCACTCTCCACCATTCTTACATTCCTGAAGACAGACTGCTGCACAAAAATCATCATCACAAGGTTCAGTTATATCTCAAGTGATTATTTTTTATTTACATTTGAGGATGCTCACTAATTGTTGACTGCTTTCTACACAAAATAGTCACATCATCTTCACTAAAACCCTAAGATCAACAGAATATTAGACAGAACCAGAAACAAAAAGGCCTGCACTCAGTGTATGCATTGAGATTTCTGATACAACGCAGTCAGCTACAAAAGCCTGAAATATTAAGTCAATGCCACTACACCATTTTGTTGTTTTTTTTTCCAAGTTTACCTTTCCAAAATCCAAACCTCAGGGAAAGATCTTTCTGTCTGTTATGCAGCTTAACTCACAGAGAATCAACTCGTGAATGTTTGATCTTAAAGTATTTTCTATTTCCGCTTTTCTGCACATTCTGTTTAAATCATTCTCTAAAACACTACTATTTCTCATTGGTTAACAGATTTTATAATAATGAAATCTCTTTTCCATAGAGTCCAAAAATATCTAATCCTTGTAAATATGGGTGATTTTTTATTTATTTTTTTTTTTTTCAGTATGCCTTTCCAATAATTACAGAAAATAACATAGGGAGAACTGTTTTTCATCCATGCCATGAGAGACCTCGTTGTCTGTACCAGTATCTGAGCCTCAGGTGTGCTGATATGACAGACACTTAAGTTTTATCTACTGTATTTCTACCATCCATACTCACGCTGATTTTCACACAAACTGTGCCTTTATCCAAGCTGCCACATTTTATTTACATGCCATCTATAACTTCATCAAGATACAGCACAATCCACAGCTGTGCTTCCATCACAGTCCTATTTTTATCTTTCCTAGAGGATTTATGCCTATTGCATTTTCTATTTCCAATCATTTCCCACTGTTTCCACAGCTATCCAATGTTTCACTGTAGATATTTTTCTGTGATATCTTTTTTTTATGTCCTATAGTACAAACTGAAATTCTTTCTGTTCACTGACCCAGTTCTTTGCAGCTGTATGTATTCAAAAATACAGATGCATCTTGTTTAGACAAGAGTGGAGAAAGAAACAGAAGTATATGTCATTCAACAATTAAAAGGATATTTTGGTCTCATGATTTATCCTGAGCTGCGTAGTATTAGTTCTCCATTCTACATTTTGCTGCCAAGTTACAGATCACTATTTGTCAATGTGTGTATATTTAGGAGTTCTTTGGCAATAACTTCATATTATCTGTTGTCAGAGCTGTCCTTTAGCCATACATTACTTTTAGGGCATGGTTCTCCTGTTAACTGCATGATACTTACGTGTGTTACATTTTTTTCCACTCCACCCTGAAGGACAAGAGCACACATTGGGCCCTACACACCTTCCTCCATTCATGCACCTTGGCTCACAGACACCTTAAATTAAGAAACATTTGCTGTTAAATACTTCTTAATGGTTTACAGAGCAATTTATTAATTACTTTCATATTCTGGAAGGATTTTAACACTAGCTTACTTTTTTCACATCTTCTGCCTGTATAACCATCAGGACAAGTACAAATGTTGTTTCTCATACAGTGGCCACCATTCTTGCAAGGCGGCCTGCAGACAGCTAAAAGATATAAAGGAGAACGGCTGCTGTTTGCTTTTTGTTTGCAACATACTTCCAGGAAATTAGTGCAACACTAAAATCCTGATAGTGCCAAACATTGATATAAACTACCAAGCCTGTCTATTAAAAGTCATATTAGTGGATTTACTACATCAGTATCAAATACAGAATAAGATAAGAATATGTCAAGGTTGGCAGTGTATGTGTATGTGTATGTGTATACAAGTGACCAGACTATATAATATATGAAGCAGCTGGTCAAGTGGCTGAACACTGCTCAAGAGTTGAGTGCTAGAGAGAATGTGAATTTTTAGTATCTCTTCTTGAACACTGACTGAATCAGCCATAAAAGCTTTACATATATATGTTTGTACACTACTTCTCTGAAGCTTAACAATGCTTTCTTACTGATTACCTCATAACAACAGGAAGAGAAAGAAAAAAAAAGATTACCATTCTGACATTGGGTTCCATAAAATCCATGTGGACAGAGGCATACACCTGGTTTAGTACAGGAGCCACCATTGAGACATACAGGGTCACACATCGCTGCACAAACGGTGAAGAAAAGTGAGAACCATGACAACAAAATAAAATCCATAAAATATCTACTTCTGTTGCAAGGATTGTGATTAAATGCCTCGCATGAGTTCACATTATGCCGTTCACTTAAAATCTCTACCCAAAAATTTGAGATCTATATTATGGAACTGCTACTTGGCATCAGAACTAGCATGCAGAAACAAGAAGGGGTGTGGGGGCACGCCAGCATTAAGCAGCCACCCAATGCTGCTGTCTGAGTAACATGGTTACAAATTTCAGATTATGAGAGGCCTCCCAGGAATGTAGTAGAACTGTAGGAGTCCCTGTTACCTGTACTGCACGTTGGTCCGTACCATCCAGATCTACACTGGCAGATGTCTGGAGTGAGACATTCACCACCATTTTCACAGTGCCTGTTGCAAATCACTACCATCCATCAAAGAGGGAAGAAAAATATGTTACAGAAAATCCTTCATCCATTTTTCAGTTCTTTCCCAGATATTAATACTGGAAATTAGGCACAATTTCACTAGAGGAGTACATCAGATATTTAAATTATAACTTGCTTTGTTCCCAAAGAACAGGAAGAATTTTCTGTATTTTTTGCTTATGATTTTTTACTTACTTGTATCACATCTTGGTCCTACAAAACCATAGGGGCAGGTACAGAGATTTCCGGCCAAGCATGTGCCTCCATTTTTACAGGGTGGTTTACAGTGCGCTGTGAAAATAGAATTCAGTTGTTCAAGAAAGCACATCTAAAAAGATGTGTGTATTGGTTAAGCTTTAGCAAAAGGACACGGTTAGTAATTGACAGCGGGGAAAGAACTGGAAATAAAATGAAGTAACGTGTTATGCCTTTTTACAAGAACAAACAAGAACTGAATTTCAACAGAGCACACAGAGTTCCACCATTGGTGGCCTACCCCAGAGAATGAAAATGTGAGACAATTTCCAGACAGGACTGCAGTCCTCCAGCTTTTCAGGAACGTTCAGCTTAGAGGCAGATAGAGTTACAAGTGAACTCTGTTTGCTGGGAAAGTTACCCTGGCCACTATCTTTACATAATTTCACGTTATCAGAATTACTGCAGGAAAATCTGTGCTTATCTGTATCTTTATTATTATACAGGTGTAAGGAAGCACTCACCATAAATCCACCTGAAAAGACTGTGGAAGCCTACAAATTAGATGTGACTGGCACTACAGTTAAATCAGTCAGTCATTTTGGGTCAGCACACAAACAGTCCAAACCTATCCACAGGAGGGGTCATGGCAGCAGGGTCTTTGCAGCTGGCAGCCCTAATCACTGGGCTGGACCAGACTTCTTCCTTTCCTGCTGCCTGTCCTTGAGAACATCACTCACTTCAACGTAACTGCTAAGTGCTCTTACTAAGAATATCCTAATGCATGGTGTCTGGGAAACTGTTGTGATGTGTCCGGAATCCAGATCTCTCTTTCACTTGAGAACATCCCAACCATCACTGTGACAGAGAGCTGGGTGCCACCATGATGTGCCATTGGGAACTCTTCCTAAGAGGACACAGTTAACAGCTGTACTTTCCTGTACTTACAGAAAAATAAATCATAAGTAAGCAAATTGGTTCACCACCTGGACACAACTTGTATTCTCTAAACAGTCAATAGAGAGCAGAATGTATTTACATTAAATTATTTGGGAACAGAATTATAGAGAATTCAGGTGGCTGTTTGAGACATTCTTTTGTATTCTTACCCTCTTCCTCAAAGGAACTGAGGAATTTAGGGATGGCAATTCCTAAGCAAAGGCACCTAGGTTAGAGGGACTGGATTCTAGCCAAGGATCTGTTGGAAAGGCGTATGCACACCTATGAAAGTGAACTGCAATTTGTTGACCTTTGTTTTCTTAAAAGATTCTGAAAGGGTGAAGTGGAGAAGAGCAACTCTAAACAAATGCCCAGTGGAAAAAGCACTGCTTCCTCAGATGTGATAAAAAATAAATAAAAACCAACCAATGAAACTATTTTTTTCATTAATTTTAGATCAGCATGCAATGTACTGATGATGCAATAAGTTAAATCAAAGTATGATATTTTGCTGTCATAACTTAGTAAACATAGGAATCTCTGTTAAAGTAAAAATCAAATGAACTTGCATTCCTATCAGAACGAATGGTTATGAGAGCTACTGACAGCAATCTTCAGATATTTATGAATTCAAAAGTACAAAATATTCTGTTTACCTTCTTCACAAGTGGAGCCGCTGTAACCTGGTAGACATTCACAGACATTGGGCTTAATGCATTTTCCATGGTTTTTACAATCAGGTCTGCATAATGCTGTGCAAAATCAACAGTGATCTTAATGATTAACTCATTTATATGAGCTATCATGGGCTAAATCAAAATGCCATACCCACCTGTCTGGCAGTTATAACCAGCATAACCAGGCTTGCATTTGCAAATATTTGGTTCCACACACTCCATATTTTTGCCACATGTTTGTCTACATATTGCTGAAAGGCAATTAAGAAAACAGTGAAAGGAATAAAGAAACAAACAATGGCATTTCAGCCTATGTCCTATTTAGCACAATGAACATACCACAAAGAATCAATCAGGTCTCTGATCATAAGAGGGAAGCCTGAGATACATCAGAGAAAAAATGTTTTTAAGTGCATCCGCCCAACTAAAAGCCTGTAAGGTAAATATTACTAAGAAAATTAGGAAATTCAGTACTATGTGAATTTTACCAATCACACATCAACAATGTATTCTCATGTTATAAAAATACAAGAGCTGTTCTGAAAGTAATGCCTTCTATTGTATTATGTTGGCCCACAATGTCAGAGACAGATTTTGGTGGTGTGGCAGTAAGGCTGAACTTTCCTAACAGTATTCCCTCAAATTTGCTGATGAGTGACAGATGGCAGCAGAGGGGCAGTCTTACAAAATGGTGTCTGACATGGAAGTGCATATTAAACAAAGGTGTGTCACTGAATTCCTCCATGGAGGAAAAAAATAGAGCCCATTGACATTCATTGTTTGCTAAATGTTTATGGAAACCAAACAGTGCATGTGAGCATAGTGAAGCAGTGCGTGGTGAGTTTCAGTAGTGTTACAAAGACATGAGACTAGCCATTCTGGATGTCCATGCAGAGCTGTCACTCTAGAAAATGAAGAGTGTCTCGATCAGCTCATGCATGTGAAGACGTATTGCAACCAGGGAACTGTGTATAAAGCTGAATATTGGCTTCTGTGTGTTGGAAGCAATGGTGGCAATGTTAAAGTATTGCAAAGTTTGTGCAGGGTAGGTCCCACAAATGTTCACATAGAACAGAAAGACCATTGTATGCAAGTTTGTCAGGACCTACTGAACCAATACAAGACTGAAGATAACAGTTTCCTGCGGTGCATCGTTACCGATGATAAGATATTGTCACCACTATAAGCCAGAGTCAAACCAGCAGTTCATGGAGTGGCAACACATGACTTCTCCATCGAAGAAAAAATTCAAGATGTAGCTCTCAGTAGGTAAACTGAGAGTAGGTTCACTGTCTTCTGGGATAGGAAAGAGGTGGTCCTTCTGGATTTCCTGGAACCCAGACAAATCATCAACTCTGACCACTACATCATGATACTGACTAGGCTGAAGGCTCAAAATTCCAGAGTAAGGAGAGAGAAGAGAACCATCTTTCTCTTGAAATATGATAACTGTAGCCTCCATACCAGTTTGAAGTCCATGGAACACATCACCATTCTTGACAGGACTGACTCAGCATACCCACTATATAGACCATATTTGGCAACTTCTAACTTCCAACTATTTGGGCCAATTAAGGACAACTGTATGGGCAACATTTTCCTAGCAACAAAGCCCACAAAGCAGCTGTGAAACAGTGGGTCACCTCCACTTGTGCAGATGTTTATGAGTGTGGCATGCTTGTTCATCTTGGGCAAAATCTTGTTCATCATGGGCAAAAATGCATAGCTAATAGTCGTGACTAACTGAAAAAGTAGTGTTTTGTAGCTGAGAATTTGCTCTGTCAAATAGTGTTATTGTGCTCTTTATGTCTGTTGTAATTTCCATGTTCCATGGAAATAAATAGGAAGCATTACTTTCAGAGCAACCTATATATAAAATAATTCTCAGCGAAGCATTTAGTACAGTCATTTGCCATACCTCTACAATTGAAGCCATCTCCATAGTAACCATAGGGACAACGACCACACTTGACTCCATCATCCTGACTGGGCTCACAAGGTACTCCAGGAAAACAAGGTAGTTCAGCACAGGTTATTGCTTTAGGAAGTACTATTTCATCTGAATCTTCAGGAAGCATTTCTGGTGGGATAGTCACTTCAGCAAGAGCAAAAAGTAAAGGATTCATTCTACGCTTGGCTAACAAGTGCTGAACTCTGTGAGCATTTCCACCTTTAAATATTTTGTGTGACGAAGAAAGCCCTTTGCTTGTATTCACTGAACTGCTAAGAGAAGCCTTCTTGCCAGTCTCCCAATGACTGTAGGCCTCAACTCGCGTCCTTGTTTTCTTCTTAGCTGATAGAGCATGGCCCCTTGAAGAAGCTGTAATCACTGTGTTTTCTGGAGAAGCCCCTTCTGTGTCAGTAAGGTGTCCACTACTGCTACCAACAGCATGAGCAATGTTTTCAGATACATCTGGTTGTACAGAAGCACTTCTCTGAGAATTATATGACTTCTCAGTGGTGATTGTTTTTGGTCTGGAGAGTGATGGAGTACTAGTATTGTCCATTTCTATAGAAATAAATCTTCGGGGGACATCTATAGAACTGGGAACAGAGCTCAAGACCTTGTCAAATGATGGCTGTTCAAAACCTACAGAATTTTAAAGAAAAAGGAGAAATATTATAAAACTTTTTTTCTTTTAAGGATGGAGAATGTCTTCTGAACAGAAAAACTATGTTCCATTCATTCCTCTCCCCCCATGTGCTACACCAGAATAAATGTTTGCAGTAGGACATAAATCTCAACTGGCAGACAAAGGTACTCTGTCTACATCCTTTCCCACTCTCACCATGGCCTTTTGGAGCAGGCAGCCAGGGATTTTCAGATACTGGGTCAACAAATAACTTTATTGGCAGAACAAATTACCAGTGCTGTACAACTAGATTACTGTAATGGTGTTTAAACAAAAGATACTGCTTGCTGTTCACATGTATGTCTAAATGCAGATAATAAGCCTAGAGTCTGGAAGCAGATACTTAGTAACAATATATACTTACCCACTTACACTTACTTACATCACATGAAGTACTTTGTATGAATAATTCACTACTTTGTAGCAAAAGTATATTTTAGTTTACTTAGTTACTTCAGTTATCTCAGAGCTCTCAGATAATTCTCTGAATATTTTTCTTCATTTTGATAGTTGTTGTATATTTTTTATTAGTGGAATATTACATATATGTTTTCAATGACAAAGATGGATTCAGCCTTCTCTCTGATAGCAATGCAGAATGAATGAGAAATGCTCCATATTCTGAAAAAAAGTGGGTGTTCTGGTGGACTGTAGAAAGGAGTATGGCACTGTAATACAAGAATGGCAGAAGGCTTTCAATGGGCTTTTTAGCATTATGGGTTTGAGCAGGAATGAAGTTGGAGGAGATTGTTCAACTTAAGATCTGTCCTTTGAAACAGTATTAGAAAACTGTAAATAAAAGGTTAAACTTCCCTGAATCTTATTGCAAAGTGTTATGCTTCCTACTGGTGAAAAACAAAGCATTAGAAGAAACTGATAAAGAATTATCCAGCACTGGCAGTTGAGTGAGAGTGCATTTTCCTCCCCTGCTAACAATTTAGAGATGAAGAAAAAGACACCTGAGGAGAATTCTCTGTGAACAATACCTCAGCAGACGCAGAGCTGGAAATGCCAGCAATAGTGTTTAAAGAGTTTTGGAATTAAGGACCTTCATTTGCCATACTCTTCACCTTTCTTTTGAATTGAAGTATGAAAATGGCATTCAACATAATGCCATAAACTTTTGCTTATCTCATATAACAGATGTCCCTATCCCCATGTTACCTATTGCACGTCAGTGGTTAGTCACAAAAACAAAAGGCAGCAGTAAGAATGTCATATATCACACTGACAATGAAATGACTTGACTGACCTAAGGGATTTGTTGATATTGACATTTCAGTGTCATTTATAAGATCAGAAATAAGAATGCAAACCAAGTCATTAATTTCACTTAGTTAAACTGAAAAATTAAAGTGAATAACATAAAGCTGACTAAAACCTTTAACTTCCCAGCTATATTCTTATCAGTATGTGAATCAGAAATTTCACTGTCTTCATGAAATAAAATCACCTTTATTCTCTCCAGCTTCCCCTATGAAATCTTTTCTTTTAACGTAAATGTCGTCAAAGGTTTCTGAAACAAAAAATGAGAGGGCACATTAATGGTTACTTCTACTTCAACAGCAAATAGATTACAGAACTCCAATAGAAAAAATAACTCAAAATTCAGACAGCAGATGAAGAGTAAAAAATGTTTCTTGAAGATTTGCAACAGACCACGTTAAAAATACCAGTTATTCAGAAATTGCATAAGAGGACACAGAAAATTAATGTTAGGCACCTGATTTCTCGAGTATCTTTATTTCAATAAATAGTTCTATGCTGAGCAGCCTAAAAGCAAAGCATTTTGTCAATAGTTACTCGTATTATGAAAATAACACAGAAAAAATACACTGCACAGATTCCTAGTATTATGTGAAAGAATATGGGCATTTGTAGCTATTTTTTTTTCTAAACATTTGGAAGAGGAGTTTACAGCTGTGTGACCCACTACATTCTGATATTGTGATCATCTGAGATTCTGTCTCTGTAGCCAACAGTCAGAGAGTTCTTTTCTGCTGACTACTCTAGAGTTCTAATTTACTGTTAGAAACATAGCACACCCAGTAAGACAATAGTATTCTAAAAAACCAGATCATATTACCGTAGCATGACTTCCCATCTCCATGTAGATTTTTTGGGCATGAACCACAATAGTAAGAACCAAAAGTATTGAAGCAAAATACTCCAGGGAAGCAAGGGTTGGATGCACATTCATCTATATCTTCTTGACAATTTTCACCTGCATTCAAATACAGGTTTTTATAATACTGTTGTCACCAGACTTTGACAATATATTTTTAAATGATAAAAGTAGAATATATGTAGATGCAAAAATACAAAGGAGTGCATACACTAAGTACATCAAAATATTTCTGTACATCTAATAAGTCAGCTCACTATGTTTGTCGCATACATTTTTTTATCATATGCCAAGTTTCTTGCTTATTGCAGAATCCGAAGAGAACGGGTTCTGTGGACTACATTTATCTGCTGGCATTGGAGGAGCCATGCTGGGACCAAACTTATCATTCTTGTTTTTTACTGTATTCACCAGAGGAAAACAGAAAATCTAAATGTGAATATATAATGTAGTAGTTTACCTTGAAGTTCAGGTGGGCATTCGCAGTAATAGCTGTTTATTCCATCTACACATTTGCCAGTACCACACTGGTTGAGTTTGCAGTCATCAGTATTCACTTGACAGAGATCACCTTCAAATCCAGCCACACACACACAAAGGTATCTCCCACTTCCAGGTGGGAAATTAATGTTTGTCACACATGAGCCATTATTCAGGCAATCACATGAATTTACTCTGATCTACAAAGCAAGACAAATAAGATAGTTTTCTCTTTTTATGAACTAGCAATGAATATTGTAATTAGATACTGTAAACATCTTACTAGCATGAGTCATTTTACTGTAATATTAATTACCTCTATTTCTACCTTAGTCTCCGCATTGCAGTCATCTGTCAAAGAAAATGTTAATTTATGGGGATTCTTTGACACAGCTTTCCACAAAAGGAGACCTGATGGGGAAAGACTGGCACCTTCAGGACCAGACTCCAATGTGAAAAGAATAGCAGAGCCCTCTGGATCTGAAGCCAAAAACTGATATACAAAATCTTCTCCATAAAAAGTCTGTAGCATACCCTGAAAAGTTTCAAGCACAGGAGGCTGGTTGTCTGTAACAAAGGAGATATTTTCTCTTTTAAGCAGAGTTACAATATACTTATAAAAATTTTAAAGGAACATATCTTTCTGTTAAGGAAGACATATGTGACTATTTCTTTTAAGTTCTAACATCATTTCAACAGTACAGGAAAAAAAAAATAGATATTTTCGTTATAATTGTAACATTAACAAGAAATTACTTAGAGTATGTAAGAGCTTGTAAAGATTGATTGCATTTACATAGAAAAAGGCCTCAAAATTTATTGAAATTAAAAATTGTTTTTATAAACTGTAGCAGTTTAAAAGTTAAAGTACAGAAAATCATAAAAAGTTAGAACTAGGAAGAGATTGAGACAGTCACCAAAAGTCCCATTCATACAAGAGCCATACTAATCCAGGCAGAGTCATGCCAGCACTTCCCCCATGAAACATGATGGGATTCTTGTATTTGAGATATGATGGACCTGGGTTGATGGGGAAAGCTGGTTGATGGGAAAGCTGAACCAAAAGAGCTACAGCTACTAGGCTAGAATTTTGTACTATAGAGAAACAGAAAATAGAAACTCTAGATGATGGTCCTCTTTTCATGGTATGGTTTCTAATTGGACTGAAGTATGAGATTCATAAATATACAGTGAAGTATTTGCTTAGGCCATACATCTATGCAATCAATGTGAGTTATGTCCAAATATTAAGTGGTTAATTAACATGACCTGCCTTTTAATCCAGTTTCTTGTGTTCACCTCTTGTTTGGTATAAGTCAAAGACTCTATGGAACAAAATCTTGCATTAAACATCATTAGTAGGTCTATGGGGTGTTAACAACATTTATGCAAAGCTCTTTACAGAGCATTTTCATAGACATATGTATACAGAAAAGCTGATTTTTGCCTAGCTTATGCAGAGCTACATTGCTCACATTGTAAGTTAGATAATTTATACAATTTTCAACTGCAATTTTGGATTGATTTTCATTGCTCTGCCTGCAGTTGTGGACTCACAGGTTGCTGAATCCACTGTTTGTTGATGAGGAGATCAACAAAATGCTACTAGTGCTACTAGTAACACCCTAAGTTAATTAGTGATTGAGTACAACAGAGCTCACGGATGACGTTTAAGCAGGAGGATGGACTCAGGCATCCTGAGACCCCTTCCACTCTGAATTTTCCAATGATGAAATTATGTGACTATTCAATATCTGCACATAGACTGTTCAAAAAAGTGAAAGAAAAACCTTGCCTCAGGACATGCACCTGATTGTTGGGAAAGACCTTTTATTCCTAAATGTTGAAGACAAACACTTGTGGACATGGCTGTACCAAAAATCAAAATACTGTTAACTGCTAAGAAGGCTCAAAGAGTTGTTAACTTCAGTAGTTTCTTGTTATTTATTGTGAACAGGGAAAGAAAAAAAAAAAAAAAAACAAGTCTGTCTTTCACATGTCTGGTCTGGAAAACATCCTTTTCAGAAATAAGGAGAACTGCAAGATGAAAAACAAGATCAAATTACAAACTGAAATAGTACCTACTGAGCTTTAGCTGAAACACTGAACTAAGCTCAAAACTTTGGTATATCTATTCATTTTGAAACTCAGTAGAACCTAAACTTTTTGCTACTTGAAAAAAAAAAAAAAAAAATCAAAGAGAAGACAATCAGAACTATTTAGAACTTACTTTCAACAACTGACCAACTTAACCTTGATGTGTCGGGTCTGCAGAGTAAGCAAGGGCTGGTTGGATTCGTGTCACCTTCACCGTAACAGAGTCCATCTATATTGCATGTTTTCTCCTTTTAGAGAAATGACAATGTGACTCATTAATTTTCAGTTGTCAAACAACAAATTTCAGAATTGTCTATTTGTAAAATTTTGCATTTGTAGTGTCCAAATCTAATAAATCTAATCCTAATCAAACCTAACCCTACATTGTACTTTTAGAAGTAAACAAATAACAGTATGTTTGGTTTTACTTGTTAATTATATACAGTGTTTTTTGTTGTTGTTGTTATTGCTTTTCTCCTTCAAATTTTTCTCTTCTGAGCTTCTCCTCTGGTGCTTTTCATTTCTGGGCATGAAAAATTCCTGTTGTAAATGAGTACAGGATGTGTGTTTTTTCTACCTGAAGGGATGCATACTTTAGTAATATACACAGAAGAATGAAATATATACCTTTAGTGCACATAATCCAGATTCCTGTAGTTCACATATCTGACAGGCTCCATCATATATTATCATTGTTTTAGAATTGCTGTAAG
This sequence comes from Lagopus muta, assembly GCF_023343835.1. Classification (NCBI taxonomy): domain Eukaryota; kingdom Metazoa; phylum Chordata; class Aves; order Galliformes; family Phasianidae; genus Lagopus; species Lagopus muta. The sequence goes on from NC_064439.1 coordinate 26,428,776, forward strand.
TTAATCCATCATTAGAAATCTGCAAGACGTAGAGTAAAAGATATAGAGTAACAGTAGTTTAATCAACATAGGTATCAACATCTCAGCAGCACTGACTGCTATCCTGGGATTCAATTCAATGACAGGCACTACATTTAGCTGTTTAAACTCTTGTAATAGTCAGCAAAACTCTAATCAATTATATCAACAAGATTAGGCAGGTATTTGACTGACCACATGTAGGTGTCTATGCTAGGATAGAATGACCGGTTTTTAGGGTCTATTGACCTTACTGACTCCAACTGTGTGATACCTTAGATGTCTACCTCGCACAAACATTCATGTATATACATTGAGCTCAACTCATTTTTTCTGTCAACATATTGAATGTCATTTGAAATGCACCAGGGTAGCTACTTGGCCTTTACCTTCAACTTTTGAAGGATGCATCCTTCTATAGGTTCTAGGGGTAGCCCCTTATAGGGGGCAGTCGCCTTGCAGGAAGCACTCTGTATTTAAGCTTAAGAAGTTAAATGAGACGCCATGTTAAGCAAGCTGAATTCCATCCACTGTACCATTAAAAAATAATAGTTATATACACAATGTAGTTTCATCTTAGTATCTGTAAGTGAATATTTGAAATTTCTGCAAGTACCTTTATTTTCCACCAGGCAATGGGTTTATCATCAACCAGATCCATGACATCAGACTGTGGGCCGTTATTCGGTAACTCGCAGTCGACAGTCCTGACATTTTGGAAGGCAGCTGACATAATTAGAGGCTCTCCGGGAATCCACTGGTTATCAGTATACTAAATTTTAGGACAAATAATTTGTTTTTCAGTGAAATGGAATATGAAAATATTTTTATCAGAGAAAAAAAAAAACCATGTATTGCTTAGTGTTTCAATGTGTCTACTTCTCTGGATTAGAATGATGTGGGAAATACATCATTTTTCCCCCCACAAATAGATTTTTACCTGAGCCTGTTAAAATGAAAGAAGAGAAGTCTTTCCTGGTGCATGGCAATTTGGCATGGCATTACCAAGAAAAATTCTTCAATCTGGAGAGTTATGGAAGAGTTAAGCAGAGAGTGATCCTCTAAAGTATCACTTTAAAGTATCACTATAAAGTATCAGTGATCTAATGTCTCAATTACTTTATGCCTCTCTATCTCTGCTCACAGAAGTGGACAAACTTTAGTCAAATGAACAGATGAGGTTCTGGCAATACTCAGCTATGATTTTGGGTGCCAGTAAATACTGGCAGTTAGCCACTAAACTTCTGCACAAATGAACAGATTACAACATTAACCCTGTAGATTTCTATATTCCAGGAAGGGAAGTTACCCAAGGATCTGTCTTGAGAGTTCAAGATAACAGAATAGGGATGGTAATACTACATGATAGAAGTATGGATTGCAATAGGAAGCAGGGTCAAATGTATAAAATAAAATAGGTAGATAAAGAACTGAGAGAACAAGAAGATCAAAATCACGTTGAGCTTAACTAAGTTTTACTGAGTTGGCTATTTTTTTGAGTTACTGTAACAAAGTGAAACATTTATTTAATCCCAACCCTGATGTAGGGACCACAGTTTTGCACTTTTTCAAATTAAAAAAAAAAAAAAAAAAAAAAAAAAAAAAAAAAAAACACTTTAAAAAATGCTCAAAAGACAAATTAACTATTTTTGTTCAAACCAAACTTTTTTCGACATTCTTTCATCCTGTGCTAATTAATTAATGGCAAAGGTAAGTAAAAATGTAAAAACTAAGCATTCATGTATACGCAATTTTGAGATCTTTGACTCTTTGAAATGTGATGCAGTCTATTTTTCCAGAAGCCATTTGTTATCAGCTAGAGACACATTCAGATATTTTTTTCAGAAATATTATCGCTCAAAAATCAATTAAAAATCTCCAAATCTACTAGAACAAAGTAAGGGGGCTTATAAACATTCCTATCTTTTGCAAGATCTAAATAAATTCTGGCATTAATACTTAATGTGTAATCATTTACTCCTTTGTCATGTCCCGCTCAAAGCTCTACCAAGAGATGCACACTAGTTATGTATCTGTGAAGTACTCCAGTGCAAAATTCTCTGAATCATCTCTTACAGCACTGTGCATGGTAGGACAGCTTGTAAACAATGTGATTTAATCTTTCAGAAGAGGAAGCATTACAAATGAGAAATGTGAGTGTATTAGCTCTAAATTCAGCAAAAATGCTTCTAGGAAATTTTGATCAGTTGAATTTATCTCAAAATACCCACAAGAATTGCTATGTATTGTAACTCCACTGGCATTTGCACAAAGCCACCATTATTCCAGTCAGAAAATTAAAAGGAAACAAACTTATTTTCTTTGGTAGTTTCAGGAAGAAAATTTAAAAAATTCAAAATAAAATTTAAAAAAAGAAAAAAGACAACAACAAAGGAGATGACAATAAAAGAGATTACCTAGAATGTTTGTGTAGTTCAGAGCCATGTATACTACCACAAACAGTGTTGTTTCGGAGTATCTTGTCATGAGTTAAGACAGAGGCAATTCAAATTATTGCAATCAAATTCCCAATAATTATCTGTGAGATGGTCTGAAACTCTTTTAACCTATACTCTTAACTTTCCCATTTCAAGCCAACTAGCAGATGATTGGATAAATGTGCACAAGAAAAAAACATCTATAACCCCCCACACTGCTTAACTGTAGCATCTACTAGAACTAAGGAAAGCATTTTTTGGTTGTCCCAGGAGCAGAAGATTCCTATTGAATGTTTTCCCTTTTATCATTCTCTCCCCCCAGTCATCATGAGTGAAAACCAGTTTCATTTGGCAGGTTTTTTTTTTTTTCTCATGTATGATACGATGTAAAAACTTGTAATCACAGATTGTTCATTTCAGACTAACACTTGTAAATGGCTTTTAATTTTGCCTTGGGCAAATTCTAGGTCTGACTAAAAGCATTCTGTCTGTACAGACTACTCTGACATTACAGTACAGTATTTTTAATCTTCTGTTCGAACCTAGGCTATAAAGCTGACATATTATTAAATAGCCACATTATTCTGCCCCTGGGAAATGGACATCTCAGAAATGCCTTTTTCTTTTTTGTAACAGATTTATTATGTTTTTAAAAAGGCTATTTTGAGTATTGAGTTTGGAACAGTAATCTAGTGATGTCTTTAACCTTGCAGTCCTTTTTCAAAGAACTGGTACTTCACTTCCTCTCCATAAGCACTTAAAAAGAAAAAAAAGAAAAAGAATGGAAAGAACAGGCAACATACTGGTTGCCACCAACAGGACTACCTTTGCCCTTTCTAGATGGATAGCTGCTGTTTGCTGTTATCTCCTTTTAGCTGCTGAACATTCCCATTATGTTTTGCACTTTTAGCAGTGAGGAAAGTGCAATCTTGCAAAGATTTGAGTGCCTGCTGCAAAGTGCCGAGTGCCTCTGCTTTTAGCTTCTACTAAACCATTGGGTTGTACCAACATAAAATGATTAGATGTTTTTTACTTATTCACAGAGAAATTTAAACAGAATTATTACTATACAAGGAGACCTACTTGCAATCTGATAATTTCACACTTCAGATTCGATGACTCTCTGAAGCCATGTCCAAAAGCCCTCACTGACGTGCAGTCATACTGACGAATATCACATAGCCCAGCATTTTCCAGCTCTATTATTTCTGGAGCTTGGTCTTTGAAGTAGAGATTAGAAAATAAAAGTCAATATAATGATCTCATTCATATAGACAATTACTTTAGGCAACACATTTTTTTCTCTGCCCAACTAAGAAAAGTGTCAACAACAAAATCTGGAGCAAGGGGAAAAGGTACAACAGTAACCTTTTGTGTCATTAAAATGAATTTCACCTTCAAAACGAGGCTTTATATTTTTTCTTGGAACTTCAGATTTATAAAGCAGAAGAAACATTCATGCAATAACAAACTCTCGTGAATATGCGGTCTATCGCCTCAGCTATGACTCTTTACATCACACTTGCAGTGTAAAATGTAAATGAAGCTCAGGCTTTAGATATAGGAATTTGAAAATTACTTGCAATAATTTATAATGGATTTTTTTTGTTTGTTTAAAGAAAACAAACACGTGGAAGGTGGTTCATGAAATAAACTGACAAAATTTAGAATACTCAAATATTTCCTCTGAAAGCACAGCTGTATGGGAACTGCTGGATCACGGCCTGAACCTCTGATTGATCACCTGAGGTGAGCAATGAGTCAGCCCTGGGAGGCAATTCACCTGTGCTGCCAGAAGAGGTGGAACCTGGCTCCACCTTTCCTAGACCCATTTAAGAGCTGTCTACCACTAGGAAAGGGTCTCTTCTGAAGATCCCTCCTCTGGAGTTTTGCAGCAAGCCCAGGATGTAGGTAAGCATTCTATCTGTTCTCTTTTTGTTCTCATAACCTGCTTAGCCAAGCTCTCTTGTTTATTTCATAATTACAACATTTTTATATTTGTTGATATTGATTATACACAAGTCCATCTATTTGAGTTTAAGAGGAGGCAAATATTTGTTTTATTACTTTCGTACTTCTTCCTCCATTTATTTTAAATACATTAATGTAACAAAAATACTACTATAAAATATTAACAGTTCTGAAAGACTTTTGAATTTTCAACCACACCTCATATTCTCACTGTGTTATCTGCTTATCTACATTTTCAGTCAATGTCTTACTTAATGAAAAGAACTTGCCTAACTCTATTTGGTAAACTTTTTTTCTTCACCATCAGTTCTGCTTCCACATTTAACAGTTTACAGAAATGTAACATTGCCAAAAACATCCCACTTCCAGTTAATAGGCAGGACTGCAGGAGTGTATGGATGTGGTAAGATCTCCCTGAAGAAGACAGCTGTGGAAACACTAATCTCTTGAGGCAGTACTCTGGATTGCAAACTGAGTAGTAAATTTTTAAAATCTGATATACCATAAACTAAGCCCATGTTTTTCCCTTGGGAAGCAAGAAGGCTAAATAGAAAACAATAATGGCTGTATTAAATTGGAACTAGACTGCTGGATAATGAACAGGCCCACCACAGGGAGCCCTTGTCAGTGCACGAAGAGAAAAAAATAAAAGCAGGATAGAAAAACAGTGATGTAAAACATATGTTGCACAAACACAGAGACTTATTTTAGTAAATCTCATTGTTTTTCCCACCTACCAGACAGTATACTGCAGTCGTATGAACCATAGCCTTGAAAGCATGCACAACCCCATTCTGTACATTCTCCATTACCACTGCACAGACTGGGACACTTCAGTACAGTAAGCAGGTTCTCAACAAACCCCTGAAGTTCCTGTTGACTGTAGTTTATTTCTTCTAAAATTCTCTTCTCACATTCATTCTCTAAAAGAGCTAATGAAGCTTCTGCCCATCTGAGGTCATCTTTCAACAGTAAATCTTTAACACAGATACTGATTGCATCTTCCATTCTCCTACCAAGAAGGCCACCACAAGCTCTTCCTATACTGGAATTGGCTACTGCCTGCTGGCACAGTCTCAGAGCACTGGACTCAGTGAGGCCAGAAGGTGTGGGCCAAGAAGGAAGAAACTTCTTGTCTTTGTCAGTGGTGTGGTCCTCTGGGAAAAAGTACCTATATGCCTCTAAATCCATTTGGCTTAGATTTTGGAATAGAAATACTGGATGATATTTGTAATAACTTTGGCGCTTCCTTCTATTTGTAGCAGGTTGATTTTTCTGATTACTGTAGCCATCAGAAATTCTTTTAATGTCTGAGCTTGAAGTTCTTTCTTTTTCCATATCAGAACTTATTTTTGAGGTTGCAGAGACATGTGGCTTTACTAATGATGATTTGTGAAGTTTGGTTTGATTATCCTCCTTTTCTAGAAGTGCAGCGGAATCCATTTCATGTACAGATGAATGTTTGTTTAAGCCTTTGACAAGATCAATAGGGATGAGATACTCAGCAGTGACATCCAGTCCAGGTATCAAAGAAAGAAATCTACCATTTTCACTGTCTTTACAAGACACGGGAAGTTCTGATTTAGAAAATGCCTTTAGTTTATGTACTGATGAATCTAACCCAACATCTTCAAATGTGCAGTCACAGAAGTTTGTTTTCCTAGAAGATGGTATTGAAGAAGGTGTCTTGTCAAACAAGCTACCTCCTGGTGGAATTCTAGAGAAGAAAAAAAGAAATTCTATCTCAACTTATCTATATATTTTTGTTGTTTTAATAATCTGTGCCAGTTTTGCTTAATGCTTCTACAGCATAAATTACAGAATCTACATATGGTTACAGATCTCAGTTAAATTGTAAATATATATATATATATATATATATATATATATATATGGGAATAAGGTATACTGGAAAAAAGAGTTAAGAAGGCAGATCTTTTCTGATTTGTTCAAAGCAAATTCATTTTACATCATAATCCTACTTAAATACAAATTTGGCTCTTTGGTCTGTATTTACTCAGATATTAACTTAAGTCTCTTTTATTTCAACAAATTTTTGAAGAGCGCAAAGGAGTGATTGAACCAAAAACCGTCATTTGATTGAAAAAGAAGTATTTTGTTACCTCCATTCCTTTATAAACAAAAGAAGAGCATCAGAATTGTTTGGAATTTCCACACCATTGGCAGTGTGATAGTCATTCTCTGCACTTCCATCGAAGGTGCCACAGAGCCCCATTGTATTTCTGTAATCTGAACTGGGCGCCCTAAGTGTTATGCTCATTCCCCATTCACTCACATCAGCACGAATGAAAGCTCCAGAAGAAAACAAAACCTGAAAACATATGGAAAATATAATTGTGAGAACCATTATTCTTATTTTTCCCTAATAAAATCAGGTACATTCATTGATAAGGAATGATTTACAAAGGCAGGCATATAAAGATGCCCCATTAAGTTCTGGTTCTATTCTGAATCATACAAATTTTGTTATTTCTTTTGGTGTAGCACTGTAGATACAAATCCTGCATGCCCCAAAAAGCACCTAGATGGCACATTTCAGGCAATAAGCTTCATCCATCATTAGTAGGTATAGAGCAGAAGGTCAATGACTGCAAAACCACAGATAATTAAAGAGTAAGTGAGCAAAGAAAAAAGGCCACTCTCTCTCCAGATGGAAAGGGATAATTCTAGTAATATAAACTGACTTGTTGGGAGCATACCAGCTATATGATTCTATGTGCTAATTCTATGGCTTAATTCAGAATTTTCTACCTGCAAATGTGATCTGAAGTGTACCAGATAGCCCAGAGTACTCTCAAAAACTCACTATTTTATTTCACAATGCTCAGCAGAAATACTGACATTTTAGAAATAAACTGAGAAGAATTAAGATTTTCAGTTTCTTAAGAAGAAGAATTAAAGAATACAATTCAACAATGTTTTTACTGAAAGGAGAGGGGGGAAAAAAAGGCATAGTTAAAGAAGAATAAGCACATTTGCACATAGAGGAGAAAGAAAAGATAATCATACATGGACGACTGAATAGGTGAAGTGACAATGTAAGATTTTCACTTCTAAGTTTAAATGTTGTTTCTATGAACTTGGTGTGCAATTTCACATAAGTCATTTATTTTTTGTTTTAGCATCCTTGCCTCTAAAAGTGAGGAATTTCATTTCTCTGTTGCCTGATGTTCTCTAAATATTTATCAAGTATTAAAAACGTATTAAATATACTAATAGACAAATCCAAGCTGAAATGGTCTGTTTTTAGTGCTTGCATTTCAGTCAACAGAATGATAAATAGCAGTGGAGTGTTTCATTTTAAAATTCTGCGTCATTTCAAACATCGCTTGTAAGCAAAGCACTGGCCAAAGTACTATGACTATAAAATGAACATTATTGTTGTGTTTAATTGCAGAAAATAAAGCATGTTTTAGTTCTGAAGTTGGTATGAATTGGTAAAAATAATTACTGAAATAGCTATTATATCCAAAAGTAGTATGAACTTACTGTTACTTTTCTTCCTAGGTAGGATTCAGTGATTCTGAAGTTGCTTCCTGTTGTGTCTCTACTTATTATGGATAAGTATGGCTGTGACTCATGTAGCTGACTACTGCACATATCATATGCAATTATATCACTTCCTTCTTTGGCAACAAAGCCACAGTTACAGGATGCTGGATATTGAAGACTTCCACAATCCCACTGGCGAACATGAACTTCAAAATCTCGAGCTGTACTCTTATAGAGAACAAATGTTCCTGTTTTAAAATTGTCATAGAGTCTGGTGTCAAAAGAAAAGCATAATATCACCAGGTGTCAGTAACTGAAGTTAAAACAGATTTCTAGTATTTGGTAGGATTTGATACTGTAGTACATTTTTGTGCATTGTTGGGAAGAAAAAAAAAAACCAAACAGGAGTACTGTTCACAAACGCAAGTAACTTTGTTCTAAACAAACAACACCATATCTCTTTTGCACAGCTCTAAAACAAAAATTTAAAGCAGAAACAGAAGGAAGAAGAGAAGGATCACAAATGGAACATGTAGACAATGTTTGTGAATGGAAAGATAATCATGAAGCCACTGCTGTTCTTTGATGCATTTTAATTGTGCTTTTGTCTATTCTAACGGGCAATCAGGGGATGCTCCTTAGCCTTTGTGTTTCTACTGCAATGCAAATATCCAGCAGGAGCAAGAAGATACTTAACTTTGTGCATGTGAGGTGCAGGTGCTGAAGACTGTACAAGTACCCTTGGTGAAATTATTTAGAAAGTCAGATACTTTTAAAAAGGTCTGCTTTATTAAGATGGAGAAAACCTATTCCCAAAGATTTGAAAATGATTTAAGATGAAAACCATAAATAGTGACTTCATTTTTTTTTTTTTTTTTTTTTTTTTTCCCTATGGTTTAGCCATCTGTTCCCTGAAGCAAAGTTAGAATAGCCAATTTAATGATTTGGTGGCAAGAAGGGTTGGGGGGAAGAGAAAAAAGAAACTTTTTCTGCAAGTTTAACAGTCTCTTGGCTATAAATGGCATTTGACAGTTAATTGCAGAGTAGTGATTTGCCTTTTGTTTAATAGCCTAGAAGACAAACTGCAGATGGCCTGCATGCGATCACCTGTGATTCTGCAGGGGCAGTTCCCTTTCTGTTTGTTTCCCATGTTTGTAAAATAAGTTAGCAATGCTATTTATCTTTAAAAAGAAAGGTGCAGCACCATATTCCAGCAGGAATATATTTCAGTAGGTTGTTACATCATAAGAAAGCTTGATCACAATGTGGTGATGGTTAAAAAAACCCACTGAAGGCATCCCTGTGATTTTGAATGAAGAAAGAATCGCAAGTCAGCATAACTCCTGTGACTTTATTGTTAGTAACAGTGCTCTCAGAGCATCCATTACAACCTGTTCTTCCTTTCAAATTCACAAGAAAAACTGTGTTGTGTGTTGAACACACTTATGTGCAGGCAACATATCCTCTTTCTCTCACACTGTCATTTCAAGAAATGTGCTTCTGCTGAGCAGGGAATATACAAGTCCCATGTGTGGAACTTGTATTTGTTTTGAACTCTTCCATGATTTAGAAACAATTAGAAAGACAGAAGCATACAAAAACCATGCCAGCTGTGGCTAAGGAAGCTGTCTTCACTTTGGAAAGAAGGTTTAGTGATCTGCAAGTGACAGAAGCGAATAAATTGCTGTCAGTGACATTAATGAACTAATCACAATGTCATACTGACAGAAGATAGCTTCCAGCAACTTGATCCTTACAGGGATTCAGATAGGTACACCAAAAATATGGGAGCTATGCTGAAGACTGGAAATACTTCTGCATTAAAATAGTTTTGTCTATTCAACCATTTATCACTGATCATATTTAACAATATTTCCATCTTTCAAATTCAGATTCTACAGCTGTTATTTCTCTCTTGGTATATTCCTCTAGAAAGGGTAATTGTCTACTTACTTGTCACAACCTAAAACTTGTATTTTCAAACATAAATACTATAAATATGACTAACAAGCTTTAACCAGGTGGAGCATGTTTATCCTATTATCCAAGAAAGAGAGTGAAATACATAGCACAACTGAACTGTAGAGAACTACAGCTTGCATCACTAGCATAGATTAAAAAAACAAACAGCAGCAACCCTTGAAATTTAAAGCTTCAATCAAGTGATTACCTTCCATCAAACGTTATTATATGAGGGTCAGTAAATGAGTAGCAGTATGCAGTCGGTAGATCCTTTACAGTAATCTTCAAAACAAAAAAGTGCATAGTAAATCATATTAGGTTAGACTTAGGCACATTATTCATGTTCTTGATGTATTTCATAATAAGCAGGTTATATTATTTCTAAGTAGTTATGTTAATATTCAAATGTAAGAAACTTAATCCAAATGAAAAGGCAATGTTTTAATGGAAATAAACCAATTAAAAATTGACTACTTCAAAATCTTGGTGTAAATCAGCATGTCACAACTGAAATAGAAACTCAGTTTAGATCAGCCACATTCCTGGCTTGTTGGTTTTACAGATCTTAACACTTAGATTTTCAACCTTTGCGCTTTCTGGAACATAGCCATTCCACAGGAAATTCTCACTGGATATTGGTTCGACTGCAATTCTGGTAATTCTGTCTCCGTCCTGCATAAAGTCTGTCACAGCAGTGAAGTAAATTATTGCTTGACTACAGATTCCATTTCTACAGGGTTTCTGGAGAAGATCCACATGACAAGAAGAAAGAGCCAAGTTTAAACCTAGTTGTTCTTTACCTGTTTTAATGAAAACACATCATTAATGAGTTTTCATCTAATCAAGACACATTTTGTATATTGCTGTTAATATAAATGCTAACTTACGTACAAAGTAATGTACACAAAAATTGTGGGGTTTTTTTTTCACAAATGAAAGTAAGTGAGCATTTTCCTCGACTATGATCATGGAAAACCCTCTCCCTACACACATCCAAGAAAATTATTTTAATTTTCTACATTGATAGCCAAATGAAAGTCATGGAATTCCTGCAGATGGGACAAAAATGCCTGCCTGAATAGGCAAGGATCCCCTTGATGTTCACACGACTTCATGTTCATGCGACTTGGGCATAGCAGAGCACTACAGACAAAGAAAGACTAAAACCTGAGTACTTCATGACTGTATACAATACTTAAAACACAGTACATTAAAAAAAAAATAAAAAATGGATGATGGACATATTCTTCCATACTTTCAACAGCAGTACATACGGCCTTTGAGTATTTTAATAATTTAGAAAGTATTTTATAATACACCAGATTCTCCAAAGAGGCAAATCAGAGGGAATATTTAGAAAAACACAATAAGCATACAAAATGCAACACACACACAGAATCAGGATAATACTTGCCTTCATCAACAGTATTCAATCTTAGTGATATTTTGCAGTCACTTTCAACCTGGTTAAATTCGGGACAAGGAACAGGGATTCTGCTTTCTATTGACAGTCTGTATTCCTTGCCATCTTCTGATATATCATACGCTTCTGGATGTATCTAGCACAGAAAAAAATATACTTAAAATGCAAACATCATTTGTGAACTACAGCACCCCTACTGATCAGGAAGGAGTAAAGTACGAAAAACTAAATACACTGAATGGTGTGGCACGTGGCCCACTCTACTTGTTATCTAGATGGTCTGAAGTGCATTTGCGTACTGGGAGAAGATGAGGACACTATAAAAAGTGTGTGGAAAGAGTGTCAATAACAGGCTAGGATGAGGTAAAGCTAGTAAGAAAGGGATTAGCAAGTACGTTAACACCATAAAAATGCATTCTTTGGGTAGCTTCTGGAAACCAGCATATAGGCAATTTGTCGTATTGTATGCAAAAAAAAAAGCTACCTAGGAGCTTCACATAAAAAGGAAAATAATGCATTCATATTTTATATTATGTGCTATAAAATGACTTCCACTGACAAGAGATTAATCTGGACCCTGAATCTGCAGAAACATAAGCATGCACTTAGCTTTATGAGAGGTAAATCTTCACTCAAGTCAATGGAAATTTTCACAATATGTGTGTGCAGAGTCCCATTCCTGGCCAATAAACAAAGTGGTACCTACAACTAAATCTATGGTAGTTTCCTTTTGGACCTCTTCTTCACCTTTAACCAATTGGCATGGCACAGCTCATGCCTACATGCTATAAATTTTTCCCAGCATCCTAGTCTAAGCCCAAAGCAGGTTGGTCTGACCCTTCCCTCATCCCTGTGGCCAGATGGGAACAGACCCTGATCTCTGTCAGCCATGTTCTGGGAGAAACAGTTGGCATAGTCTAAAATTGTGCAAGAGAGCAGCTAAGTGGTCAAAAGCAAGTCAGAGCTCAAGTCTGAGACATGGCCCTGGTTAGTTTACAATTACAGAGGATGTACTGGAGTCTACTTTAGCTGGTGGAGATCAAGGTGTTTACTGGGTTGTTATAGCTTGCATAAGATGTTGATTCAGTCTTCCTGTACCTCAAGGGAAACACAGAAACATGTTTGTTTCTTCCACTACTTGACCAATCTGAGTTCACTACGGCTAACAACATGCTTTGTTAACTTGATAATTATATTGTGAGTACCTTACAGTTAGAGGACTCTCTATCTACTGTGGCTATTATGATTCACTTGCTTTTGTTCAGCATCCTACATGGTCTTATCAGAGCGGAACATACAATAATTACATAAATGTTCAAATTATCCACTCATATAAATTTTCTAGCATACCCAAAGAAAATGCATGAATAGCTACATATCTGCTGAACTGATACTCAAAAAGACTCCCACTACAAAAAAGTAAAACATTGTTTTCTTTTCAAATGACCTTAATGCCAGCAAAAAATTCCTTGCTCTCAACTGGACTGCTATGTATGCTTGGCCTCTCCATGAAGAAAGCAGAACTGCTACAGTAGACCTGTAGAAAAAATCAACACAGTACAATATATTTTTGGTAAGAAGTGAAAATGAAACTCAGCCATGATGTCAGCTTGATGAACTTGTCTAAGAAGAAGCCTAAGCTTCTGTCTGCATCCAAAGTTACCAACTGTCAATGGTGCTGTTTAATTGACTGAATGAGACAAAATATTCCAAGATCTCCTCCAGGCATACAAATCATCACATTTAACAAGCACCTAAATTTCCACACATTTAACTAATCGCCTCTGGAATATTTCTGCACATCATGATATATTGTGGACATGCTTCTACATTTTATTTTTTTTTAGTTCTTTTTGTCAATTCTATGTTTGTTGCCTTTTAATTTTGTTGAACACCCATTTGATCATAGAGTACACAAAACAATCATTGCCCCTTCCTCTCTTCTCACTGCCATTTCTTCCCAGTGTTATGGGCCTGAATTATCTTTTATGGGATAAGTTTATTGTGATTTCCCTCCACTGACCCAGCACTGTGCTGCTAAATACTGTTTTAGATGCTGTTTTTGTTTGTTTTGTCTGTTTTGCCGTATCCTTTTTTGAGATGTGATGATGCTTTAGCTTTTCAAAAAGTTACCAGGTGAACATAGATATTCATTCTGCTACCCATGAAATTTGCAATTAACTAATGCAGTTACTCATACTGCCGCTTTTGATGGTGGGTATCAAACTATTTATATCTGATCCTTGACACAAAGTCATCAAGCAGTGGCTCATTATTGATTCTAAGCAATCTATCTGCTGAATCAACAGCACAGTTTCCCACAACTCACTTTGCCACTCTCTTAAGATTGTTACATTCCAAATCCTCTTAATTCACAATATCAAGCAAAATTCTAGTAGAAAGTAAAAAAGATTCAACTTGAATAAACTTCTGTTGGAGCCATGGTATAGTGTACTGAGACAGTCTCAAAACATTAATAGTAGTGATAATTACTGATATATTCTGTGACATTTCCACATTTGTAGGGGCAGTGTTGATGTAAATAAAAACTAGAGGCAGTACATTTCTGCCAAGAGAAATCATACAGCAAAATGCTGGCACTCCATCTCTAGCAATTGTTAGTATCTGCTGAGCATTTATGAAATCATAAGTCTTTAGACAAAGCAGCTATAAGAGATTATAGTAATTTTTAACATACTCTTTCTCCAAGTCTGATGCTTGTCCCATCTAACTCTAAGAGTGAGAACGTATGAACTGTTCTCTCATGTTTCAGTTCTTCTTTGATGCCTTCAGGAGAAAGTCTTGACCAAGTCACAATGAATCCAACTGAGCTGTTTGCAAAAGGAATGCCAAAGGTACACCTCAGGTAAATACTCCCTTTGATCAACTCTGCTGCAACCTCAGGAATGGTTGGTAGTGGTGGTGACACAGATGGAGACGTTGAAGGAGTAACCTCACCTAGTCAAACAAAAATGTCTTTTGTGCTTTTTATTCTATGCAAAAAGAAAAAACATTGGATAAGGCAACATTTACATATAGTTTATCAATTAAAATCCTTATAATAATATTTACCTCTCTTGATGTATGGAAATCTTAAGTAGTTGTTTAGAGAATCAGAGAGAACATGTATACTACATTCATGATTAAAATGAGTAAAATGGATTACTTTCTAGACCATACAAAGGTGCTGAGGAGGAAAAAATACTCAGGGAATTAATTGCAATGAATTGTTTTAACAGATAGAAGAGAGCTAAGGAAACAACCAAAGGAATTTGGCTGACATACAAAAATATTTTCTCTGCTTACAAAGAAGAAAATAGAATGGGCTATGCAAGAAGGAAAAGAATAAACAACACCGTGATTCATCAGGAGTTCATCTGCAAAATTTATCTGCAAATCAAAGTGACCTAAATTATTTTTAAAATTTTCGGTAATTATTCTGAACATTCGGATGAAAAACTACTTTCACAATTGCAGTCCTGCTATCTCCAAATTGTGCATTTTACATTAGACCAAGTTGATAACATGGACTTCTTTTTTATTAAAGACAACATATAACTAAAAGTTGACGTTTCTGGGTCATGGATGCAAACAAAAATCTTTAAAAGAAAATAAGTCAAAAGAAAATACCTACTGCTGCAGATGTCTCGAATTTCTATCTCCTTGGGATCACAGGCCTGTGGCTTTGCAACAACTATAAACTGTTCCTAACCCACATATTTACACACTTAACTATACCAGTGCTCTTAAAATATTGCCCCATGTTAAAAAAAAAAAAAAACAACAAAACCATATTAGAAAAAATCAATAACAAGAAAAATAAACATCAAATATTAGAAGAAACTAATGAAAGTATAATCTACCAGAGCAGAAAAATGTTGTGATCTGATTCATATACAATTACAGTAGCAGTCAGTACAAAACCATAAGGCAGAAAACACAAGTTGAGTGACTGTATCTAAGAGCAAGAGTACAGAACGTTTTACCACTTCTACATCTTTAATGCAGATATACGCAGCAGATACCTAGAAATGTTACTAATGAATAAAAAGGAATTAAGCTATTCTTTCAAATGCATACTTTCTCTTTTAGAACCCACATCTAAATACTTATTTATTAACTGTAACCATGGACAGTCAAAATCATTGCAGACCTACTTAGGAGGAAAAAAAAATGTCTTTCCAACATGGGACTCAGCAATGTCTATACGTGTACTGTTTGCTACTTTGAACATCATTCATATAAACAAACAAAACAACAACCACCAGTGGAACTTTGATTAAACATGAAAATATCAGTATATTTTGAACAGGAATAAAAGGAATTTAAGTTAAAAGCAGCAAAACTGAAAATCCTGTTCATTGAAAAGAATTTAAAGCATATTTTGGTGTTCCATGCCTTGGTATTGCACAGGAATGACTGCTTGAAAATGTGCATCAAGTGTACAAAGCTATCCAGCATTAAAGAGGAAATATAGTACGTATGGTAACCTAGATATAAAAAGCAGCACAAAAATACAAAATATAATCCTAAATAAAGGGCTTCAGAGTTGAGAGAAGTCACCAGAGCCAACTCAGTTTTTTTTTCTTCCCTGTTTTGTCTTCAAGCAGTAAAAATTTGCTAGCCTGCTGCCTATCATTTTTATTCTCTTTCTTTTCATGAACGCATCACCGAAAGCAAATGCAAAGTCACATTCTGCAAGATTTCTTTATGGCTTCAGCCACTTGCATTCTGAAATGTCTTATTTCTGGCTTTTTTTTCTTTCTTTCTTCTGCCAATAACCTCTCAGAGAATTACTTAACAATTGATCCCAAAGGGATAATGATGGGTCATAAAGCACCATAAAAAACACCAGCAGTTTTGCTATTAAGACTTTGCAAGCAGTTGGTAATAGAGAGCATGACTTAGAGCAAGACAATATATTGTGCATAAAAGTATTGCAAGTATTTTCACTGACAGTGTGTTACAGGAACTGATAAAAATCTCTTACTACACAGACTTGTCAGTAACAATATCTATAACTTCTTTAGAAGAATTAGAGTAAGAAAAATATTCCTAATAAAAATAAACATGTATATATGTATAATGATGTATATATATTTTTTTTCATCAGTTTATTAAAGAAAATGTGTGCTTACACGTAATACCAGAGACATTCAGTAATGACGATACACACTATGTGAGTGCCAATGTAGGCAGTCTAAATTTTGACTTCTAGATGTGTCTTACATCCCCATCTGACTATATGGAAAAAGAAAAAAAATAGATCCTTATTTTGGGAGCTCTGAACTATAATTGAGCATCAACTGAAAATTACACGGGTATAGTGTGAATTCACACATTGTTATATCACATCAAAATTAAGAGTGCAGAAAATTTTAGTACATGTATCTATTGCCAGACATAATCAGCAAAATATCTTACAAAATACCACATTTTCACAGAAACATCACTTACTTGCTTTTATGTTATTTTCAGCTATTTTTGAATAACTATAAAATGACCAAACACCAGAAAACATCTGGTGATATGTTAGACATCTGAATACTTATCAGACTTCTGTTTAAGAAGATTAGAATGAAATAGTTATGCTGATATTCAGTTGAAAACCACATTTACTAATAAATATATGCTCTTAAATGCGTCTGAGTACATACTTTCTCACCTTCTGCACAATAACCCATGCATCCTTGTGTGGGTTGTAGTAAGTAAACAAAGAAATCTCCACAGTTCCTCACACTGACAGGGATTCGAAAAAGGCAGCAGTCTTTGGACATGCTGAAGAAAAATTTCCATGTTGCACAGGCTGTGAGCTGCTTGATCTCACCAGGTCGAGGCATGGATTCTGACTCCTTCAGAGACAACCAGACAGGGGCTTGAGTACCACAGTGATTCATCTGAAACACCAGAGAAAAAATGTCAGAAAATAGTTAGTGTACATTTATACTTAATCCTCATATTCCTGCACTAGCTACTAGCAAAGTTCAGATGGTATAACTGAGAGCTTGCTTTTTTACGTCCTCAAATCTGAACACAAATACACATAAAAGAGACTTAAGTGCTCATGAGTATCATGAAATCTCTTTCTATATGCAAAATACAATTTAGTGCCTGAAGAACTTAACCAGGAGCCACCACAACTTCTGCAACCATAAATCCGTTTATGTTTATGAAGCAGAGGACTCCACAAGGACTGTGGTTCAGATGCCAACACAACAGGTGATGAAGGAGAGCTGGTGCTCCCTCTCTCCCATACAAAAGTCTTGCTCAGTGTTTTTTTGTTCAAGTGTGAAGAGTACAGTGCTGTGGAACAGCCCTCCATCCTCCTGAAATCACGGTGGCTATTTGAGGTCTTCAGATTAGGGAAGCTGCCATGTAGCTCGAAACAGTCCAGACAGTAAAACCTGGTCTTAGACCATGTTGTCTTTACACTTCTTGGTCTGAAATCTAAATACAACTGCATGCTCACTTAGCAATTTTCACCTCAAAAGTACACTTTTTTCTTACTCCTGAGCATATTTGTGTCCAATCTACTTGTTTTATGTTTTTGTTGCTTTTCTTATGATTTGGCTAAAAATATATTTTTAAAAAAGAGGTTCTATTAGTTATATACATTAACTATATTATATATTTTATTTGTGGCCTAAGATAACTCCTCTTCACAAAATGCAACTCAGGCAAGCCAAAGGTTGGACATCGAGTGTGCCTGAGTCCTCTACCAGTCCTCTGAGTCCTCTACTGAGCAAACAGAATCCATGACAAGGATGATGTATTGTTTAAGCAGAGCCTGAACCTTTGACAAGGATTAAGTATAGTTATAAAACACATACAAGAAGGAAATTTCCTAAACAAGATATCCATTTTAAGTTCAATTTTAATGTTTTGATTTTGATTATTTCAAAATAATGGCCTTGTTTTTCCTAACAGTTAAAGAAGAGTAGATATCAGGGCATGAATTTCATTTGCTGAATAATATTTGAATCAATCTCTTGCCAACCGTAATTGCCTGGACTCTTCTATATATGGATGGCAGCCATTTTTGACTGCATATTTACTAAGCACAGAGAGACTGGGTGAGATTTTTAAAACTCCTCTAGGTTATCTGAGTGGCTATCTTGCTGAACTACCCTGTGTTCTGAGAAACAGACTTTTTTTCCCTGCTTTATCATCCTGATTCTCTGTGAAGAAATGTCTGCTTTGAGAGACATACTACTATTAAGTCAATTTGTTCCTATTAAATCTAATTGAAGAAGTCCTTCAGGAAATACACTTTGCTCAAGGTTTTTCAGCGTAACAGCCTTCATAATAGCAGCCTTTTCAATAATGTCCTGCACTCAATGTACTTTTTGTACTTTTAACTGTTTTGCATTTCTTTTAAAAGAATTTTTTTTGTTTGTTTGTTGTTTGTTTTAAAGAGACTGAGCCCAGGCAATTTCAATTCAGTATGCAATCACAGGATCACAGATAATACACCCTGATGACACAGTGACACTTTTTTAAAATAAGGAAATGTTTTCATATAGGAAGCTAGAAAGATATATCTTCTTCAAATGTAACTGTTAAAAAGATGTTGAAATAATTCCAAAATGAAGCATCAGAATTCTAGAGCACCACATGTTCTAAGTAGTTCTTGAATCTCAGTGGACTCGCAGATGACATGGAAACTAGTCAGTTAGCTCTCTTAGTTGAAGTCATTTTAGGAGTAATCTCCTCCTTCTAGAATAATCACTTTAAAACCCAGATAATTACTGGGATATGTCTTCTATGCTTGTATGTAGGTTCAGGAGCAGACTGCCCATCACACAGCTGCAGCTTTAAAACAGGACATCCCTCCTATGTTGCACTGAGACACCTTTAGAAGGGACTAAAACAACAGTTTCTGAGTGCTTTAAAAGATACATGAGTTCTTTGCCGTACTCCATTCAGTGTAACGTTTTTCAACACATAAATTTTATTGCCTGATTAACATATTTTAATACAGTCTCATTCAGAGACATTTTTTCACATTAGTCTCCATAATTGTAATTATTCTTATGAAAAACATGTACATTCTTCATAAACAAACAAGGTGCAATAATACCTCCACACACTTGGTTGGCATCTCAGCAGGCTTATCAAAAATCATAAAGCGATACCATCCTGGTGCTAGGGAATGGTCACATATTAAATCCTGAATAGCTGACTGCTGGAGGTGGGATGAATCAAAATTAACACTTCGGTAAGGGCTCTGCAGGATCTGATGTCCACCAGGATGGCATTCAAGAACTGTAAAGCAAGAGCATTAAAATGAAGAGCTTAACAGATATGTTAGATAGTAAGGGTGTTTTTTTTATCAGGCAATAAGGAGATAGGATCACTACGAGATCACTTTTACAGAGCAACATAGTGAAAACTTAATAGCGACAACAAATAACTATGGTAACACTCTAAAATTTAATAAATTCATCGCACAGTAATATTCCCTTATTTACATGGAGAATAAATGAAAAATAAATATGCATGTTAATTTGTAATTGAAAAGTGTACACTTTCTCTCTGGATTTTGCCATTTTACCGGCTATGAAACCTAACAACCTGAAGAAAAATGGCACATTTGATACATAAGGAACAAAATCTTACTTCAAGATGAGAAAGGTCTGTCCAAGGGTCTTTCTTTTGCAAATAGGGTAACACTTCACAGTGTTCCTATGTATTAAATGAAGAATGCCCTCAAATGGATGGATGCTGCAGTTGCATATAGTTTGCATGTATAAAAGCAGATTATGGTATAAGTATGGAATTTGGTAGATACTTAATCATAGATTTTAAGTCAATGTGCATGATTGGCATGCACTAAATACAACTGACAAACAGATTTTTGGACATCTAAGTGAACTTAAGGCCTCAAAATAGCCTCAAAATTGCTGGTAAGTAAAATTAGGGATCAGAATCTGTAGAAGTTGTAGCAATTTTCTAAAAAAAATGCAGGCTCTTTCAGAAATGAAACTGCACCCTACAATTTGTAAGATCAGTCTTTGGAATCAGATTAGTCCTTCCAAAGATAGTGACAGTAGAAGTTCCAGCTAATGGTGCTTTTGCAAGTAATGTAATTGTAATGGTCATTCTTGCTCAGAAATGTGTTTTGGAAGTCAAAGTAGGGATGAATTTAAAAAATTCAGCTGTAATTAAAGCTGTGTAATATTACATTTTGAATATTATTACTCTATTCCGCAGGTTCTCACACACAGGGTTTTTAATATTTGTCCCGTGTTTTGCATGGTGTAAATGTGTCACTGATTAGAAGAATATTCTGGTTCAAATTGCACCAGATGCATTATTGAGCATTGTTTCATATCACTGTTCAGAAAACTACAATTTTAAGATAGTTTCTAAATCGAACAGTATCCCCCTCTGAATGTAGAAGATGCCCTAGCTAAACAACAGATCTCATTTCTTTCACGCACAGCATGAGGTTCCTATAGACTTTCAAAGACTAAAGATTTAATCTGATATGGCTTCAGGCTACCCAAGCAGGTAACAATAGCTTTATCTTCTACCCTCTAAGGGCAGATGGAAGTCAATGTGATTGACTGTGCCACCACTGTGCTTCTGAGTTGCTTGTCATAGCCTGTAGGCAATTCATGTCCATACAAGTTGACCTTATTGAGAATTTATCCCTCGCTGGAATTTGAAGAAAAGCCCTTGAAGAATCAAAGGTCAGTCATGTGTGTTATTGAAGTGTTTTTCCAAGCAAGCTTCAGCTCAAGCAGTTTACGAACCATGGCAGAAGTTTCTTCCTGTCTTCTATTTTTTTACTGGAATTCTACCTTCCATACAGCACTCTCATTAGTTTTCTTTCCTGTAACTGAAACACTCCAGAAACAATTAATATCTCTTATATCTTCCATCAATAAATCAAGTGAGACATGAGACAAGTCTTTATTTTTTTTCTCTGCAGTTTAATTAGATCATCGTTTGATAGATCTCTAAAACAGCTGACTGTACTCACTTGTAATAGGGTTATAAATCTTACTAAAGATCAAATTATACATTTTTTATTATTATGCACATCACTTTAAAATGTCACACAGCTCTTCATATATTTTTCTCCCTTTTTAGCTAGCATTTTCATAGCTATTTCTTTTGAAATCTCATGTTGTCTAGCACTGTTTCATTCCTTTTCCTTTTCTTTTTCCTCCTTTTCTGCAAAACAACTGAAAATAATTGCCATCATCAGTAATACAGTAATCAGTAATACAGACTAAAATATTTCTATCTGAAGTATAACTGTTGTGCTACCTAACTCTACCAAGAGCAGATGCAAGTACAACTGCTGTATTTATGGGCACATAAATACAAAAATAACAATGCTATTTTTGCTGTGAGAAAGTAACCCCTGTAGACCAGACCCACTCATATCACAGACACTTAGGAGGAGAGCTGGTTCTCAATTGAAAGATGGAGACCTGATTATTAAATCCACTCCTGAGTTATGAAAACCTGAGCTGTAAATAAAACCTCAACTCTAATGTATTGTTTTAGTTAATGCATCCCTGCTGTTTGGTCCTAAACTTCACACTATGTTACACTGAATTATTCTGAGATTTTTCTGGTTGCTTTCCATATTTGGTAGACTTTTCCAGTTATCTGTCTGAATAGATTACAATGCAAGTATTTTCAAGAGACAGAGATTAAATCTCTGAAGTGCCAATGCCAACTGTTTCTGGAGCACTGTCTTCTAAGCACAGTCCAGACACAAAATTTAAATTTTTAGGCAGGACACTTGGCTGAGAGTTATTGGCAGGTCTTTGGGGTCTTGGTAGATGAAAAGATTGACATGAGCCAGGAGTGTGCTCTTGCAGCCTGGAAGTCCAACTGTATCCTGAGCTGCAACAAAAGAGGGGCGGCCAGCAAGGAGAGGGAGATCACTGACCTCCCTCATGAGGTACTCCCCCCTCTGGAGTACTTTATCCAGGCCTGGGGCCCCCAGCACAAGAAGGATGCAGAACTGTTGGAGTGGGCCCAGAGGAGGGAAACTAAGACAATCAGAGGACTGGAGCACCTTTCCTAAAAAGAAAGGCTGAGGGAGCTGGGCTTATTTAACTTGGAGAAGGCCCTGGGGGGAACCTCACTGCGGCCTTACAGTACTGGAGGGAGGCTTATAAATGAGCGGAAAATGGCTTTACACTATAAGCGGGGAGATTTACTTTAGTTGTTAGGATGAAATTCTTAACTCAGAAGGTGGGGAGGCTCTGGCACAAGCTACCTGGAGAAGTTGTGGATGTGAGGACATTGTGAATGTCCTGGCAGCGTTCAAGGCCAGACTGGACATAGCCCTGGGCAGCCTGATCTGGTAGGTTGCAAACCTGGCCATGGCAGGGGGGTTGGAACTGGGTGATCTTCAAGATCCCTTCCAAACCAAGCCTTTCTATTATTCTGTGACCACCTACAAAGCACCGAGGGAAAGGCTGATATATGGTTTCCACCTGCTCTCAGGCTTGGTGTGAGCTAGGGAACTCTCAGGGGCTCCTTGGTGCGAGGGCATTGGCACCCAGGGAGTGCTGCCAAACAGGGACTGGTGGCACAGCTCTTCAGGTGCAGTCTGTATGCTCTGCTCTCCAAAGGCCAGGATATAAACAAATGAACACAACCAGTAAGAGTTAGACTCAATGATTCTCATGTTCTCTTCCATCTCAGGGAATTCTATGATTCTCTGTGTGCACTCTGATCCTGAGTGTCCTTTCTTTTGCAACTACTGATTGCAAAGGAAGTAGTGTATCTGCATCCCACAGCAATTTTAGAGCTTAGGCTGTTTCTAACAAGCACATTTGTGCATTTAAAACAAAATATTCAATTAGAAACGAGGTGACTTTTTGAAAGAAGTTATCCTGAAATACTTATTTAGGGTAACATTTTTAAAGTGAAATATAAAAATAAATGTAACCACCACAAGCAAACCCTTAGTTTGGATGAGAAATGTAAGAAAAGCATGATTACAGAAATTTTAGCAACGAAGAATATTGCAGTGCAGGGGAACAGAAACACTCCTGCTCAAGGAATGGTGAAGGAAACAATCAGCATGCACACACTGACACAGCATTATCAGAAAGGGTGTCAGAACACTTTTCACCGCTCAAATCTACACTTCAGGGGCCGCTTTGTAAAGTTTGTGAGTAGCTGCACAACAATTTAAAAATATATATAGCAACTATCAGCATTCCTAGAAAAGCAAACAGGGACCAGAGGGAATAGGGGAGCTAAAGCCAAAGCCCAGGCAGCCTCACTCCGCAGGTTCTCCCGCAGGTACCCGATACGGCTGACAAGGCTGTTTGTCAGTTCATGAAGTTACGCCTACTGCAGCGAAACGCGCTGCACGTATCTCGAGCACCGAGGGAGGACCTGAGCCACTGAGTAGAGACCGTGTAAGGGCTGTTTTATTTCCCTGCTCTCCCTGCGCTGAGCAGAGCGGAGCATCCGCCCACCCGGCGCTCCCCCTTGGCCATGTACCCCCGGCCCCGCTTACCTCTCCGGAGGGGCTTCGCCGCCGCCAGGCAGCCCAGCACGGCCGCGCACAGCCACAGGCGGGCGCCCCCCGGCATCGCCCACTGATCCCCGCTCCGTTGCCGTCGCGGCTCTAAAGGCTACGGCCTCCCATCCCCTCCTTAATGCGGCCCCTCCCTCGGGGGTCCTCGGGGGGGCCCGGCCCTCAGCCCGCCTCCATGCCGGCCCCGGCCGGGATGTGCTGGGGCTGCTGTGCTCTGTGAGCCTCGTGGTCAGCGTCTTCATCTCCTCGAACGCATAGTTCTGTCTTCTAATGTGCAGTTAAATGCTGGAAACAAGCCAGTTACAAATTATTTGCTCTTTATGCTGTGACCATTTCCTTAGGTCACCAAGAGCGCTTTATGATGGTCCTTCGTAATTCCAAACTCCTGGGATGGAAACCATTACCTCAGAATGAAGCCCATAGCTTCAAGCAGCCAAGTTGCAAGGCTTGCTGGGAGGCGCTTCTCTTTGGAAATGTCTGGCAGAGAGCTCAGAGTTTAAGGTTTGGTAAGTTTTTCGGTATTTTTCTTGCTAATCTCCAGGCTGTGCAGGCCCTGAAGTATTTTGCACACAGCAGGCTGTAGAGATCTTTCACTCGTTTGAATCATAGCATAACAGAATATCCCAATCTGAGAAGGACTGACAAGGATCACAGAGTCCAACTCTGGGCTCCACACGGAACCATCCAAAAATCACCCACTCTCAGACCCAGTGTCTGAGAATGCTGTCCTTCAACTCCGGCACTTGGGGCTGTAGCCCTGAGCAGCCTGTTCCATGCCCACTGCCCTCTGGTGCAAACCCTTTCCCTAACCCCAGCTGCCCCTCACCTGACACAGCTCTGTGCCGTTCCCTTGGGCCCTGTTGCTGTCACACAGAGCAAAGCTCAGCGTTGCCCTCCACTCCATGTGAGGAGCTGCAGCCGCCATCAGGCCTTCCCTCAGCTCCTCTGCTCTGGGCTGAACAAACCCTATCTTCCCTATCTTTGTAGCCCATGTTTGAATGCTCTCTAATGGAAAGCATAGACCTCGCTCAAAGAAATGACATTGACACAGGGGAGTACACTCAAGCCCCTGCACACCCACAGCGTACTGCAAGCCACTGAAACTCTGCAAGAAGTGTTGGGCAAGGGCTGCCTCCAGCAGGTGCAGGCGTGGATACCCTTTGTAGAGCAGTGTCCCTTCAGAAGGCCCCAGGACAGGAAAAGGACAGAGGTACAGCACTGTGGGATGGGCCATCTCCATCCTCTGCTCTGGAAGAAGCCCCATGAAATGAGCAATGGTTAAAAGGCAGTGATAGTGCAGTCTGAACGTTGAATTCTGTCTTGCATTTCTGTCAGTTCTCTGAGGCAAATATGTTCTTCTTAAACATTCAGGCAATTTTAATGGTTAGTTTTCATATTTACCTCGATGATTTTCTGGGTTGCTACCAAATATGATATACTTTTATTCTAGAAGGCTGCATTTGTCTGAAATTTTCCCAGTGTGTATTTATAAAAAAGACAAAAGGAAAGCAAGAGTATTTTACCAAACAAGTTACAAAGTAGCGAACTAGAAATAGAGACACTGTGAAGCTTTGGCAAAGTTTAAACACTGAGCTGCTTCTTTGACCGCTGCTAATCATGATGGAGTGGTATTTACGGAAGGATTAACACCTTTAGTCATGGATCATACAGGAGACAAAAGAGGTGGCAATAATGGCTGCTGGAGTAAAGAAACCTTTCATCTTTTCTGCCTGTTTTTTCTCTGCCTGATCCCTCAGCCACTATCAGTCTTGCAGACTCTTGCAGCAACAGCAGAGCAAGAGCATATGGGGTTGGAATAGCTGATAACTTGCCAGATAGTATTCGGCTCTCACGGGGACAGAGTTGTTCCAGTAACAGTGAATTTCTGAAAAAAAAAGAAAAAAAGAAAGTAATTCTAAGTCAGGCTTATAGCAGTATAAATCTTTCCATCAGGCTGCAATTTCAACAAGCTTTAGGCAGTAACACGTTAACATTGTTTTATTAAAGCATATCAAAAGCAGTGTAAAACAGATTTGCGCTATGGAAAACACCCTTCACTCAAGATGAGCTATGAAGTCACGTTACAGTGTAGCAACATACTATTAAGTAACAGAATGTTTGGGAGGACAAAACAAAGTTGTAGAATGGAGAAAGAATTTAAGCTGATGTGCATGTAGTCCAGAACATCACTACTGTAGACAGTTAACAGTTTTTTAAAAACACAAAGTTGGCAGCAATAGTATTGATGCGAAGGAGCACTTAGACTTTGTGACACAAAGCTGCATTTTCCAAAAATGGATTGTATGAGTAATTACAGAGAGAGGTAAGGCTAGCTCTGAAAATTACGCCAGAGCTAATTTTCAGCAATGTAAGTCTGTTCCTTGAAGCTTTTAAATACATATTTAATTTAAGATAGACTCAGTTCCATCTATGAATGAGCTTTACTTTGCTTGGAATGAAGCTGGAGCAGAAGTGCTTTCACTGGTAGAGGACTGATTTATTAAAGAGAGAATGGGATGGTGAGAAACTGGAGAAAATGGACGTGTTGGGTGACAAAGAGCAGGGACTTAGTGCTGCAAACGGAGTCATTCTAGAAGTTTAAAAATTCAGATTAGAAAAAGAAAGGTGGTTCTGCTTATACTAAGTCTTAGGAATTGCAGTTAGGTTGGACTGATTTAATGGTTATCTGTGTAAGTGACTGTGCAGCTCCAGTGTGTGTTTACATGTAACTGAACCCTTCACAAAACATGAAAGAAAAAATGGACTTTCTCTTCATACAACCAGCATAGCAACTTCTTACTGTATCTGCCACTTCTATTGGCAACATGCTAGTGTGAGCTAACTGTGCACCTTACATCACCAATATGCAAAATACTCATCGTATACAGTATTTAACAAGATTGTATTATCTCTACTTGCATTTACGTTAGCCTTAAGCATTTTAGGTAAACGTGTTAGGAATACCAATCAGCACTATTTGCCAATTTATGTTCAGTTGTGAGCTGGAAATGAAAAATCATCTGTGAGTTTTAAAAGTATTTGACTACAGACTAAGCCATGAATGTTATTTTTAGAAACACCCAGTAAATAAGGGGATCATGTAGAACAAAGGCAATGCTTGTGGTAGGCTAGGTGGAAGAACAAGAAGTTAGTAGGAATGCTGGTGCTCAGGAGCAGGACAAAAGCTGAGCGCTGAGGGCAGCAGTTGAGTGGGTGGATGTTGTCTTGCGAGAGGAGTGCCCTGCTCTGACACTTACATGTTCTTTGAGGTGTTTTGTAAATAAAGGTGAACAATTACAGAAGAATCCCATTAAGTTTAAGATAAAATTGCCGACTGCATATAATTTAATATAAACCTTTTCTTTCAAATTGTGAGCACGAATGGAAGTCTATCTTAAATGAATCTCTGTGCTGTACCATTAATCTTGTCTGCTATGGTAGGCAAAGTAAATCTGAATAAGCCCTTTAAGCCTATGTTGCCATGTTTGTTATCTGTGCAGAGACAGAACATGGATAGTAACTCCAAATAATGTTGTGAGCAGAAATTGGAAGCTGGGAGACATCTCCCTGCAAAGCTTCAAAGGGTCTCAGTAATAATACAAATGCTGAATGTTTGGAAGGAGTTGCCTTCAGCAGATAACATCCCTCCTGTAAGGAGCAGATGGCGAGAGATACCCCACAGTTCTGGCGAGATCCAAAACATCAGAGAGTGTTGAGTTTTCTTGCATTTGCCCTTTCATGTTTTCCGTTCTATCTGTTTGTAAAAATAATTTCTTTTTCAATTGGGCCAGTTTATATACATGAATGATAGGTGAACTTATCCTTCCAGAAAGAATAAATTGCTAACATTCTTCGTCTAATCTAATCAATTCTGTCATTAAAGTCAAATTCCAGACTTCCCTTCAAATTGAGGGTTGTGTGACTTCTCACTTAGCTAAGATTCATTTGGTTTAAGAGTGGGGTCTAATAGTTCTGAAAAGAATGTCCCAAAAATCACTATGACACATTAACTGACAGTTCCAGTTCAGAACAAGATGTTTGATTCTGTCTCCTATTTCTATATTTGACGTCAAGCAAATAGCATCAGAGAATCAGTAAGAGTCAAACGTGTTTATTTATCTTGATCATACTGCAGTGAACTTTACATCCTTGCAAGAGGTTAAATCTGCTCGTATTTATTCTACTGGAGTGTTTTGTTGTTGGTTTCCTTTCTTTTTCTGTTTGTTTGTTTGTTTTTTCTTTTTTTTTTTTTTTTTCCTAAAAAATGCATGGCTTTTGGGTGGCATTTGTTTTTCTAATGCATTTAAAAATTGGAGAGGGGATTTTTAAATCTGCCCTGTAAATGTACTCAGTGTTGACAGTCTGTTTAGCTTTCAGAAGTAATGACGTATTCAGTATGTTTTAGCTCCTAATTCTCTTTCATATTTGACCTCCTGCATATGCTACATTTGACTTATGCAGTAAAGGACTTCAATATAAAAATCTAATGTAAATTGGTTTGTATTAAGCAGTATCAGGTTTAATATAAATTAGGGGAAATCTGTCTCCAGTACTTAGAGAGGCTGCTGGGAGCCAAATAAAATCAGTGGTAGGCTTTCCATTAACTTCAATTTCCTTTGAATCAGCCCCTTACTCTTTTATGGTTCTCAAGTACTTTTATGCTGTTTTTTACAAAATGACTTGAAACTTAACTCAAAGGTCTATCAGCTGTATTTGTTCAGAATGCACTGAGTAGTTTGAAGTCTGAGAAGTGCCTTCATTGGTGGGGTATTAATGAATTAATCTTTGTTTTACCCATTCTGAACTGTAGGAGTAATGTAATTATGTTGATCACATAGGTGTGATACAATTTTAACTATTTCTTCTCTTTCTATCTCACATGATGTATTTGTGTGCATACAACCTAATAAGCTGTAGTTTTAAAAAAAAGAGAGAATGTAGAATTAGTTCTTTAGCCTGTATAGGATAAGCACTGTGTGAACGTGACCAAAGAACTGTTTTTTTAAGTAAGTAACTGCATTCTTCATACTTGTAATCTTACTGACTTATTGTGTTTATTTTTGCACTACTATATTTGATGTTTGTTGAATAAAAAATAATATGAGTGGATAAAACTGGTGATTAAATCTAAAACGCAAGTGAGAAAAATTATTCTTGAACTATATAACCTATTCATGAATGATGATGAACAAATAATGAATTTTTTTTCTCAAATTCTCCAACTACATTTGTTAGTATCAAAGGCTTTGGTTCTCCAAACACTAAAATGTGTTTTAGTGAAATCTCTCAAGAAGAAGGGGGATTTGAAACCACGCCTCTCAAGCTGCAGTGTTAGAAGCTCTCTTCTTTCTTTCTGAGCATATAATTTCTTGTCCAAGTTTTCACCTTGTCTGTACAACTGGCTTATTTGGTCATACATCAGGAAGGTCACAGAGCAGGCAACTCTAGCTGTGGCCAAACACCAATATGGCACCATTGGTAGTGATAGTTGCTAACTTGGTGGTTAACTAATGACAATGAATATACAAATAAATAAAGCATTATTAGCTTGGCAAGGAAAAGAAGCGTTCTCCAAAGCAGAGAGAGCACATTTTTCGCTTTGTGTTATGAAAAGGTCTGATTCCTGCCTTGAGGAGGGAGTGCACAGCTGAGGATCATGAAAGAAAGTAAGGTTTCCTCAGCTTTTGGTGCTATGCTGTTAGCTTGTGTCTTGTGTCAAGCCTTTCCTGTACTGTGGAGAAAAGAAATACCTCCTAAAGGCTCAACCTGAACTGTAAGACTGGAGATGTTAATAATGAAATTTAAGCATATCTCATAGAAATCTCACTTTCAACGGAACAGTACGTTCTGCTTTTTGAAAAATGTTTTGAGAAACCATCTGAGCTGTTCTAGTTACTGTATATATGTTTTCTCCCTGCCTCACAATAACATTTCCTGTTTGTAAGATAAAATTATTATTATTATTATTATTATTATTAATAGGAGTAAGATATTGAATGCAGATGGCACTTTCTTGGCACAGTTTTTTGTTGTTTTTTTTTCATCTGTTGTTTAAAGAAACTGGATATGCAATCTCTGGTGCTTTGTTAACTTCCTTCTGATGATTTGGCTATCTGAATTTTTAGGTTAACACCATTGTTTTTAAAATGCTTAAAAAAAAAAGGATGACTAGAACTGACAGAAATATACTGACAGAAGAGCAAGGCATAGACTTCATACCAAAGTAGTAGTAAACAGTATGTTCAAAAACTACTTTACAGAGCTGTGCTAGGTAATGTTGCTAGTTATATTATTCCTTGTGAACTGAAGTGTATGTGGCACACTAGGAAGTATTACAGGTGGGAAAGGAAGAGAAGGAGTTCTAAATCAATTAAATTTTTCTGAATCTGAAGGGAGAAAAACAAACTAAAGCTAAAAAATCCCCAGTCAAACAAATGCATCTTGGGATCAACATTTGTAATCTTTGTACAGACTTTGTCTAAGGATGAAATTAGTGCTAACAGTCAGATCATGCCAACATATATGCACAATTTTGTATCTGAGGATAAGAGATCCTGCTGGGCTTCACCTGCTGGGCTGCAAAGCCTCTAGCATCAGGTCTCCCCTTTTTTTTTTTTCTGCCACGTTTGTTTGTCAGTTTGTCATCTTTATACCTTATTCATATGTGTTGTGTTTTCTGACCCACACACAATGGAGAGTAGAGAATTAAATGTCACTACCACTTCCCTACTGCTGAAGGAATTACAACCATTACTCCTAGTGCTGGTTTTGGTTTGTTTTCTCTGTGTCCCTCATACTGTTCTTTTCCTGTGGAACATCACAATTTTACTTTTACTGCAGATCGAAAGTTTATTAAGTGTTCAGTGGATTTCTCTGGACTAAAACTCTTTTCCATGATCATCTTGTTGGTAGGTATGTTCAGGGCAATGACTTTAATTTTTTGTACACCTGTTTCACCAGCTGAAATCTGTAGATCTGAATTGGCAACGTGCATTTAACATTCAAAAGAGCCCAAAGCTGTGAAGCTAACAATAAGAAGCAACAGGAAGTTTGAGAATGGAAAGCTATAGGAAGAGATTCTGGTAGGGAGATTAATTCTCATTGTATTGGTACTATAAGGAACTGTGGTAAATGTTATGTAATTTTTAATTTTTTCTTCTCTTTTAATGTGTAATTTAAAGTTTCTGTTCCTTTACCATCTTACCTTTGGTTAAGGATTTTGATATGAACTGCATGAGATAATGAAGTGAATTATGAAGATCTGAGTAAGGATAAAGAAAATATAACTACTGTATTCAGATGTTTAGTACTGTTAATAAACTATTTTTAATCATTTTTGAAATACATAATAAGTAGATCTGAGAATAAAAGTCGGGTGATTACTTAAAAAAAAAAACCTACTTTGTATCTCCATGTACAGCAAGACTGTAGGCTATCTAATTAGACTTCCCTCAAGCTGCCTCTTCTATATGGTCTGTAGCATTCATCTCTGCCTTAATCCTTCTCCAAAACCCATCATTGTAGCATCTTTTTTTTTCCAAATTAAAAATGCACCATTTCTGAATCAGCTCTCTGGTTTCAGAGCTGCTGTTTTTATACCTATGGTCAAGACAAAGGGAAATCCTGATTAACTTGTTACATTTGGTAGGATATCATTTGTATTTGGTAAGCAGCAGTTACCTCCTTCTTTGTTTCCCTTATGCAGACATATTATTCCAGCCTGCTGGGGTTATTTATCTACTCTACAATAAAGAAAATATTATCTTTATAGACCATAGATTTTATATTTACAGTGCACCAAATAGTTTACAATAGTATGTCAACTAATTGTATTTAGGAATAACAGTGTATTACTTAAGTAAAACTATTTATTAAGTAAATGCATATGTAACTGATAAAGAGGAAGAAAGTGAGTGTCACTGCTGGAACAGTAATATTTTTATTTACAGTATGGATGTCCTTGACTTAACCACTAACTTCACATCCTCATCTGCTTAGTAGCATACAGCATTCTTTCAGACTTGAAAGTGTTCAGAAGACTTGTCAGCAGCTCATGCTTTTTCTGGTGAAGAAATGTGGTTTTGACAGAAATCTGCAGTTTTTGTCAGGTGAACAGAACAAAACCATGAACCTGTATCTTTTCTGTCAGTAGTAGAAAGACTAACTGCTTGTGAAACAAAGTCCTATTTCCTGCTGCATCTCAGATTTTCCATTAAGCACAATTCATCAGCTGGAACAACTTTGAGCTGTTTTATTTTAAGGAGATACAGAAATACTGTGTTACAGTCAGCAATAGAACATTCTATTTCTGTTTATAATCCAAATATACTTCTTTATGAACCTGAAAAACTAAAATTATGTAATTTTATTATTACTAATAATCTCCAGTTAAGCTATCATTTCAATTTTCAGCTCCTTCAGTATATGGCTCAGAGAATATCCATGGTCATAGGGAATGCACTCAGAAAGCCATGGCTGAAACTGTTAGATGAAATCATCGTAAAAGATATCAGAAAAATTGGAAAAAGCAGAGCAAAATTATACTATTATATTACCACAGTGTCTGAAGGCAAGCTGAGAAAAGAAAGTGAGAAGAAAGTTCAAGAACGGTAAATGCTCAATGTTGTAGCAGTCCCACTGAGTTGGTCCCACTGAACTACATGGCTTTGTGCTGATAGAAACTGGACTCAGGGCAGAAATAATAGGATTTTGTACAGTTGCAGTAATTAGGAAGAGAAGGCTTCACATTTAAGTGGGTTTTCTTGAAGCCCTGCTTGGATGTTCTTAGCTTTCTTCTGCACATAATTCTTTCCTTTCACAGAGTCTACTCATGAATTTCAAATACAGTTACAGATATAAAAGCAAAATAGAATCTAATGTAAAACATGGATAATAAACATTCTCCTATCTTCCAAAAGTTCTCAAACACCTCTGAAAATTTTGTTTTGTAGCCTGCCCTGAAATGTGATGGGAATTAATGCTAATGAATATCTTGTCAGAATATAAAAAATCAATTTATATCTTAATGTACAGATCAACAGATAGAATATATCTCAAAGACAACTACTCTATCTCACTAAGACTATTCCTAATTGATGCCTTCTGCATTCAAATAAAGAACAATTGTCCTGCTCAGTGTTGTTCCTTAACTTCATCTGAAAGCAAATCTGATGTGATTATTTATTAACCTAAAGTGACTTGCTCAAAACTGGACATAGAGCTGAAGTGATCAATATAATTAAAAACGTCCTGTCTTTCTATTGTATCTAGAAACACATGATAAAGGAGCAGGTCATTTAAGATCTCTTCATTTTTGTCTACACAGTAATTTAAACTTATTCATTGGAACATGGAAACTTAGTTAAGAAGAATGACGCTGAGATGATAATTTGACTTGTGTGTAATAGTCTTAGAACGAAAGATACATTTTTTAGTAGGGGATGTCCTCTGTAGCTTTTTTTTTCCTACTCAGTGCTTGATAGCATCCTTGGCTTCTGTTCTCAATGTACCCCTGCATATATAGGAGCTAGTTTTTCTGTATTTTGAAGATGAGGGGTCATTTCAAACTCCACAACCCATTAAGAGCAGGTTTACTGATTTTAAAACATCCAGTCTCTGAGCCCACTGGAGAGGCAATATAATCAGTTGGTCCTTATCTAACATTTTTCCCTTTAATTATACAGATTAAGGCTACATATATTGCATGTATCTGCTGGTTTGTAAAACCAGGAATTCCTCTTTAATGGATCTATGACTGTTAGTGATGCCCTTACCTCTGTTCCCTGCCTTGCTGCTGTGCTAAGAATGAATGTCTTGCTGTTCAACTGGAGCCTTAGCATTTTGTATTTGAAGATAATCATTACACCATCAACATCTTTTCACCATAAAGGTGGACATAAAGGTTATGACAGTTGTCCCTTCTGAATGTAACTTAGATTTTACAGGAATTCTACTAAAAGATTTTCAAGCTGTGATCATCTTTTCCTGCTTTGTGTGGTATTGCTAAGGAAAAAAACAGACTGGAATTTTTTTTTTTTTTAATTTTTTTTTTAACATTACATTCTGTAGTGTTTTAAGACCTT
Source organism: Lagopus muta (assembly GCF_023343835.1). Lineage (NCBI taxonomy): Eukaryota > Metazoa > Chordata > Aves > Galliformes > Phasianidae > Lagopus > Lagopus muta. The sequence continues at coordinate 26,462,706 of NC_064439.1, forward strand.
AAATTTGCAACTAAATTATATGCTTAGCTTTACACACTTGACTTCTTTGGACTATTTAACAGCTTACACTGCAGCACATTTAAGTGTTTGCAGGATTAAGATCCTCACCCTTTCTGAACCATTAAACGTTTTGCGATTGAAAAGATGTTAGATTCCCCAAGGGGTTGTCTTTCATGTATAAATGGAGAGCATCCATGGCTTGCATCTGGGATTTCTCATCTTGTTTCAGTGATCTAATCTCTTTATCGTGTATGTGTGTACTCATCCACTTAAATAAGTAGACATGGTAGTAGCAAGAATGGACTTGGCATGGGGTGGGGTGGGAGGAAGCTGGAGAAGGAATTGTCAGATATTATTTGTCACCCATGTTGTGCACATTTTAAAACGTTTTATTTTCTGGCCAACTGTGTAAATTGCCCACTGTTTCCCTGTTCTCTGTCTAACAGAGGTCAGGGCAGTTTTGAATATTCCACCATTTATTGTGCAAACTAGAAAACAGTTAAACCTCAGGAATTTTTCTTTTATTTTCCTGATATTATATTTCATCTCCACTTCTTTGAGCCTCCCTTCAGTGCTTTATGGTCTGGTGTAGTTCTTTACGACTTATGTATACAAATATATATGAAGCACACATATATGCATGTATATGTTTGCCTTTCACATGTATAATGATATACATACTCATATGATATAACGATATAGGTAGATAGAGGAGATTTATTTTTTGTCCTGTGGTTTAAACTGTTAATCTGCCTAAAGCATTTATGTAGAATTTTTACTGCATAATGTTATGCAATTTTGTGTTTGGTGTAGTCACATTGTAGGCACCCAATTTTAATACATAGCTTTCTTTGTTGGTGACATATGCCAACTGATACCATCAACTCACTGCAAATACAGAGCTTTCAATAGGAAAATTATACTTTTTTGTAGCTTTTGTGAGTCACAAAATAGTTATATCATTAGCACTGGAAGTATTAATCCAGCATTTCAGTTTCCACTCTTAATGTGGAACAGAGATAGGAATGTGGAACCAGTTCATTCTTCTTTCCTTGCCATCTTTGAAGTGAATAATGCTCAAGTGGAGGCAGCTGCAGAAGTCAGAGATTAGTTGCTATGCCACTTGAGATGATGTTCATTTTGCTTGACTGAAGTTAGCTGTGTAGACACCAATCCCCACTGACTATGCTCGGTCATGTTGTCCTTGATGAGTTTCGAAATGGTTTCCAGAATGGCAGGTTTCATCACCTTCTCAGAAATCAAGGGAAGGCTGAATGGCCTGCAGTTGCCAGTTCATCCTTCTTGCACTTCCCAATGACAAGAGAGACACTTGCATTCTTCCTAACCTCAGAACTCTCCCCTTGTGGCCACCACCTCTCAAAGATAATTGAGACATTGGCCAACTCCCTCAGCACGAGACTGTATCTCAATATGTCCAATGGATTTGTGTATATCCAATTTGTTTAGATTTTCTCTAATCTGATCTTGCTCTGGAACAGAGTTCATTTCAAATTAATTGACTGTTTGCTTGGCTTTATTTGTTAGATTTTGAAAAATTAGCTTATTTAATGTTTTCTATAATTGTTTCTGGACCTTTCAGTATATTAGTAAAAATTATCAGTTATTACTAGATAAAATGGCTAATATTCTAGAAAAATATGAAATTTCAAATATTGCAGATATATTGTCCACTGGGAATAAAAGTGGTAGATCTTCTGATCCAGAGGCTCTTTCTTTCAGCTGTGATTTCACTTTGAAGTTGTTATCTCTAGATTAAATGTTAAGACTGCATCTCCATTTTGTGGAAGTATGTCTAGGAAAAAAAAAAAAAAACATAGATAACATGATATGGTAAGCCTGATGTGGAATATTAGTGACTTGAAATTGTGAAAAATGTTGCTGTGCAAAAGTGCAGTAATTAAGTTTCACATGAGACCTTGTGCCTTGTTCCAAGGCAAAATTCACATCTTTCAATGAATGCTAGCAACTGCTTGCAATTTCCTTTGAGCTTAATGTATAAGTGCAAATTCAGTAGTTTTAGCAGTATTTATAAATTTGATTGATTTTTTCATATACCTTGCAGAATAGTAGTAGCTATCTAGACATATATCCATAAATGAAGACAAAGTACTGGAATATGTATGCAAAATGTTTGTTTCTAAGAAATCCCATCATAAATCGGAAGACAGGTTTTGTAGATTTTCACTAATATTGTGTCAGGGAATATTGTGGTTTTCTTTTTCTTGACATTTTTTAAATATTTGAGTCAATTGACTAATAGGAATTGCCAAAACTGTTTAGAGGTGCATTTTTCAGGTGTGTTTTGGCAGCAATTCAGGATGTAGAGATGCTCTCTGACCTTGGCTCTGCGTCACCCAGAACCCAGTAGCATTCCTGCTTGGCACAGTGGATGTAACTGAAGACATTCCCCACTAGGAGCCTACAGAGACAGAGCTGCACACACATGCATGTGTGAATGGACATTTGTGGTTATTTGTGTGGTGGCTCTAAGGATAATTTTCATTTTAAAAGTGCCACAAAAGCTTAAAAATATATGTATATTGATGAAACAGCTGAAAGACATTGAGATCCACTTGTGCTGGAAGATAAAGCATCTTTTTTTTTTTTTTTTTTTTTAGAAAGCTCTGATACTGTGGGCTTTTCAAATACACAGTCCAGAAAATGAACAACAAAAACAAAAATACAAACCAAGGAGCTGGAAGCATGCCATATCTCATAGCAGTACGATAACAAAATAAAAGCTACATTTCCGTCATTGATAGGATTAGGTTTTCCTCTTATTAAAATGTTTATTTCTGTGTTAAAATTTAGAAGAGAACCTTTCAGATGGAAAGCTTAGTTGCCTCTAGGAATACTTGCAAACAGAATATCTCAAGGCCAAAATCTGTTATATTTTCTCAAGCAAAGAGAATGCTTTGGGCCAAAATTCTATGAAAATGTAAGAACAAACATTCTTCTTAAAGCTTTCCAGTTTATGTTAATCGTGCTTACAGAGCTACAGTAGCATCCTGCCATGAAATAATTCTTCCTCCCTTCCAAGTACTTCTTACTAGAGATTCATCAGGCTGCCATACATCTCAAACTGAATGAACTCATTCCCCACTGTCAGCCTTGTATTTAGATTATTTCCATATAAGCAATTATGGAGAAAAATATTACCATCACTTAAAGAATGAGATATTTGAAAGAATCTTGAAGACTATGAATCCCCTTAAACAGATATGTATGAGATGTGAAAGAGCTTTGGTTTTTTTTGTTACAATTCAGTTTAAAGACATTTTTTTGTATCGCAGTCAGACAAGATCTTTTATATCACTTGCACAGGAATATCTCTTTTTTTTTGTGAATTTCTAAGCCAGACATAGTTTAAAGTGGGCAAAGAAGTGACTGTGTGCCATTTATTTTCCTAGAAAGCAAAAATGTGCAAAGTTGCCATAGTCTAAATTAACTTTAATAGAAGTCTTAATACTTTGTAAATATGAAAACCATTCTTTAATATGGATAGCATTCTTAGATGTCAGTATTTAATCACATCAGAACCTTATCCTTGAAGAAGAAAAACACTCTTTAACAACGTTTTCAATTTCTTAAAAGCTCTTTCTAAATAGGACTAAATAGAAATACAGAAGGCATCAAATGCTGTGAGGTTTCAGAGTGCAAGTATCTTCTTGCGAAGGATGTTGTAGCAAAAATGCTAAGTCAAGGCTTTAAGCAGTGATTGAGCACCTGGTGGGAAGGCAGGGCCATCCCAGAGGAGCTCAGGTGCATGCAATGCTTCTGAGTGACTGGAAGGGCTGAAGCCAGGATCTACCTCTTCCCAGAGCTCATTTAAGGGTTGGCAGTAGATACATGACTATCTTGGTGGAGATCCCTGTCTGCTTGAGGCTTTTCAAAGGTAAGCAGAATTTTTCCTTTGTTTCTGTGTCTGCAGCATTGAGCACATCCTTACTAGCTATAGCCTAGGACTTTGCTACTATGCTGCCATTGCTGTGCTTTCTATTGTGTTTTAGCATTACTAGTGTCTTTAAAAAAAAAAAAAAAAAAAAAAAAAAAGCTTAAAGCTTTAGTGATGAGTTTTCAGCCACTAGTGATAGCTTTCAAACTATCTTAACTTTCCTTGACTAAGTTAAAGGTAGAATGTTATTCTATTGTGCCATTTATAGGTACAATAGAGCAAGAACAGGTGTTTTGTGTTTGGAAACGCATTAGTATAACATATTAGTATGAAACCACACTGTGATGATACTTTTACAAATACTATTAGAACTATTTAGCTACCCAGCAAATGCTGATGTTTTGTTCCCCATTTATTGTTTCTAAGTGTTGTACTTATGAGACGACACTAATTATGGTTTTAGTGCTGATTAAAAATGTGATGAAAGCTACTAACACAAGATTCCTCTTAGTCCACATACATATTTCAGGTTCATAAGGAATGTGTGTAGCTACATGTGCTGCTCTTATTTCTCCATGTTAGCTAGTTTAAAGCGAGTAATAATGTTTCAGTAAGGCAACTGCATTTTTTTCCCTGAAAACCATGGTAGTGACTTATCAGAAGTTCTGTACAGGAGTAGTGGGTCTTAAAACAGGGCTAAAATCTTCTGATAAGTAATAACAGATCTGAAGTGTTTTAGGGATAGACGCAATTGTCAAATATTCTTTTGTCTCTGTGCTTTCAGATGATTTTTCTGATTTTGAATCAAAGTAAAATAAAATCTTTCTTGACACCTGATTTATTTGTATACAGCAATATGCTCCTCAGTATATGAAATCTCTTGGTTGTATTCTTGACTTCACCCATGAGTATATGTAATTATATTCATTCAGCCATTTCTTAAGAGAATAAAAAGTATGCAGGTTATATTTCTGCCTTTTAGTTTCTGTCTACTCCTGGGTCTTGCTAACCAAATTTCGAGCAAATCTGGCAGGCAATTAGATATCAATGGTTCTGAGAAGATATTCAAGATAATACCTCACTGCAATACAAGTGATTATTATTCAGTTTCATATATACCTTTCGGGAAGAGTAGCCAGCTGTGCAACTAGCATTTGCTGAGCAGTCTGTGGGTGAAAAGCTTTGTATCAGCCATGGAATTGTTGCCAATTGTCTAGGTGAGAAGCCAACCTTACGAGGAGAACTGGTGGGCGGTGAAGGTGCTTTGCTTCCTCACACGCCAGCTCAGCTTCTCATTCTCATATAATTACATGAGAAAGAACGTGATACAAATAATCAGGTTAGGGGGAACTCTTATTCAGATAATAAATAAAGTACATTGGCATTAAATAACTGTCATGAAGAAGTCAGTGTCTCCCACAGGGAAGGTGTTCTTTTATCTTGTCTTGGAGATTAATAATTTCAGAGCTGTGGACAGGTCTCATCTTCTTTTCCATGTTTTCTCATTTACATATGCTAATGGCTATTCTGTGTGTATATGGTACCAGTTTCCTAAAGCCATTGTTACAGAAAATTAGATTTCTCAGAATTGATTGATGACATAGTTTAAAACTTAATTATACTTCTTAATTAAGTTAGTAACGTGTGAACTAAGATTGACACAAGAAAAACAACGTGAGGAGTAGACTTGACTTATTTTTTGTGATAATACTTGTTTATATTAAACAATTATTTTTACTGTGATCCCTCAGCTGTTCTGTCTGTTTATGGGATCTATTATATCCCTATAAACAGCATCAGAGTTTTTCTCCCCAAGAAAAATCAAATTATTTCTTGATTCTGCTAAGTGGAAACATAACTTATCTTCAAGTTTTAATGGGAATATTTTAAGCCTAATGTATAAGATGTAGATGCAGCACGGTTCATGTTGTTGAATGAGAAGGGAAGAAACATACCACACAAATACTTCTTTCACTACTTATAGTGTTCTTTCTAATTCCTGTGGAGGGGACAATGTATCTTGTGCGCACAATGAAGTGTAGGTGAGGAAGTGAACAAGTAGGGCCTTGCTCTTGTAAGTAACAGCCTATGTGTATGTATAGTTGAATCTTCTACTGAATCTGTTATTGCACATGTAAGAATTTGAAAGAGTCTTAAGAAGATGCTGGCATGGAGGGAGACAGAGTGGTTTAATTGTTCCTACTGATCTTCAACCTGTAATAATTTTCTCTCTACAGTTCCTATATTTGAAGCCCTCTTGTTGCCCACCTCCAGAATTAAGAACAATAGAGCGAAGTTTCACTGCTGATCTCTGTCCTGATTGCCAGCTCAGTGTTGAGTTCAAATCTCATTTTATGTATGAAAGTGTAGGTGATGTTTAGAAATAGCTACCAAATCAGTAGCTCAGGGCAGAGCAGAGGGGAGCAGAGCGTGAAAGGATGTGAGCATTTAGAATAGCCTTTCACATAGATATTTTTGTATTGTTTTAGTCAAAATGTCTTTCAAATATGAGTGCCAAAAGCCCTAAGATTTGACAATGCAAGAGCACAGGTGACGTTATTCAAATAGACTGAGCCAAAACACCTGGAAGAAAATGAGTTGAAGTTCATCCATAACCTAGTAAAACTCTGGGCAATAAGCACATGTGCATGTAAGACATATGGATTTAACATCAGTATGCTAGTTTGTATATTCAAAAGTCTTTTTTTTTTTTTTTTTTTTTTTTTTTTTTTTTTTTTTCAGAGTGAATGTTTCCATGCACATGGATGGCTATCTTAATGTGCAATGAATAGACTCCCAGATATTCACATTCAAATAGACCAGTAACTTGGCTTTCCCTGAGTACGTTCCCATGTTTGGTAGCCATGTTGAAAAACATGAGTACTATGGTTCTATAAGGAAAACAATAGTTTTTCCCCCCTTGTGGTGATGTTCGTATGATTCAAATTGAGTGTTGCCACTGAAAGAAATTTAATTCTTTTGCTACATTGTAGTCATATGGTAAATTCTTATAGCTATAACTGCTCTTGCTTTATTTGCAATCCCAACAGGGTGTGACTGAGATAAATAAGCCAACCCTGCTGTGCAATATTCTAACAAAACACTTCATGGAGAGTTTTGAGCTATCTCCTACTAATTCAGATTTCTCACCAAGATGACCACTCCCCCAAATCAAATGTGGTCAGTGGACATGGGAGGTTACCACATCCAAACAGCTTAATGAATATCTGCCCATTTAATTTTGGTTAAGAGTCAGCAGGGTTGTTGCACAGGGTGGGATTATTGCCTTTGCATCCTATTGTTCTTGACTGTGGGTTTAATTTCTGCTTCTGCAATATAATTTGGTAATTATAATCCAAGACAGTACATTTGATCATGCTGCTTCTGGCAATGGAATCCCATTGAGCCACCTATTTCAAAGAAACTGTGCAGAGGTTTCTTAACTACTTCCTGGCATAAAATAGTGCATCTAACTGTAGAGCAACAGCTGGTATGTTGGGAGTATATTCATCTGCACCCTTCTGCACTGCCTCAAGCAGATACTGCTATACATAAAAGAATTGTAAGATAACATTAAAAAATATTATATATGGAGAGGATACTTATTTCCACAGCTGCTTTTTTCTTATTCCTTATTCCTATTTTGCAATTTCATTCATATTCTTGTCTCTCTAGTGATACCTGTGGTGCAGTTCTGACACTAAAATGCAATATTTGCAGAATCTTCCATTTGGAGTTGCCATTTGCCTCATAACTGTTACAATATAAATAATTGTTTACTTACTAGGCATATTATCAGACAGTTTTCTGGTCCAAAGCATTAAGAAATGAAAATGAGCAGGTGAGAACAGAATGGCAGACTGCATGGATATCTATTATTTTTCTCCCTGGTTTGTGCTTTAGATAGAAAGGGTAGATGTGTTTTAAACAAAGATCAGTCAAAAAAAAAAAAAAAAATGTTGAAGAGATGCTACTTTGGAAACAGTGAAACTGTTAGTGAAACACTAAACATTTATCTTTTAATTGCCACAAGCAGTGCTGAAGCCCTGGTGCAGGAAACTTTGAACCTGTATGGTGAACAAATCTATCATGTCCACATGGATAAAATCTGTCTAAGCTGCTTTTGCAGGCTAAACAGCCCCATCCCTTTCAGACACTTATCATACCAAAGATGCTTTAGTCCCTTAGTAAGCTTTGGGGCTGTTCATTGGGCTTCCATCAGAGTTACCATCTCTGTCCTACACTGGCGCATTCAAAAGTAGACACTAGACACATTGGTATATCACTAATAACTAGCAGGCAGATAAGAAGGGTAATATAGCAGAAGCACCAAGTTTTGAAACTATCATGTGCAACTGCCTGAATTAACCTACTAGTCCTGTAGGTTCAGGAGCTGCAGAAGTTTAAAAACAAACAAACAAACAAAAAAACCCCAAACAACTGCTGTTAGAAAGCATGAAATATCTGTTTTCTTTAAGAGAAATTTATGTAAACCAGTAAGCATTTAGGTTTTTTAGATCATCTTTGCTGCATAAATCATTAAAAGTGATATTATATTATGCTGGTTACAAAAGCTATTCTACTCATTTTTACTCAGTATTTTGTCTTTTCCAGGTGCAGCAGGTAGGGAAGTATAAGACAATAGCTAGTCTGCTGTACTCCGGGAATAAAAATCTGAGAGAGAAATAAAATGGAGTTATTGAACTAGTTAATGAGTATGCTGAAAGTGTTGATCTTTTTGGTATTTTTATAATTTCTCAAGGGAATGCTAATGTATTTTGACATGGAAGGATGGATCAACAGGAAAAACAACACTAGAGCACTGGAAAAAAAAGGAAAAAAATCTCAAGAGGAATGGGAAATGAGAAAATTCATATTCCTCTGTAAAGAGAATCACTCTTTATCTGAAATCCTAAACGTTAGACTGGCAAGCATAAAGCAATGCTTTTAATTTCCTGTTAATAGCTAGTCACTTATAATGGATCATTGGATCATCTTGGGGTATATTTCCTGTTAATGTAAATGCTGAGCTTCAGAATAAATAAATGGCCCCTCCCAGGACCATTTTCAAAGGATGCTATTGAGAGATGCTGTCAAATCAGAATGTTTGTTTTCTCAGCACTTGGAAAAGAAACTCTTTAACTGCTTGTATTAGAATCTGATGGTTAACAATAATGAATACTTTTTTTTTTTCTTAAGGAGTAAGATTGAATCTTTCCTAAGGCTGGAAGCTTTACATTTTTATGCTGAATGCTCTGTTCAGCATCAAGGCAAATCCCAAGTTAAGCTATCAGAGCTGAAGAACAACAAAACTGTTGCCTTATCTAAAGCTTTCCTTCAGTAGATTCAGAAACATTTGGTAAACATTAACAAAGTTAAGTAGTTCTCTGTGAAGCAGATAGGCTTCTGAAAAATTTCACTGTAAGTGCTGGGAAGTCATTAGCTCTCTACTATCAAAAGACATCCCAAAGTGTAAGCCAATGAAATACAGAGTATGTTAGAAGAAAGTTGGTTACATATTGCATGCTTTTACTGACAGAAGTGTATAACTTACGAAAAAGCTGATGTGTAAAGTTAGTTTCCTTTCAGGTTCTGCTTAACAGTGTTGATAGGAATTCTTTCACTTATGTGAGACCTGACTCCTAAATTCAGGAAAAACATTTCTGAAATTGAGTCTGAAATTGAGTCTAATGAAAGCATCAGAGATGTGGTGTTTTTTGAATCTCACCCTTAGTCATGTAATGACAGTGAGGCAGGAGCCATTCAAAATCTTGAGTTTTCTGGCTCATATGCTAAGCTCCAGCTGAACTCTACCCTTGATCATTTAGAGGTTAAGAGAACTTCTTGAAGACCGAACACCTATCCAATTTTGTTGCTTCTATAAAATAAGCATTTTTTAGTGGCAATATGGTTGGAAAATGAATTAAGTCTCAAGTCTTCTAATGACTTGTTCTTACTACATACTTCCTTGGTGGTTGGTTATTTAAATTCAGCATCTGAAATCCTTTGGCACAGCGTAAACAACATCTCTAGTGAGCTGTCATTACACATATTGGTTTTACTCCCTCTCTATACCTGGTTGGTGTAAAATAACGCCATCAATCTTGTAAAAAGGATCCCTTGTTTCCCTCCTGCTTCCCAGTTACCACTGCTGTCTCTCCATAAGTCATGAATACTCCTAGCACAGCAGGAACACATTAATGATTTATTTTTTCTTGGCAATATCCTTATTATAAACGATTATTTTTTTTACCATGTTGGGTACTCTCACTGCAGGACTTTGCTGCTAATAGATCCCCTTGAGCATCTGCAGTATATACTCCTCATTCAACTAGATCCCAGGTGCTATGCATGCTAAATACCTCATCTATAATCTTTAAGCATTAGGTTTCTGTCACAATCTCTTTTGTTGGCTGGGTAATTTCTGGCAGCAACAGTAGAAGCAGCACAAGACAACTAAAATTGAAGTGAGAAGTTGCTAGTTGTATTTATTCACAGCTGTCTGTGGGGATGGGTTCGTATTTGGGAGAACATCAGTTCTGGCACCCCTTATCTCAGTGTGGCTTCTCAGTTTTATTACTTTCAAGATTTTCTGACTTCCTTTCAGAACATCCTGTTGTTTGCTCATACACCTCTCAAACTCTCACATGGAGGTTTGGGAAAATTTAAAACCCAACTTTAATTTAAATTTAAACCCAACAAAATTTAAAACCATTAAAACCCAAGCAAGCAAGTGGAGGCAAAACTGCATGCCAAATCTGAATTCTTTCAAGAATTATATTCTTCATGTTTTCTTCAAGATTTTGTTGGCAGAGTTCTACTAGCATACAAGAATCTTTTAACCTGGGGAAAATGCTTCGGTGGTGAAAGGACATAGGAAGTGGCTGGCTGGGCTATCAACGTGGTACTGAAAACGGGTACTGGGCTGTGTAAGGTGGAGACTGTCTTGCATGGTGGAAGGGGAAGACTGAAAAGCAGTGAGATGTCACTTGATCGGAGAAGGAGTGAACCAGGAGAAGTGGTTCTGGGTCCTACAAAAAGAGGACTGTCTAGTGGACTTGCAGTTGTTTTATCTTTTGGTTATTTAGCAGCTGCAAAGAGAATACAAAACTGTGTTGAAATTAATATTTCCTATGTATCCAGAGTGTGTAAGCTTATTGGAGTTCATACAGGAATATAGGGCTGAGAGAGGCTTGTGCTGTCTTTCATCTTTTAATATATACACAACTGATTTCACTGGAGATGGTTGAAGGTTTATTCATAATTTTTCCTGGGATATTTCTTTCATGTACATATTCTTTTGTGCTTTAGCATGTGCTCCTTTGTAACTGTAATTAGCTTATATTTGTGTGTGATTAGTCAGCCATAAAGGACCAGCTTCTGTTTTTCTTATGTACTCTCTTATAAAATAAGATCTTAATGTATCTAAGTGCTTGAACATTATGTTGCTGTTTAAGTGCAATATTTTGTAACTTTTATTCATTTCATGGAAAATAAGAAAATGTTTTGAATTGATCTTATCATGCTTATGGGAGAGGGGTATGTGGAAACAAAGAATATACATTGACAGCACTGCAGCACTATTCATAAACAGAAACTGAATGGTAAGTCTTCTGTTTTTTTTTTTTTTTTTTTTTTTTCAAGTGAATGTCAATTCACTCAAGTGATCCACTGTGATGTTTAAACTACATTAATATGCCTGATCATAGGTGGAGGATGAAACACAGAGTGCCATATTTCATCTACAGCATAAACATGACATCTTTATAAAGAAGTCTCCTCAGTCTTGCAGGTCTCACTGAGAAATTGCTAACAAAGTTCTCCTGATATTTTAGTCTAATTCTAAACTGCTGATGCACTTAGATTTACTTTGAAAAGAGACAAGAAAAAGAACTGGATGGAAACCTTCCCAGAAGGAAGTCATTTTGTTTACATGCATAATTTGTAACTTTAAATTATTCCTTTAAACTTAGGTTGCTCTGAAAGTAACACCTCTTATTTATTCTGTGGAAATGACAACATGCAAAAAACATGATAACACTATTTGTTAAAGCAAACTCTCAGCTATGAAATACTATTTCTCAATGTAGTCATCACTGTTAGCTGTGCATTTTCACCAGTGATGAACTAATGCCTTCATGCCAGACTTGTTTTTCATGTTACTGTCACCACTGCTGAAATAAACCACCCACCACCTCACATCCATTGTTGGGTCTCAGTAAATGTTCAGCAAGAAACAGTGAATGTCCATGGGTGTATGTTTTCTGCATGAAGGAATTCAATGACACACCTTTCCTTCATGTGCAGTTCACAGCATATGTCAGCCCTGCAGGGAAGGACTGGGGGTCCTTATGGATGAAAAGCTTAACATAAGCCAGCAGTGTGCTCTTGCAGTAAGTGGTATCCCCGGCTCTATCAAAGAGGGGTGGCCAGCAGGGACAGGGAGGTGATTGTCCCCCTCTACTCTGCTCTTGTGAGGCCCATCTGGAATATTGTGTCCAAGTGTGGAGCCCCCAGTACAAAAAAGACAGGGAGCTGTTGGGGAGGGTCACAAAGATGATCAGGGGACTGGAGCACCTCCCCTGCAAAGACAGGCTGAGGGAACTGGGCTTGTTCAGCCTGGAGAAAAGAAGGCTGTGGGATGACCTAATTGCAGCCTTTCAGTACCTAAAGGGAGCCTATAGATAAGAGGGGAATCAACTCTTTGAAAGGGTAGATAACAGCAGGACAAGGGGAAATGATTTTAAGTTGAGGGAGGGAAGATTTAGGTTGGATATCAAGGAGAAGCTCTTTACAGAGAGAGTGGTGAGGTGCTGGAACAGGCTGCCAAGAGAGGTTGTGGATGCCCCATCTCTGGAGGTGTTCAAGGTTTGGATGTGGCCCTGGTCAGCCTGGTCTAGTATTAAATGGGGAGGTTGGAGTCCTGCATGTGGCAGGAGGGTTAGAGATTCATGATCCTTGAGGTCCTTTCCAACTCTGGCCATTCTGTGGTTCTGTCAGATGCTATTTTGTTATTTCTGTGTGTGCCAGCTGGAGCGCAAATTTTTGGCTGGAAATATTTTCCACTAAAAACATTTTCCTTTCTTAATGGAATATAGGTAGAAGGTATAGGCTAAATTGCTGGAAATCTACAGAATAGCATAATCCTTGAATATTGTTGAACACTATTACAGTACTGACAGTGAAGATCATCCTAAAAGCAAAAGTGACATGTAGACTCTTCTGCGTTGGAGAGCTGCAGTAAACTTCAAGTTGCTGAGGAAAATCTTAACAGAGGATTTGAGTCTTATGTTCCAGGGATGAGGTCCAAACTTGGCTTTATAGCAATGTTTATGTAAACATTTACTTGAAACTATCTCATTCTTGTCCTGGACTTTGCTCAATATTTCTTCCAGTGACATACCTATAATCCATATGTTCATTAAATGGAAACTGATAGGATATCTTCCTCTTTTTCGCTGGCCGTATAACAAAGTTGAAACTACTAATATATTGTGTAGGGAACCGTATCACAAAAGCATGTTGGGGCATGTGGGAGAATACCCAGCAGATGAATCCCAGCAGTATCTTAGCCTGCCACAGTGTTCTGTGCTTCTGCACTCTCACTTGGAGGTGATTGGGATGCCCAACAGTTCCTTTCCAAATGGACTGTGAAAATGCTGAGATGTAGTTTTGTAGGTTTATTGCCATGCAGAACTCCTCAGGCACCTGGAAGTAAATGGCAATTGAAGCTGAGAAGCAGATTCTTGTAACTGATATTCCGGACTTAGGTCCAGATGTTCCTCCAGAAATTAAGTTGTTGTGGGATAATAACTGTTTAAATACTTGGGGAAAAAAAAAAAAAAGAAAAAGCATTGGGCAAAAATGAGTAGTTATTATAAGAAGAAAAGGTTTATCATGGAGAGAAAAACAGAAATCTGCACCTGCGCTGTTCAATATAGGCATAAGTGACTTGGGAAAAAAGTGAATAGGAAAATGAGAACTTGCTGAATATTCAAGTTAGTAAAAATGAAATGGGCCATGAAGTGGTACAGTGAATGGCTGGGTTTTAAAGTGGCGGATGAAATTTTACTTTGATAAATGCAAATGATAAACATGTGAAAAGGCAATAATCTTAACTATATATGAAGAGCTCTTATTAGTTATTGCCACTCAGAAAAGATAACTTAGTATTGTAGGTGTTTCTCTGGAAATATAATCGTTTTAATACTCTGCTGCAGTAACAAAACAGCAAGCAGAATGGTTAGCTTTATTGGGAAAGGAACAGAAAATATTGCTATGACCCTACACAACTCTGGGGTGCCTGTGTCTCAGAATCTGTGTATGCTTATATAAAGAGAGGAGTGGTGAAGGTGCTTGTGATAAGGAACAGTTGTGAAGCCAGGGCTGTTAGGAAAAATGTGGTGCAGGTGAGGAATATGTTAAGCGTTTATTAGACTTTTGGGGCTGAAGAAAACAAAAAGAGAAGTAGGAGGATGTGCCAAAGTAAGCATTAAAGTGGCAGTTTAGACTCACTCTATTCTTCCTTGGTTAGTTGATTTTGGTGTTTTGTTTGTGGTTTGTTTTGTTGGTGGGTTTTTTTTTTCTTTTTTAAATCATAGCTGCTAGTTACTGCAAGAAACCAGACTCTTCTGTAGGTATGTGTAAGTTTGCTGAAATTCTGCTTTATGCTTAACCTTAGCTTATGTTTATCACGCTATCTGATCGAAACTTTCTGTATCTCAAATGCTTTTTTGTAAAATTCTATGCAGTTTTACTTTGTTGTCAGGGCACCTTGTAACAATAAGGAGTAAGACAGCCAGAGAGCACAAAGGGAAGTATCAAGGAGTGAATGAACTGCCCCGTATGGACGCTGTTACAGTCTTAAGCTAATAGAGATGGAAGATTTCCTACTGCACCTGGAGGCTTTGCTTGAGATAGGCTTTGGAAATTGGAAAAAGTGCAGATTTTAATTTCAGTATCATTTGATAGTAGATGTCAGTAGTACTGAGGCATTAGAAGTATCCATTTGCAGAACTATTACAGAGAATTAAAATAAATGAGTCTAGTTCTGGAAAGCCAGCAGTGTGATGCTCTCTGATTTACTGATTTGTGCTGTGACGTCATGTCCCTGTACACCCTCTACAGAGTGCCATTTTCTCTTGAAAACAAACAGCTGCTTTTGTCTTGAAGACTAAATTTCAAATTGCAAGCTCTTTCTTAGGTTTGCTATGTTCATTTGCACTTGTTCAATATGTATTTTATTTACTTAATTTACACCATAGATAGAAGTGAATAGTATGTAATGCTTCACCTTGGAGCAAACAGCAAAATTATTTCACAGAGAAATACAAACTTTACACTATATGTTTTATATATATGCATATATATATATATAAAATTGTATTCTTTTTTAAACAGGAATTAAGAAAATAAGGAAGATTCTAAGAACAATTTATTTAGCAGATCAAAGCAGAGTGGCTTCTCTGTGAGTTGAAGTTTATCCATGCATACAATTTATAATCAAGCCTGGAAAAACAACTATAACAAAAACAAAAGTGTTTTGTTACTATTAGGCCAGAATTAGGAATAAATCGAAGAGTATTTTTCAGTGAAATGCCATTTCTTTTATGCAAAATTGAATATGCTTATTTTATGTATTTGATAAGAAGCGTAGAAAAGTTGACCCAGGGAAGTACCAACCTGCTAGCCTCACCTCTGTGCCAGGGAGAATCTTGGAGCTGGTACTCCTGAAAGTTATGCTAAGGCATATGGCGTAGAAGAAGCTGATACGGGATAACGAGTGTGGCTTCAAGGGCAGGACCTGCCTGACTGACCTTGTGGCTTTTTATAATGGCATAACTGCATCAGTGGACAAAGAAAGAGCTACTGATGTCATCTATAAGGCCTTGGACATGGTACCCCCACAACATCCTTCAATCCAAATTGGAATTGATGGGTGCACTGTTCTTTGGATGTGGAATAGGTTGCAAAATTGTACCCAGAGAGTGGTGGCTAATGGCTCTGTGACCAGATAGATGCTGGTGACAATTGGTGTCCCTCAGGGGCTGTGCTTTAACCAGTGCTCATAATGTCATCATGAATGACATCCACAGTGGGATTGAGTGCACCTTCAGCAATTCTGTGGATGGCACCAAGCTGTATGGTGTGGCTGACATGCCCAAGGGGTGGGATGCCATTCAGAGAGACCTAGACAGGCTCCAGAAGTGGGCCCAGGTGAAGTGCAAGGTCTTGCAACTGAGTTACGGCAACCCCACAGCAGTACAAATGGGGGGATGAAAGGATGGAACACAGATCTGTTGAAGAGGGCTTGGGGATACTGGTGGATGGCAGCTGAACGTGAGCAGCAATGTGTCCTCACAGCCCAGAAAGCCAAATGTATCCTGAACTACATCAAAAGAAGTGTGGCCAGCAGGGTGAAGGAAGTGAGTTGATGCTGCTGCTCTGCTCTGTGCTGGTGAGATGTCACTTGGAGTACTGTGCCCAGATGTGGAGTTCTCAGTATAGGAGAGATGTGGACCTGTTAGAGCATATCCAGAAAAGGGCCTCAAAAATGATTCAAGGGATTGAACACATCTGCTAAGAAGACAGGCTGAAAGAGCTGAGACTGTTCAGCCTAGAGAAGAGATGGCTCCAGGGGGACATGACAGCAGCCTTTCTACATCTAAAGGAGGGCTATGAGAAAGAAGGGGACAAATTCTTCAGCAGGGTCTGTTGTAATAGGGCAAGGGGAAATGGTTTCAAACTAAAAGAAGGAAGATTTAGACTGGACATAAGGAAGAATTCTTTTTTTTACATTAAGTGTAGTGCAGCACTGGAACAGTTTGTTCAGAGAGGTGTTGGATGCCCTGTGCCTGAAGTCTGATGTAACCCAGTGACCTGTCATAAATGTTTAAAAAAAAATTAATTTTAAAACCTTTGACCTAGGAAGCTACAACTATTCAGTTGATTCAGTGTTATGCCTGAAAAACTTCCTAGCTTTGAATGAAGAAAGTTGATCTATTTTGAAATTCACTCATGATAAAGCCTGTAGTGAACTTAAAAACTGCGTAAAAATTATACTGTGATTTTTCAACTTGATTAATGTAAGTTTCAGAACTCATTCTTTTTTTCTTCATAGAATTGAAAAGCATGATCCTGCCTATCTACGTGCACATGTCTTGTCCATAGAGTATTCTATCTAAGTACATTCTGTGTGAGATTCTGAATTTATTATTCAGTGGAAAGGAAGCTTCAAGCCCTCTGTGACAGAAAACAAGTTGTGTTCCTTTTTAGAGTCATCCTATTAACTCCTGACATAGTAAAACCAGAATTTCAGGATGTGTTGTTGTAAGAACTTCCTGTCCTTTGAGTTGTGCTGGGGTAGCTGTTGTGCCTGGGTTACTAGAATGAAAATGCTAAAATAAAATATTCCAAATTTAAGTTAAATTTGATAAGAACTGGCTACCTAAAATTGAAAGGCACTGAACTTCTCAGATAATTTGATTTTTAAATGTTTTTACTTTACATGAACTTAAGATAAAATCCAAAATTGATTTAAAGCTGTGGAAAAGAAGTGTTCTGGGTCAAGCAATGGGACAAAATAGGGGCCAGTAAGATTAGTTAATGTATGTTAATTGCTGTGGGATTCTTCTACTGCTATGCTATTCAGTTTTCCTGGACTTGTCCTGTAAATGTTATACAAATAATATAGACCTATCAGTGAACTTTAGTTCACTCTGGCTACTGTGTGTTTAGCCCTACCAGCACAGATTTGAGCGTTCCCAACTGATTTCCTTTGTAAAGAGCTGTATGTGCTCTTTTGTAAGTGAGATATGGTATGTGTAAGGTCTAAGTAGCTCATGTCAACTAACAGATGCAAAGGAACACTTCTATAAACCCTTGGCTGAACAATGTCAAAACAAATGTTATTTCAGTAGTGAAAGAAGTGATGCTGATTTCTCCTTAATTACACTTCAGTTATGATTAAAGAGACTTAACTGAGTTGGACCAAGCTGATTGGGGCTATATACAGACTTCAGAATTTCAATTACTTTGTTCAACTGCTGCCAGCAGCAGTCAGGTGTAGCTGGTAAATGCAAGATGGTCTGCATTTATTCAGCTGTTGCATTTGAGATGTTCTTAAGCTCTGAGTGGAATGGAAACAGCAGTATGTCGAAGGGGCATTGAAAGCAGTGCCAAACCACAACTATCATCTCCACTGATTTACCATAAAGAGGACTGATATATTATCTTATCTTATTTCTGTCTATTACTGAGTAATCACAGGGAGAGCATATTTGATATACCTCATTTAGTCTTAAGCGTTGGACTCTGTACAAGAATAAGTTGCTTCTGATTATGTGTGAAATGGTATAGAGATACAGCTGTGTGTCCCATATCCTCTTGACTGCACTTACATGCCTGATTAAGACAGAGAGTTCATAAGGAGTACAGGGGAATTGGTGCCCTTGAATGTGTCTGAGTAGTAGGTACAGGAAAAAGATGGCACCAGTGATTCATATGGAGAGACAGTCTCAGTAAGGGAACCCACAGCTTCATTTCTCAGGATTGTGACCTTGACTGAGTGAGCCTGCTACTACTTTCATTCTTGATTTCTTGGTGGTCCAACCTCACTAGGAGAAACTGTGTTGCCATAAAACACTTCTCTAAGAATTAGTAGCTATCATTTCAACTCTGCCCTTCTTCCCTCCCTGACAAATGAAGAGGAGGCATAGCAAGTTCTTTGGTGGATGCCGTATTTGTTCTTTACATTAATGTCAGCATCACATATCCAGTTGCATTTATATTTTCATCTGAGCCTAGTTCAGACCTAGGTATGAATGAAATAAATTAAACGAGCTAAAGATCTGACCTTTCTGAGACTCACAGCTCTGCAGAACTCTTCACCTGTCTCAGCATCCCAATTTAAAAAATAAAAAAAATCTCTAGAACTGTATTTTGCAGCATAGATGGGGTGGAGAAGTGAGAGGATGCTCTTTGCCTAAAGTGTCATTGTTTAAATCTGTTGTTGCTGGTGTTGGTTGGTTAGTTGTTTTTGCTTTTTTATTGTTTGTTTTGCTGAGGGTTTTTATGGTTGGTTGGTTGCGTTTTCTTTTGAATTTTCTTGGAGACCAGAATCAAAGCTGGAAATTGGTCAGAAAGTAGGTATTTTACTAACAATAAATAAATTAGGATGGGAGGTTTTTTTTTTTTTTTTTTTCCTGTTTTGGAAAAGGAGCAATAGGTGGAAACTCAGTCCATCTGCAGTGTGCTTTTCAGTATCTAACTATACAAGGAGAAATGTGTCTCTTGCTCCAGGCAGAGAAGAGCCAGTAGTAACTCCAGGTGGCAGCTGGAGGCAGTGTTACTGTGTAGAGCAAAGTCTCTTCAGCCAGATTGAAATAGAGCTTCAGGAATTCTGCATTCCTGAAAGAAATGAGAACTGAGATGGAAGTATAAGCTATCAATCCTTGAATTAATTCATACTGAGCATGTCAGCAAATGAATTTGTTGTCATGAGCTTTGTAGATTTGGAGACAAAAAATATGTCCCTGTGACTCTATCCTGGTTATTCTGTGGCTATCACATTTGTTCCAGGATGGTGCTGTGACTGCAGGCAGCTTAGGTAGCACATTCCTTATGGATGTTTACAGCGTTTCTGTGTCTTCCAAAGTTAATATTCAAAATAAATCTGTACTTTTCTGCATATTTCAGATCTGTGATATATAAACTACCTATGCATTGTTTACTGTTAAGATTGCTAATTTCTAGTTCCCTACTGTTGTTCAGTTAGCTCCCTCTGATTAAGTAATGTGTTTTTCTGCTCAGAAAGTAAACACAGTTATTCTTGCAAAAGTGAACTAGAAATAAAAAAGTGTTAATATTCATTCTGGCAACACTTAACTGTATGTCCATATTTACAGCTTTTCTTAGCCACCTCACTCTGCAGGCATGCTATGCAGATGAAGAGTAGTTTATCCAGTTGCAGAAACCTCAACACAGAAGCCCATAAAAGAACACTTTAATCTTTGCTCTCCTCTACTCTCTGATTTATTTTAAGAGGGACAGCAAGAGTCTCCACTTCATTTCAAGAAGGAATCATTTAGATCTTCAAATCTCTGGCAATAGTTTCTCCATCTGTACCTTCAGCTATCCTGGTTCACATCAGTATGAACCCAGAGCAACTCTGGGCAGCATTCTCTGCCATGCCAATTTCTGTTAATTTCTTCATTAAAAACTGTTTTGAGTTTCCAGATGATTATTTGTAGATAAACATTGATGATCCTTTTCTAGTTTTACCACTTTTTTTTCAGTTTTTTTTTTTTGTTTTACCTTTTTTTTTTTTTTTTTTTTTCTGAGACAGAGCACTGAGTAAATATTTCAGAGTATTTGAAATATCTGAAGCCTCGCAGAACAGAAATTGCTTGCATCTTAAATTGAGGGATATTTGTAGCTGATCACTTGATGACAGAAAGAACTGCAGCTCAAATTACATCTAGGGAGGGGTTTGCACCCAGATAACCTTTGCCAGCTGACACATCTCAGTATGGATTCAGGACTTACTGTGATTCCACTCTCAGCTTTCACTGATCTTTGCCATGCCACTGTGGCTTTCAACATCTAACCCTCTACATCAGCCCTTATTAAAGGTCATCTATTGGACAGTGAGCACATAAGATCTAAGCCTTCTTGCTACCAAAGAATCATGATTTTTCTTTTATCTGTTATTAAGAGCTTGTATCATCGTTTTAGTTACAATAGAAGAATTTTACTTTTTGGAGTATCAATATGCAGTCTTTTGTGTGCCAAAGATGCTATCTGGTTTTATTTCAACATAAATAGCTTTCATAACATTTTATAAACAAAGGTGCCCATCAGATAGCTCACCCTTCTGAAATTTTCACTATCCTTTGGCCAAGATGTCTAAGAGTCATGTTGTACCTGCATTAAAGAGTTACATGAGGAACCAGATCGCATACACAGATACTGTATAAAGAATGCTATTATCAGGTTAGAACACCAAACACTAGTCACTGTACTGTGCATATTCATATTTTACTGACTCAAATTGCTTGTCCTAAAGCTTTTACCTGTGTAGCTTGCATTTATTCAGAAAGTGTCTTTGATACATGCTTAGATTTCAGCAAGCAATAGGTTTGATGTCTCCTCTCATAAATCAGTTACTAATTGCTATGTGAGCCTTAGTTAAACAGCAAGTAATAGTAATGCCTTTTTGACTCTTGTTATAATCAAATTATTGATCACTCTAAGAAGCTGTTCCTCCTTTCAAGGAGAACCATTCAGCTGATGTGAAACATCTGAAAGAGTCAGGAGAGACATACAACATTATTAAGGTGTAGCAGATGCACAGTTTTATATGCAAAGAAGTGTTCACCAGCCCTATGCGGCATCACTGTCTTTGAGATGGCACAAGAAAAGATCAGAATCAAATGGCTTCCTACAAGGTGCACTTGGAACAGTTGTAAAATCTGTTTTTCTTTGAAAAAATGTCTTGATCAGGACAAAGTACAAAGTGTTATGAAGGATAGGTTCCTATATATTTTCCCTTCCTGCATCTTTAATGGTCCCTGTACTCTGAGCCATGAATGAAGCTTCTGAGCCAGAAGCTATTCTCTAACCAAAGTCGTATACTTAATTTCTTAATATTATGATTTCTTAACATAAAGGATTATTGAATATCAGCCAGAGACAGGTAAGAGAACAAAAAGAAAACAAGAATATCTGAGTGTTGGCTGAAAAAATATTTCTAAAAAAATTCAAGGCTTCTTTATGCACCAATCTACCTCACCTGATCTGATTAATTATCATTGTTTTCTCTTTTTTTTTGTCTGTATAAGCATATTGAATAATAAAAGCAAACTATCCACCTTAAAAATATATTTTGAGTCTTACAGTGTGACACATTATTGTAATATAGCTGTTGAATTAATGATTTCAATTTATAAATGAACAAGTGATTTAGAGCTGTGCATATAATCATCTATTTGAGTGGTTGCTAGGCCTTTGGAAGCAGTGTGTTTTTATTAACACTTGTATAATAATGTACACTGTACTTTATTTGGCTTCTGAAATGCTGTACAAAGAATCTTGGGAATTCAGAACCTTTAACACCTTACTGTGCAGTAAGTTGTGTGCTAGAAGATGATGTCAATTTACCTGAAAGAGTCCTGGCTAATTGAAATAAGCAGCATCTAATAGTAGAATTTTGTATTTACAATAAAAACTATTCAGAAATGCAGATCTTCATTACAAAGTCGATGTTCGTTTGGCAGTTTAATAGAACTATGCTTAACTAAATTAATGTAATGGCTTAAGGTTATTTAGCAGAGCCAAAATAATTATTCTCATCTGTTAGAGAAATGCGAGGATTACTGGAAAATTAATTTGAAGGAGGAAAGACTCTGTTATATAATTATTTTCTTTATTAAACCATTTACTGAATTCTAGTAAATTTCATCTTCCGTTTAAGAGATGAGCTTCCAGATAGGTAAATAACCCTCATCTTATTTAGCAAAAGAGAACAAGGTAATAATTAGAAACTGTCTTTCAAACACAATTTACAAAAATATGTTCTAGGCCCCTACCTCTTTCATGGAACAAGTAGGGCTTTATCCTGTTCACGGAGTGCATTAAGTTGGAATACTGTGCTAATGAAAACTGAGTCAGTTACTTCAACCACAGTATGCTACTTTGTCTATTATGCTCTCTGGTACTACTACCTTCATTGCTGTCTTTTTCTGCAGCACGTTTTCACGTAGTTTTGCCTCAGAATCTAGGGTAATACTGGTGGTAGAGCATCTCCTCTACAAAGACGCTAAAAGAAAGGGAGCTGTTCAGCCTGGTGAGGAGAAAGCTCTGGATAGACATGACAACAGTCTTTCTATATCTAAAGGGCTGCTGTAAGAAAGAAAAGAAACTTTTTAGCAGGGTCTGTTGTGAGAGAGCAAGGGGAAATAGTTTCTAACTAAAAGAGGGGAGATTTAACCTGGACATAAGGAGGAATCTTTTTATTTTTATTTTATTTTTTATGATAAGGATAGTGAATCACTGGAACGGTTTGTCCAGAGATGTGATGGATACCCCATGCCTGGAGACATTCAAGTTCAGGCTGGACAGGGCTCTAAGCAGTCTGTTCTAGCTGTAGATGTCCCTGTTAATTTTAGAGATGTTGGACTAGATGACCTTTTAATGGTTCCTTCCAACTCAAATAACTCTATGATTCTATTCTATTAATATACAATATGTCTCTTGAAGAGATGACCCAGAGAAGTTTGTAAAATTTTTGTCTTTGGAGGCTCTCAGGACTTGGCAGTAACAAGGCCAGAGCTGATCTACTATTATATGAAAATCCTGTTTCAAGCAAATGGTGGAGTAGAAGTTCTCCAAAAGTCTCTTTAAAACTACCTATTATGATACTGATCTGATTTCAGAAGGGAAAAGACTTAAGCTAAAATTTTTGAAGAGTGGAACAAGGAAAATAAATGACATATGTATAATGACAAAGTTATCTAGCTTGTAAGAAGTATGTTGAATTAAACAAATGCACATAATCAATATAGGTAGAGCCACTGTTGCCTATCTGTTATAGTTTCTAGGATGTGATTAATTCAAAATTCAAGGAATCCAATCCCACTGGAATCAATCTCAGAAAAGAGAACATCATGACTTCAGCAAAAATTGTTATAATGATCTCAACAGAAACCCTGTTTTAGTTTTGTCAGCAGTTTAGCCAAGTTAAATCCCGTTAGTGACAAATTTAGAACTTAGTGATAAAGACGGAGGATGTAACTTGATTTATTAGACTGAGACTATAGAGTGATAATAGTTTTAAACTACAGAAATACCAAATATGTCTAAGCTGACTTCATACATATAAACACAATTACATTTGTGATTCTTAATGAAAGGAGAGATGTAGGAGGTGGGAAAAACTGCTGTCTGACTTTTGGTTTGGAACAACATTACACACTGTAAGAACGAGCTTTATGCTTCCTGTTGCTGACTGCTCTTTGTGTCATTATTTTCTCTTCAGTTTTAAACAGCAGAATGAAAGAACCCTATTATAATGAATTAGAAAATACAAAATAAATTTTATGATTTTTTAATTGCACTCTAAATTTTATGGAAAAAAATCTGATAATTCTCATAACGAAAACAAGTGCGGCTTTTAATTTTGTATCATGTGGTACTTTAAGGTAAACTATATTGAAGATTTTTCAAGGCATAGCCAGAAAAAGGAAATAGGACTAACATTTGACAAGTGTGGGAGATAGTTTTGGATTTTGAATACTTTTTTTTTACTGGTTTTGCTATTCCAGGTAACCACCTATTTTTTTGCTGTCTATTGCATTTTTAAGAAATGGAAGTTGTCCCTGTCTTGTTTTGAGACTGTTTTCTTTCATCTCTGCGGAAGGAATGGTGGTAAGGAATTGTCTTCATAACTGCTTGAGTAATGCAAAGAAGCCTGGAATAACTCTGAGCTGGCTTGCATTTCTTAACTCCAGCACCTGAATGCGATAGGGTTGTGTTTGCATGTTGCTCAATGTGAAGGTTAGTTAGCTGAGGTGGATGTGTCACACTGACCTGGATCCGCGCGCATTGATCCTGGAGTTTTCTGAGATCTTTCATAGTTGCTCTGCAGGGGGCAAACACTCCCTTAATTCCTGTGCTTGATGAACAGCTACTCTCAATAAGGGAAGTGAAACAGCCATTTTAGTGTAAACCAGGATTTGTTCTACTCAGTCGCTAATAAGATTTCAGAAGTAAGAAATGGATTAATAAAATCTGTGGGATTGTTCCTTGCTTCTGAGAGTTATAACAGGGAAACACTAAGCCAACATTAACTCTTAGGCACCATTCTATGTCCTTATTGAGGTAAAATGGAATATTTCCCTGTTTTCATGTACTGATCACCATTTTATACAGTACTGCAAACCTTTGTAATCTGATTTTCCTTTCTGTTGCTTCAGCAGTGGTTTTGAATAATTATGATTCACACTGCTTTTACACCGGCTTTGGTAGACATGCATTCTGAACTACTGTAAGAACTACATTAGAACTGTAAATACCTACTGGCATCTTCCTGATGTTCTTCAGTTATCACTGGCACATTGTTACAGTACTTTGAACGTGGGCCCTGAAACTATTTGGCTCAGCTGCCAGAGAAATACGGGGAAAACATAAGTCATTGTCCCAGAAGTCTGACAGCCTAAGGAGGGGAAGCATTCTATTTCCACCATGGGCTGAAGACTGGTGATAAAGGTTGTTTGTTTGTTGTCAAAATCAGACATAAACCTCCTCTATCTTTCAACCAATGGAAATTTTAAGTAATTAAATTTAAAAAAAAAAATCCTAAAAGATGTTGAAGAACACAACATGCTTAAAAAGTCATGTTAATGATCTTGAATGATTTTTTTGTTTAGTGATTTTTCTTATAGCCTAGGTTTTGGTTAATAGTGCTTCTTTGTGATACGGCAATCAAATAAAGTATAAATGGTAAAAGAGAATAGGATGAAAAATAAATAGTTCATGGTCAGATTTTATTTATTCACTTGTTATTTATTTATTTGCAATCCCTTATTTCAAGATAGAATGTACAGCTACTGTTGGTTTTCAAGGTTAAATCTGGGTGTGATATTCCATCTGTGCTTGCTTGTCACTAAGAAGATTCTGCAGCTCAGACTAGATCCTGGCTAGCTTTACTGCTTTTCCTAGCTTGTACTTTTAAGGTCTTCTTAATCTTATTTAAGTCTACGAAGGGCTTATATTTAGCTGAAAACATGAGGTGGTGCTGTGTAGGAAAATTTCAAGCCTTCTTACTAAGCAGCAGGAGCGCAGAAAGGATTCCTGTTCCTTGTAAAGCAGGTAGCATGCTGCCATCTACTGGCAATGAAGCATGATTTTATTTCCTCAAGTCACTTTTAGGAAATACGTTTGACATTTTCCCTTCTGTAAAAATGTACATATGTCAAGAGTATAAACTTGAAAAAGGATCATGCAGATATACTTTACCATTTACTTTAGGGTCACTGTGAGGAATTTCTGTAAATCTCACCACAAATTTCAGCCTCTAACTTAATCTCTAGCTTCCTTTTCAGCTGAAACCTAAAAAAAAAAAAAAAACGTTCACTGCAAACTTAGGAATATTTAAGGAAAATGTTCCCCCCTTCTATTTTCCATATTTTTAAGAATAAACAACAAGGAAAAACAAATGTGAAAACTTCCCAGGCTGCAGTTGATTTGTCACCACCCATTTTTTCTTTCTCTTGTGTCTCCAGTTAAATTTACTATGTACAGTCACATCTCATAGCTAAAGAATAACTCTATGATTTCATGATGAACCACCAAAAAAGAAAAACAACTGAGCCATGTTTACTCAGTTGAGAATTATAACTCAGCTCAGGGTTGGCTGACTTCGGAGCTCTGGAGCAAGTTTCAGCTGTGTAATGTAGCTCTGCAACCAGGGGTAACAGATTTTATAATAAAATAGCTGAATAAATCAACACATTTTCCAATAGCATGTAATTACCTTATGTTAAGGCAAAAGGGTACTCTAATGAATTTATATACTTAAGTTGTGTTCTTTTTTACACTTAATTTGCCCATAAGCAAATACACAAAAGCTGACTGATGTAAATACATGCAATTAAATAATTGCCCTTAGTTACAGTTCATACCTTCTTAACAGCAATCATTTCAAAGCATGTGCAGCAGCTATTCAATTATTCTTTTGGCTGAGTGTTTGAAAACTGAAATAGAACTGGACAAGAAGTCAGCTCTCCTGACTCATGTTTTCATACTGCACATACCAAACATTCAGGAAATAAGGCCGTAAAAAGCGTTGCTGCTTTGTATTCACTGATTACAATAAATATGAACTTACTCAGAGTACAAAGTAGCAAAGCATCAGGTCTTATAAAAGTATGTTTGGCAAAAAGGTAGGTGCATCCCTAAGGATAACTGGTGATACAACAGCTCTATTTTGTTTTCAAATATTTTTTTTTTCCTTAGTAAGA
This sequence comes from Lagopus muta, assembly GCF_023343835.1. Classification (NCBI taxonomy): domain Eukaryota; kingdom Metazoa; phylum Chordata; class Aves; order Galliformes; family Phasianidae; genus Lagopus; species Lagopus muta. The sequence continues at coordinate 26,489,640 of NC_064439.1, forward strand.
TTTTCCTTCTAATATCCTTGTTTTCTAACATGTAAGAGAATCACATTGAACTTGTGGCCTTGTTGCTAGGTTTCAAGCTGATTTTATGCAGTCTACTGAGACACAATTTTCATTTTTGAATTCTGAATCAAGTCCCAAGGCAACAAGGCCCTGTTTCTTAGCAACACAGATGGGTAGACTATATATTCCACTGCTTTTGTACAATGGAAAAATAAACAACTCCCTGAATAAGGGTGCGCTGCAAGTTGATCTCTTTGCTTAACTTCTCCTAGAAGAGAAGAAAGGGAAGCATCCTGCAGTACAGAATTTGAAGTTTGTCAGGAAGTCCCTGTTTTTGCAGTGTGGTGAGTGGTATCTGTCTTTCCTGTGCAGTGCATCTCCATGGGAGTCTTTGTTCATCTGCATATGGATCTGTATGTACTTCAGATTAAGGAGTTTCAGTTTCTAAGCTACAGAAAATATGCATGGAAAATCAATGGTAACAAAACTGGTAGAACTGAGAAATGTGAAAATACACAGCCTTTTTGCTACTGTGAAATTAGTGGAAAAGTGGGGAACACTTTAGGCTTGGAGAGAGAGGAGAAAAAAAAAAAAGAGATTTCCTCTGACTGCAGAGCTTTGCTTTTAGAGGAAAACCAGGGCTGGAGAAAGCAGATGGAGGCACTGAGACATAAGGCAGTAGAGGGTATACATGTGACATAAATTCAGTACACATGCTGGTGTATGATAAGAAGGGTTACGTTTATGAAAAGCATTGCATGGCTTTGAGACTTCTTGGCAGTGTAGGCAAACTTTAAATTTTGTTGCATCCAGACTGTGGGTTTGCTATTGTCACAGTGAAAGAGGAGTCCTGAGAAGAAGGGAATCATACAATCACTAAGGATGGAAAGGACCTTCAAGATCACCCAGTCCAATCATCCACCTATCACCAGTGTTTCCCACTAAACCATATCCCTCAGTACCTCTAAATGTTTCTTGAACATCTCCAGGGATAGTGACTCCACCACTTCCCTGGGCAGCCCGTTCCGTTTCCTGACCACTCTTTTGGAGTAGTTTTTCCTGGTGTCCGTCCTGAACCTCTCCTGGTGCAACTTGAGGTCGTTCCCTCTAGTCCTATCACTAGTTACATGGAAGAAGAGGCCGACAGCCATCTCTCCACAACCTCCCTTCAGGTAGTTGTAGAGAACAGTAAGGTCTCCTTTAAGCCTCCTTTTCTCCTGACTAAATAATTACAGTTTCCTCAGCTACTCCTCTTAAGACTTGTGCTCTAGACCCCCTCACCAGCTTCAGTGACCTTTGAACACACTGCAGAACCTCTGCAGGTCTGCACCTTTCTGCCTGATACATGTATAGGAGCAGATGCATAAATGCCCTTCGCCCAGTGCCAGCAGCAGTAAAAGTGCATAGTCTGGGTTATTTCAGTTTTGGCACAGGGTGGAAGCATTGGCTGTTCTTTCACACAGCTGGTTGCCAACCTTGGCAAGTCTCTATTTTACTTGTATCTAAATCTGGCCTGGTGAATCTGCTAGCATCTCTGCTTAGATGCAAAACAAGAAAAGGCTTTTTTAAACTTAGACTTGAAACTGACTCTGCCTTCTGCAAGCTGCCTCCCCAAAGTCTCATTCAGAAACACAGTTTTGTTGGTAAAGTCATATTTCCATTTGTTTCTTATCCTTTAGTGAAAGATTTTATTTTAGGAAAAAAAGATATTCTGTTTTCAGAATGAATTAGTCCAAGGAGGAGAAAGCTGTAAAGCTATGGCTTGAAGTTTCCTAAATGCTGAATATTAAGGGAAGTAGGAAACAAGTTTGTATTGTACTGGGAACCATTGTATTACCATTAGGATCTGTGTTTCTCAGGACAGAAAAGAAGCACTTTCAGGTTAGGATTGCAGATACAGTGTAAGAAGAAATGTAATAGGGTCTGGGAGTAGCTTCAGGATCAGTAAGAGGAAGAACTGGGGTAACGTAGTTTTTGCACAGAGCTAAGCACTTTGCTGCCCCTTAAGGTGTAACAGCTGCTCCAGCAGTACCTCACAGGATGAAGGGACTCACCCTGCCAGAGGCATCCATGTGTGTGGCAGAAGGGTCCCTGTCTCTCACTCTAGGGGAGGAGGTGAAGCTGATGAGGAAGTGGTGGTGGCTGATGAGACAGCCTGGGGCAGTACACAACATGTGAGAACACGTTGGCATAGCAGCGTGGCAGCTCTAATTAACGTTATGGCCTGGGTGGATCCAGTAATGCAGATAAATACGAAAAAGTTTCAGGAAGGCTAGAAACTGGAGTTTCAGTGTTCCCTGATCTGGGGTCTATTTTGTCACTCACTCTTGTGCAAAGTGAGACCCAGTGTGCACCCCACCTAGCACCAAACCCCCATTGTGCTTTCATCCATATGCATGAATATTAGCACAGGTTTAAACTCCTCTCAAGAATATGGTGCTTAATGAGACAAATAAAAAAGTGAAGGACAGGGTGTATCTATGTTCCTACTTAGTGACAGGTATTTCAGGGAAACAAACAACAACAATGAAAAAACAAAACCACAACAAAAAAAAGAGGTCATATTCCACTAGGCTGATATGAATATGTAGATTCCTGAATATTTGTAGTTTGGGTTTTAATTGGGCTTTCTCTAGGGCTTGGAAGTTCACTTTTGCAGGTTACCTTGCAGAACTGCAGAGAAAAGTGTCTGACGAAGCAACGGTTTTATTTAGCACAAGTAATAAATAATGCTGAAATACCAGTACAGGTAGGTTATACAGATGAAGCTAGCCAGACTGCAAGTTTTTTTAATGAATGAGTGTGTATGTTTTTGATTTCTTTTTGCCAGGGATTACAATGTCTGAGAATAACAACATTTACAGGAAAGGTTTATGTTCGTATTCTACCAAAGTGATTGACAGTTTTTGTTTGAAAGTCAGATGTTGTGCAAGTCTCGACTGGGCTTTCTCATGATAACAACTGTAGTGTAGCAACCCAAAGTTAATGTATGGCTAATACAGACTCTGGATTCTACCTATGCCCTATATAGATTATCTAACCCTTCTCAAAACCCACAAGGAAAGGAAAAGGAAAACTGGCAAAAAGTGACCTCTGTGTACACAGACATGCAACAATTTTCTGAGGTTAGGTCCAGGCAGCTTTTTCTCTGGAAAGAAAAAGGACTTGCTTCAGTTTGTCATTTATGTTGCACCAGTCAGCTCTTATAAGGCAAAATAATGCTTGTGGAGAATGATAAACGTTGGTGCATATGAAGACCCCAAACCGCATAGCTATAAGCACGTACTTTCATAAAACAAACACTGCTTGAAATTGTTTAGGGGTCAGTTGATAAAACCACTAGATGTCAGTCTCACTAGCAGAAAAGAAAAAGGAACCTAACAAACAAAATCCAGAAATCCCAGCAGCTGGGATCTAACTTTGTTACATAACTCTGTCTTAGTCATGAATTATTTCAAAAGGACTTCCTTTAGGAGATCTGATTAGTCCATGTTTGGAGCTTTCTCTTTTAATCTGCTCTGTAACTGTCATAGTAGCTTTAATTTTGGCAGAACTGAATGAAGTGCAGATGTCAGAGCTGATTGTTTCATTTTTACTTTGCTCTCTGTGGCACATTTTCCTCTGCTTTACAGAGATTAATAGGTAGTAGCTGAATTCCTTGACACGCACAGTGGAAGGATTTTATAGTATTTTTTACATTTGGCAGCCCTTACTCAGACCAGTTTCTTGTTGTATTAACTACTGTGCAAAACATGACAAGCAAAAAATCCATTTTCAAGATGAAGATCAAATTATGTTCTGAAAACTCGGATGAAAAATTGAAAAAATAAAATCCAAGCTACAACTTGTATTTGTGCATGCAAATAAGTAACTAAGAACTTGTGGATTTGTACATTTAACATTAAACTGTTAAGGATAAGAGATTTTCTATCTAAAGGATTTTTTTTTTTAAATCTTTTGAAGATTTTTTTTTTTTACAGTATATTTTAAAATGTGATGCCGTATAAGGAGAGAGAAGAATCTTTTATTAAAATTCAGTATTCTATCCACACTGAATTAACTTTTAATTATAGAGCTTCCCATCTTCTTCTGAGCCCTTTTGAGAATCTTCCCTACAAAGCAATTAAGCAAATTTATTATTTCTAAAGTAAAAGATGTATCAAAGAAAATAAAGAAAAAAATTACTGTTCTCCAAAGCAAACATTTATATCTGGGCATATCATTTATTGACAAACTATATAGATGGCGTATAGCCAATTTTATGTTTCTGTGGGGAAAAAAAGAAGTATTTTTTCTTCCTGTTCTCCTTGTGAGAGTTCTCCAATCAGGAAAAAAACTGGTGCTTTTGGGCTGGAGGAATCCCAGGAATATGTACAGACTAGGAAGAGCAATCCTTGAGAGTAACTCTGTAGAGAAGGACTGGGGATCCTGATGAATGAAGAGCTTAACGTGAGCCAGCAGTGTGCTCTTGCCCCTCAGAAAGCAAATGGTATCCCCCTGGGCTCCAGCAGAAAAGGGGTGGCCAGCAGGGACAGTGAGGTGATTGTCCCCCTCTACTCTGCTCTTGTGAGGCCCATCTGGAGTACTGTGTCCAGGTCTGGAGCCCCCGGTACAAAAAACACAGGGAACTGTTGGAGTGGGTCCAGAGGAGGGCCACAAAGATGATCAGGGGACTGGAGCACCTCCCCTACAAAGACGGGCTGAGGGAACTGGGCTTGTTCAGCCTGAAGAAAAGAAGGCTGTGGGATGACCTAATTGCAGCCTTTCAGTACCTAAAGGGAGCCTATAGATAAGAGGGGAATCAACTCTTTACAAGGGTAGATAACAGCAGGACAAGGGGAAATGATTTTAAGTTGAGGGAGGGAAGATTTAGGTTGTATATCAAGGGAAAGCTCTTTACTGTGAGAGTGGTGAGGTGCTGGAACAGGCTGCCCAGGGAGAGAGGTTGTGGATGTCCTGTCTCTGGAGGTGTTCAAGGCCAGTTTGGATGTGGCCCTGGTCTAGCGTGGTCAAATGTGGAAGTTGTTGGCCCTGCATGTGTCAGGGGGGTTGGAACTTGATGATCCTTGAGGTCCTTTCCAACTCAAGCAATTCTTTGATTCAATAAGTTCCAACAGCTGATTCCAGAAAGTCCAATAACTATATGACCAAGGCATTTAGCTGTGAATGTGAAATCCATGTTGAGATTCTCATTATACATCAAGCACTTAAGGGATTTCAAGGCCACCTATCAGTGTTTAAACAGTGCAGGACTAGAGATATCGCTTGGTGTAATTCCACTTGAGTGAAGCCAGTGATAATAGATAAGTCAGACTGAAAAATCAGTAACTGAAGATGATGGTAATTATTTTATTTTGTGATTTGTAGTTATGCAACAATTTCTGTATTTGTTCAGATGGCAAGTCCCCTTTTCACTTTTCAGGTCAGTGAGAAATGCTTGATAAAATGATTATAATGTGTATTTGAAAAAATATTTCCAATGTTAAATGATCCCCTTGTTTTAGCCTTGCTTTTAACATTCTTGGGAGCTCTCCAGCAACAGAAATCTTTTAAGCTCATTATAGTGCACCAGACTGAATGGTATGTTAATAATTAATTAAGTTCAGTAGAAAGGTTTGAAAAATAACGCAAAGAACTCCATGAAGGAAAGAATGCTATATATTTATTACAGGAAACTGTTTGCACTATGTTTTTAGTATGATAGCTCATTTTTCTAGAAGAGTGTTCCATTTCTATTACTATTTCTCATCTATGTTTTAACAGCAGGCCACTGGACTCCTCTGAGATTGGGGCCACAGTGACAGGAGTTGTATAAAATAAGATGTTTGCAGATGACACCAAGCTGGGAGGAAGTGTTGATCTGCCTGAGTGTAGGATGGCCCTACACAGGGATCTAGATAGGCTAGATCATTGGGCTGAGGTTCAACATGACCAAGTGTCAGGTCCTGCACTTTGGTTACAACAATCTTGTGCAATATTACGGGGTTGGGAAAGAGTGGCTAGAAAGCTGCATGCGGGAAAGGGATCTGGGAGTATTAGCAGCCATCCGAACATGAGCCAGCAGTGTGCTTAGGTGGCCAAGAAAGACAATGGCATCCTGGCTTGTATCAGAAATAGTGTAGTCAACAGGACTAGGGAGATGATCAGCTCTGTGTAATTGGCACTGATGAGGCCTCAACTTGATTACTGGGTCCAGTTTTGGGCCCCTCATTACATGAAAGACATCGAGGCCTGAGAGTAAGTCCAAGGAAGGGCAAGAAAGCTGTGAAGTGTCTGGAGCACAAATCTCATGGGTGTGCCTGAGGGAACTGGGATTATTTAGTATGGAGAAGAGAGGGTTCAGGGAAGTCCTTCTTGCTCTCTCTATATATATTCCTCCCTGGAAGGAGGTTGTAGAAGGTGCAGCATGACACTCATTTATTAAATCTTGTGGAAAGTTATTCCAGAGATCCTTTAAATTTGCTTTTAAAATAACAGCTTTTAAGCACAGGTAGGTCTCTGCTGACTTGTATATTCAGTTAAAGAAATTAGATATCAATATGTGAACAGTATGGAGTAAGGAATATGAGCAAAGAGCCCCTATACTGCCACGAAGCAGGGATAAATGGCCTCAGATGAAGCTCAGCTACTCCACAGCAAAGCTTTCCCTAAATTTCAATATTAGAAAAACATAAGTCCTCTTTCAAGCTCTAAATTACAGACTGGAACTATTTCACAGAACTTATTCAAATACATTTTGTTTAAAAGATACTTGATATAAGCAGGATTACTAGCTCAAAAATCTCCTTGCTGATGTAGAAATGTACACTGCCGGTAAGATGTCAATTTCTACCTTTTAATGGTGGCTTATTCGTAGGCAGCTGGGCAAAGTTCAGTGTGTGCTTCCTCCTTGTAGATAAAAAATCCACGTTTGCAATCCTGCTGTAGTAAGGAGTCTATAAATGGAATATCTGCCTATTACAGTAGTTGCAATAGCTTCAGCTCTTCTAAGGGTAGCCTAGTTGCAAGTAATAATATGCTATATAGTAGCTAAAGTACATACTCACCTGTGTACTACAAAGCATAAACACTGCTACTAAGCACTATATTGTACTGTACAGGAAGACCATAGACAGAATAAGATTTTTTTTTGCTTATGATCTTTGTGATACAGGTTGGAGTGCTCCTTTTCTGCAATCCTATCTGATTAATAATAAACATAACTTTTCAAATCCTAGAATCCAGACAGCTTGCCCTGTAGCTTATAAATATTTTTTGCTTACTCTTTTCAGTTCTGGGACTTGAACAACAAAAAGGAAAGTAAAAAGACTCTGAAAGGAGATTTGTGAAACATTGTGGGATTGTGTAAGTGGGATCCTAGGCTTCTGTTAGCAAAGAATCCTTGGCCACCTAAATCTGCTTCATTTACTGTTAGATTAAAATATTTTCTGCTTTTCTCCTTCTCAAAATATTTTATAATTATTTTTTATTATTGTTATTATTACTTTTTTTTTTATTTTTTTAAACTCCTGAATTACATTAATTTCACAGTGTTTTGGGTCAGTAGGTGATCTTTATGGGACAGTTGAGAAGTTCTAATGAAAGTGGCACCGTACTGGAGAAGTAGGGATGCAAACTTTCAGTTTTCCTCAGTGTTTCAGGAATATAACTTTGATTCTAGCTCTTATTAACTGTAATGGAGTTTAATGTATCTCTGCTTTTCTGCTCTCAAAGATGCAGTTGGCGATGTGGTGCTAACACTGTGTTTTTGGATCCTGTGCAGAAAAAGCTGTGCCAGCTGCAGCAGAAAGAGGCATGCAAAGATTAAGCATTCATTGTGCTAGAGAAAGGGCAGTGGATCCTGTGTTATCCAGAGGCCAAATATAATTGTTGATCTCCAGCGGTATTAGATGAGGAATGACTGCTGTGTGCTGTCAGAAACTGTAATGGAGGGAGGGGCTGAATGGACACTGACACCCGGTTAAAACAAATAGACATAAGCCTTTTTTTTCAGATTTTATTTCAGAGATAGAAGTGCTAGTCCATAGCATGGAAAGGTTACCAACAGATGAGAGCCTTGCAGCATCCAGGATGACTAACTTACACAGGCTTACTATATCTATGCAGGGCAGTGCAGTATTGTCTAAGAGTCTGTGCTGCAGTGTTAATAGGAACAAGACGAAGTAATAAAAATATGCTGGTTAGAACACTGACCTTCAGTGGAATCAATTATGTTATTTGGAAAACTACACTTGTCTGAGAACAGCTTTCTGCTCTGATAAACAAAACGCTCTGTAATTACCTCTTGTTAAATCTCTTGAATGGCTCTATTTTATGTCCTAGTTTTGAGCAATGACATTCCCAAAGGGTGAGAAGTGAGGTCTGAATACTGTGGTGATGAAAACAAAAGAAGTATTGTCAAACAACTTTGTTTTCCAGAACTGGTTCTTATTAGTTTAATACCAACTTGCATTTGGCCAGAATACCACTCAAAGTACTTAACATAAACTATTCATTTTGCTTACAGGCTTACTTTTAATACAGGTATTTGCTATCAAACTGAGAAAGATGAGTAATTTGTGTATTATAAAACAATATATATTTTTTAAATAAAATGTATCTATTTATTTTAGTCTGTTTTATGTTCAGTTGAATTCATTTTGGATCATTTTGCTTGAAATGCTTCTACATTGCTGTGTGTGTGTGTGTGTGTGTGTGTGTGTGTGTGTGTGTGAGAGAGAGAGAGAGAGAGAGAGAAGGTATTTTGAAGCAATCAGGATTTTTTTCCCAATCACTCTAGCACCTAAGCCACAATAAATGAATGGTATGTGAGATAAGAAGCAAAATTTTCTGCTTGACCAAGATACTGATTGGATCATTAAGGCTGGAGTGCATAGTACGGCTGCCTCACTCTCTGGAAGTGGCCACAGGTGGTTGTGTGGAGTAGCCACTGCTCAAAGCAGGGCTGTAAAGAGTGGCATTCTAGGCAGATGAAAGCAGAACTGCTTTTTAATACATTAGGAGATGAGTTTTCAAACTTCCATCCCTTCAGGCTGCTGATACCTTACAGCAGACTCCAACATCTCTCATGCCTGACTGCCAGAGTCCCAGAAGGAACGGAAAACTGTTTGTGAAATGCATTTCTGCTTCTACCTGGTCTAGAACAACCACCTCAAAGGGGGGGGGCGCTGATCTCTGTGGTGAAACCAGTTTGCTCTAGTGCTTGTATTATTTTCTTGCATGGTACTTGGCACTTTCCCAGTGTGACCTTAGAGGGTGATGACTGTATTTAAATGACAGTCTTTCCTTTCATAGGAATCCCAGACTGAATATCAGATGTTGAAGAGAAAGCAATGCAGTAGAGACTCCACAAACATCTCCATGCTAATGTACCAACCTTCTAGTTCTCTGAAATCTGTACATCTGTAAAGTCTGCAGAAGATACTATCAGCCCTGAGCTCCGTGTTATCCTGTCAGGCCAGTTATGAGCTCTCTAAGAGTGCTAACCCACCATAACAAAGCAGGTCTATGTCCTTCAAGCACCAAAAAAATTGACACAGAGAGCTCCCTTCATGAATGACTTTCAAATAGGTTAGTGAAATATTTGAAAGTGGGGTTTTTTTTTGGTTTGTTTTTGCAAATACCAGCATGGAACAGAAACACATTAAATACAATTTAGGTTTATTAGAGAGTATTTGATTTCTTAAGCTCTAATATTTGAAATATCATGGAGGGCAGTGTTACTAACTCTTAAAATTGCTTTTTATATCTGTCTATATACATTGGTAAAAATTACTTACTGATTCTTCTAATTGATTAATTCTTTTCTCTCTCCAGTCACTCAGTCATTTGGAGGTAAAACAAAATGACACAGCCCGTCATACTCTTGAGAACTGGAGAGCCTGAGTACCACCATGAGCTTGCTTTGGAAACTGCCTGCTGTCTCTACCTGTAAGCTGGTGATTGACAGACTGTGTCAAAAATAACCCTCTTGTGCTTCCTCATCTTTCAATAGAAAGATTTGTTTCGATCTTGGCTCTGATTGAGTGTTGAGTCTGGATTGAGTGCTGAAGCTCAACACAGTCAGGTAATTTCAATTCCTTTCTGAAAGAGTGTGTAGGGATGCTGAACTTTTAAGTCACAGTTTGCATTGCTGAGGGGTCTGGAGACATACCCAGATCCAGATTTGGATTCAAATCTCTAGGTTTAGACAACTGATTTAGTAAGTGAGCTGCAGAGAAAATACACTTCTGATAGTGATTTAGTATAAGAAAATTGTAGATTGGATTGTTTTGTCTTTCTCCAAAAGACAGTGATTTATACACCATTGTAAAAATCTTGGGATAGTAGAGACAAATCCTTAAGCAATGATCTCATTGCTGTCTGTGTTGTGGAGTTCAGCATTTTTCCAGAATTTGCCAGATGCTTAGTCTCCTTAGTGGAGACGAATTTTTTTTAGGATGTTAATATTAAAAACGATATGTTCTTTGTTAAACACATCTTCCTTCTTGTCAGGGAGGAACTGCATTTTATTTTCAAATACTGATTTAGTTTCAGATTTGAAGTTCCCCAAACTTGGGTTTTGAAAGAATAAAGTCCCTGGGAAATCTCCCTGCCTTTGAAGTTCCCTATTTTCTGAATGCCAGACAAACCTGTTCTAGCAGATGGTGCTTGCTCTGCACTATCATGCATGGTGATTTAGTACAATGATGATTTAGTACATGCAAAGATTTAGTACAAATTCAATTTCTAGAAAATTTCAGAGGGTAGGACCTGGATCTCTTGTTGGTAGACATGATACAATAGCATTGCATCAATGCTAATTATAGGTAATGATAGCAGGTATTAGCTGAGCTTCCTGATAGTAACGGGAGACAGCATAATGAAGTAGTGCACGTAGCATTCCTTCAAAGGAATACTGTTAACATTGTATTTTTATGAATGGGAAAAGGGATGCACAGAGCAGTTCAACATATTTCCTGGGAAGTGCAAGGGAGAAGTCAGTTTCAGTCAAACTCTCACAAGTAAACTTTGTTTCTTAGATGCAGAGGCATTTCCAGGCTCCTGAGGAAAAGGGAACTTAGCTTGCCCTTAAGCTCTGTACATTTTCAAAAACGTAGATAGATAACAGCAGTCTATCTTTGTTCTTAAAGATAGAGTCAGCCCTTCTTCTTACTGGCAGTGGGGAGTGAGGCAGATGCAAGTTACAGATGGGTATTTCCTGGCTTGTGCAACTGCTGTCTTTCATTAGGGAAGCCAGGAAAATTCACAGGGCTGTTCATAAGTGTGGAAGGTGCAGGTTGTTGGAGCCTCTGGGATACAAAAGCTATTAAGGAAACTAAGGTACTTGCAATAAATCTGTGCCTGGCTAATGCTGTTTACTGCCTAATGCACTATAATAGATATTCCAAGGATCAAAACTGAGAGCTGTGGACCTAAGGTTCCTTGAAAATGCTGTCTCAGTTTGTTCAAGTACTTTGATATAATTATTAAACATATTTTATCCATTTAATATATGTAATATATATAAACAAGAAGAAGGCAACAACTCCTGTTAAAAACACTGTAAATTTTCCATTTTCTCAAAACCTGCATGGGTTTAACACTCAGTATTCACTCCCAGCACTTCAACTGTGGAAGGAATAATGCCTCCAGTCAGCTGTGCGTGATTTCAGGCAGCTCCACTGCACTTCCAGGCTTACCAGAACAATGTGCTGGCTTGGTCTGGAGCTGATGATGCTGATGTGTAGCATTAAGATTTAAGAATTAGTTTTGCCTCTTGCTGGGTCTCTGAGGCCACTGCCCACTGCAATGGTTTGTAGAAGCAGAGGGAAGAGGCACTCTCCATGCTGCCCCCACTTAGCATCTCTCTATCCTTCTGCTGCACACTTGAGTGACTTCAGAGCATAAAGACAGCCTGAGATATTTACTGTTCAGGCTGATCTCCATTTCCTCTGGCATTCTTCACAAAGTTCTTAAAGCTCAAAGAAAGAGCGTGGTTTTTGTATCGAAGGCTGGCTTAGAAGTTGTTCTCAGCAGTTGAAGCAAAATCTCATAATTCTTTTTACTTTCTTCTTCTCATTAAGGAGTGTAAATGCACTGTAAGCATTGCAGCTTTGTTGGTCATTTAGGCACACAGTCGACTGCAGCATGGACACCTCTTAGCGCAGCATGTGAGTAATGACAAGTATCTGTTTACCAAAACTCTAGCATAAAATCTATAAATGGGCAGGAAGATTTCCAATGTCTCTGTTCAGGATGCTGTTCTCTCCCCAGTAATATACTTCAAATTCAGTGTTATCTTTAAGGCTACTCTGGGGCTGTGTTTAACTTTGTGTCCCTTGGTTTCTGGAATTGAGATCCTACTCATGTGAATTATTACCACAGTTATTAAAACCAGTGTTTGAATTATATGCAGGGCTCCTAATTCTAAACAAAGATCTTTAAACTTTTCTTTAACTTTTTTTTTTTTTTTTTTTTTTTTTTTTCTGCCATGAAGTATACCCAAATTCAACTATATGACTGTTCCATTTATCTTCCCTTCATCATAAAGACATACATTGAAAAAACTGAGCACATACACAGAGTACATAGATAGTAAATGAACTGTAGACAGGTATTAGTGGTCGCATTTTAAGAATCAACAGCCTTGTCAAAACTGAGCCTTTGAAATACCAAAGTTTATGCCTTTCCTGTTGAAGAAAATAACTTCATAAGTAAATAAATAAATAAATAAAGACATGAAACAAACAACTTGAACAACAATGAAATGACAATCTTAGTTTAAGTAATTATTATTAATTTATTAAGAACTTTTTGAGATCTGATTTACAAAATCTGGTAAACATAGTGGATTTTTTGCAGTAAGAAGTCTTGTACTGACCAAAATTGAAATCAGCATTACTGGAAAAAAAAATAAATAATAATTTTCTGCCAGGTGCTTTTATGCTCCATAAAACTTTTCTTTGAGCATTATACCTTATCATGCTGTGCTGATAACAGTGGAATGATTTTATTACCTAAGTAACACAATTACAGTTACCTAGCACTATACAGACATATACTATTTATTTTATATAAGGAAGGAAATTATAATATCCTGTAAATACGGAACTTCTTTTAAAAAAGATACTAACTCTGCATTAAAAACCACACAGGAAAGATGTGGAATAGTAACTGAATGAGAGAGACCTAAATGAAAAATGTTCTGGGATGACTTGTTATTTGCATAAGACCAATGTCTTCTATTTTGCCACCTATAACAAATAGCTCAGGAAGTGCTGAGAGTGTTCTGATTGAATTTTGCACATATTATTGTGAAGTGCAATAGGTAAAGTGGGTGGCTGGAGAGATGGGAGTTGAAATCCTCAGGGAGAAGGCCTTGGAAGAAGCAGTGGGATGCCTTCAGCCGGAAAGGCTGCTGCTGCTGCAGGATGCCTGTAAATTGTTCTTTTAATAAAAAGACTCTTCAGTTTTACTACCATGTGATTTCCTGGAGTTACAAACCAGCAGGCATGGCGTGATATACACAAGGCCTATTCTACCACTGTTTAAAACAAAAATATTTATAAACATTGCATTCTACTTTCCCATCACAGAGGCTTTTTCTTGGTTGGAAAATAAAGCAAGGAAGTGTCTGTCATGTAGGCTGCACTGAAATTAAACTTATCTGTACCATTTTTCTTAGCTGTCTATTTTTACCTATTATATTTTACTTTGGGAAAAAAAAAAAAGCAAAAAAAAAAAAAAAAAAAGCTACAGCTTATTTTCATTTGCTTCCTATGTAGTTGTGAAAGATAGTATGTAAGTAGTGCTAACATTCCTTGAATGTTCATTTCAAGAGGTGAATGAGAGAAGACATGGCAGACACTGGAAAGTCAGAAGAATGGCCATAAATAGATGCATTCCTGTAGGTGTTCTCCTGAGAAGATAATTGTTTCTTTCGAAAGTTAATCGCCTTTCAAAATGAAGAACAAACAGTGTTACTAGTGAAAAAACTGTAGCCAGAGAAAGCCAAAGAATACCTAAGGGATTTCTGTTTTACCAATTAAAGAAAAAAAAAATTCTGGCTTTCTAGAAAAGGCATTGAAGGAAAGGAAATATCGTGGGCTAGTGTATTTTAAAATACTCTATCAATGTGCTCATTCCTGTCTGATCACATCTCTAAAAGCTGGCTGGTACACCCTATGTGAAACACGAGGCCAGACGTACAAGAGCTATGTAGTCACATAATGTTGGCTACATCGTACTGAGTGAGCAAAACATTTGTCTTGAATCCAGATAAAGCTGGACAAAGCCTTAAGTGAATTGCAGATCTAAAATTTCAAGCACGTAAGAACATGTATAGTGCTGTGTTGATGTGTTATTAAAAGACAGAAGATTATCAAATGTGTTTATTGACAGTATCGATCTTCTTTATCTATTTATTTATTCTTTTATTTTTTGGCACCACACTGATTATCATAGGTCCCCTAAGAGTGAACATCCCTCAGTCTCCTGTGGGGATCTTTTGTGGAAAGTGGAAATTTCAGAAAATTCATACCTACAAAACAAAAGAAAAGGAATAGTTGGGGTAGAAATAACATTTCTGTTTGATTTCCATGCAGATTGAGTCAAGAAAGCTGTGGAACAGAGCTTGGAGATGCTGGACAGGAGAGTACAGAGACCTCAGGGCGTTGCACCAGGATGGTGGGATGGATTTCCACTAGCAGGATAAACAGAAGACCCAGGGGAAGAGGTACCTCAACTACTGGTTTGGAGGAGAAAATAAAGTGCTTTGTAGCTGTTAAAATTCTGGGTTGTTCTGGAGGGAGAAGTGTATATATTATTAGCAACGAGGAAAAAAAAAAACTACAAAAAAAAACAACATGGGGTAGGTAAATATTGGATTAATTAGTTGTTTTTTGTTTGTTTGTTTGTTTTCCAGGTCAGAGTTTCTATTTTTGGGAACTATGCTTAATGGTAGCTAGGATTGAGGACAGATAAATAATCTGTGCACTTCACTACCTCACATCAATCCTATTATTCTACTTCATGCTTTGTTTATCTGGTATCTGCTCATTGCTAGGAAACAGGTGTGTTAGAATAAGAGTCAGGAGAACAAGGCCTGCCAAGATAATGCATCTGATCCCAGAAGACATACCTTTGATAGAAAAATAGCTCCTTAAAACCAGATGTTAAGAAAAATTGATTTTTACCTTGGAGTCTAGGGCTGAGGGGGTTGCCTGATTTGTTGTTCAGGCTGTAGTTGATATGAAATGTGCTCCTCAGACCTTCTTATCAAAAAAACCTTCTTCCTGATGCATGGAAAAAACTAACACCGTGTTGCTTCATGACCTTTCTTGTTGCTTAGATTTAAGAAATTGGCTTTGAAATAAATGTTACATTTACAGTATGATTCTTGATGTTGAAGCACCACCAAGCTTTCTATGCATGAAAATAGAGGTTGAGTCCTTTTCCAGTAAGTGCGTCTCAGACAATTGAAACAGGAATCAGTCACAAGCTTTGATTTAAAATAGATTCTTCTGTAGACTTCTTGAGCAACACCAAGAGCTCATCTTGAACATGCACTACTGAAGGGTGACTATTTTAGAAGCTGTCTCCAGCATAATCCAGATCTCAGCAGCTTTTCAGAGAATCAGTATACTTTCAGTACTTCAAAGAAAAAGGAAAGACTGAGTTTTATAAATTAGGTGACTGAGGTAGAAACTGAAATTGATGAGTGTTTCTGGTCTCCTTCAGACTGCTTTGCCTTTGCATGGGCAGCTCCCCAATAAATTTCAGTGATTGTATAAGCTGCTCTATTTAGGACAGGTGATGAAGGGTTATTTCCTGTCCTCTCTAAAAATGAAGAAATGCTGAGAGTATTCATTTAAAGAGATTATTATGGGACTCTTGTTAGTGATGGTAGTGCTTGCTTAGTGCTTATATAATTAAACTTGGATAATTCATTATAGCTGACAATGGCAACGGAATTCTTAAGTCTAAAGTGGATAATATGAAACCATTTTAGCCTTTAGCTTACTCTATCCAGACCTTCAGATAAGCCCTCCAAGAGTTTTAAGGCTGTCTTGTTGGAGAGTAGATCTATGAGTTTAATGGATGTTGAATAATTAATTGATAGGTCTAGAAGATAATTGCGCTTTCTTGAAATTATTGTTGATTTTTTTCCTAAAGATTTTTTTCCTCAGTTGTACTTAGATGCTTTAATTATTGCCGTGATGTTAAACAGAACTGTGGCAGTTTGCTTGTCCATCTTTTCCAAGAATTCAAAAATAAATCTGCAGCATAAGAATAGGGAGCTTCACTTAAAACATTTTGAGATTCAGAAGGTTATTCTGGAATTATATACGAGACAAAAATGACATTATTGTCAAATAGGAAGTGGATTAATTTTACTCTTTGACACTACAGGATGTCAGTCTACTCAGCAAAATTCTGTAACTAACTCAGGCATAGTCCTTTTAGGCTGAAATTTGAACTTTTACACAAGAAACAAAGAAATCAGGGGATTTATATCCCTTCTGCTTTTCATTCCCTGGAATGCAAAGTGATGCCACGCCTGTGTTTTGTAGTGTAAAAAAAGTCCACAATCTGACACAGATCAGATGTGATCTTTCACTGGCATCTGCCACGTGACACTACAACCTTTTGTGCACTGTGTAAATGACATGAATGGAAATCATTTTTCATGGGGAATCTTTTTTCACAAAGCATTGGTCAGTCAAATGCCAGTAATACTTTTGAAACTGATAAAAGACAGAGAGAGAGTTTTCAAAGCAATGCTCAATGTTATCAACTGGTTTAAAGTCATTTATGTACCTGATATAAAGCTTAGTCTTAAACCTTCGGGGAAATATAATTATAGCCCTAATATCTATGAAGCCTTCTTAATAGAGAGTGGCCTTTCCTTTTTCCATTTCCAATCAAAAAGCACTGATTCTTTGCAAACTTGAATCTTCATCTTCTCAAAGAGCTGGAGTTTTTCCCCTTCAAACTTGGGACCACTATATCTAAATATATTGAAACAACTAAAGAGAAATAGGATTGTATTGGTGAAACATACTGAGACGTGTCTGTAGTTTTACTACTTGGTAGAGCAAGTAAGAAGGAAATGTGGGCAGACTGATCTGTCTAGACAGCCAAAGAAAGTAAAATGATGAATCTAAAAGCGTTTTTCTAAATCTTGTCTACTCTTATGACCATGCAATGAAATGCCAGTTCACACAAACATAAAGGGGACCTTCTGTCTCTTGGAAGATAGGAGACAGGAGGGCTTCAATTGCTTGTCGCTCACTTCCTGAGATAAAATACCTTGTGACTTAGGGATAAGTATATAATCAGAATTTCTTGATCAAACTGTTATGCTGCTTATTTAATATTTCAGGGGAATAATGGAGATAGAACTATAAAATACCTAGTAATGAACATTGCACTTCTCTGCAGCCCAATATCAAAACTTTTTTCCCAAATTCTTTGAGTGAAGCCAACATCCATTTTTTTTTCCCTGGCATGCCATTTATGACATCACCACTGATGAAAAGTAAATTTGAAGTATCAGAGCTCTTCTCTCAATGTACAGCAGCAGACCTTATCTGCACAGCTGAGCGTAGTGTGTGCCACTGAAGGATCTCATCCTGCCTGTGCAGGAAGCTCAGACACTGTTGTAGTGAGTGAGAGAGTGCTCACTTGAGCAGAGCGTGGTGCAGATGAAAACCAACCAGTTGCCAAGTGGAACACACAATGTAGCTGTGATCCTGGACTCTCTCTGCTTTAGATACATGCCTTAAAGCTCTGGATATGCAGCAACTGAATTCTACTCCTAAGGGAAAGGGGGATTTGTTATTTTTATGTGAGGAGACTGGCTGGGATTCTGCATGCCTCTCATCTGGTAGCCTCATGACTAGAGCTTTGCCAGTTAGGAGGAAAGCCAGCTTTCAATCTTGCTTTAGAATATCGTGGCTTTGTTAAAGCTTCTCCTATTGAAATGGGGCTTCTGAGGGACTGATGAGAGAATGGAAAGAATTAGCAACAGGAAACATAATTCTACAGTCTGGTTTTGATAACTTGGTTTTTAAAGCTGCATGGTCCAGTTCTCCTTCCAGTTACAGTTTCGTACATACTCCACTTACACAATTTCAGTGATTTTTTTTTAAAGTACATTGGAAATAAAAACATAGATCATATCTGTGAACTGGAATGTTTGCATTTCAGGTGAAACTGAAATAACTTGATTGAGTTGTAACTTAGGATCAGGACAGATGAAAACAGGGGCTGACCTCAGTGTTGGCTTGGACAATAATGCACTTTTGACACACACATTTTGTGTACACCAAACTTTGTAACATGAAACCAAATGACAAAATAAACCCATGTAATCCTATTGTTTAGGAGAGGTCACAGAGTTCAGGAGAGTATTTAGCATATGTAGTGAAGAGGATATCAGCTTTGCAGAAGAAAATAATCATGACATTTTAAAATATTCTCTCCTTGGAACTGGATATAAGAAAAGCGTTTTTACAGCAAGAATAGTGAAACATAGGAACAGGTTGCCCAGAGAAGTGATGGATGCCCTATTTCTGAACAGGTTCAAGGTCAGGCTGGACCTTGAGCAACCTGATCTATCTATAGATATCCCCATTCATTGCAGAGGAGTTGGACTAGATGACCTTTAAATGTCCCTTCCTATTCAAATGATTCTATGATTCTGTGAATTCCTTTTTGCTTCTTCCACTGTTACTTCCTCTAACTGTGATTCAGTGCAGGGCATCTGACCTGTAGAAGGACATAAACTTAAGCTGTCCATACTGAAAGATAATCCTGCTGGGAAATATACTTGAGCTCAGCTTCTGGGAGCCCTTTTGCCTCCCAGTGTGCATCATCTGGAAGTAATGCCTTGCTTTTTTGAAATCCTGATAGTCATAAAAATGAGAACTTTGTACATAGCTTTACATATTTTCACTTGTACGCACCCATGCCCACATCCTGCATGTATGACAACAGTAACTCAAGGCACAAGTAATTAATAAATTACAAAGTTTTTCATAAGACTCAGATTCTCTGGAGTCATACCAAAGCTGTAAGCTCAAAACAGTTTTGAATCTCTGATACTTTAATTGCTCGAGGAGGAGGAAAACCTCCTGATACTCCTTTGTGATGTATTAGGATGTTGCACTCTGGACATTTAAAAAAGAGGCATTTACAGATGGCCATACCTCAAATGGTGCAATCAACGAGGTAGAAATATGTGCTACTTTCTCCATGACTGCTCCTGGTCAATTAACAGTTAATTGCTACATCCATCTTCCCTCTGAGGAAGACTGTATAGGAAGCAAAAGTATTTCAAAGAATCATAAAATCATTAAGCTTAGAAAAAACTGCTAGGATCATCTAGTCCAATTGTCAACCCATCACCACGTTCTCTATGTCCCTCAGTGCCACATAAACCCTTTTCTTGAACGTCTCTAGGGACAGTGACTCCACCACTTTCCTAGGCAGCCTCTTCCAATGCCTCACCACTCTTTCTGAGGGCGATTTTTCTAATATCCAACCTGAAACACCCCTGAGTATTTCCCCTTATTACTTCAATGCTAGAACAGCCCTGTACCTTTGCCATCCTTTTGGCTAAGACGTAGTTCATCAGCAAAATACATTCTTTAGGAAACTAGAACAGAAATCTTCATGATGTCTAAAGAATTCTGAAATTCCTTTACAATGCAATTTCTAATGAGTGTAGTAATCATAATTTGACCTGTGACTTCCATGTCAGAAAAATAATGCTGTTTTTCAGACAAAACATATCAAAAGTAATTTTAAAATATTACTTTTGAAAGAATGAATTCTAGGATAAATCTCAATTCTTTTTCCCCAAAATATCATTTTTGACTAATTGCATGTTGGAAAGCTTTTGAATATTTCAAAAGTTGTGAAAATTGGTGCAATATTAACAGTGTCTCTGCTTATTTTTGCTACAAAAATAGATGGAAATGTATCAAGACAAAAGACAGCACAGCTTTCATAAAATTACAGACTTACATAACAGAAGTGAGTTTGAAGAAAAGCAATATTGAGCTGTATAAACAAACATATTCGCACTTACAATACAAACAACCAGAGATTATTCTGTTAGAAGTCATTACAGAGCACATAATCCTGGTAAGGCAAACAGGCACGAGAAAACTCTGCCATCAATGCTGAAACCCTTTGTGTGTGAGTAGTGACACAGACTTCGCTCCAAGACAAAGTAATTAAAATATTCTTGGGTCTTTAACCTTTGTCCATTGGTGCATGACACTGAGCATTGCCAGGGCTAAACAAATAGCATTCATGTGCATCTAATGGCAGCAACAGGGTTACAGCTGAGAAAATGATAGAAACAAGGAGATGTAAATGAGAGTTGGCTGCAATCAGTGCACAACATACCTTACTTTGCAAAAGACAAGCAGGATAGGCTGGAGACATGAGGCTGCATAGTGCTAGGCTGCTCTGAGCTCACATTTGGGCAAACTCAGCACATTTCCAAAGTACAAATTGCCAGATTCAGAAGAAATAATAAATGCATTGAATTAATAGTAGTGCTTGTGAGAGTATAAGTTAAAAGAACTGAGATAAGGGGAAGGGTGAGTCTGAGAAATCAGTCATGAATGTTTTGAAAGATCTGATAACGTGTTGAAACCAAACCTGTTAGATTCTTTATTTTCTGTCTGTTCTTCCTATTTTTATTTTCTCTTCTTCACAAAGCACGTGATCTGGAGAAAAGTATTTCATTTTGGACATTCAGTGCTTTATCAAACAGGCTCAGCACCACCAGATCCAAAGCCCTAGCAGAATGAAGGTTAAATACTTGGCAGCAAACTGTGCTGTGCTCAGCTGGATCTTGAACAAAGCAGAGTACCTGAGGTTTCTTTTCATGACAGTGGAGATAAAGTACAGCTGTCTGGCAAGCTGATGGAAGGATGCTCACCAAAATGGGAGATGGTGGTAGGCACAATGTATAACAGCATCTTCCCTCAATAGCTAAACCGTACACCAGACAGTATGAAAAGGAGGCAGGGGAAATGGTTAAAAAGGATTTCTTAATGTTTTTCTTAATGCTGCTTTTAAGTTGGTGCCGGTGTCCAGCTGCCTCACTGCATTTAGCAGTGCCTGATCTTGATTACTGTGTTAGCTCCAACCTGCCTACAGGTAAATACCTGCCCTGTTCTAATAACTTGCCAAAACAAGAACTCCTGAGCTTGAGAATTCAGCTAGCCGGATAAAATGCTGCACCTAAACACAGCCTGCACTGGAATACATATTCTGGTATACTGGCATGAGTTGGATTTGATAATGCTTGTCGGTCCCTTCCAACTTGGGATATTCTGTGATTCCATGACAGTGTGAACTTTATCTGTATCTCATCCAAATTGAGCTATCCCCTATCTATATCAGATGAAAGCAGCAATTGCTATAATTTTCATGCTATAATGATCTGCCAGCATGGTAGCAATTTATAAGACAGACAGACAAGTAGGAAATAGGCTTAACCTTTTTGGACTGTTGTTGTACTATGTGGAGAAACACCAGAAAGGGAGACACAACCTCTGGGATTCACCTGGAATCTTCAAACAGATACCAGTATTTTCTCTTACAACAAACTTCTTGGCAATACTGGACACACAAAATAAAACTGAATTCTACATTTAGAATGGAGAAAAATTATCCCTTTGTAGCAATGGAGACTTTGTCTGGTTCTGCAGATGGTGGTCTGGCCCTGGAACAGTCTCTCCAGTGCAGTGCTCGTGGTCTCAAGCTGCCGGATTTCAAGGAGCGTGTGGACAAGGCTCTCAGACGTAGGGTTTGGATTTAAGCGCTCCTGTGCAGAGCCAGGAGTTGGACTCGATAGTCCTTGCGGGTCCTTTCAACTCTACCTCCGGAGCACAGCCACATGAACCAGAACGGCGCCGGTTGCCCACGGAGGAGGGAGGGCCGGGCCACAGCGTTGCGCTCCGCCCGGGGGCGGCCCCGGCGCTTTAAATGCGGCGGGGACAAGCAGTGCTCACCCAGCTCCGGCAGAGCTATGGCTCCTGAGCGGCCCCCGCCGGCCTTCGAGGGCGCCGGGAAGGAAAGCGGGCTGCAGGTATGGCGCGTGGAGCGGCTGGAGCTGGTGCCGGTACCTGCCAGCCGTCATGGGGACTTCTTCGTCGGAGACGCCTACGTGGTGCTGCACACCGTGCGCCGCGGAGCCGCCTTCGCCTACCGCCTGCACTACTGGCTCGGTAGGCAGCGGGGGAACGGAACGGGGCAGGGTAGGGGTACCGCCTCCCTGCACGGAGCGTGCCCGGGCTGCTTCTGGAGCATCCGGGCTGAAGCAGGAATATGGGGTATAGGTGATGCTGTGCTGCCAAGGGGCACTGGGGGTGAGAACGCTGGGTGTGATGGGGAGGTGTGTGTTTGAGTGCTTTGTGGTATGGGTTTGGAAAAGTGGTGAAGGATCAAATTCAAGTCTTAGCTGTGTCTCACCAAGAATCAAGAGTGAAATCCTGCCTCCACCAGGATGAAAAGTTTTTTATCTTTGTTTCCGCCAAAACTTCAACTTAGCCTTCTCCTTATGGTATTGCTGCATAGTTTGGTGTCTCTGTGCTGCCTTTTCCAGCCAGGCTGATCTTGCTTTCTAATGCTAGAGACTGGAAGTGAAGTCACCGAGCTTTCTGTAAAACCAGCTCTCTTTAACATTGCTGATTGCCTTGTAGAACCCCTCCCAAAGCAGCCAAGGAAAAGCTAACTGTGAAACAGATACCTGTCATGTGGGTAGACTAAAAGAGGATGTGTTTTAGGTCTCTTCCTCATCTGCTGAAGGTTAATTTGACTTCCTTGTTAGTCATCGTCTGACCACGGCCTGAGGTCAGTTTCTTTTACCGTTATTGTAAGGTTCGTGTGTGGGCCATCTCTGGATGCATGTAGAGGTCATAAAATTATTAAGATTGGAAAAGACCTCTAATTAGGATCATCTAGTCCAACAGTCAGCCCATCACCACCATGCCCACTGCACCATGTCCCTAAGTACTATGTCTACCCTTTCCTTGAACAACTCCAGGAACAGCGACTCCACCACTTCCCTGGACAGCCCGTTCCAATACCTGACCATTTCTTCTGGGAAGAAATTCTTGCTAATATTCAACTTGAACCTTCCCTGGTGCAACTGGAGGCCATTCCCTCTTGTCCTCTTGCTAGTTACATGAGAGAAGAGGCTCATCCTCACCTGGCTACAACTTCCTTTTAGGTAGTTTTAGGGAGCAACAAGCAGTGTTGCAGAGATGAGTCAATGTATATTAGTATTGCCATATCTGAGTCCCTGTGGGTCTCATTGTGCTTTATCTGCTGGGATTGTTTCTGCATAAATGTTTGAGGCTTGTTCAGCTTTGCATTTGTTATTGGTTATCCAGTTGGTGCACTGGATAGATCAGGCTCTGACAAGAGTATGATCAGAGATGGCAGTGTGAATGAGTTTCTGGCAGACGAGTCTATGTCAACAGTGCTGTTAGTCAGAAGCAAGGTTTGGCTTGTTGTGCCATTGCTAACAAAGTTAGAAGTACTTTAACTTGGGAGTTCAGGTTTATTAGACCTGTGCCAGGGCAAGCTGCAAGGACTGCCACTGGATATGAAGCTGAAATGGTGACTGATACTTGCAGTAATTATGAGTTGGCTGAAGACCTTTGGTTGTACAAACTGTATATATAATTCTGATAGGTGTTGTAAATAGCTTTGGGCAATCTAGACACACATCCCTATACAGCTGGCAGCTTGGCAGTAGTGTGGCAAACTGCTGGGAAATTCCTTCCTTCTCATGGGACACTCCAGTAGTGGGTGGAGATACCAAACGCTGCTGCAAGCTGGTAGCTCTGATCTGCCCTGCAGAGCTTTGTATTAGGTGCACAAGTAAGGGTAGTCACATCTGGGGCAGGAGTCTGGGTTACTTTAGTAGTTTTGAATGATTCTTACCACTTCTTCCTTATGATTCTCACAAGACTTCTTCCTTATGAGCAAATGTTTTGTAACTTGTGGGTAAAGAAGATGTCAGAGGGTCTTTCTGATGTCTTCTCATAAGCAATCTGTGAACAGTACAAGCAGTCAGTAACAGGCTGAGATGGAGAGAATTCCTGTACATTTCTGTATCTTACTTGTCTCACCGTGGTAACTGTTACTAAAAATGTTGTTGTTAAAGAACTTAGTAAATGCATAGCTGTCCACACTCATTTACAATTACATACAACAGTAGAATAGATATGTCCATAATAAAAGACAATCATAAACTTGTCAGCCAATGGGAGATCTCTTGGTTAAACCAGTGCTGTCATGAATACGGATGTAGGCTGAGATACTTCTGCATTTCTTGTTTTATATTTTCAGAGAAAACTTGCACTTTATCTCATAATAATAGCAATAAATTAAACTGGTAGGACTACAATTGCTCAACTTCACAAATTCACTTGGACCTGGACCAAATTTTATGCTTTGCTTGAAAATTGAACCTGAATGCTGCAGCTGTAACATGCACTCAGGCTGGGAACCAAAAAATGTTCTCGGCCTCCCAGGTGTCTCAATTCCTGTACTGAATGGGGGAAATGTTTTCTCTTGAATTCATATGGTTATAGAGCCTTCTTTTTAGGACCATGGAGGACAGAGGCATATATCCTAGAGAAATGTAAATTTTGGAGTCTGGAATTAAACAGTAGTCAGTTAGAAAATAGACATGCAAAGAGAACAGAAGTTACAGAACCTCTTCATCAAATATCTGGCTGTTGCCTGAGATCAGAGTCTTAAAGAATCACAGATCCCTCTTTCATTTACTTTCTAATGTTTAAACTTCCTACTCAGCTCAAGTGCACAATCTGTTTTAATAAGAGGATTTTGTATGTGAGTGACCAGTGTTGCAGTAAAAGGGTTTATTTTAGGAAAGAAAATATCGGGTATATAATTTGACTTAACTAACATCTCTTCACAGCTTTTTGCTTAGGAAGACCTGGTGTTTGCGATTAAAGTCCAAAAATTATTACTTCACTCACTTATATTCACTTAAAATACACTCTTTTTTAAAGAGAGAGAGTGCAAATAATTTTGGCTTTTTTTCTGTCCTTTTAAAGATAGATCTTCAAGCAGCAAATAAATTGTGAGTGACCTTGTGTTTGGTGGTCAGGGTAATGTGCAGTGCTTTCTTTCAACAACCTACTGGAGGCAGAATGTCACAATTTCTACAACAGGGTTCTAAATTATATTGGTTTTTTATAGACATAATACTTTATCTTATTCCAGGGAAAGAATGTACCCAGGATGAAAGTACAGCTGCAGCTATTTTCACTGTTCAACTGGATGACTACTTAGGAGGAAAGCCTGTACAGAGCAGAGAAATTCAAGGATATGAATCTAATGAGTTTGTGAGCTATTTCAAAGGAGGAATTAAATACAAGGTAAAGAGCCACCTGTCACATTGTCACATTTTTTTTAGAATGTTTTAATGTTATTTCATCCAAATAATATGAAATATTTCTTATTGAAACATTAAAAACTGTTTCTTTAATGCTTAGTAGTTTTAGATCTACCTACTCTGAGATGTTGAGTTCCTGTATTTGCATAGAGTGTCAGCTGCTTTATCAGTGCTCCTTCTGTTAAGTGCAGACCACTCCCAGGCATGCTTTCCATAATCCCCAATCAACTGATCATGAAGTTGCATACTCTTGTGTCTAAGGGAGCTCATGGGACACTGTTTAAGAGGCAGCAAATCTTACAGAAACCACTTCTGTTCTGTAATCTGAATCATTTTCTTCAAATGAAGAACCTACTGTGCATAAGTAGCAAAAAACATGAACAGTAGAGCAGACCCAGACCTCATTTCTGTCTAAAAAGTTGGCCTTCAACTTAGTTTATGGATTTTTAAATCAGCAATTTGGTCTTGCTTCCCCCTAGTTTGGTGCTCTTGGCTAGCTTATCTCCTGAAGGAATATTTGCAGCTTAGAAAATTGTAGATCTGCTATTCCATTACCCTCTCCCTTTATGCATATCCAGACTCTCAAAGCACCGGGACTGCTGAGATTTAAAGAAGTTGAGAAAGCTATGCAGGACTGCACATTCCTTTGTTTTCCTTCAATTATGTGATAGACTACTAACTTTTTCCTTGACAAGGTGGTTAGGATTACCACATCTTCTAGTTATATAGGAGAAGGTGGTGAATCCTGTTCTTTCCTTTTCTGCACACTTATGAAACACCTTTGAAGCAGGGTGACATCTGCTCCCTCAGATTAAGACCTGACAGTTCAGCAACAGAAGTGTTCCCCACGTCTGTCTGGTCAGTGGTCAGCACTGTTAAAATGTTTGCAGTTCTGGCTTACTGCATGAACTCTTTCCTGCTTGCTTCTCAGCTGCAGCAAAAAGGTAAGTTCAAAGAAATGAAGTAAAGCTTGGTGTTTTGTGTTTTTATTCAGGCAGGTGGTGTTGCCTCTGGATTTAATCATGTTGTTACTAATGATCTGAGAGCCCAGAGGCTTCTCCATATCAAGGGCCGGAGAGTTGTGAGAGCCACAGAAGTCCCCTTGACTTGGGCCAGCTTCAACAAAGGAGATTGTTTCATTATTGACCTTGGAAATGTAAGTCTTTTCCAAAGCAACTTGCACTGAAAAGTAGATGTGCGTTTCAGGGGAGAAAAGATGCTGCTGTAGGATGTAATTTTTGTTGTCGCAACACTTTCAAAGCTCAAAACTGCTTTGAATGGTTTCTGAAGTATACACAGAGTGCGCAAGAAATAGTTATTTCCCACTTGAGGCATTGAGGGTATTTTTATTCATGTTCTAAGCATAAGCTGTTCATAGTGAGTCCTTACAGTGCTAAGGTAAATTGGACTTTTCCCTTAAGAGTACTTCCTTTTTTTTTTTTTTTTTTTTAATTTTGATTTTGACAATTTAAGAAATAGCTGCAAGATGTGTTATCAAAACAAGCTAGTAATAAAATGTGTTATAAAAGTAGTTTTTCAAGAGACTGCTTCTCAGAATCTCTACTCAGGTATAAGCACTCCTGTAGGACTTTCTGCTAAAGGCAGTTAGAGAAGCTGAGTGCAGGAATGTATAGACAGGTAAGGGAAGATAATTCTGCTTGCTTCAGATGACCTAAGGGATTGTACTGTCACTTTAAAACTCATGTTAACTTTCTGATACCACAGGTAGTTCACACTTTTTAGATACTAATTATCAGTTTGAAGCTATTCTCATGTCTGATATACTGACATATACAAAATGCTACCTTGTAGATAATTTTTTTTTCATGTGCTTGTGCAACTGCAATTGGTCTTAGCTTTAACGCTTCACAAGGAAGTGGTCAGTGGCTTCAGCAAGGTTTGAGAAGTTACTTAATGCACTGAGAAAAAAATCTCTTCTTAACTCATGTTGCAAGTTCTACTTTTTGCTCTGAAAGCTCCCCACTGTTGTGATGAACGAAGATATTGTTATCACTTAGCCATATTGATTATCTGTTACATTCTAATCATACTGCTTGCTATGTTATCTGAATGCTGCTAAGCACTTCCTCCTGTGATGGTGTGGTCTGAGCATCTAAAACAGCCAAGTGATCAATATCCAAAATATTGTCTCTGAATGTCACTTTATATTAAGGAGGCAAAGAAGAGCTAAATTACCTATTCCCTTTCAGGGCTAACCCATGGGAGATGGGCAATTTAGAACTAATCATACTAACCATCAGTAGGAAATGCCTGCTTTTGCAATCAGGCTCTCAGGCTTGAGTTTTGTAGTTTGGAGTTACCCTTCCACAAACACCTAATGAAGATTGGCATGCTCCAGACTGACTTATCTTGGCCCTTACTGTGCTGGAGATGCCTCGTTCACCTAAAGCAATTGCTAAAGACACACTGCAGACGTGACAGTGATGCTGAAATGTACTGTGGTTATATGGATGTACTGTGGGTGTTAGATATATAGCTTGGTGAGATGTATTAAGAGGAGAGTGCTGTCACTGGACAATTTAAATGTAACACTTCAGATTCTTGTTTTTTTAACACGAACGTGCATTGTGAGCCTTTTCTGGTTTCTTAGTATAACATCACTTTGGCTTCTGATTTCCTGACTGATAAGACATGTTAAGCAGCTATGTAGTCCTATGCCATTTTAGGAAGAAAGATTAGATGTGCGAACATTTAGATCTTTACTGGGCTATGGAGAGCCAGATGAATCACATGGCCAATAACAATGCTTAGCCTTGCTGAGCCAGTGGTGGTGTAAGGATTGGTTTTGTTGGATGGATAAAAAAAGTATTTTGACACCTACTTGCAGCAATTTAATTATCAATTACTTTGTAAACCAGACCTTTCTTGAGAAGTGAAGAGGCAACATCTAATGTACTATAAAATGAAGAAGCAAGTCTACCTGAAGTGCCTGTTGAGAAATAGATGTGATACAAAACTTGCCCAAGATTTCCGCTGTAACAGTGCATTTTTCTAAGAACTATATTTCAGGCTGAAGTAATTGTATTTCAGGTTGAAATTTTCCACTACTAAAAGTCCTTTGCAAATGGGTGATTCTTTTAAAGGAGCTCTTAATTAAATGTAGGAGTCCTTTTTTTTAAAAAAAAAAAAAAAAAATTTTGGCTCAGATTACTTAATAGAAATAAAATGAATCATTGATAAGGTCGTTCTTGAGTCTTGGGACTTATTTCAGGGCACTACTGGATCACTGTCTGACATTAATGGGTAGTAACTGCATAATGAGCTTATTGTCAGTGCTCTTACAAGCCTGTCAAATAAAAGGAGCTTCCAAGATGTACTTCTTCCAATCTCACAGCTAACTAGAAGGATGATCTCTGTGGTACTGCAAAACTACTCATGCAATACATTTTTTGTTGCACTATGTCAAGCTACTTGTTTAATATAAGTCACCTCAGTTTTCCAGCTGAGCTCAACTAGTATGCTATTTTTGAACCTGTCATTTGAACAGGTAAGGGAAAGTTAAGTTAATAACAATCACAAATAAAACTGTTACTGACCACTAAGTCTTCCTTCTGATGATAATTCTTTGAGTTGAAAGTATTTGTGTGCATTTCCGGATAGCTAGATATGAGATCACAGTTCAGTTTGTGATGGTTAATATGAGAAGCTGTGTTGCTTACTAGATTGTGCTTGTAGCACTTAAAATATCCTGCCCAGGTCTTACCTTGCCTGCTTTGAACTTCCAAGGCTGGAGAAGGAAATAGCTTCAGATGTCAGAGAAACTCTGTCTTTGACAGGAGGAAAGTCAGTAGCGAGTGGGTATAAACCTATTCAAACAGTCTTCTGGAAGCTTTCTTACATGAGCTATGTGACCACCAAACAGATTCCTCTGTGCAGTGAGTGATCCAGGAGCATGCCTGGGGTGTCAGACTCTGACTTTCTTCTACAAGGAATGCCCATGCCACCTCCCTGCTGAACCTGGGAAGTTATCCTGTTCCAGCAGCAGCTCAGGCAGGAAAAGTACAAGGCAGCTGCAAGAAGGCTTTGTACCAGCCTGGAGTAAAATGCCCCTTACCCTGTTGGCTTATGCTTCTTAGTGCATCCTGTCCAGGCACAGTTGTTCCATAGGCCTCTCAGAAGCCATGGTCTTCTGCCACATTACCCATCCAGTTTCTGGCCAGAGAGTGCTCTGCAGTTCACTATGCCCTGCGTGAGAAGCAGAAAGACTGTTGGTAATTCCTAATGGTCTTAACTGGTTATGTTCTGTGCTGTCCCTCTTTACACCTGGCACAGCTTGCCCACCTCTCAGCTGCTTTCATTAGGCACATTTTTTTATCCCTTCATCACCAAGGCAAGTGATTCTTTAAGCAGCATGACAGTGTGAAGACACTTTTAAAGAGGACAGGAAACTCCTCAGTATTGTGATGTTTACCATGTGTACACTGGTGCATAGTGGTGATGTACAAAGTATGAATGTTGAGGGGCACTGATGGTTTGGGAAGAGCTGAAACATCTGGTCAGTGAGGGAGAGAGCAGTTAGCAAAATGCAGCAGAAGCAATGTGAGTAGCAATACAATAAAACACGGAAGTGGTTGGGTTGATGGTGGTGGAGGGTTTTTTGTTTATCACTTCAATTTTAGAAGCTCAACTAGAAAAAAGCTTTTTAAAGTTATGTCACTAATGACCAGCAAAAACACTCCCTAAGTTCAAACAGAGCTTTTGGAGTGTAACACTTGCTTCTCACTGGCAGCAGTACAGTGAGCTAAGTGTCTGCAGGGAGAGGGCTGCATGCCACTTGGCTTCTTGGAAAAAAAAATGCAGAGATGGTTGTTAAAAAATGTGCTGGTGAGGTAGTGAATATCAAGCAGTACTGAGGCTGGGCCTGATCTACGTTGGAAAGTTTCAGCAGCACAATGAGAGTTCTGCTAACAAAATGTTACCCATCTTCCCAAAGGAAGAATGCAGAAGGCTAGATGATAGCTATACCAAAAGTCAAGTAAATGCTGCAAGTAAACTGTACTGTTGTCCATCTTTCCTATTTCCTACTATGGTAGTGCTTATGTATTGACTTGTAACAGCCAAGAGGTTACTAATTTGAAATGTGTGTGACTGCACTTTGTTATACCTTACAGCAGTCAATGCACACTGCTTTTCAAGGGCTCTGTGAATCAGAAATGAAAATTATGTTAAAAATTATGATGTCAAATACATCACAATACAGTGAGTAAAGCTGTCATGTATCTGTTTGGATAGTCATCTCACATGACTTCCTGACATAATTGGTATGTCAAGTGTAAGTCTTATCTTCCATAAAGGTGCTCAAAGGAACGCGTCTAGCAGGATCACTTCTATATTGCAATTGCTTTTCATAAAAACTGAACTTTGTATATATATATATATTAAAACAAATTTACAAGAACAAATTTTTTTTTTTTTTTTTTATTGTTATAAAGCAGAACACATGCTTATAGTGTTATGACAGCAGGGTATGATTCAGCATCACATTGCAACTTTAACAGTTTGAGTTTTGCTTCTGTAATCTCCTTCCTTCTAGCGCCTATATTGTCTCTTCTAGGTGACTTTTCTCTCCCCTTAAAGAAAGCAGTTCAAAATCAGCATATGTATTGCTTTATAACAAAGTCACTGTTTGGGAGTAAACAGGACTGAAAAAGCAGATTCTTGCATGTGGGAGTTCTATAGGTTTCTCTCTAGTTGCTTTTCCTGGCACTGTCACATTCAACTAGTCATGTCCTTTTTTTCCATGTTTTTCATTCATAGTTTCTCCTACAACTAACCTCTTTCCCATTTTCACCCAGCTGAGAAAACAATGCTTGTGTCGTAGCAGGAGGCTGTTAAACAAGTAGCAGAGGTTGAAGAAGTAAACAACTTTAATGCTTTATTAACATCATGGACTTATTAACAGGTTACAAATGTGGCTGTAACTATGCACAGTGTATGTTAGTATTGAGTCATGTCATATTTTTCTGTAAATATGAGGCAATTATTTTTATAGTTTCAGTACTTTAACCTTCAGAGTTCTGGAAGTTCATCAGGAGAAAAAATAAATACTTCAGCCTTTTCTTCTTTTCAGCTGGAGTATTCAGGGTTTGTAGTTCCCCTAACTTTTCAGGGGTTGGAAAGCTTTTTTCTTTCCCCTTTCCTCCTCAACTTGTACACAGAAAACTGAAACAGAGACATCACTAAGGCTGAGAGAACTTCTAACACCTTCAAGTTGTGAGGGGACTCACAAGAATTCAGTTAAGTTAATTTTCTTCCTGTTGCTGTAGGAAATTGAGACGCCTTGCTGCTTGAGACACTGTTATTCAGAATGAATGTACTCCTTTCACTCAGTCTTTTTGCAGTGTGATGTAGCAACAGATATTCCCAGAACACGATGTTAAAACAAGTGTGAAGGAAAATATAGTGTAAGTATGCCTGTGGTACTTATTTTTACCCTGACAGTTTGTTCCAGTTGAATCAAGTGGGAAACTCCTAGATTGATTACAAAGATGCTGTTGTAACCCTACTAGGGCTAGGCTTCTGGTGGCCTATGCTGCATTCTGACTGAATGAATTCAGAGTGTATTTTGGGTAATCAAAACTCCACAGCTTTCAGTGGTTTTGCTGTATCACTGTTTTAACAAATGAAAGGCAGATTCAGTGTCTATCAGGCAAGGGGAAAAAAAACAATTTCAGTCTAGTGAATTTAACAGCCAAGACAGGAAAATATATTGAATAATTTAGAAACCGAGAAAAAATTTCCAGAAGCCTGCATTAGCCTGGTTCAATCTAAACCTTCTTCTTGATGTATCTGTCCATTCCTGAAAAATGTTAGTGAAGAAGTGCTGTTTGTAGTCGATTCTCAGTTTTACTGCTCGGTTATTTTTCCCACAATTTGAACTTGTTTTCTTGGTTTGGCACATGTTTATGGTTTTAAAGCAAAACAAAACCTCCACACTATTGCATTAGGTCTCTCTGTTTCCCAAGATTGTTTGCAGGTTCCCATTTTGTACTGATATCTTTCCGTTCAATCTACGAACTTTAAGAGACCAAGACTTAACAAAGAACTGCTTCAACTATCATTAGTGCTTGCTGTATCAGAGCAGCTGTTTATTACTGTATGTGAAGAGGATGAATGGAGCCTCAGATGAGTGCAAGCCAATTATTTTGATGCAACTATACAAGCATAATAAGATATGTATTGAAACTTCGCCAATATTCATGTGTCCAACACTCAATATAGCAATATTCTTTTTCCAATAGGAGTGCCACCTTCATTGGTCACTCTCGCATCACAGCTCATCTCCTGCTGACCTCCTTCTTTACAGGCCTCATCAGACTTTCTTCTACACACTGAACCACTGCAGTACCTTTGTGATGTGATTATTTGCCCAGGCTCTGGTCTGATTATATGTATAAAAAGAAGCAGTTAAGCCTCAGAGAAAAAAAGGAATTCAGGGAATAACAATTTTACAAGCCTTCTTTTCTTGCCTTTAGTCATTTTAGGGGTTGTGGGTGTAAAGATAACATAGTATCATATTCTACATGAGTAAGCATATTTAAATGAAATGTTTTTTCTTACGCTAAGCCCCTCTGCTTCAAAGTTATGTCTCTGTACTTAATATCCTGGTTAACAGGAACATCCTGACTGATGAAATTCAAGTCAGAATAAGCTATGTCATGCAGACAAAGCAGTATCCACTCCATAGATTTAGCTGACTCTTAAACTACGAGTGTTATTTATTGATTTATTTTCTTAAGTGAGGTATAATTGCATTATGGGAGCATGTTTTAGTGTAGATGTGAGCGAAGATGAACAGGTTTACTTTAAATCAGGGCTTGCCAATGAAGAATGGAGACGCATTGTCTGACAATACTTGGCTCCAAGTCTTTCTTTAAAACTTATATTTTTAACTATTTTAAGATCAGTGAGACTTGATATTTTAAATATTTTTCTATCAAAATTGAAGCTTTGAATTTGTTTTAAATTACTTCTGAAAGCTCCTTAGCTTAGCTGTTTAATGTCCTTTCCTGTAGGAGAATGCAAATCAGGAGTACGCTATGGACTGTGAGGTAGTTGTACTAGACTATATTACTAGGTACTTAAGAGAAGATATGGGATTGGAATGTGTATGTTCAGGAAGCGTTTATAGCCAGAGTAAAAGTGAATTTTTCACCAATATATGCTTTTTGGCTTTTGCTTTCTTCTCCTGGTCAAAATTCATAAAAAAGGCGTGTTTTTCCCTTATGCCAAACTAAGCTGGCTACCAGTCAAATACAGAGGTGGCTGTGTATTAGAAGGGAAAGCTTGTTTTTACGTTACCTCTGAAATAAGTAAGTTTCTGTTTTTCCTCTTTTAGCTCTATATCCCATTTGGAGCTGGAGCAGTGGGGCAGGAGTTGCACTTTCACAGTCCCACTCCATACAGGGAGAAGTGCCAAAGCACTGTTACTCAGTTACTTGACCCCAAAATAATCATCCTGCAGCATGTTTCTGTACAGAACTGGGGTCACTCTTTTAATGTACTCTTTTAATGTGTATATCTAAATCTCATGATTTTCCTAAGGTCACTCTCCAGCCCTGCAACTGTCAGGAGTAAAACCCATGACTCCTGATTCCTGTTGCTACTTCATAACTAGGAAACCCAACTGCCCTCCTACAAATCTTGTAGATGTGACGGGACCTAGCAGTGACTGCAGAGCCCCTGGCACAAACCTGTTTTGCTTTCCTGATCTCTCTCAGGAGCTATGGAGTGGTCACTGTGATTATTCATGGCAACATTTTCCTCAGTAACTGTTATACTGCAATCCCATGAGGATATTGATATCAGTCATCAATATCAAGTAATAGAATAGGTCTCTTCCACGGCATTTCTTTTAAACTTTGTTAAAGAGATTAAAAAGAAGAAAAAGAATGCTGCTACTGTAACCTTCTGAAAATAAACTGGGCTTGGCACAGGAATTACTGATGAATGAATGAAGTTCCTTTTTTTTTTTTTTTTTTCTTTTTTTTTTTTTTCCCCCAAGTGAACTCTTGGTGTCTATTTTCGTTATATTGGAAACAATTTCTGTCAGCCTACCAATTCAAAATAAGGTTAGCAAAACAATGCTAAAAATAGGCAAGGTATAGTACAGCTAAGAAATTGTGAAAGCACTGAGTGAGTTAAAGGCAAATACCACGCCTATAGGGTTACCTATAGGATCTACCCTAAAGGCCATGCTTATATCTATACCTAAAAATAAATGTATGAATAATAACATACAAGCCAAAAGCTCAGAGGCATGCTGGATGTAGGAAAATATAAATATTAGCCTTGTCAAGAAGTTATTATAGCTTTTAAACTTGTTTTCCTCCCCTCTGAGAATAAATAGTTAAAACCACAATCTAACTAGAGACTGAAATGAATAAACTGTATCAAGAAGACAAATGTGTCAGTATCCCCCCAAACTTCTATCATGAGCCCAGAAAATGAGATATAAATTAAAATGATTGAGAAAATGATTTTACTTTGAAATCAGAGGTAACTAAATCAAAATATCAAGGGGCTTGTAGCACTGGATGTTAAACACTTGTTTAGTATTTGTTGTTATTATAGTAAAATGTTATGGTCTTTAGGACACTTTCATGACTTCAAGCTACTCACTTCTTCCTATTAAATTACATGCTCAGTACCCAGAGTTTAGAGTTAGTCAGTATTAGGAGAGAATGCTATCTTTATTCTCAAATGCACAAAACTTTCAGACTCTCCCTTCTCTAGCATTTTAAACCTTTAAACCATTATTTTTTAATAATGAAGGAAGGTAGAGGTTTAGGGATGGATATGCTATTTGTGAACTCCTGGTCTAGGATGTTTTCAGATGCTGCTTGTTGATCCAAGTTTTTTATGCTGCAGGAGAAAATTTACTACATGAAGTTTCTTGAGGTTTTATCTGATAAAATTTCATACTTATTTCAGTTAAGGATAAATATTTAGGCCACATTATTTTGTGAGACTGTTTCCATAGTTTAAAAATTACCATTCCCCTTCCAAATCCCAGAAAATGAAACAACTTTATTTTGAAAATTAAAGTGCATAAATTTTATTGTCTTTTGCAAAGAGAATTCTGAGGAAAGTTTGAATAATGTTGCAGTACTTTTAACCTGTAGTCTGCAAGTTGGGCCTTAAAATTAGCTCAGGTTAATGAGATTAATTTTTGTGTGTGTGTGTGTGTGTGTGTGTTTTCTCATGTAGCAATAAAATAATAAGGTTTGCAAGTAAAAAAACAACAACAACAACAAAACAACCCAAATCCTCTGTTGTAGCTTTCGAAGGTCTTTCTCCTTCCTCCAGCTGATCTGAAGCATAGAGCTGTTGGTTTAGAGAACTCAGTTTAGTTGCTTATTGAAGGCAAAGGGGAGAGCATACTGTGAGTGGGGGTTAGCCAGGACATGCTGTGCAAGGGGACCTTTAAGAGATGCTAAGAAAGGAAAAGGTGTATTTATTGTCTGAGATCTAAAGGTCTCCTTAATTTGCAGTGACAATTTAAGTCACGCAATATCCTGTGTAGTCAGTAAATATTCATTTTGTAGATGAGAATGTTTTTCTGAGGTTGCATGGCTGGTTACCAAAAGACCAAGAGAAGGCTGTTGAACTTTTAACCTTTATGAATGAGTGATCTTTGTGAATTTCAGCATACACACTGAGATAAGGCAATATTTGCCCAACTTTTCTGTGTGATCATCTTCCTTATTCCTTAGGGTGTAAGAAATAAAGAATTCCTGTTACATCACTCACAGCTCTTATTTTCTCATAATTCAAATATGCTCAATTAGGAGGTAGGCCAAGATAAGAAGTAATTAAGTTTGAATAATGAAATTCTCCGAAGCTAAAAGTCTGTGTTTTGAGAAGTCTTCCAGAACTTGGGAGAGGATGGCTGAGGAAGTGTATTGCTATAAGAATGATATTAAAAAATCTGTTTGGGTTGAAACTTTTGTCTTTTTACATATAACCAAGACAGCCTTTTATTAACGACTTAGAATTCTGTTTCCTTGAATCTGCACAGATATTCTTTTGTGGAAATGTCATAATCAGATTTAAGATAGGTTTCAGACCTGAAGCCAAGAATGGGTCTCAGATTCTGGACGCTTAAGTGTGATAGTTATTTAAACCAGAATTTGGAACTTTTTTATTTTGTCTTGAACCTATAATCAGAAGATTGATAAATCCAGGGTGAAAACCCTATTGCTTTAACTGTGTAACATCTGCAAGTTGAAAGCAATGTAGTTCTGGGAATCCATGTAATCCTGATGTAACCTTAAGGCATCACTGCTGAGAGAAGCTTCCTAAAGGAAGGGAGGGGAATTTGGCTGTGAGATCAGTCAGGTGTTGTTTTTATTTATTTATTTATTTATTTTGGAGCATTTCCAAGCTGGTTTTGGAAAGTAATTATCAGAAGTTACTAGTGCTGTTTTGCATACAAATGGCGTCATTGTTAGCTGTCTTCTAGAAGTTTGTATCTGCTACTGCTGAGTAACAGTACTTATTCTCCCACTCATTTC
Source organism: Lagopus muta (assembly GCF_023343835.1). Classification (NCBI taxonomy): domain Eukaryota; kingdom Metazoa; phylum Chordata; class Aves; order Galliformes; family Phasianidae; genus Lagopus; species Lagopus muta. Next base: position 26,526,618 of record NC_064439.1, read on the forward strand.
AAACCACATTTTGAGTACTATCATGTAATGATAATAGGAAGTACTATTAAATGATGATAATAGTATTAAATTAATACAAGTAAATAGTAATAATAGGGGGAAAAAAATCTCAAAAAGCTTTTATGAATTAAGTTGATTTTCATTTAAAATGTAAGTTTTATAGAATTGTATGTATACAATAAAACTTAAACATCTGTAAGTTATTCCTTATTATTTTCAGTGCAGTTGAACACAAACCAGTTCACCCTTTTTAATGTTGAAGACAAATGTTGCTATTGGACTATTTGAATCATGGCAAGAATAATCAAATGACTTTCTTCCAAAAGGATGGAGGAAAAAAACTCAGCCAGACGAGCTGATTTGTATATTTTGCCTATCTTCTCCCAGCTCAGCCTCTAGGGGACCTGCAATTTATATTCTGTGTCTTAGCAGTTTTCATCAAGGCTGAAATTTATATTCTGTATCCTGAAACACTTTGCATTTAGGATGAAGCACGGGACATGCCAGAACTGAGGCTCCTCTGTCTGCAGTGTGGCTGGGTTTGATGACCTGTCTTACACTGCTTCTGGTGGCCCTCCTTCCTGAGAGGTGCCTCAGTAGACATGCTCGGTTCTGAACAAACTGCACTTTCCGTGCTATGTGGTGGGCCTACCTACTCACTACCTGTTCAGCCAGATGAGATGAACGGCTTGAAAGCCCATAAAATATTTATGAGGGAGCTGCTACCTTCAGAGCATTTTCTCTGAAAAGTGAAGACCCACTGCTGTGGTGTTTGAGGAGTTCCCTTTAAAGGTGGCAATCCCTATTGGGTGATTGCTCTGTGTAGTTTGTTCCTAGCTGCTGCATTTTTTGCATGCAGACATCTCTTACAGATGTGACATTTGTCTGTGCTATAGTCAGTTCCTAAGGCAGGAAGGTATACACCCATCTTGTTTTAAGTAACTTGATTACAGTAATAATCACAAAAAAAAAGAACTATGTATTTCTGATCTGTAAATCTCTGTAAGTTTTCTATAACGACAATTGTGATAACTACAGTAGGAAGAGCTCATATTTATCCAAGGTTAATAAACTTTTATGAGCACTGCATCAGCTGTACCCCAAGGACAAATCTCCCAGGGAGGAAGCCTTATTGAAAATGCCTGTGACATTGATTTGCACTTGAGCTGGAGATTTGATGCAATGAGTGACAAATTGAGTTGAGTACATTACAAGTATTGTACAGTAAAAGGTCACAAAAAAAAAAAAAAAAAAAAAAAAAAAAAAAAAAAAAAAAAACAAGATTAGAAATATACAACTTTACTTTTGAGGTGCAGATACAATTAATTTTCCAAGATTTTAAAATGATTTTGTTTCTTGCCAGAGATGTGAGCTGCCACTGTTAAAATGACATAGAAGAGGAATTGCTGTTGTAAAATAAAAACACTTTACAGCAGCAAATTTAGGTGTTTTGGGGTTCTTTAGATAGTTGAAGATATATCTCTATTTCGGGCAAAACTTGGACAAATCAAAACTGACTATTGTGAGATTGAATGATATTCTAAAATGTAGATACTGACTTACATTATATAAATATCTTGCTTATTGCAGATATCTACATGACTTAGAAATGTTAAAGATCTGCTGAAAAATGTAACTTCACTGATATTCTGCTGGTTAGCTGCAGTCAGATAATTATTAATAAAATACTGATTTCATGATTTTGCTGTGTTGAAACCTTGCTAACATATACGTGCTTTGAATTATTTTAGGAGATCTATCAGTGGTGTGGCTCTTCGTGCAACAAATATGAGCGCCTGAAGGCCACTCAAGTTGCTATTGGCATTCGGGACAACGAACGAAATGGGAGGTCCAGATTAATTACGGTGGAAGAAGGAAGTGAACCAGATGAACTCATAACGGTATTGTATTGTATATATGCAGTTACTCACACAGCTGTGAATAAGAGTGCTGTTATACTTCAGGAGCTTAACAGGATTGGCTTCAAAACTTATGTTCTGCAAGGAGTCCAGGAGCTCGGAGAGAGTTAAGCTGCAGTACATCAGTTTAGATGACTTCTTGCTACTTTATCCCGTAGTATTAAGATATCGGGCAGAGGAATAAGAGATCATTAACTAAAAATATTCTTCTGAGAACTAAATGTTTGCTTTTTAGCCATAGGGTAACAGAACTAACAGCAGAGCTCATGCCTGAACCAAACTTTCTGCTCTGTGTGAGGAAAAAGCAGCATCAGGGTCAAGCAGCAGATGGAAGTTCTATTTCCAGAATGTCAAAACGTAGCAAACTGCGTGAAGCTTCATAGGGTCAAGTACACTGTGTGGCATCACCACTTCCACTATAAACTGTTATGTACCTGGTCTCTAATAAGTCTAGGGAGTCTCCTCCTCATGTTTAGACTAAAGTTTGACCATATATCTAAAAAACAGAATTCAGATACCTTAACAGAGATGATCAAAGTAAAGTGGAGAAGAACAAAATAAAAAAATTTAAAAAAACAATTTATGGAATTTTCAGATTTTGGAAAACATTAGCAAGTGCTGGTGAGCTGTTCCTGTTGCATGGTAATAACAGCATTGTAACTTGACATTTGAGTGCTAAGTTAAGCTTTTTCATTCATTTTCTGACAAGAAGGAAAAGGTAAACAGGGTCATAAAGCAGTCCTTCAGTAAAATGGAAAATGTTCCAGTAGAATATTATCTCACACTTCAGATTAACTTCAGGAGGTAATGCTGAATGGTTCTTGCTGGTATACCTTTATTTGTGATGGTGTGCATATTCAGTTTTGGCTCATGGAATGTGATTAATATTGGTTTAAGCAGTAAAGGGAGTAGTATATATTTTACATTAGTAACAATGATGAAAAGAACACAGACTGACGATTAGAACCAAAGTCCTGCTCCTTGTTTGCAATGTGTGCTCAGTTTGCAGCCTGCCTGGGCTGGGTGGCACTGCAGGAAAATGCTGTCAAGCACGTTCCCTCTGACCCAGCCCATCTTGAGCTTGCTGCTTGAGGCCTTGCATGGGATTTCTAATAGGCTTATGATGAGTTGGGAGTGTGGATCAAAACAGCTGCACTTTGCACCTTTTATCTGGCTCACATTCAACTGCAGACACAATGTTAGCTCCAGCAAGGACATGGGTGGCTGAGGGCTGCTGCCAACACCCAGTAAGGATGTGTGTGGCCAGGTCATGCTGGCCCCACCCTGGTACCTGCTTGCCAACTGTGTGCAACTTGTTTTGTAGAGCCTTGAGAGTAAGAGCAGGAAAAATGCCAAGGTTGTGTTTTAATCTTGTCACATGTTGTTAGTGTATGAGAATAAATCATTTCACTGCTTGGTCAACAATGTATGAAGAAACTTCAACTTCTCCTTTTGGGAGAAGGCTTGGCTGCCTTGGTTATTTGAAAAATCAAGTGGCTAAAGTGGAGAAATTGCTGCTGCTCCTGCTCAGTAATTGTGACTGCTCCCCGCAGCTGCAGCTGCCCATAGTGAAATTCACTGACTGCCAACTCTGTGCACTGATTCTTACGTGTAAACAGCTGAACAGTTGCTCATTCTGCTGGGCTTTAGGCCTGAATGCTCAAATTGTGTTACAGGAAATTTTTCACCTGCATGGGACTAATCTAAAAATAGGTCTTGGCAATCATGAGTCAGTTTGGTCACTGTAATGTGACCACGTTAGAGTTAGAGCTAATTCCACTTCTTTTTTTCTTTAAACCAAAAAGAACACTAAATATATTACTTTAAAGCTAATTTGGGACCAAATCCTCAGTTTCTAGCCCAGTCAGAAGTTGCCTTGGGCCCTGCTTTGAGACCAAGGCTTGTCCTGACTGCTTGCATTAAAAAGCAGGGATTTCATAGCACTGCATTTGTGTACCAACAGATCACTGAGATAACTGAGTGTGGCCACAATAACAAGTACCTGTGTTGGGGACAAACAGTTTTCTAATTGTTTTTGAAATGCCTGCTTTAGTTCTGTAGAGAGGACAAATTGAGGGAGCTAGATTTAAAAAAAAAATTTCCCATTTACTTTTTCAAACTATTTCCCATAACTCAGCATATGGTGAGTGGGATGAGTGAATGACTGAGGTACTCTATTTCCTTTCTTCAGTAAAGTTATTGTCTGTGTATGGCAAGTGAATGTGAACTGTGCCTGTGCTTTCAGAGCAATGGCAAGCAGGTGAAAGAAGAAATCAGAAATGTCAGAAAGTTTTGTAGTGGGCCAACAAGCTGATACTGCTTGCAGTAATGCAAGGAGCAGCGTTCTGTTCCAAGTCACCCAAGAGAAAGATGGAAGACATGCAGTCCTCCACACATTTCTCACCAACAGCTTGATCTGATATGCTAAGATGGAGTTGAAGAGAAAGTCTTAACGTGTTTGCTTTCATATTTTAGTGTAATGTGAAATATTGCACACCTGAAATATTTTTAGATTGACAGTGTTCTAGCTATATAGCTGCTCTCCCCAGGCATCTCAAGCAACAGTAACAGTTTCTGTGTGGCAGAGCAGAGTAATCTGTAGGGTATAAGAGCCAATTAAAGGATAGGATAAACTGAGTTTTCACTAAACTGAGCATTGATCCTGCAACTTCTACTTAACCATCTGTTCATGAAAGGAGGTTGAAGCGAGGTGGTGGTCAGTCTCTGCTCCCAAGTAACAGTGATAGGAGGGAGAGGTGATATCAAGTTAGGCCAGGGGAGGTTCAGGTTGGATTTAGGAAAAAATTATTCTCAGAAAGAGTAGTGAAGTATTGAAACAGGCTGCCCAGGGAGGTGGTAGAGTCACCATCCCTTGAGGTATTCAAGAACCATGGAGATATGGCACTGAGGAAAATAGTCTAGAGTGGACACAGGCATGGGATGGGGGTTGTGCTAGACAATTGGAGCGATCTTTCCAACATTAATGATTCTGTGATCTCACACTTTGAGGATGGTTCTTGTTTCCTACGTGGTCAAAGCTGTCTGATCCTTTGGGCTGTTTTATTGTTTTCCTACAAAGAATTTCTTTAAAACTGTGGAATTGTTGCAGTTTTTATTGCTGACACTTTTGGTTTTTATTTTATTTTTGTTTTTATTGCTGACACTTTTGGTTTTTATTTTATTTTTGTCATGGCTGAAACAGTGAAACGTGAGAAGCTTCACTGCTGAGGTCTAAACCCACAAGAAAATGAAATTTTGCCTTTAAAAAAAAAAAGAAAAAGAAAAAAAAAAAAAAGAAAAGAATGACTTCTTTGTTTTTATTATTTGTGGTTGTCCTTTGCTTCTTTTTGTTAGAGTTCTATGGGCCTTACATCAGATGCATGTAAACTCAATTTTCATAAAATATTTCTGTAAATATTCACCTAGTTTAAATGTTTTTGAGCCACAGAGGATCCTCTTTGTCCTTTCTGATAACACAGCCTACTTCTCCTTCTTTTCTTTAAAGCTCCTAAGAAATGCTTACTGCTCAGAATTCCTGAATGCTATTGTGTTCAATAATGATAGGATGAGAAGGAATGGCCTTAAGTTGTGCCAGGGGAGGTTCCAGTTGGATTCTATTAGGAAAAACCTACCTGGAAGAGTGGTTGGGCACTGGCACAGTCTGCCCAGGGAGGTGGTGGAGCCACCATTCCTGCGGGTACAAGAAATGTGTAGATGTGGCACTTAGGGACATGGTTTAGTGGCAGTACTGGTAGTAGGTGGATGATTGGATTAGATGATCTTAGAGGTCTTTTAGAACATTAATGGTACTGTGAATGATGATTGTTAGATAGGAGCAGGATTGTTGCAAGGAGCAGGGAGCAATGAGCTCCCCTTATCAGATGCCTGTTCTTTTCCTGGAAGACAGCAAGAGCAGGCTGTGCAGTCACAGCACTGTAAAAACAAGCACTGCTACAGCTGCTCGCCTAACACTTGCATTTCTTCTTGTTCCCTTGTTCTTTATTATATTTGTTTTGTAAACAAAGGAGTGGAGGTGCTGTGGGGGTGAGGGTAGCACAAGAGGAAGAAGAAAGGTTATGACTTCTCTATAAAACAGACAGCAGGTGTTTGCTAGGTATCATATAAGCATTTAATTGCTTATGGCTTCTGTGTGGTTTTACTGACAGGCTGTATGCTATGAATTGAATGTTAAAAAAAAAAAAAAGAAAGAGAAAAATGTTCACAGTTTTTTCAGGGAATTCTGTGCACAAGTACAAAGACTTGGCTGGACAGTGAGATGCACAGAGAAGAGAGACAATAACTAAATTTTAACACCAATATAAAGGCTTAGGAAAGCTGATGGATGGAAAACAGCAACAGCAATGTTACTCAGACCCAGAGACAAATTTGAGTCAAGTTCACATCTCGGAAAGATGAATGCACTTCCTCATGAAGTGGTTGGAATATACGCACATGTCTGCAAAGATAGAATTCGGGTCTTCATCTCTTGAATGCTGATGGAGAGGATATGAACTCAAAATATTCCAGGGAAAGTTAGCGCACATGCATGTGTAACTTTCAAGGCTCCTCCTTTCCCATCTGAAAAATGGAAGCTTAATTTTTACACTGTTATATTAAATTTGTGAGGACTGTGGATGTGAATTTAACGTTCAAAACCCTTGTCCTGCGGGGAGCCAAAAGCAGTGACATAGTTTATGTTCACGTGGCAGAGCATCTCTCCTTCATTAAGGGCACTCCTGATTTTTGCCAGGAGTTTTTTAATTTGCCTAAAATTTGCCCTGGCAGGACTCTGTTGTGCAACCTGCACTCAGACTGCACATGGCTTGGATCTTCCACTGACTTGACTTCAGTATTGCTTAGCAAATTTCCAGGTCATTGCTTGGCCCAGTGTTTTCCCCAGGCCTAAATCAGCAGGGGTTTGCCCTGAAGGGCAGAGGCTGGCCAGGAGGACTCTTCAGGAGTGTTGTGAGTTACCAATCATGATTTTCAAGCTGCAGTTTTCAATCTTGGCTGTCTGAAGGCATATGCTTAAAGGGAACTAAATGGGAGCTGCAGGTGGCATGTACCTCTGAAAGTCAGGTTTGTAATCATGCCTCTGAATGCAAATTTCATTGCCTGCATTGGTAACTTCAGAAAATGTTCAAGAGTATTGCACTGCCTGGCATGAGCTAAATTCTTTATGAACTGCTTCAATAATAAATTGTTGAAAAACTGATTTCTTATGCTAGAAAAGATGCCTCTATACAAGTATTTCAGTGAATAAGTAGAACCAGCATGAATTGCTGCAAGTACTTGCAATTTAATTATAACTTATCTCATTTACATTCTTGTAGGTGGGAAAATTTCTCATATTTGTTTTCTTTTTCTGCAGCTATAGCACTTGCAGGGTTGCCATGTTAGTCAATTACAATTTTATAATTACATGTTAGAATACTAATGGAGTTTGTAACAGCTTTTTTCTTTTGTGTGCTAGGCTATTAAGAAATCTACTGATGAAGAAATGCTATAATTTTCAGTCATTAAATGAGCATAATTAAGAAGACAAGACCAAAGGAAAGAGTTTTTAGCAGTTACTTTCATGTACTTTATAGCATCTGGATATTTCATGGGGAAGAACTGAAAGTTTCTTTACTGCATAAAAATCTCAGAGATATTTGTTCCTGAAATCCAGCATGTACCCAAGAAATAGGCACCTTGAGAAGAAATTTTTTTTTCCTTTTTTTCTTTTCTTTCTTGCAGGGGCCTGTTTAGTATTTCTACTATAACCAATGTGTAACACTGTAGATATAGGTGAACATAGTTACTGCTTTTACTGCAAAGCCGGTTTTTAGGGAAAGGTCTTTTGCTCACATTACTGCTTATGACTTTGATACCACCTGGTTGTAACTGTAAGAACAGAAGACAAGTAAAATCACATGAGAGATTTGAATATTTCAGTAATCAGGTATAGAATATCTGCCTTGAAGAGCAGGAAGTAATACCCCCTTCATTTAACACTTTGGCTACATCACACAAAATTTGAAATGTAGGAACTTGGAAATCAGTGAGTGGAGGGCACCTAAACCATCAGGGTAAATGGTTTCTGGAGTTGAGTAGGCTGTATCTACGGTACATCTATCTAGGGATAGAAATATTCTTGCTTTCTGTTTTTGTGTTCTGACACATATTTAATTTATTTTAAGTGTTAGTAGGAAGCATTAGCAAAACTCTGTCAACGCACTCTGATTTGCTTTCTTAAAAATTAGGGTCAGAGTTTGTGCTCTCTCTCAGATGCAGAAGTTTCATTGTCATTCCAAGACATTCCCCTGGCACAGTTGAGCTATTGGGCTGTATGGAACTGGAAATGCTCACTGTGAATTCAGCAAGTTGGGTACTGGAAAAACATATCAGTGCTCTGGGCAGCTTTTTCCACTTTTTGTCTTGAGTTCTGAGTGCTGAAACGCTTTGCTATGGCTCCCACTGCTCACTGTGATGCTGTGTATCACTGTTGATCCTTTCATCTGCTCTGCCTCTCCAGGGAGTCCTCGTTTTCCAGCAGGGATGCTAGCTGTTGCCTGCACCTTTCTCCCTATTCTGCTGCTTCAAGCTCCTTAGGGAAGTTGCCAGACTCCAATTTTCAGCCTCCAGTTCAGCCTGGCCTGTCGCAGCCTGGAAACCAGCCTGCATGGTGGCATTGCAAAAGATTGCAGTGTGTGCTTAGAGAACAGAAAAGCTGAATGTAAGCAGTGCCTTATGTGCCTGAGGCTTTCCATTAGCATTAGTTACTGATTTATTTCCATTAGCTATTTTCTAGTACACAAGCATACAGTAACTTGTGCAGCACACAGAGCTTTAAGACTGAAGGCTTACAATTCAGGTCTGCAAAGCTGCAAAGACTTCAATGTTCCAAGAAAGCAGCTAAATCTGGCATCTCTTAAGTCAAGGATGTGTGAGGGTCTCTGTGGGTCTCAGTTGTAATGCCTTTGCTGGTATTTGAGGAGGCTTTAACAAAAAAAAAAGTTAAAAAAAAAATGTAGAAAGGATTGGTATAAATGGAAAAAAGATGCAGGGGTAATTACTTACTGTGTTTATAATTACGCTGTGGGTAGGTGGGTGGCTGAACAGCTTAATTTTCAGTGTTCAGTGATGGTAACAAAGAGTTTCCATATTTGTTATTAATGTAGTGTGGATAGAATCATAGAAAAAGGGTTGAAAAAGACCACAGTGACAATCTAGTTTCAATCCCCCGCTATGTGCAGGGTCACCAACCACCAGACCAGGCTGTCTAGAGCCACATCCAGCCTGGCCTTGAATGCCTCCAGGAATGGGGCATCCACAGCCTCCTTGGGCAACCTGTTACAGTGTGTCACCACTCTCTGTGTGAAAAATTTTCACCTAATATCCAACCTAAACCTCCCCTGTCTCAGTTTAAAACCATTCCCCCTTGTCTTACCACTATCCACCCTCATTTGCCCTCCCAGTTTCTCTGTCATGGGTGGGATCACTGTTTATCTTGGAGACATCCAAAAAGCTGGGTGTTTGAAGATGACAGCTGCAAGAGTTTCCCCAGCTCATGCTATGCACTCCCAATCTCGAAGGCCCAGTGGCACAGAGGGCAGTTTGCTTTATCTCTGAGCCAAACATGATTCTCTCCAGACTGATCTCAGTGAGTTCTTGTGAACGTGTTATTTTGTGGCTGTTTCACAGAGTAGAAAACTGATGTTAGAACAGCATTATCACATGAAGTCAAGACTTCATATTCAAATTATTAGAGATATACAAAATTGCAAATACTACATGATAAGCTGCCAAAGCCTAATGCCCTATTTTTACGAGTTAAACACAGAGCTATGAATAAAATTACATTTTGCATTTGAATTTCCTGAGAAAACAGAAACTGGAAAAAAATGTAGGCCATAATTTCTGCATCAAAAGTGCCACGAGCAGCTGATGTGTTTTGCTATTATGCAACATTCTGAATGCATACAAATCAGGTTTAAACCTTAATACCATGAAGTGCTTTTGATAAATTACAGGGTAAAACCAAACAAATGATCAAAATGCCAGAACTGTGTGCTAACAGAAAGCATCCCTGGTGGTTGTCAGCACCTTACAGCATTTTCATCTTACTCTCAATCTTTGTTGGGGCTGGTGGGAGGCCCTCTGCTCTGGGCGAGCATGTAATGACATCTGTTGTTGCTGCAATTGCTGGTGAGAGGCAATTTCAGGCAGAAATTCTGCTGACTTATCTGGGAGCAGTTAAGCGAAAGATGTTTTGTTCTTCTTTAGTTTGATTGAAGTATAATTTTTTGAAAGATTATGTTTGCTCAAATAGATTGAAAGAGCTCTGGGTTACAATATTAAAAACAAACAAACAAACAACAAAAAAAAAAAACGGTGAAAAAAGCATATTCATAACTGACCAATGTCAAAAGTAGTTTTTGTCTGGAGCAGATATCTATTGCAGTCGTCATTTGCTGGCATGACAAACATAAGCCAATGTGATAGAGATGAACTGTGGCCAGTAATGTTAGCAGTGAAGCCCTAAAACCACCTTTGCCCAAAGGTCCCCCTGGGTACACATCTGGACATCCAACTCAAGGGTTGGCCCCTTTATGTCTTCCTCTTTCAGCTGGAATTTTCTCTCTTATTGCTTATTGGAGTAGATACTTGAGATGGTATTTATTTCAGAGAGGCATTCCTTGTAATATTCTTCTTTTGTTTTGAAAGTAAATATAAAAACCCACTTTCTTATCTGCCAGTGAGTTCACACTGTGCCTTTAGTTCAGAGCCATCATTCTGCATGAAAGATTTATTCTCTGTGACCAGTACATGTGTACCTAGAGCTGGTAGTAGCAGATGTATTTACTTATTTCAGAGCATGTAAGAAAGTAATTGACGAGCTACTAAGCCTGATGCTTTCTGAGAGGAGCCTTAAGCTCTGTAAATGTCTCACTTGCTTTTCTTTCTACTGCTCTTAGCGCTTAAAGAGGGGAATTTGAATTTGTTTGAGACCCAAGCTTGGGATCACAGCCACAGCAAATAGTTCAGTTTCAGACCCAGGAACCTAATCCAAATTGTGCAGTGAAATGAAACACAAACACAGCACTCGTGTACACAGGTTAAACTGTATGAAACTGGTTTGCTCTCTTAATTAACCTTCACATGACTTGTTCTTCGGGCATTGTTTTACTCGTTGGATTTTCAGCCTCACTGAGCTCTTTTAAACTTCCTGCTCCCATTTAATCAGTGTCACCTTCTCCAGTTGTGAAGACTGTGTTTACTAAATTCCCTCTTTTGGTGTGTTTATTTAAAATTACCTTGTCTCATTCCTACAGGTTATAACTTTTGTCTGTGATTCCTTCTATCCTTTTTGAGGGTAAGAGTGGAATTTCCATTGTCAGAAGAAACTCTGGCGCTGTATTCTATACTCTTTGAGAGGGTACAGATTTGTGCATAGGAGATGTGCACACAAGGAGATATAATGGGATTATAGTTTTGCAGGCAGGATAGACTACACTGCAATGACTGGAAGATAAGAATGAAGTTGGGCAGTTGAAAAGGAACTGTTGTTTTCTTGGTCTCCCCTGAGATATTCTTGCACTAACCTACCATTGTCTACAAAAAAGTTTAACAAAACTTACAAAACAATGTGAAAAAAAAAGTTTTTAAAAATAATGCAGATTGAGTTTCTATTTTATTCCATCGTCAGCTCCCCTGGCAGATTTAAAATGTAGCATTCATGAACACTTCTCATAAAGCATGTTAAAACTACAGTCAGATGCTCTCATTGAGAGGTGAGCAAGTCTTAGGCTACAGCACTGCCATAACCAGCTTTGGGCCTGCCTTATTCTGAAATAATTGTAGTAGATTTAGCTTTGGGTGGTTGAATGGCCTGACACAGTGTGTGAGAGTACCTGTAATATGCCCGAGTGCTTTTCTCCAGGATACTGCTAAAACTGCAGGAAGTAGTGATGGGGAGAGAATGGGTATTGCTCTGGGATGAAGCAGCAAAAGGTGAGGAAGGGTTTGACAGCCTAATATGTCACTGGCAGATCAGGTGGAGGGATACGAGGAGTCTCTATGGTTCTAAAATCAAGCAAGATTTTAAAGATCCCAAGCCCAGAGAAGGAGGCAGCCATGACACAACTATGCTTTCAAGCCCCCAGTTATGCCTTAGATTATTTCTACTATGTAGAAATACTACTAATAATAAAAATAATAAAATTAAAGAAATGTTTACCAAGTCTTTGTGTGCATCTGTGTATTTTGAAAGTTGTGGTTTGGCGCTGATAAGATGGTTGGAAAGCCCAGGAGTGAATGCAGCTGAGCCATCTTGTGTCCCCAAGAGAGCACTGCTGCTTTGAGATCTGTATATTTGATCTACACATCTGCATGTTAGAGCCCCAAATCTGAGCAGCCCAAGAGAACCAGCTCCAGGCTGTCAGCACACTGGCTCCTGAGACGTGACCCAGTGGGCTGTCTGCACAGGGATAATTGTGTGAGTAAAATTCGGTGTTGCTGACACTGTGTGTGAAACTAACAGTGTATGTAGATAAGGACCATAAGGTTCAGTATCTTTTAAACTGTTGATTTAGTTTCATTTTATCAGGGAACCATGCTGAACTGTTTCAGAAGCCTTTGACTCTGCCTCAGCTGGCATATTCTCTTTTATTTATGATGCATCGCATGAGGGGTGGCTCCATAAAGGTGAAGCACCTGGTACTGCACCTCAGCCAGCCATATGCTTCTGTAGTTACATGACCCAGTTCTAGAGTACCACTTAATAACTCAATAAGCTCTTTGTAGTCTTATTGGTAGCATTTATCAGTTGTCTCCACATCCAGGCAGATATGTGAGTATACATGGACTCAGCCATACTGCAGACATTTCCATTAGAAGGAAGAAAATCAACTTAACTGAGGAGGAATGTCTTTGGGACAAAACTTTTTTTTTTTAGCATAAATTGCTTTCTGTTTAGACATGTTGTTTTTCCTTCTGTTGTTTGTGTCCTCTGACAGTCTATAGAATAAAGCATCTGAAATGGGTGCATGTTGGGAGTGACATAAGTTGTCCCCAGTGTGGTGACTTTGTATTTCAGACTATTGTTTCACAGACAGATTGTGTCTGTTTCACACCATGACTGGTGCCCTCGTCTGCCTCAGGTTATTTCGCCTTTGTCTCATCTCCTGTTTCTGACATGGGCACACAGTATTCCAACAGGGGTTCAGCTGAAGGCTTATTCCAGTGTCAATGCAGGCTGCACAGTCCTCTGTACCAGCAGATCTCTGTACCTGCTGGGAGAAGCAAATCATGGCCCATCCATCTTAGAAATGGTCAAAAAATGCTAGGATCTATGAATAACTGTGACTTCAAATACAAGAAAAGAGGACACCCTTCTCTGTTTGCTCCTGTGCTCCTCTGCAGGAGAATCACAGAACAGATCTTTCAGTGATACTCCTTTCTGATTGCCTGTGCTGTAGCATGGGGCTAGCTTCGGCCAGAGAAGCTGTTGTACAAGCTGCTATTGCAGAACCAGAATTTCCACTGAGATAGTTGTCCCTCTCATCATGCCAGTACTGATGAACTGAAAAGATTTAGAGGGTCTGGTAGTAATTCTAGTTTAGAAAGAAAAAGATGCACATCTTTGGACACCAGTAGGTGAGGCCAGCAATCTGAACTGTGTTGGAGACATTTTTAGAAATGAATTTTTAAATTCTAGAACTTACTTGATTTAGCTGCTGCTAAAGCAGAGTGCTTAGCTCATGCTGTGGGCTGCTTCTGTCATGGTGCTTTCAGAAGCAGCATCAGTGCTTCCTGACCCAGTTTTAAAAAATATTCAGAGTGGCTCTTGCATAGTTGTCAAAGTCTCCTGTGCATGCACAAATTGTAAGACTGGTAGATTTTATATTAATTTAAGAAGCTTACAACAAAGCATAATAACTGTGGTGCAGTGAGTATTCCATATGCATGGCAAGGGAAAGTGCTGACTATAAGTGTCAGAAACCACAAGTTGTGTGTGAATGGGATTTCTGTTTTTACTGGAAGTAGCTAATTAAGCAGAAAAAATAGCGAGTATGGACTTCTGGAAGTTTTATTAATAGGAGTCTTTCACCCATTTAATAGTCACTGAAAGTCCAATCTTATGAAATCCTTAAACCCATTTAGTATGTGCTCAGGCAAAGAAGCATGCCTGTTTGGGCATTTTCTGCCTTTTGCATTACAAAGGCAGGGTTATTCTTGGTGCTCTTCAACTTGAGTGTAGGCTGCTGTTAGTGTGCAAACCTAGGAGGGGAAACATTTTCAGAAGACTTGAGACAGTATGCCACGTCTGCCCATTCTCCTTTAGGTGGTCGTTCACCAGTTGGTGGCACTGCTATGACACTCTGGCCCCACTTGGCCTCACATGAATAAACCTGCAGCCACGTAGTGCATATTCAGGGAAAGCTGAACGATAGCTACTGAAGAGCTCCTAGAGATGCCTTTCTTATACTTTGAGGGAACAACTTTATGAACTACAAGTAAATTATTTTAGATTAAACTGGAGCAATCACACTTAATAAGGCCATGTACTTTACTGGCTTTGCTAGGTTAGAAGACTCCACAGATGGCAAATTTCTATAAAACACTTATGCTACACTTGTTTTCTTTCGTATTCCTTGTGGCTATATGCTTTTTTTGCATGCAACTCCATGTTATATGCATATCTGCTATGTCAATAGAAAGGCTGTAACATCACTTGTACTTGTGACCTAATTAACTATCATTATCATCTTCACTGTGAGATGTAACTACAACAAAATTCATACAATTCTATGCAGGATATTTGGATCTGGATATTCTTGCTGAACCTCTGTGAATTTATTCTAGTAATGGTTGCTATAATGTTGTCATTGGTGCAACACCACAATGACATAAAACTACCACAGTGTTAAAACTGATCATCTAATGATAAAGCAAGAATATATTTTTCTCACCCCGTGATTTTTTTCCGAGATCCTCGCTAATTTTTTACCATGCAACTGGAATTAAGAACCTGTAATTTTAAAGATTTTTGAACTCGTAATCTGATATTTGATAAACAATTGAAATACTTTTGAAGATAACTTTAGTTCATATTTTTCATTTTGCTTTAATTTTATTCTCAAACATTTCACAAATGAAGCCATCCCAAAAATTGTAAGAAGTCATCCATGAGTTTAGATTTAAATCGGATCGAGGGTAAAGATGATGCCAACTAATTAATTACTGGAACAACACATGGAAGTAATTGTGTATTTATACTGTAGAACCTATACTCTGTCTGATTTTATTATTCTTTTATTATACAGGTCTTAGGGGAAAAGCCAGAGCTTCCAGAATGTAGTGATGATGACGATGAGATGGCTGATATTGCAAATCGGAGGAGTGCTAAACTCTATATGGTAAGTAGCTTTATTCTGGGGGGTTAGGCACGCTCAGCAGTTATCATGCACACAGAGCCTTAGTACATGGAGTTCTGGTTTCACCTAAAGAACCACAGTTGTGTTGGGTGATTTGCAGCCAGTGGCCAAGATTCTCACACAGTATCAAGATAGTCCAGCTGAAATGAGGAAAAAATATTGATTACAGCCCTGTTTACCAGAAAATAAATTAAGCATGGCCTGAGACCCATTAATCATAGGTCAAAGAACAATTAACTGACTTAAATCTGAAATCAAAATGTTTCCTGTCTTCTTGGTTTCAGAAGTGATAGTTTTTATAGTTGTGTGTGATTTATCCTTAACAGAGTTTGAGAGATAGGTAGTTTTATTTTTCTAATTAAAATCCAAAGAAATTTGAATGCGGAACTCTTTTCTTTTCAATGTTCCTTTTCTCTTTTCTCACTTCCCATGGGTTAACACTGACTGGGACCGTGGCAATATCAGAAAAATTCTTCATTACCAGTGTCAAAGCAGAGCCAAGTTTTGGTATTTGATCATTTCTGACAAAAGAAGCCTGTTTTGAAATGAAAATATATGGACATTCCATTTCATTGCAGGAAGCTGCAGAACTGAAACAATAAATTCTTGATTTTCTCTTTTTCTTTCCTTTCACGTCTCTTAACTTTCCTTCATGTTGCCTTCTTGAGAAGTGAGAAACTATTTGGAAAAGGGGGGTGTTTTTAATCAAGTCTAGAAAATACTTTTATTTTCTTCCATGAGAAAAAAAGAGTTATTTCTTCCTGAAGACCACAAATTTTCAATTGTTCTGTAATTTCAGTTGTTCTTGTTTAGCATGTAAGTGTACCTTTGGCTTCAGTGAGGGTGATGTAGTAGCAGAAGATGACACTAATTCATAGGATAGGTTGATATAAGCATATGTTTTTAACTGTGAGATGTTCACTGTATACACATTTGAACCCAAAGTGTAAGAGAAAATTATTTGCTTTTAAAAACTGAGAGATCGCTAAAATTAACACTGTATCTCCCTCTGCTGGTTTTAACGTTAAACAAAACTAAAAAAGTCATTGTCCTTACTTTCCAGCAGGATAAAAATTTCAGACATAGGAATAGTAACTAATTTTTATTGTAATTCGGAGAATGGAAATTAGTTTGATGATCAAAACCAGAGCTTATTTGAAGTTGCAATTACTGCTTCCTTAGGTGTCAGATGCAAGTGGATCCATGAAGTTGTCAGTGGTAGCAGAGGAAAACCCCTTCTCCATGGCTATGCTTTTGTCAGAGGAGTGCTTCATCCTGGACAATGGTGCTGCAAGGAAGATCTTTGTGTGGAAAGGTAAGAGGACCCTTCTATTGAAAAGGCAGAAGAAACACAGTTCTGAGGGATCAATACAGCATCCACTGAATAGCCAAAACTTTATACTGACTGGACACAGTACCCATAGTATGGTCATGGTTCTGCCTTGGCATGGTCAATGGACAAGGATTGCTCATGTCAGTAAAGGCTTATAAGAATGTGTCTTGTTTAAAGATCCTGTCTATTTTTAAGACATCTGTAAGCTTAATGCTTAAATGTTTATCTAAGTAGCAATTACAAAGCAAACATAAGGAATCCTGCAGATTTTGTGTATTGCCATCAAATATCCATCTTCTAGGAAAAATATGGGCTTTGAAGGTTTGATAACAAGTAGGTATTATATTTTCATACCTTTATTGGTGGAGATGTGAAACTGAGAGGTGAGTGATAATTACAACCTCCATCTTCCAGGGACCAACTGAAAACATGCTTGTTTTTTTTTCTCCTGAATATTTATCTGTGTTATTATCCATTGTGCTAGGACTGTCTGCAGTCATTTTAATTGATCATTTTCCCAGAGAAGAGCTGATGAATTAGGTCTGGACACTGTACTTGGAATGCAATGGTGATGCTATTGCATTTAACATTATCTCCTGCCTCCCCCCCCCCCCCCCTTTTTTTTTTTTTTTTTGTCTGAGGCAGTATATTAATTCTTCTGTGACATTTGCATTTCTTTCTGCCATGTGAAATAGCAAATAATTAATCAATGCAGTTGTCAAACTTCTGAATCCAGGAAGTATTGTAAGCATCCTGCTTGAGTAGTTATTTGCTTTCAGGGATGTGACCTATAAAAAATAACATATGGGGGGATTGTGCTCAGAGTCCTGAGCCTGACTCCTGGTTTTCCCTCAATTACATCCAATGTAGGTTTTGTGAATGTGGCCCTACTTGTTCCTTTGTGTATCCTCACTTTGCTACCACTGATAATGATAACGTGTCAGAAAAAAAACATTAATCTGCAAGTCTCACCCTTGCACTGAGAGGCTGCAGTTATCATCGCTGCTGGAAATCTTCAGCCCACTAAGCTGAGGAGTGTGAATTACTTTGCTAATAGTCTCATTCAAAACTGAATACAATGAATAGCTTATCAGAGCATCTTGGAAGACTAAGAAGTCTTTAAAGCATAGTCGTTGACAGCCAGCTGGAATGCAGAACTGATACAAAAAAAATCATCCCACTGAGGCTTTCAGAGATGTCTAATACTGAACAGGGTAGAGGAAGGAGGAATGGGTGGGGAAAAGTGGTGGTAAATTGCACAGCACAGCCAGATTGAAAGGGAGTTTCATTTACTTGGGAGTAGTAGAATTGTGGTGGTGCCTAATGAGGGGAAGGCAGTTCTAGAGAGCAGCTTCAGTTAACACACTGCAGCACAGAAGACAAGGATTCACAGAAAATACCCCGAGTGTTCTTACTGGATGTATACCTCAAACCTAGCAGAAATTTTGAGTAGCCTTTTTCTTTCTTTCTTTCTTTCTTTTCCAACCAAAACACACAAAGCAAAAGGAATAACGATTCTTTTTTTCAAAACCATTAAGGTACTGTTTTGGCTGTTCAACGTTGTGTGGATCTCATTATTCGTGTTTGGTCAAGATGGAGGCATAAGCAATGTTGAAGAGAATCTGGCTCAAGGGCATCTTGTTTTGACAAAGTCGGTGAGCTCACTGTCTTTTCTCATGGACTGTTGTTCTTATCTTTAAACCAGGCAAAGATGCTAACCCACAGGAAAGAAAGGCTGCCATGAAGAATGCTGAAGCATTTATACAGCAGATGAATTATCCTGCCAACACACAGGTGTGATCTGTTTATGAGTTTATGAGATGATACCAAGAGATAATGAACTCTGTTAAAGGCTTTGTTTTTAAATCAGAAAAAAAAAAAAAAAAAAAGTCTTTTTTTAAGGGCATATAAGTCCTTAAGGGCAATGTTTTATTGACAGATAATTCAGAAGAGTTTTCATTTCAGTAACCATGTCAGCCTTGTTTTCATTCCATCTCATGTTTCCTGTTTCATTTCAGATTCAAGTGCTTCCAGAAGGAGGTGAAACGCCAATTTTCAAACAATTTTTCAAAGACTGGAAGGATAAAGATCAAAGCGATGGCTTCGGCAAAGTATATGTCACAGAGAGAGTGGCTAAAATTGAGCAGATTGAATTTGATGCTACCAAGTTACACGAGTCTCCACAAATGGCTGCGCAGCATAACATGATAGATGATGGCTCAGGGAAAGTACAGGTATTTTTTGTGTGGTTACACCTATTCCAATTTCCACCTACCCAGTTTCTCTGTTACTTGTAATAGGTTAAACTGCTACTGTATGTTTTGCTATGTAAGATATTATGTTGAGGACAATTACATTAATGGTTATTCCTACAAATAGACTTGAAGTGGAAAGTGAATCTCTTTGTCAGCAGTATGCTGGCATGTAATGTTATTTTTATGCTCATGAAAGATGTAGCAGTCATCAGAAGAAATCAAAGTGCAGAAATATCTCCCCTTTTATAAAATACTTATACAGGAAATACTTTAAATACGATCCTTATAACTAAAGGAATGCTTCTTTCCCACATCATTTTGAAATCTGGAATGGGAAAACTTGCCTTTGGAGTCAGAAATTTAATCCATTTATCTACATATGTCTTGTTGTATCTGTCCTGTCTGCTTCTTTGTCCCTAGTGAGTGTTTCAAGTAGCCTGAATTTTGAAAGAATATGATGACTTTAGAGTCTTTTCAAATCTATCCATATCCCATTGAAATCTCTTTGGATTAGTCTTTTGTATAATCCAGGGAATATATTTGGACTACACAGGGCTAGCTTGGTACTGCACCAACGCACCTTGTTGGATACAGGTCTGAATGTTGGGATCCTGAAAGTAAGAGGAGGAATAAATGCCCACAGTGTTATTGTCTTATTTTCTGCATTTCTGACCTCATACTTGGAATGGTCCATGGATTTCAGCCACAGCAGCACTTTTTATTTATAATTTATAATTTATAATTTCAGTATATAATTTTTTTCAGTTATAATTTCAACTACATGTTTTTGAAGGGCAGCTGTTAACTGAGTTGCGCTGGAGTGAATCAAATACAAGAAATCTGCCAAACTATCTTGAATACCTCTCCCAAACACTATTATAGTTATACTGGGAGCCATAATGTTGTGACATTCTTGTTACACTATCATCTTAAGACGTTAAGAAAGTAAGTTCAAATATAGCATTATGAAATGACATTAAAGCATCAAGACAAAGAAGAGTGTACTGCATGGCTCGTTGATCATTATTCATTCATTCTCTGGATGTAGGGTGCAAACATATCTTTCATACAGTCTTTCTTGGTCATATACTATAACATTTGAGAATAGAAGAAAAACTGCTTAAGGTATGATAGGACAAATCACCTCTTGAAGAGGCTGAAGATGAAGTTTAGCATTTTGCAGTGATTTCTATGTTTCCCCAGATCTGGAGAGTGGAAAGCAGTGGCAGAGTTCCTGTGCAACCTGAGACATATGGACAATTCTATGGTGGTGACTGTTACATCATCCTTTACACTTATCCTAAAGGGCAGATCATCTACACATGGTATGTGTTGACAGCTTTGCACAGACCTCCTGTATGTGGAATATTATTTCATGCTGACTTTGTGTCCTGTTGAGAAGAGTAGAGAGTCACAATTAAATGCAGGGTTATTTACTATGTCTTGGACATGCAGTATAATCTCTAGACCATTTTGAAATCAGGCTCAATCGTTGTTTTTTTTTTTACAATGTCTTCCTCAGGCAAGGAGCCCGTGCTACAAAAGATGAACTGACTGCTTCTGCATTTCTAACTGTTCAGCTAGACAGGTCATTGAACGATCAGGCTGTGCAGGTTAGTGTCTTTGGGATGACCTTGAACAGAGAATACAATATGGATGCAGAAACAAGAACTGAAAGGAGGAGATAGTGTTTGAAGACTGGGAATATCAACTGCTAATGGTGATCCCTTCTGTGTATTTGTCATCTATCAAGATATTTAACTTCCATTCAGTGCATAAACTGCCTGAAATTACTTGTGTTTTATCATAGCTTAATGGTACAATGATTAGCCATGAAGCACAGTAAATACCTCACAGTTCACTCTGCAAGAAATTGTGCATGTTGCCATACTGATCTTTTTTCATAGCACTTAGCTTAGTTGCAGAAGATAGATGTATCTCCTTAGTTGAAATAACAAGAGTTTGTATTCACACAGTCTTTTTGTCATTGACCCGTTTGTACAGATAAAACCAAGCTGCCAGTTACTTGAACTCAGTTAAAAATTGTTTTTCCAGCTTTTCCCTTTTATTTTCTTCATACAACTAATACTGTTTTATCCTCATATTTGTTTTCAAATACATTTCTTACTTGTATTGGGCATTAACCAACATTGGGTAGGAGGAGCTGTGGAAAGCCCCTTATTTTCACAGAAGTGCTCAAGCAGGAAGATGGCTAGGGACAGGCAGGGATTTTCTAGGCACTAGAAGGTAATTATTTATTTCCCATCCTTTAGTTACCAATGTAAGGGTTTTCCCCACCCAACAATGTACACTAAACTTAAAAGGTAGATTATACTTCTGTCTTTTAATCAGTTATGATTTATTACTGAAAGTATACTCAGGAAAGTTTAAAATACTTCCAGTTAATTATTCCTTGAAGTATTCCTAACATATGTTCTGTTTTTGGACACAGCTTGGCACCATACAGTTTTATCTCACACCTACGACCAGTACTGCAGGAATAATAACATTACAATTAAATAACTGCATTAATATGATTAAGAGGCTGTTTTATTCAAGCTGTGTGTTTAGGAGGTTTAGGTTAGATACTAGAACTTTTTCACACGTAGGGAGGTGACGCACTGAACAGGTTGCCCAAGGAGGTTGTGGATGCCCCATCCCTGGAGGCATTCAAGGCCAGGCTGGATGTGGCTCTGGGCAGCCTGGTCTGGTGGTCGGCGACCTGCACAGAGCAGGGGGGTTGAAACCAGATGATCTTTGTGGTCCTTTTCAACACAGGCCATGTATGATTCTATGATTCTAAGTACAGGTAATATATTCTAGGTAGGCATGTATATGCTTATAAATACATATGTATATATATATGGATGGATTTGTATGCATATACTCGCTTACCTAAAATATATTACCTGTACTTAATGTGTAAAAGCATTATTGGAAAGGTTTGAAGTGTATTATTTCTGCTCACTAGATGGCACTACAGTACAAATTAGTATTAAAACGCCATGAGACCATTTGTTTTGCTGGAATGTTTCCCTCAGTGCATTTCTTCTGTGTTGTTTTTGTTTTTTCATTTGTTCGTTCTTGCTGTTTGTCATTTGTAAAATCCTGCCACAGTTTTGCAGCTTGACATCCACAAGCATACATGTTAGGTGTCCCAGTCAGGTAATGTTCTCAGTCTGTCCAGCAGTGCAGCAGCTGGAAGTGCTTTCTTGGCAGCCCAGCACAATCTGCTGGCCTGCAGCAGCTCTTCCTTGGCTCTCTGCTGCTTCCAGCTTGACCAGGCATAGCTCGGGGCCTTGTACCTTGTACCAGAGCTTTGCAGCACGCTTATACTGAGCTCCCCTGCCTCTGGCTGAGTACAGCAGCATCCTCAGCCTGGTACTGCCATGTCCCCTGGGTGTTTTGCATAGGAAGCAGAGCCAGTATGACCAAAAGACAGGCATGGTTCCTCCCTGTGCAGATGCCTTTCGCTGCCTTCCTAACAGGCAGCTTTCCATTTATTTGCTTTTCTTCCCCCTGCCCCCCTCAGCTTTTCTATCCTGCCATTCTTCCTTTTGCCTTCATTTCATGCAAGATGTAAGTCACTTTTCCTTGTATAAAGCAAGGGGAACTTGCATAAAAAATCCATATACAATATAGTCTTTAGCTGTTGTTTAGCTTTTGTTTCCTTAGGTGGGAAAAGACAGGCGATACTCTCATAAAGGAAGAATGAACAGAAAGTATACGAGTAACTTATACAGTACATTAATCTGTAAAAATAGCAGTTCTTCATAGCTCAGTGTTCTTTGAGATGGTAACAGTTTCTTTTGTATCTGTAATGGAAGTTCCCTTCGGTCATCCATGTTATTCACGCAAGATGGATTTATGCTCATCTTTTTTATTGTACTATAGATAAATGCACACATAAAAAAAACAATCAGGAAGAACAACTGTCTTCTTGTGTTTAAATACACAGCCCCTAAAATTTCAAGTTATTGTGTTAGTGGAATTAAGTGACATACAAAACTCCATGAAATGACAGTTCTTTTAGAAAAAAAAAGCAGTTTTCTTATTACAGTAGATAGTAGACATTTTAATCAGTGAGACAATATTTTAGAGGTTTAAATCCTATCTCTGTGTTAACGTGATTAACAACAAATGTCACAAACACTCTAATGTGTCTGGACCTATATTCTTACATCTTCTCAGTTTGCCAGTTCCTGCACTTGCTAACACTCCTGGTTTTATTAGCTAACATCCTCTATGCTATTCAATAAGGGCTAAAAATAATTACCCATGTCCTCTTCTTTCTTTTATTGCATTTTATTATGTATGTACAGATTCGAGTCAGTCAAGGCAAAGAGCCTCCCCATTTACTGAGCCTCTTCAAAAATAAACCACTTATTGTCTACAAGAATGGGACATCCAAGAAGGAAGGTCAGAAACCTGCTCCACCCACACGGCTCTTCCAAATCCGCAGGAACCTAATGTCCATTACAAGGATTGCTGAGGTAAAGTCACCTGCTAAATAATATGGTATAGCTGCCATGAGCTGCTCTTACTATCTCTGTTGAATAGTCACATCTGGTATGAACACAACTCTAAAAAACACTGCTCTGTGTGACCAACCTATCTCAAAAATCAAAGCGAATGAAGTATAACTGGCTACAACCAATCTGCTTGTTGCAGAGGAGAGTGTATGAAAATGTGTAGCGAGCAATCAACTGACAAAGAACCGACAAGAAATCAGCACCCTTAATGAGACAGTCCTTCCTAGTACCTAAGATTTGTCCTTCAAGTCAGATCCTAGTTTCAAGTGAAGTTCATCTCTAATTTATGTCAGTGTAAATCCAGGAAAAGTTCAAATTAACAAAGCATAGCTGAATAACATCTGTATGCATGTTTTATAAAGCATTCAAAATAGTGACCTATGTTATTTGAAAATGGGAAGAGTGAAACAATTTTTTTCTTGATGTTCTAGGTTGATGTTGATGCAATGTCACTGAATTCCAATGATGCCTTTGTTCTGAAACTTCCAAACAATACTGGTTACACCTGGGTGGGAAAAGGAGCAAACAAAGAAGAGGAACAAGGAGCTCAATACATTGCCAGTATTCTTAAGTGCCAGACTGCTAAGATTAATGAAGGCCAGGAACCAGGTTGGTTTCTAATGGGCAGCTGTGGATATACAGCACTGTGTGGAAATACAGCATAAATATTTTTCACAGTTACATATTTTGTAAGCAGAACCATGTGCTCGCTCTCTCCCTTTGAAAATCTAACTCAAATTTTACAATGGAAATCTATCTGAAATTGGCTGATGCACAAGTAGTGCAATGCCCTGGAAGTCTGTAGGACAGCAGCTGGTGCTGCAGAGCAGTGTGATCCTTTCTTAGCCCTTGGTGACCAGGAGGGGAGCAAGACATTGCTCTGTGTAAATCTGCAAGTGAGACCTTTATTGTTATGCTGACAAACTGGAGGAAGAATTGTAAGAAAATGCACTCATCTTTGAGGCAGCAAATAAGATGCTGTTCAGGGATTCTTGAAATAGTATCAAGCAAAACCATTAAATGTTAAATGCACTGCTATATAACTTATGCATTATGTATTTCAGAGGAATTCTGGAAAGCACTTGGAGGTAAAAAAAAATATCAGACTTCATCACAGCTTTTGACAAAGGCTGAAGATCATCCTCCTCGTCTGTATGGTTGTTCTAATAAAACTGGCAGATTTATTGTAAGTGTATAATGGATACTTTCCTCTTTCTTTAATAGTATAATTTCTGGCATGTTTTATCTTGGGAACCAATGGGTATTCAATTAATTTGGGGACCTGGCTTTTCTTTGTGTAGTTAGTAGTGCTTAACAAGAGCTAGAAAGTTGAGGCTTGATACTTTGAATCATTTCAAGTGCAGAGAATAGAAGAGACAGAAGAATTGATACTGGAGATGTCTGCATAGCCTGCTCTAGCTGCGGACTAGAGGCTTGCAGATGCAAAAAGATGAGGTGTTTACCTAGTCAAAAGCACTGCGTTCTTGCAGAGCATTGCCAGTCTGCTATCATTTCTCTGAGAAAGTGCAGGTCAGTGCCTTTCCCTTTATGTGTCTGACAGTGGGGGTGAGGAAAAGAAACATCCTAAACCTTTGCCAGAAAACCTTATTAGCCTGAAATTTTCTGTAGAGATTCAGGACATGTAATTACCTCTAAGGTACTGGCCTGTGCTCAGGAAAGTAGGAGGACATATTTCCTTAGCAGAAATATCCAGAACTGTGTGCTGGATATTAAGCGTATGGCATAGGCTTAATTACTTACCATATTCTGGGAAGGTGTTACTGTTCAGAAAAGATAAACTAATTTTTAGATAGGCAAAATAGTTGGCTACCAGCTCTGCAACTTCCTTAAGAGAAATCTCATTCATACCGAGAGAGATACTAGAAATAGGATCCTTTAATATGGACTTTAAAATCTTGTAACAATAGTAACGCATGTTGTTCTAGCAAGCTCCTAAAATACTCTTGTGAAATACAATAGGATAACCAGTCTCACTATAATATCCTGCTGGCAGCTATGCACTAGCTTGGTTTTCTGTTTTAAATCCCCTCCAAATCTGTGAAATTCCATATCTCCCATTTCATTTCCTCAGTACCTGACTCACCATTAATAAAGCTCACCACAACAAGGGGGTCAGATCACTCAAAGCTTCTGGCCATCATATTATGGTACAGAGAAAAAAGGATTGACTTTTGCAATTCTGATTCCAATCCCTCTAGTACTCCTGCACGACCAAGCATAGCCAAATGCTTGATAGACCTCTACAATTAACAGGCTATCTATTAGCTACATTATTAGCTCTCCTGCTCACACAGATGAAAATTAAACTACTTTCTTGTCTGCCTGTAAATCCCTGGAAGAAGCAAGCAGTCTGCATTTCCTCTGGGGGCTAATCCTTAATGGCTTAGTTAACTATCATGTCTCATTTTCAACTGACTGGAAAGCATGCTTGCATGTGTATTTCACCACTGAGCTTACCCAATGCAAATCAGAATAGTTTCTTTATTAATGAATGTAAGCTGCTTGAATACATCAGCTGTAAAATTGGTTTAGTTAGTTTGGTACATGTCACACTATGGAAATCTCCCTGTCTTCTCCTTCTGGCAAACTTCAGTCCTAATTCACAATGCTCACAATTCCTATTATCCTTTAAAAAATTTCTGTGGTCTGTCCAAAATTGGAGAAGTCACTAAGACAAAAGCAAAAAATACCCACCAGAGTGTCCTTTTTAGATTGAGGAGGTCCCAGGAGAATTCACTCAGGATGATTTGGCTGAAGATGATGTCATGTTACTAGATGCTTGGGAGCAGGTAAGCTGCGTGCTTTACCACTGTTGTTTTTTTGTGGTAACAAGAATTTATTCTCAACAACTTTGCATGTAAGATGGGAGGAAAGATCATATTTCTGAGAATGAAAGAGGTTTTATTTTCTTTGAATTGTATCACTGGGAGTTGTATTTTCTGAGTTCTCTGATGTTCTAGTGTGAATATACGTGATTGAATTTCTAAGCGTAATGTCACACCACAGCAGACACTTCCCATTAAAACCAATGGAGGCTACAAGAGTATAAGCTCCAGGATTGAGGCTCTCGAAAATGTTCTTGACTTCATCCCTAAGATTTATTAATTTTAAGAAAGAAGGTTATTGAAAAGAAAAAAAAAAAAAAAGCCATAAAATCAATGTAGCAGCATCACCTATGAAAAAAAATCTTTTTAGAGAAGGGGACAAACACCAGACCTTTATATAGATTTCTTCAGAAAATCTAACTTGAGGGTGAAGAAATAATCTCCATTATTTTCCCGGATTCACAGAAAACTGAAAATACTGAGAGATTTTTACATGGCAGGCAAACTTACTGTGAGTGTGGAAAGCACATCTGTGTCTCACATTCTCTCTATTCTTTCTCTGCACCTTGGAGGCAAATGGGGAGAACATCATGCTTTACCTGTCTTCTTTAGCCTAACTTTCAAGGGAAAAAGGCTGAAATTTTAGGAAATGCAAAGGAATGTGCAAGGCCCATACAAGAAGGAGCAGAGAGGAAGGCAGTATTAAGAGCTGGGTGGGAAGGTGTTGGGATATACTGACTCAGATATGAATGGAAAAGATCTGGGAAAAGAAGCTGATTTCCAAAAGGATCCCAGCAGAAAGAAAGAAAAGAAAAAAAAGGAAAAAAAGAAGAAAAAAGTGGAGATTGCAGACTGGGGGTCCGGAAGTGGGGTTATTCAGTGAAGTATTCAATACTCTGAGTAGCATCTGTCTCAGGGCACCAGTGTTGATGCATATACAGAGCCTGATCCACACTGCTCCTGTTCAGCACTTTTACCTGTACCCAAAGAGCAATTTCCTTGCAAACTTGGAAAAGATGACCATGGAAAATGTAATTAGAGTTCCTTTCATCTGAGTGCATCAAGTCTGGCATTCCAGCATCAAGAGAGTGGTGAAATTGTTGAGTATAGATCTACGTTCTCTAGCAAGGGAAAAAAAACACACATTAATTTTGGTTTATGAGACTTGTGTATCTCTGCAGTACTTTCATAGAATATATTATTTCTCCTAGTGGAATCAACTGTTTTGTGTTTTGCCTACTGCACATAAAATCCTAATAAAAACACAAAAGCTTTCTCTCCTCTGTTTGCAGGTTTTTGTCTGGATTGGGAAAGATGCTAATGAAACAGAACGACAGGAATCCGTTAAATCTGGTAAATCAAATCAATTTGGCAGAATTCTGAGGGAAGTAGCATCAATAGTGCTTAAACAAATGAAAAGATATTGAAGAAGAAATGTAGCTGTGTTTACAGTGTTGTTTAAAAGAGTTACTGGGCTTATTAGAGTTTAACCCTGGGTAAGATTATTTTCTCCTTTAAATGTAATTTAAAAGTCATATGTCTTTCTTATCCATAAATTTATGAAGAGAAAAATTAATCAGAGCTTTTTAAAGTGAATATAGGAGAGCTCAGTGAAAAGAAACTGCACTGAAAGTAAAATGAGGTATTACTGACCAAAACCATACAATGTATAGTCAAAGGAATGCCAACAAATTCCCAGCTGTCTGTATTGCCACCCTTGGAGGAGGAAATTCCTACTGCAGGACAAATCAAGACAATTTACCTGGAATGCACCTCCTTGAAAAATCCTCTGTCATCTTTGGTGTGATTTCTTATACCTGAGCCTTCCTGATGGAATTCCTGCTAAAAATGCTTACAGGCATTTCCTCAAAGCAGCTAAGGTTGCCTTGTTGCATTTCCATTAGGTACTGATGTTACACTGAGACGTCAGGGGATCTGTACTGAATGCAGATTTGAAGTTTTTACATGGCAAAAATGGGACTAAAGCTTGTGAATTTGCAAAGCACCAGTAAATGTATTCTCCTGATCAAAAACCAAAACACGGTTGTATGGCAGTGGACTGACTAGAGTAATAATCACTGTTTGACTCTTGTGGAAAATTCTTTCACTGGCAATTGGGAGAAATCAGCAATTACTTGACCATTTCATTGCCTTTGAAATAATGAATGGAATACCTTATTGTAATAGCTCTGGGTTCTTTCTCTTGAGCTTTCAATGTATTTTTTATGCCAAAGGAATTAACTAATATTTTACATGTTTCATTTCCCCCTGTTTTTAGCCAAACGTTATATTGAAACAGATCCTTCTGGCAGAGATAAGGGGACCCCCATCGTTATTGTGAAGCAGGGGCACGAGCCCCCAACCTTCACAGGCTGGTTCCTGGCTTGGGACTCCAACAAATGGAAAAACTGATTTACCCAAGAGATCTTCAGCTTCAAGCCAAAGAATTATCAGTGCACAACTATTTTCTAGTATTTTCAAGCATAAGCTTATGCAACAACACGATGCAGATGTTGTTAGCCTTTCCTGAGCTTCGATATATTTATATGAATAACTTAGCAGCTCTCAGTGCTGGATAGGATAAATGATAAGTGTCAAGTGAGGTGGGAGGGACTTTTCCTGTAGGAAATATGTAACCTATGAATTCTTCACAGAAGTGGACCAGTTTCTTTTACTGTGCAAAGATGGGCCAAATTATGCCTTCCCTTAACAATTCAAACCAATGCCAAAGAAACTCCTTTAGTGTAAGGTCAGCATAATGTTGTGCATTATTTGGCCGGTGTAGAATTTCAGATGCTGCCTGATCCACAGCTTTGTCTTGCAAGGAGCAAACAAGAGATGAGTATTTTGACAAAGCTGTTCTTAACATGTTTGTTTACTATCCTTGGTCCAGATATTATAATTGGAGCTTATGATTGTGCACTTGTAAGAATATGAAGGTGTTTTGCGGTGGATTTTTTTTTTTAGATTCTAACTCATTTTAATATATTTCCTTAGGTTTCTCTATGCAAAGCATCTCCAGCTCCAGATCTTTTTAACTGAAGCTCTCATGGACATTTTAGAGAGCTATTTTTCAGTGGAAGCATAAATAACAGCTTCAAAAATACTTACTCTGACTTAACCAGACTGCACTTAAGCCATACTTTGCCTTGGTTGCCTTACTTAGCAGTCCCTTTGGCTTTTGTGCCATGGAGTTTGTTCACATTGTCAGGTATAGGATGTGTTCCCAACTCATTTTCTAAACAGGTCTCAGTCAAATATCAGCATGGAAACTCCTTGTTTCAGCAGCGTTCCTGGGAATTTGGAGTACGAGGAAGCACCACATTATAATTTTCTCTCAGACAATCATTTGGGATTTCTTTTTTGTATTCTGGTGAATTTAAGAGTACATTTTCAAAGTATGTTTTTTTAAGTTGTAGTTTTGCCAGAAAAGCCTCCTTAATCCTGCTTCAAATCTATATCGCTGTTTTAAGCATTTATCCTAGAATGCTTGTTTTAAACAATTTGTAGAGCAGTAAATCAAGTCAATGTGGCTTTTTAATGAAGGCTTTTCAACACTTTTGTTGATCTCATAAGATTGTTTGGAAAGTGAACGTTTTAGTTATTTTTTACTTTTTTAAAAAATGATTGTGATTTTGAATCTGAGAAATGCAAAAGAGTGAATTTTGTCTGAGCTAATAACAACATTGGCAAAAATAAAGAGAAGCTAAATCAATTAATTCAGGGAGTTTTTTCAGCCTTAAACATTCATTTAAATCCTTTCTTAAATAACTGGGCTGTATCTGGATGTCATTTCATTTAAAATAAAATTATGAAAAAGTATGTTATATGCAAAATTGATTTTCTTATCTCTGACATTATTGCTCAGTGCACCCACTGACGTCTAGAAAACCTTCTTAAAGTACAGGAGATACTTTCCTCTTTAAGTGGACAATCCAGTGAGAGGCTGAGTCAGGGGTTTTGTTTGTTACTCTGAAGCTGTTTTACCCAACAAAGATCTAATTCGTCCCAATAACTGTGTGAGAATTTGGGAACCGGGCACTTAGAAGCATATTGTTTCATCTTTTAAAAAAAGAACTACACCCACTGTTATTAATTGTTAGGCTTTACAATTCCCTGCTTGCAAAAATGATTGACTGCAGGAATGATTACTTTTTGGTGAGAGAAAATAGGATAGGTCTTGCGTTTTATTTACAAGCACAGAAGAGATGTCCTTCTCCTCCTGGAAAGAGCACAAAGACCTTTCAGTGACTCAGCTAGCACACTTCATACAGCCACTGAGCAGTCTGTGATTATCTCATGTCTTTGACACATGCATGCAATTATTTTTGAAAATTAACAGTTATGGTAGCTCCTTAACCAAGGATTAAACAAAATTTGCTCTCATTGTACATCAACATCTGCCAGATTGCTGGCAGCTCTGAACTCTGCACAGGCCGTCAGCATGTGCTGCAGCACTGTGAAAGCCTGTTTTCAGCTCCCATGCACAAGACAGAGAAGCTTTTGTGGTCTCCTGGCCCAGGCATTTTGGTCTTCCGTGCATTGTGCTGGCACATTGATTGCTGATGTTGAGAAGAACATCGAGAGCTCATAACTGAACAATGTTTGCAATTGTGCTTTGAGCATGAGAGCTGCTCTTAACATTGTTTTTGGTTTTACTTGGGAGTGAGAATGTTTATTTTTCATATACATCAGCGCGTGCAGTACGTACAAAGATACGTTTCTTTTCTCTCTGAAGACAGAACTGTGACTGCTGGGAAGTAGTGAAGATTAAGCTATTTTCAAGAAAGTATTTAAGCACATTACCTTTAGGAATACAGATATCCAATACACATATTTATTTCAGAATAGAAAAAAATGCACAATATATGCAGTGAAGTTAATTCAAGAATAAGCTGAGTTTTGAATTATTATCAAAGAGTATCAGTATTTTCAGCCTATTTCACATAGCAAATTTAGACCCTGAGTTAGTTACTGTTTCATTATGTTTCCAAACAGCAAGTAGTCATGTGTTCTATTGGTCAACAATACAGCATCATTTTGATGTTAATACAGTTTAATTGCAGAAATAATATAAAACAAATAAAAAACAGAGGTAGATCACACTCTTAACATGCTGACTTTACAAATAATAGCTTTTTCTTTTTTACAGGGTGTAGTTTTATCTAAAAAAATAATATACCTTTCCCTTATTCTGGCTAAGAATTTTACTGCTAAAATCAAAGGAACTTTGATTTAATGGAAGTGCAACCAGATCTTTAATCCATTACAATCCATAAGTCCTTCATGTCTCATTACATCCTCTCTAGACTGGTCTAAGGATACTCTGACCTCCTCTGACTATTAACACTAACTTCTGTTTAAGATCAATAAACCACACTCACGACAATTAAAGCGTCCAACGTTCAAGAGGAAGAAGAGCAGGCCAAAGGGAATTAGGAGGCCTGCTATAACACCAAATTAGTTGATGACTACTCTGGCCCTCATCCTGTTGACATTCAAGCCTGTAAAAAACAAAACAAAACAAAACAAAACAAAACAAAAAAAAAAGTCTGCTCCTACCAAATAGAAAACATAAGCTTTTATTTTTTCTCCTCAGTACTAGTAAACTCATTCATTCCAGATGAGCTGTTTTAAGGGGAACTGATCTTATCCTAAATACATCCACATTTCTACCGTGTATGTGCTCTCCTTAAGACAGAGTGCTGTGAAGATACTCAGATCAATAAACTTAAACATTTTGCCACCATAATTCATGTGGGCCTGCCTGTAAATGAAACAAAAGCATCAAGTGAAAACACTGCTTTTTACTGTTTGGTTTCACTACAGATCATTTGTTTGTTAAACAAGTAAATGTTTCAGAACCTGGGTGGAGGCATGCAGGACTAGGAAAGGAGTGTGCCATGTTTCTCTGGGAATGTGCCAGGCACTGGGACACTGTGAAGGTATCCCATAGCAATGCCAAGAGACAGGCACGTTTGCTTTAGCTACAGTAGTGCTTTGATATATTCTAACAAAATCTCTTGACCAGTTCTAGACAAACAGTTTTATTAGATGTTCTTTACTGGATTTCAGCAGAGTTGGAAATATTTAACATCAAGGCTGAATGCAATCAGATGACTCTTACCATAATTTACCTAGTGGTTGACTCTGCTTCGTTCATCTGATTTCCTTCCTACAGTAGAACCAGCAACAGGCTTGAGTGAAATAGATCATTGCTAGGACGGTAATTTCCCTCTAGGCTTAGATTTTCACAGAGGAGATTTGGAAATGTCAGACTTCTCCATTTCACCAGTGAACAGGGCCATCTTTGCTGGTGCCAAAGATGGCTGTCCTTCCCACATCAGCCAGCTTCTATTCTACTGGTCTTCATCAGAGATTAGTTGTTGTGATAGGGGAAGAGAAGAGTGCTAGTACTGCCTTGTCAGCAAGAACAATAGATGGGCACTGAAAATCCTATGTTTCCAGTCAACAATAGGTAACGCCTTATGATCATAAAATCATTAAGGTTGGAAAAAAACTCTAAGATCATTTCTTCCAACAGTCAATCCATCACCACCATGCCCACTGAACCATGTTCTTAAGAACTACATCTGTCCTTTCCTCAAACACCTCCAGGACTCTACCACTTCCCTGGGCAGTCTGTTCTGATGCCTAACCACTGTTTCTGAAAAGAAAATCTTCCAGATATCCAAACTGAACCTCCCCTGGCACAATTTAAGGCCATCTCCTCTTGTTCCACCACAGTTACCTGGGAGAAGAGGCCATCCTCCACCACACCATAACTGCCTTTCAGGTAGTTGTAGAGCAATTAGAAATGTTGTAGAGATGAGTCAACACGTACTAATGTTGCCATGTCTAAGCTGCTGTGGATCTCACTGTGCTTCTGGATGCACTGAATAAGAGCAGATGAAGTTGGGATCATCTTGTCCAACCATAAACCCATGCCTGTGACCACTCTAGACTACGGTCCTCAAAACCACATCTACACTTTTCTTGAACACCTTCAGGGAAAGTGGATTCATCACCTTCCCAGGCAGCCTGTTCCAATGCTTAACCATTCTTTCTGACAAGAAATTTTTCCTAACATTCAACCTGGCAGATGTTTGCTCATAGAGAAGCCATGGAATTGCCCCAACCCAGGATGAGATGGGAGCATCCCTGAGGAGGTGCTGGGGCACTGCAGCATCCATTACTCATCCTGTGATTACTCTCCTTCCTCCAAGTGTTGCCCTGCCCAGTGTACTGCTCTACTGCTGGCTCAGGGATAATGAGATCTTAGCATTGGCTGCAAGGCATGTAAGCAACTCTCTTAACGCTTTTTCTTAAATCAATTGTTCAGCTTAGTAGAAGGGCATGACCATGAGCTTTTAATGTACTCAAAACTTCAAGTGACTTTTACCAAGACTGTGTGAAGAAAGGTGGTAGAAAATTTTTGCACATGTAAAACAGCAGACAAGGACTCTCATAATCTGTATTCCCTGTAAATCCCCGTGTAACCTGAAATAAATCACTCAATTTCTGTGCTTTCCCTCTCTACCTATTATAGGGGGATTTCTTCCATCCTTCCACTGTTTATTTAAACTGCGCTGTCTTTTATCATGTGTTTGCACAATGCTTGACCTAACAGAGTCACTTCTCAGTGCTGTCACCCCGTATGTACTGATCATAATCCAGACAGCTGCTGGGTTATTACTGTCAAGCAGCACAGACCTGCTCAGAGCAAAAACAGACAATGCAAGATGTCAACCCCTTCCTGGGGAATTCTCTATGCTGCTAGGCAGGTTTATTAAGAGAATTCTGGGGCAGCAGGGAGAGGACTGGAACAAGTTCAGTTGAGGAATAAAGACTTTTTGATATAAACCAACACAAACAAAAATTCTAGCAACACAGTTCATGTTGCCTTGTCAGAGCAACCTATAAGTCATAACTGCAGGTGCATCTGTTTAGGTCCAAATGAATTCCTCCCCAGAACAGAAGCAGCTGTTTTGGGAAAGGTAAGCGTGAGGGGATGAGGCTCAGCTGTGTTTACAAAGGAACAGCAAAATCCTCAGGCTCCTATTTACTTTGACATGGGAAGTAAGAACATTTGCTTTTAGTATGTCAGTTTTTCTGTTCTTCCATGTCCTTAAACTTTTCTGATGCTGCTGGTAAAGCCAAAAGGCCTCTCTGTAGTGCAGCTAATGTTGTTTCTGGCAAGTGGTATCTTCTGGGCTACTCCAAGACTTAATAATTTACTTCTTTCCTCTTTTAATGCTGAATTATACTGGGGAGCAGACATCCGGTGACATGGCTCCAACTTACAGACTGAGCGTCGAGGGCTTCTGTTTGCTGCTACATATATGAAAACTGAGAGCACCAAAAAGTGTCTACTGACTATAGATGTAAGGATTAAGATGACTGCTGAGTGTCTTGTTCATTTTCAGGCTTTATTTTTGCATTTCAGTGGTATCTCCACCATTGAAGTATCTGCTACCTGCTTTATTTCACATAAAAGGGAGAATTCCGTGATTCTGTAACAACAAAAGCTTGGAACTAGGGAGTACACAGTAATTACAAATGGTTCTCAGTTTTATCTCAACTATGAATTTTCACAGGTCTGAAAGATGTAGGAGGTGTAACTGTGTTAGAGTGCTGGGTTTTCAATCAGTCCCCAGCCAAACAATGATCTGAACTGCAGTGCTGCTCAAAAAAAAAAAAAAAAAGTTTATGTGGATTTGTACTGAAATGAAATGCCAAGCAGGTGTCAGCAACCCTAAGCAAAAGGGCTGGGTTCTGAAGCGAGACTTAATAGGTGGGACCTCTAAGAATAACATAGTTTTTAAAAACAGCTCCACAGTTTCAGAGGTGTTCCACTGTTAAAATGGGAGAAGGGTTGCAACCATTGGCACTCTACTCTTCAATACTCGCTCATACTTTTGTTAAAGATTCAGATTGGGCTTGTATAAATTCACGTGCTGCATGCATCACGTATCGCTTTATCAGAAAGCCAAAGAATTTCAAGCATGAAGAACTCCGTAAATTCTGTTCCTTCTTTTCTCCTTATGATATGTTTGTGCTTATTCTTTTCCTTATGTAGAGAGGTTTTATTTATGTTCCTTTTATAGTTTAAAAGTAGAGAGGTCTCAAATGGAATAACTAATTAAAAACATATCTATACACATCTTTACAGCATCCTGATGCTTCTTCTGTTTCCATAATTTCTACCTGACCCCTTCCTAATCTTCCTTCTGTGCCCCATCTTGGCAGAAGGTGCAGAGGAAAACCTCCAAAGACACGATGGCAATCATGGGGTTTACCCTTTCATAAATCTGAATTACCTGCTCTTGTACTATTCTCTTCATCCACTGTCTCCACTTAGTGTGGCAGGATTAAAATTTCAGCTAAACAGTCTGTTTTTCCCTGAGTTGATATACCTGCCTCCCTTACTTTGTTTAAACCCCTGTTAAGTAGTGTGGCATGGCCATGAGAACCAGAATAGGCGAAGCCTAGATTCCAAATAAAAAGCTATGATGTCAACATAAGGCATAAAAATATTTTGGCAGTTTTCTACATAAGTAGATTTTATAACGCTGGTGGCAACAACTGTAAGGTGGCAAATTCTCTGAAAGACATCTGGTCTTTCTCAATATTATGAAGCTGTAATGTATAATGTGGTCTGTTTGAATCATATTCTAAGATGAAAGCAAAAATGGCTTTGTAGAGACAGCTTTTATAAGGTCTTCAAAGTGAGTTTACTGTTGCTTCCATCCAAAAACTGAAACCTTTGAGCATGAAGGAAAGTTTTCTGCCCAGCACACCTATGATTGGTTTTCAAATCAATTTTCAATTAATTTAGGTTGTAAACTTCAGCAAACAGTAGGCCCAATCCTGCATTTGATTGACAGATTTATTGTTAATGTAAAAAGAAATGCTAACCTGATAAGACTTGAAATTCTAAAGTACAGATGAGCAATGAGCTGAACTTACAGCTCCCCACCCACACAGTGTTTGTCTTCCCTGCTCTTTAATCCTCCTTTTTCTTTGTTTGTTTCTTCTTCTTCTTTTTTTTTTTTTTTGTTTGTTTTCTTTTACTTTTTTTTTTCACCTAAGTGATCACAAGCTTGTGAACACCCCAGGATAAGGACTATTTTTCTACAGCACACAATAATAGGCTCTGCTTTCTCACTAGAACTCTCAGTATCGCTATTGAGAACAGTAACTACATTTTTCGCTGAAATCTTAGAAACTGCAACAAATATCCTGTACTTCCTGAAGTATCAGACACCCACTGTGTCCCAGTGTAAAAGATTGAAACCTTTGTACAACAGTTTCGGCTAGTTGGTGAAACTGTCAATGACCCTGGGGAAAGAACTCCTTTGGTTGCAGTTCTTATCACCTGCAGCCAAAATACTTTCTTCAGCTTGAGAAATATCCCATCTAGAATGCTTACCTGTGGTTCACGTTCTGCTAACTGAAGTATGACTTTAATGCTAGCAATCAAAGCAAAGGGGGTATTTGCACTCTCTTCCCTCTTGTAAAGCTGATTTTTAACACTGTTCTGATATAAAATACAATCCAAAATATTGGTTGAAATCCGAATTTGTTCAGAGACTGGATGTGACTGCCATACACCTATAAAAGCTGTAGAGTTGCTGCTACTACATCATGGCCTGTGTGTGTTAATTATACCTTGGAATGCAGTTGGGTTGGAAGAGGGACAAGGAAAGGAGGCCTTGGCTCAGAACTCTTAGTCCCCAGTAGATCTGCAAATGAAACACTAATCCCTGCAAGCAGTGAACTGTAATACATACCACTGTGTGTGCAAATCTATAGAGATGTTTCACTGGCCCCAACTAAGTATTTCCCTCTATGCTCTTCTGTTCTCTACTGATTAAGAGAGACACAGGTCTGCCTAGTGATGTATTTTCTGAAAACTCTTGTACAAATGCTGCACAAAGACAGTGCTGGAGGGAAATGAAGCAAGTGCTGGTGAAGATGAGCCTAGCAGACTGCTCACAGAAAACTGATACAGTCCATTGAGCATCTATGGCTTACACCACTACCTGTTAAAGCTGATCTTATGCTGTTTATCTTCAGGAACGTCTTTAATCTATTAATTATGTTATAAAATAAATTACAGCTACACCTGTAAACAGTTATGACTGAAATTCATAATATATTGTTGCCTCCTTCGACAAATTAAAACAAGAGGGACTGTATCCTCTTGTACAGACCTACAGAGGCAGTAGGCCTTTTTTTGACTCATCTAAGAAAGAGATGCTTTTAGAATGCCAGAGAGTAGCTAGATTCCCTATATGTTTTTCTGTAGATAACCAGTACTTATCAGGAGCACTAGTAAGCTCCTATTATTAGGAGAACTGGTAAATCATACAATAACTGGTCTAGTATTAGAGATGGAGCTTAGCAGCCCTGCCTGCGGCAGGAGTTGGAACTTGATGATCCTTGAAGTCCCTTCCAACTCAAGCCATTCTATGATTCTATGAATAATTGGAGATCATGAAATAAATTTTTGGTGCGCTTATTCATTGTCTCAGTAGCAATTTATATTAGTTGTTGCCTCTGAATATCTAGCTCAAGAAGCTGCAACATTATCACTACATTACATATAACATTACACACTGAGGCAGACAGAGCAGATTCTTCAAAGCCCTCCTGGGACTTTAGACATATCTTCCACAAAATATTTCCATTAACTGTAATCTCTATGTAATTTTTTTT
The DNA here is from genome assembly GCF_023343835.1 of Lagopus muta. Lineage (NCBI taxonomy): Eukaryota > Metazoa > Chordata > Aves > Galliformes > Phasianidae > Lagopus > Lagopus muta. The sequence continues at coordinate 26,564,645 of NC_064439.1, forward strand.
TTTTTCTATTGCTATATACACTGGTACAAAGTTACTACAGATGAACAGCTTGTTTGTTTTTACAATGGAGCCTGTACACTGGATTCCAATCTTTGAGTTTCCTTTTGGATATATGCAGTACAGAAACACAAAACTCATATTTTAAAAAAGTAACCATTGCAAGTGAATGGATTATTATGGAATAGGTGGTTTAAATTATTGTTTCATACTACAAACTACCACTTAGTTATACGTGCTCAAATGATGAGATGCTATATTCCTTTTTTGCTTGACTCCCGGTGGAAACAACCTTTCATAACACAGCAAGTGCATATTTGTATGTCCAGCTCCTCATAATTTATTATAAGTATTAAACTACGTCCTAACGGAGACACTGATGCCATAAAGACAATACAATTTCTGCAAATCTTGTGAAAATTCATGGTTAGCAACTACACGTGCCCTATGCTTACACCATACATTAAGCTAGTGAATCCAGAGGAGCAAAACCCTTTACCATTATCAGTCTTGAAAAGCCTCAGCCACAACTTCCATCCTTCCTCCACTACAATTAACCAACTGAAACACAAATTCATAGAAGAATGAATCTTTCATTCTGCTACTAAGAATCTGTTTATCCCATCTTTTATAAATCCAGCAAACTTCACCACCCTTTTAAAAGTTTAATACTAAATATTTAGAAAGTTCTCTGGAGAAGAAAAAAGTAACTGCAGTTTTCTGTTTAGTTTTCTTCGTTGTTGCTCTGTGCTAGCACTAACAGAGCAAACAGCAGTATCTGATTTACTCCAGGCATCTCCTTTACTATGGAATTTGGAAAATATCTTCATGTATTCAGTTTAGTTAGGCAGGAACACAGTAAACCAGATATTACCATTTGAAACTGTAGTACTTTTAATCTGCTTGCAAACTGCTTGTATTATATTAAGGAAAAATGATATGCTTAAAAACTGTGCAACCTTCTTCAAAGAAAGCATTGTGAGGAAATAGTAGCATATAGTGATGTCTCAACTTGATAGGATTTTAAATAGAGTAACTCTAGCATACAAAAATAAAGCTCTAAAGAGCACACAGTTTTTGTGGGGAGGAGATTTTTCTGGGGAAAAGATAAATCTCTTGGAAGCAGTGCCATAACTGATGACATTTTTGAATGGCAGCATTCAGTAGCCCTGGCTGCCAGCAAGAGCTTGTCTGCCTCAAGTCAGTAGTTCCAGGAAACATGAAATGGTGGCACAAATATGGTGGATGTGGGGGAGTAGCAGGTGAAATGTTTGTTATTGTGGTAAATATACGCACAGTCCTATCAATATGAGGCCACTGAAGAAAATGTGCAAGCCAAGGCCGTAATGCTTGTACATACTATCACACGTAGATTGGTCTCTCATGGTCTTACCTCACAAACTGAGAGGTTAAGGTAGGAACTATTTTTTTGTATTTCTTTTTTAGAGGCGGCTGCCTTTTAGTGAGGTAAGGGTATGGAGACTGAAAACTGGGGGTACCTGCAAAAACAATGTTTTTTTCTCCTCCTTCAACTGCCCCCCTAACTAGCTGTATGCCTGGATTTAAATACTGTGATTATAACCTTTGTATTTATAAACACAGGATCAACGTTTAACCTTCAGTTATTTGCTCCCAGTAAATGAAAAATCAGTACAGTGAGGGTGAAATCACTGAATTGCACATAACGCAGAAGCTGGAGATTATAGCATCAGTCACTCTGAGACATATCACTTTCTCTCTAGGAGTAAGAAAAGTAAAGAGTTAGTACTGTTGTGTTTTTGCGCGTATTTTTTTTCATCTAACACACCTAAGCAGCGTTCAAGACGCACCTCGGAATCAGAATCAAAGAGCAAGGCTTTCTCTTTGCTAGCCAGCTATATGGCATGATGTTTATCTGTGAATATGAAAGCTGCAAAGCGCAAATGTTAGACTTCATGTGAAGGTATGTATGAAATGAGAATAGGTTTAATTAATTGGTCTAATCAGAGTTGTAACTTAAACTGTAACACACAGCAATTCCATCTCCTGCTGCTCTAAGCTTCGTTATTTATTGTGAAGAAATAAATTAGATTTTCTACCACCAACTACTTTTTAATCATCAAAGCAAAATAATTCATGCAGCTTGCAAGTAATAGAATAATTCAGCAGATATAGGAAAGATGATAAAAGACTTCTTTATGCAAAACATTTTGTATGTCACTTTAAGAGACTCTTAAGAGCAGAACTTCATGTTTTCCAATGTCAGCAATTTCATTGTTACTGTTTATTTTCAAAACCTATGATAAAACTGCTATAATATTTTAAGCAGGAACCAGATCTCTTAGAAACAAAGCAAGTCACCTCAGAACAGTACATTTTAATTGATAATCTTAGATTTAGGGCATAACAGAAGAGAAATAGGTTCAATTTTTGAACATATATAACTAAGCTACACTTTTAAAATGTTATTTTGCACTCTCATGTAGGTGTGTCATAACATTACACTGAAACACAGTCGATTTTATTTTATACACATTGCTTGGCTTTCACACATTGAGAATTCATTCTTTGTGACTATTGATGTGTCACAAGGCAGAGGTGTTGGGATCCCATTACCAAATGCCAGCCATAAGTAGCCAGCTGTACCTGGCAGTAACATCATTCTCTTAATGAGTCAGAACAAAACTCATAGTACACACAGTAGATATGAAGTGAAAAGTTAAGGATCAGTATGTGAAATATCCCAACACAAAATCAGGGTAATTTGTTCTTTTGTATGACAGGCTTCATATAGCTTAATACTTTTCGTGTTCATGTTTTCCTCATAAATGTACTTTGCAATTATGGTCACTTGTTTAAATAAGAGACCCCATTCAATTACATACTAGAAAAGGTAGTAAGTGTACCTCTTGCCATACACTTTCCTCAGTCTAAGTTTCTACAGGATAATCAAAGCCTTGCTTCACCATCACCTTCAATTATCAAAGGCAGAATGTGTCAGCTTTCTTACCCTCCCATTAATTTAGCTACCATTACTCCATAGCACCTGGAACACCTGCCCAGTCTGCACGTTTGACTTCTAAAGAAGTATGAAGTGTATAGGAGGAGCTGATCAACTTGGATTGCAATTTAATAGCTGTTTTGCAGTAATGCCTACAGGCATTAATTAAGATCAAGGCACTAAACACTAAGAAGACTCACAATGAAGAATAGTACCTGCCCCAAAGAGTTCATAATTCAGTTTACAGCAAGTTATAACAGGTGAATAAAATTAAATGTAGGGAAAGAGAAACAGAACAGTTGACTTCTCCAATCAATTTTTAGACAGTGGATCATTTTCATGTACATACTTATAAACACAGATATGCTCAGTTTGCTATAGATGGTCATTCCTCTCTAATCTCATTTAATTATTGCCCTGATATCATAAAATTCTTCTTCCAAAAAATATATATATATATATATATATATATATATATATATATAATCTTTTAAGATATCAGATATGCCACGCTGTAGAAAATCATTGGTTCTGCATCACTCCATTTTCCAGGGCACTGAAATACGTTCTTATGTATTAACTTTTTCAACAATAGATAAAGGCAGCATTATTGGATTTCATGTTAAAAACTGGAATATCTCTAATAATGGTAGTAGATAGCCCATGTTTTCCTTGTGGGATTCATTACAAATGGTTATTATAATGCTACGTGGAAGTGGTTTGAGGTTTCAAAGGCTATAATATCTTCAGGTTGATTAAATAAAAATAAGTAAACAATTTTATAGGAGGAAATAAAGGTCAATTTGATTTATTTCAGTCAGTCAGGTTTTATGACTAAATCCATTATTTGCGGTAATATTCCTTAACAAGGTGTTTTCACCTGGCTTCCAGCACTTTCAAATCACTGAGCACTGTCCATGAAATAACCAAGGCCGGGTTCTACTGATGCTTTTCTGCCTGAGCTCCATGTGCTGTTTTAAACAGCACGTGAAAATGTTGCTATTTTAAACAGGATTCTAACGGGTGTTTTAGCTCGCTGATACCATCGATCCACGTGTCTGCAGCACGCTGTGGCATTTCTGAGGCTACACCACGCCCCGCTATACAACTTCGCTCTTTTACACATCACAGTCGCGATTTAAAATGTAAACCGCAATGTTTTCAGCAGAGAAATACAGAATTGCCAGAACATCCTTAAACAGTCCTTCTCAGCAGCTACATCAACGAACCCGGAAGCGCGGGGCACACTCTCCCTAAGCTCTGACGGAACTCCCACCCACAGCGCAGCACGGCACCGCGCCGCCAGGAAAGCCCGGCCTCAACATGGCGGCGGCCCTCAGGGGGGCGGGGCGACGGGTCACGTGGGGAGCCCCACGAGGCTCTCCGCTGGGGGGAAGTGGGGTGGCGGGGCTGCGCGTGCAGCACGTTGCTAGGCGACGGGGGGCGCGCGATGCCACGGGAGTGGCCGGCGGCAGGGCGGGGTGACGCAAAGGCCAGGCGAGCAGAGCGGAGCTGCACGCTCGCCCACCCCCCGACCCACCCACCCCCCGACCCCCCGAGGACGCCTTACGGCTGCCGGGCCGAGCCCTGCTAACGGGTTTCCCCCCGGGCGGCGCTAGGTGAGCTCCGGTGCGAGGAGCGGACTGCGCACTGTGAGGCGCCACCGAGCCGCTTCTCAGCTGCTTAGGGCGGGGCGCCGGCTTGAGTGACAGCAGCCGCAACCCATGGGCTTATGCGGCTCAAGAGAAACGGCGAGATCGCTGCCACCGCCCGCGCACCGTGGGTGGAGGGTACAGAGCGACCGCCAAGGCCCGCAGCGCTTCACCTCCCTGTTCGTGGGCTGAGGGTGCTGGAACGGGGTCCGCGATGAGTGGCCGGAGCCGCCAGCCAATAGACGAGGCGGAGCACGCTTTTATCCCCGCCCCCGCCGCACTGAGAGACCAATGAGGGGCACGGGGCGGGGCGAGCGGGGCTAGGCGCGGGCTGGGCGCTGCTCTGCTGCCAGAGGTTTGGGAGTCGTAGTGGCGGCGGCAGCGGCGTTGGTGGCACGGAGGTGCGCGGCATGGAGGCGCTGGCGGCTTTAGCCTTGCTGCGCTGAGGGACGGGGCCGAGCGGTAGGCCGGAGGGGCAGGGCTGGGGGCGGTGGCGGCGGTAGTGGCGGCATGCGGTAGGGAATGCGGATGCCCGCCGCGCCGCAGTGTCGGTAGCGGCCACCGCAGCGTTGCGGGGCTGCAGAGCCCATAAGGCCGGGCTGGGCGGGGAGCGGTTACGGTCTCGCTGCCCGTGGCTGGGGCGGTGGTGGCGGCAGCCCTAGGCCGGGTCAGGCGGGGGTAACGCTGCGTTTGTCGCCGCAGGATCGGAGCCGAGCGCGGCCGTTGGACCCCGCCCGTGGTAGTGGCAGCGGCAGCGCGCTGTCACCTCGCCGCCCGGCGATGGGGAATGGACTCTCGGATCAGACGCCGATCCTGTCCAGCCTGCCTTCTTTCCAGTGCTTCCATATCGTGATCTTGGGGCTGGATTCTGCTGGGAAGACGACCGTGCTGTACAGGCTGCAGTTCAATGAGTTCGTCAACACCGTCCCCACGAAAGGATTTAATACGGAGAAAATCAAAGTGACGCTGGGCAACTCGAAAACGGTCACGTTCCACTTCTGGGATGTGGGCGGTCAGGAGAAGCTGCGGCCGCTATGGAAGTCGTACACGAGGTGTACCGATGGTATTGTGTTTGTGGTGGACTCTGTAGACGTCGAGAGAATGGAGGAGGCCAAAACGGAACTTCACAAAATCACGCGGATATCTGAAAATCAAGGAGTGCCTGTCCTTATAGTCGCTAACAAGCAGGACTTGAGAAACTCTCTCTCTCTTTCTGAAATCGAGAAGATGTTAGCGATGAGCGAGCTGAGTTCTTCGACTCCCTGGCATTTGCAGCCAACCTGTGCAATCATCGGAGATGGACTCAAAGAAGGACTGGAAAAGCTATATGATATGATAATTAAGCGAAGGAAAATGTTGAGGCAGCAGAAAAAGAAGAGATGAGTTCTGTTTTGACCTTTCTATTTTAGAGTAGTTACGTGGTCAAAATTTGACATAAGACAGCTTCCAAACCCAGGCCTGCTTGTTTGGATGCCGTTAAGCTTAGTTACATTAAACAATCAGTTGCACAACCTTGCCTTGTGGAAGGCAGTGTGCTCATGGAACTTTTATTTTTTTTTAAATAGTCTCTTCTGAGTTTATGGCTCTGCATTATTTCAGAAGCCCGAATAGATGATGTAATACTATCAGGAAATGGATGGATGGGTGGGTATATGTGACATGGATGTCTGAATAGCCAAATATGACGAAGGTTTTCTGCTTAGTGTTGTACTCCTACGTTTGAGGGTGCCTCTGCAAGCGATTTGCATTGAAGGTGTTCTGTGTTTTTGAACTTCTAATGCTCATAAGTGGAGTATTTAGGTGAACATTATACAGCTTTAAAAACATGTATGAAGCTAGTAATCCATTATTTCAAGAGGCTGTTTTTTATCTTGTTTGGGGATTTCTATGGAAGCTTGGCTACATGTGTAGGGTGTTTTTTTTAATTTGGCACTTTTTGAAATTGACTCATGTTCAGTTCAAGTACTTGAAGCTTTAGTGCTGTGGGTTTTTCAACTGATAGAGGAGACTTTTTTGACAAGTTAAAAAATGTAAACAGCACGTTGGAGCATGGAAAAGTGATTTCCCAATATACAGCATGTTTTTCATATATAAGGTTTTTTATTTTTTAGAGGTAGCTATTCATCCTTATACATTAAATCAGACTTAAGCTAATACTCAAAATTAGTAATTTATTTTTGAATGATAAGTATTACGTCCTCGATCTATCCAATTAAAAGTAAATTAATTGCAGTAAAGAAGCTGTAAAGAACAACTTAGGCTGTTGTGGTTCTAGCAATCGCAACATGTTTGCTCTGTTAGTGACTTTTTTGGCAATAAAAATAAATCATAATGAAGTAAAGATGAAGTTAAACTTAGCAGAGCACTTCTTGTATCTCCCCAAAATATCCCATTTTATTAAAGTAGTATTGCTATGTCACTTCAACGTATGCTTTTTTTTTTTATTGTGACTCTAATTATTAAAGTATTTTGTGGTTAGGAATGTAATAATGCTTTATACACTCAAAACATTTGACACTACTGGGAGGGAGGGAGTGGGGGAAGAAGATTTTCAAGATGGGCCTGTGTTCTGCTTTAATTATGCTTTAAGCTGTTCTTGTTTACAGAGTGTGCAAACAGTGTTAACTGGGCAGGATAGTGCTTGACAGAAAAGGGAGGGTAGTTTTTCTTACTGGTACAGAGCTTCAAGTGACTCTTTAGATACTTGGTTAGCAACTAAAAGGGCTATAACAGAGCCTGGATTTTTAGGACTAACTTTAGTGGTGCTGTAAAAATTCATCAGAATGTTAGATTCTCTTTAAACTTTTGTTGGAAACATTAAATTTAAAAAAAAAAAATAAAATCTATTTCTTCCTCTTAGTCAACCAGCAATGTAAAAAAAAAAAAAAAAAACCCACTTTCTTACATGCTGCCATGTATCAGGAGAGTGACAGCTACAAACCTGAATGTCAATCAATATAACTTAAATATGTTTTAGGAAAAAAAAAAATCAAATTTTTTAACCAGCAGCTGTTTGTCCAGGAGGTAACCAAAAATGCACTTTAGTGTCTTCAATAAATGAAAGTGACAGCTGTTTTTTTTTTTGTTTGTTTGTTTATTTTATTATTTTTTTTTTTTAATACATCTCGGTCCTTTTTGAATAAACTGAAGTAGCTTCCAGTGGAGCTTTTGTATGTTGGTTATATATGTACCTGCACTGGTGACATTGTAAGTCACTTACTCAAGTAATGTCTATATTTATAGAAATGTGGATGACTTCTTAAACCTCAATAAACAATTCAAAACAAGTCTATAGAGAAGGTGTCTGACTTGTGCTGCAGTGATATATTCTCCTCAACCTCTGTGCACATATTGATCCTATTAGCCATAGAACCATTTCTGTTGAAAACCAAAATCTTGTAAATGTGGTAAGGGTCAAAAATGTTCCAGTCTTCTAAACTGTAGGTACCTCATTAACACCTTTAAATCAGTGATGTATCAATATGCTCATAGAAGAAATATTAATTGTGCTTTCTGTAACCCTTTCTGTAGTGATGGGTCTTGCATAGTTTGAAAAAGCCTTTATATATGTGAACCTTTCTTGTGTTATGTTTGGTGTTGGACAGATAATGTTGGGCATTTATTGTGTATGCACAAGTTGTACTGACTTTTGTACAGACAAGTGCAAATATCTGAAGCTGTCTGAAGGATTCTTAAACCTTGGGTGAATTTTCTTCTCAGATTCTATGATAGGGAGCAGAATGTGGGAAAATTGAAGTTCTGATTAGTTTTAGGCCTCTATCGACATCAGGACGCATCTCATTTAGAAACATACAAATCAAAATTTAAGTTTGAATAAGAATGTCCAAACCTCTCTCACAGTTCTTTCACATCACTGATGGTTCATCAAAGTGGAGGTTGCTCACAGTGGATCTTGAGAAAGAGGTGCTTGTTCTTGAGCCCTATGAATCTAGGATGCAATTGGTATCATCTAGCTAATGCTTTTCTTCCTATCATGTGCATATCACTGTTAGGTTAAAGAAGCTGGTGTGACAGGTTGGCTTGATTTTTATTTATTTATTTATTTATTTTATTTTGTACCCAGAATGCAAACTATAAAATACAAAGTAATTATTACTTCAAACGTTCATTAAATTTTTACTGGGAATAGTTGAAAAGGCACCCCACCCAAAAAAAAGCCGATCGTATTTTGTTCTGCATATTGAACCTGCTGGTCTTTAACAGTGACAGTGTCCTTGAACTCCTGTGCGTATAATAGCTTCAGTGCACGATTTTAACTACAAAGACATGACTGATCTTTACCCAGCACTTCTGTTTGGAGGAAATGGCCAGAGGAAGTGGAGGTGTGTTCTTTGAGTGACTTGCTTGTTATCGCACAGTGTTTGATGCTGGCTTTGGAAGGGGAAACAGCAAATGGGGGGTGAGTTACATTGAAGTTATACCTGTATCTGTGCTAGGACTGTTTGGCTGTAATATTACAGTAACTCCTGAGTAAAGTAGTCAAATATGATTGTAGTGGTACCTCCAAAATTGTGTTCTGCGTTACTATGACAGAGTTACCGGTCATGAACAAAGCAGTAATTGCAATAGAGCATTTAATGCATTACTGATGTGTGTCAGAAAATCTCTGAGAGAATAAGTAGATGTAATTTTGTTACAGTGCTGCAGTTGTGCTAAATGTTGCAAAAATATGCTTCAAATGATACTCTTTTCTTCAAGGTACTGGCCGTGGTAAACCCTGAAACTGCTTCTACCTCAAGAAGGCGTAGGATTGTGTTTAGGTTGGCGCAGCACTGTTAGAAACAAGCCATAAGCTCTTGTCTTAATACTGCCGTTGTGGAATTACAAGGTTGTTATGCCATTGCCTCAGCTGTATATAGATATAAAAACATTTAAATTTGGCTTGTCTTCAGGGTCTGGGCTCTGTTTTCTAGCTGAATAACTGTATATTGACTTCCAACCCTTTCAACTGAAGTAAGTTGTTGGACTGAATGTGTGTTTACATTTGAAAAATACAGATATTGTTTTCCCCAGCAAGGTGATGGATGAAAAGTTTCTCTCTGAATTTTTCACCTTTTGTTGAGACCCAGTTGATCCTTTCCACGTGGCAAGCAGTGCTCACCTCCTGCTCCTTGAGCTGCCTTGGTGAGATGCTCCCTGGTGCAGCCTCTAGTCCTGCAGGGGCTGCTGCCTGTGTTGCGGTGCTCACAGAATGGCAAGCAGCTGTCAGTGGCTGATGAACTCATCTGGGTCCCAACAAGGCTGTGTGATGGCAGCTGCCTATGTCTTGGGTCAGTTGTTTACAAAAGAGTAGGGTGTTAATTAGCAGCAGGCTGAAACTTTGCTGAAAAGAGTGCAATTCGTGGCTTCTAAGGAGGATCTGATGCTGCATTGATTCTATAAAGAAGGAATTCATACGGCACAGTGGGTATAATGTAGGCAGTATAGCCTACATTAGTATATGTATGGTATACAAGCATGGTATAAGTATACCATGTATAGGTAGATTGCAGGCTTAGTTCAGGGAGGTTAGTAATGCCTGCTCATAATGCTATGTTCCTTTGGCTTGTTTTGAGAGGGAAATCTAGGAATGGCTGAGTGCTTTTTGGAGCATTGTTGTTACTGTGATGTGACTCATCTGAGATCATCACAACTCATGGCCTTGCTCTGGGAGCCAGCAGCCTCATGTTCCTGTGCCAAAGTCACTGGGATGTTTGGGGAGCTGTGGATATGGTCTTGTGTGCATTTAGTCTGGGTGATGAGGAAAGCATTTTGTTAGATTCCTGACTGACCTATCGATGTGAAGCCCTGTTCTTCTCACAGAATTTTGCAGGCTGTGGTTATTTTTAGAAGCAGTATAGTGCTGTAGAACTGCGTGGATAAACCATGTGTGTTTTGAAACAGAAGGGAAATATGCAACTGAACTTCACAGCAGGGTGATTTCTGGGGTTACCATATGGGCTACATTTGTTCCCTTCTATTTGAGAACAAAATCAAGTGCACAGCTGCTAGGGTACCCTTCTTGGAAGTGTTAGGTGGTCCTCTTAAATCAGTTGTAATGAAGTAAAAATGCAGTTCCCAAGACCTAAATGGGAAAAAGGTGGGAGGGGGGTGGGGAGGATGAGCAAAATATCTGGAGCAAGCTAGATACAGGAGCATCCTACCCTGTCAGCTCCGGTTTCATTGTGACTGATGTGAGGTATGGCATGTTCACTGCCTGGCCAAGCTGACTGCACATTCATTCACTTTTCATATGTTGAATTTATTGAAAGGTAAGCCCAACATCTGAGAATCTAGGCAAAGGGGCCAGACTGTGCTTCCAGACTAAATGCCTGCTTGTAAACAGCTCAGGAAGGTAAGATGCTAATCCTTGAGTCATCAAGGTTATCCCTTCTTAGTTCCAGCTATATTTACACAGCTGCTCCTCCAGACTGAAGAACTGAAGACAAAAAACTGAATGTTAGAAAAGAAATGGGAATCATATCATAGAATGGTTTAAGTTGGAGGGGACCTTAAAAGCCGTTTAGTTCCAACAGCTCTGCTGTGGCAGGGTTGCCACTCTCGAGATCAGCCTGTCCAGGATCCCATCCCAGGGGAGGCTCGCTGCAGTTGTGAGCTGGGGGGCATGCAGGAAGGGAGTATTTGAAACTGTTGGACCTCACTAGTTGTTCAAGATATATTGAAAACTAAGGGAAACATATACTTCTAGGCTGCCTAATTGGTTGTAAATCTTTATTTCATGCACTGAAGTTTTCCTATTACTGAATGAAACAATGCCCTATTTAAGAAAGCCACCTAATCACTCATTCATCTCTGGTCAAGTTGACAGAGGGTAGGCCTGGGGGTGTAGGGACACTGGCTGGCATACCAGCTGCCGTGTCTGGGGCTGCTTCCAAGAACAGCAGGAGTCTGGTTCAGGCAAGGTGAATGCATGAAGCCTGGTGCTATGAGGTGGTCCATAACAGCCACTAGCCGTGCAGCCCTGGCACTTATGTTCTGTAACCATTTTATGAATGATAAACAAAAATAATTTCTTTCAGACTGCAGCATTTCCATCTCTTTCTGTGCCAATGTCATTTGCCCTGAAAGCTTTGGCAGGCTTTGATGTTGGAGATCTCTATGTTGGCTGTCATAGGGATGAGTTTGTGGGTCAAGAGGGTCAGGAAAGTGTGTTCACCTCTGACTCGTTTAGCTAAAAGCAGTCTTTTAGTAAGGCTGGTCTAATGTGGATGTAGATATGAGAAGGAAAAATTCTAAATATATTCTTGTTTCTAACATTAGCTGAACTCTATGACCTTCTAATTATTGGATATTGCTGTGTGTGGGCCACTGGTGTTTCTTGGCGCTGGTTTCATGGTGATCTCCAAGATGCAGTCTTCAGACAGCCAGTATAAGGTCTCCGCAGATTTAAATGGTAATACTGAATTTATATATCCATCGTGTATATTTTATCTGGGCATCTGAGGTGCTTCTGTAGGTCAACATGTTTTCTCAAAGAGAATTTTGATTTTTTGGGAAACATAAATTCATGTAACAATGTCCCTGCAAACAGTTTATCCCTGTTTTGTCCTTGTTATATCATAATTGGCATAAGTTAAATGACAATCTACGGACTATTACTATTTCCATTGAATTACACCTAATGAATTTCTATTTGAATTGGGGATTTATATATATATATATATGTTTTTTTTTAATCAAAATTTATTTTGCGTAGGAACTGAATTATGCTAACCTTGGGACTACTGGCCTCCCTCATTTTAATTAGCTCAGAAAATTGACTTGTACATTTAAAGCCTCTGTAATTCAGCTGTAATCACACATGTTAGGCTGGAGATAAAGAAGTCTCTCAGACTGTGGCACACTGATGCTTTCTGACAGATCTCCTATTGCCGCATCAATACGCTTCCCTCACATGGTGCTGCAATAGGACTGGCAGGGACAGAAGTATGGTGCAGCAGCTGCATTTCTGCCACTGTCTCGTGTAACTCATTTATATACAGCATTTCCTTATGTCCTGCTCTTGCTGTAATCACGACAGGAGATGTTGGAAAAGAGTCTGTACAAAGACTCAGCTGCATGCTGCAGCTTGAAAACAAATACTTCAACCTGGGTAATTTACCTGTAAAGCCCTAGAGTGAATGCTGGAGGCCAGGGCTGCAGTTTGGTGCCCCTACCCACTGAGAGCTTAGGGCATTTTATTCCTGCTAAAGAGCCATGGTGAAACAGAAAAGAAAGAGTGCAGCAGTAATTTCAATTCTGATTTTCTTGTGATGTGTGTTCAGAAGCAGGATGTTAGGAAATCATATTGTTTCAATGATAATACATTTGAGAGTTTAAAAATGAAAGTTCAATATACTGTATTGTCTGACTCCATGAGCTGCAGCTTCAGAGAAAACAAAAAATATTTCCATAGCTGCAAATAATAATTGATTTTATATTCATCAGTAAATAAATATTCATAAAGCCTATCGTCTCTACCTGATTGTTGTTTGCATTTGACTATAGCTGTTAAGCAAAAGTAGTAAAAAATATTTGGTTTTACGTTTGAATTCAATTGCAGTGACTGTTTGGCCTTCCAGAGCAAGCATGTGAAAGTTTTCTAACAGAGATCTTGAGTTTAAATAATGTATCACCTTTCATTTGGAGTAGTCAGTGACAAAAACGTCTGGTAATTCCTTGGGAAAGGTAGCCCAATTTTGCATGGTACAGTGAGGAAAGTATCTCACGGTGGCTTCAGACCTTGGGATTCAGTGGGTCTCCTGCTCTGTCTGCTTCTCTTGGCTGTAATGAATCAGTCTGCACAGGATGTGGCTGCTAGCAGATGATAATGCAAAGTGAAGGGCTGGGCCATGAAAAGCCCCAGGGTGGCTCAGCACGGTGCTGAGTTCTCACGAAGAGCTGATTGCTTTCCAAAAATAAGAACAGGAACTAGGGCAGATAATCCATGTAAAATGCACTTCCCACCTTATACATTCACAACAATTTATTATTTTCAGCATTGTGGAGCTTAATGTGTTGATTACATACATAATCTCTGTAGGCACACACACACCTACACGCACTTCTTGTATCCTTGCAGGCCCCATTTGCAAAAATTTCTCTAGGATTCTGTTCTGTGGGTGTAACTCCGGAATATATAAACAGATCCATGTTTTCACATCACTTGAACCCAAACCTGACTGCAAACATGACAGCACTAGAAATACAATGGTTTGGAACTTTCTGCTCTGTTTTAAACCCTTCAGTTTACTAGGACAAGGCAATCTGGGCTGTTCACACAACTTGCTATTGTGGCAGCGTTACCACTGCTCGGAGTTCAGGTTGTGTCAGCATTTCTTCTACAATCATAAATCCTTGTTTCAAGAGCTTAATAATCCAATTAGTCTTGAAATTTCACACTTGTCTGAAACTTGGCACTGAATATTAATTTGGCCTTTTACCACATTAAATAAAAATACGTATTAGAAGTGAATGTAAATAAATGAAAAATAGGCTCACTGTGTTTCACTGCCTTTTTCCCTTTCAGTGTTAATTTTGTTTATTGAAATGAAATGGCATGAACTTACTGTTCCAAGTGGAAGCCTTTGTAAATTCTTCTTAAGTTAAAAACTGCAGTCATTAGCATTTGCAAATCAGCTTTCATGAGCTTGTAGATCTCATGCGCAGCAAGTCGAGTTCTCTATCAGTGTCAGCACAGCAATATATAGGAAGTAGCAGTTGTGGGAGAGGACATACGCAAAGAATAGAAGCATGGATATGATTATCCTTAGCTGCTTTCATATGTAATTTCAAATCCTGTGATTATGCAAGTACATTTTCTAGGCAGTGATGATATATAATGTAAATCAAATGCAGGGTTTCTTCTGTCCTGTTGAAAAGCCTGTGTTTGTAAAATTTCCAAGCTGCAGGATATTTTTTTTGTTTGTTTGTTTTAAATGAACAAATAAATAGAAATCTTTGGAGAAGGCTCTGATGCGAGTCTTTCAATTTTTGCTCACCCCTTCTCTATAACTCTGAGATTATCCTGGGGGTCACTAAGGGTATGACTTGTCTGTGCACAATATCTTTTTGCATATAAATGCTTGTGTGGTTTTTTTTTGTTTGTTTGTTTTTGTTCTGTTTTGTTTTTGTTTTCAGAAAGGTAGCAGTAACACAAAGATCCTGTATTAATGGTTGCTCTGCTCTGACTTAAATCAAAAATAAGTCTTTTTCCTTGTGCATTCATTTATCCTCTGCACAGAACATGCAGAATCTGCCAGTTTGAAGCCACAATGCTTTATCCTCCTTTTGCACTCAGTGGAGCCAAGCATACATCCCTGCATAAAGCAGATCTTGCACATCAGGAGAACCAGTGCACTCAACTCTGGATGTGCTCTCCACTCTTACTTCACCCAGCCCATTCTGAACAGAACAGAAACAATATATTTTTTTCTTTCTTCCCTTTCAAATGACCTTCCAACTGAAAGCATGAGTAGCTATAGCAATCTATTGTGTGTCAGAAAATGCATACTCACTTTGAGAGCTTTGGGTTGAGCTTAGCGTACCTTTCCACTCCACAGGGCTTTTCATTTACTTCCCAAAGGAAAGCTTTCCTTATGCCTAGTGCTTTTCTATTAGCAGCACCATGCTTTTTTGAATGTAACACAGGCACAACAATCAGGACTTGTTTTATCCAGCATTCCGTCTCTAAAAATTAGGTATTCATGTCTGATCTGTGCACCTCTAGATATTTTTCTTGTCTATAGAAAGACAGGTGTTTGTTTAGGGCATACTTTATCCTAATTCAGGCACAGGATCTAAGGTAGGTCAGAAAAACCACCGTATGAGTGAGTCTATCTGCCATACAGAGGCATAAGCTGATTAACTCAAACATAGACACCTGTCTTTTACACCAACTGTTTATACTTATATCCTAAACAATAGCCCCTAATCTGTGGGAGCTACCTTGATGCAAAACGCAGGTGTCTGCCATTTGAAATCTGTGTCAATCTGCAGCAGCTGAGAGCCTACTGCAGTCCTTCTTAACAAATTAACCATAGCCCTTCTGCATGCTATGAAATCATAGTCCTCTTTTCATAAGAAGAAAATGTAAGGACTGATATGTTAAGTAATATCTATACATTGAGAAAAACGAAAGTGAGAGCTGTTATTGAACACAATGTGCATACCACATTTCAAAGTCCAGATATTCTCACTAGAGAAATCAGTAAACCAAATTACTTTCTCTTAGGACGTTTTATGGCTCCAATCAAGCTTCTTGTATATGCAAAGGTAACTTTCAATTGCATTCAGTGGGAGTGAGATAAGGCTGTAGAATTGTGCAACAAACCTGCTAACTATAATAGCTTTTAGATAGTAAAGTGGGTTTTTCTTTTGTTTCTTCTTTTTTCTTTTTCTTTTTTTTTTAAATGCAAGTAGATCCTGACCTACCACCTGATGCTATAATTTGGTCTAGCAACATCTGTGTCAGTTTCTGTAGGTGCTGGGGGTTGCAATCAGTCATGTGACCATCAAAAGTCTATGAGCAATCACAGTCTAGTTGTTAAGAGAGTGGAAGAGGCTTGCCAAAAGGAAGTTCCCTGTGTGGTGGTATTGTGGAGGTGGCCTGGATAGAGAAGCAAGATGTGAACAAGGAATAATGTGAGCAGAGATTGTGAACTGGCTGATGGCCTTCAGTTTTCCTTCTGTCTAACAAGGTATGATTAAGTGACACGTGTTTTCTCTGAGGTATTTCTACTTTATGAGAATGCAACGTGAGAAGGGGTTTTGCTTGTGCTTATGTTGTGAAAAAGGTAAGGATTTAAAGTCTCCTTAAGCATCTAACATGGTCAAACTTTTTGTTGGCTGAAGAAATTAAAAGCCATCGTAGGCAATGCCCTGAAATTGCATATTAGTGATTTCCTTAGGAAATGAAGCTAAAATGGTGGGAGGAGTAGGTGAGGAAGGAAGAGGCCTAGAAAGCAGAGATCTGGGATATGGCTCTAAGAGCTTTGGAATTTTTGTGAATGAGTAAATTGGGCATATTGCGTATGTTTGTAGTCTGGGAAAAGTGCTAGACTTCACTTAGCCTCATATTAAGAAGGAAGTTGGTATGCTGAACAACTGAGAGATCTGCATTCCTGAAATCACCATATCCTCCTGTGAAAGCAAAGGTGTAACTTCTGAAGTTTTTCTCTCTGTAATATGAGACCAGCTGCTATGATTTCCTATCAGTTATCTGTGGTGAGAAAATAACTGTATATGTACCCTAAAGGAGATGTTATCTGCTTCCCTAAACACTCTGTTGACTCTCTGTCTTGTGTGAATTAATCCTTGATTGCAAAGACATCCAGGCTGGCACTGAAACATTTGCTGAAAAGCTGTGTATTGCCTGGTTGCTTGCTTTCTCTCTTCTGCTATGGGTATCTGTAGAAGGTGTTTATCTATTGTTTCGCAGCGAATTAATAATATATGACATGGCACAACTGCTTAGCAATGTTGATTTTGTTACGATTCAATGAGTTTTCAGTCCTCTGAAGGAAGACAAGAAATGCTATAGGAGCTTGTTCCTACAGAGGACTAAAACACCACTATCTTGGGGAGAAATACTTGGAATTTCTCGTTTCTGTGATGGAAATCTCGTGAACACTCATCTTGCTTTCAGTATGCAAAGTGGTCTTGTTCACTGAGCCTTTGATACTTGAGCTTGCTGTGACTGTTACAAGCTGAAGTGTGGGGATATGCGAACAAAAGAATAATTTAAAAAAAAGTGCCTTACTGGAAAATACTACAATGTTTTAAAAAATTATTTTGAAAAAATGCTACTGAAAAAGGTGGTAAATGTCAGTTGGTAGGTGCTGGGCTACATTTACTTAAAGAAAATTTTAATCTGTCTGCTAGGCTGTGCTCTGCTCTCTAATAAGCTAACTTCAGTAAATGAGTGACTCTGGGTTTTGTTAGCAACTAGTGGTACCACATAGCAGGGTACAAGTGGATTACTTGTTTCTTGTGCAAGGTGAATTACTGAGGTATGTCTTCCATTGGACTGCACCACTTGGTGGTTTCCAGTAGCAAAGTTCCTACAGCAGGTGGTGGGTTTGCAGTCATTTGTTGCATTTCTGTGATTGGTCAGCAGCACTGCTTTGAGATAATCCCCCTGGAGGCCAGGACTGTGTTAGAACTGCTGTTTGGGTGCCTGAGGAGAAATGCTATCCTCATCACTCTTCTGTCTGAGCAGCCAGGGGCCGTCTCTGAGGACTTGAAAATGTTTTACTCTTCTGATAAAACCTCTCCTGATGAAAGAGATTCTAGTGATTTTGACATGGGCCTTCGCGTTAAGGGAAGAAAAAAGCAGAGTGAGGTTTCTGTCCTTCAAGGATTGGTGGTTTTGGAGGTGAATGTGACGAGTCACAGGTGTTGATACTTTGCTTTTTGTGTGCACCCTAGTGCTGAGTGTCAGTTCTGTGATACAATCCATCTCCTGATGGACTGGGTGTGGAAAAGTTGAGTTAATGGAGTTAAATCCAGCTGGTGAACAGTCATGAGTGATGTTCCTCAGCTGTTGATATTGGGGCCAGCTCTGTTTAATACCTTTACTGATGACCTGGATGAGGGGATTGTGTGCACCCTCAGTAAGTTTAACATGACATCATGTTAGGGGGAAATACTGATCTTCCTAAGGGTGGGAAGACCCCACAGACGGGTCTGTGCAGGCTGGATCACTGGGCTAAAGTCAATTACGTGAACTTAAACAAGACCTGTTCTTGTTACGGTAAGATCCTTCGTTGTCTATTAGGCTTTCTTTTGGCTTACAGTTGTTTAAAAACTGTTCTTTCCACCTTAATTCTTTCACTATGATGGAGTGAAAGGAGATCAATGGGATACACTTTATTCCAGGAGAACGCATTAGGCAATCCTGTAGTCAAATTTTACAGTTTTATTTGAGAATGTATTAGAATTTCCTTTTTTTTTATTTAATCCCTAAGAATAAGTTGTTTCTTACTTCTTATTTGGGTCTTTGGATTATAATGTATCAAAGCTGTTCTACAGTATTAAGTATTAATGGAATTTCTTTGAAAGTGCAATCTTGGACTTAGATTCGTAAGATGAGGTAGAAGGTATATAGAAGGTATATTCTTATGTTTAGATGATAATGTTTAACTTTTTTTTGCTGTAGCTTCGTAGCATGAAGTATTTGGTTTAAAAAAAAAAAGTCACCTTACATCCTATAGTTGTGTTGGTACAATTGCTTGTACAGATGTATTAAAAACCTTTCACTGAATTTATCTGGTTTCAGTAAAATTTCCAGATTATCCTCTCCTCCCCCTTGCTCCCACAGTATGTCAGTTCAGACTGCAGCTGTCTCTTTGTATGCCAGCTCAACTGCAGGATGCCATGCACAGATTCAAGTGGTGCTGAATGGTGGCAGTATCTTAAACTAATACTACTACTGAAAGAACTCTAATATTTGAAGCTGGAGCTATGAACTTGCCAAAAAAAAAAATAAATGCACAAAGCATACAACTCAATAGAAGATAGTTTTGATTTATTTTGAAATACTGACAAAGAAAAATTAGAAACTCCGTAAGGATTCCTAGACAGGTGTCATCAGTTCTGAAATATAGAGCTGAAATTACTTGAAGGAGAAGCAGGAGCTGAGGTTCACCTCTCAGGAATATCTGCCTTAATCTATAAAAGTTTCCCATAGTTAGTTTCAATGTCTTGTAACATATACTTGCTACTATTACATCAGTGTACTGATAGCATATTATTTCAACCTCAAAGCAAGGTGTTTATGTTTTTT
Organism: Lagopus muta; assembly: GCF_023343835.1. NCBI lineage: Eukaryota > Metazoa > Chordata > Aves > Galliformes > Phasianidae > Lagopus > Lagopus muta. The sequence goes on from NC_064439.1 coordinate 26,584,059, forward strand.
GGAAATTCTTGGTTTTCTAAGTGTGTAGCTGCTATAATTCTTCACATGGTGATTCAATCTGATCCATCAGTCTATCCACAATCTTGTTTCCGCAGAACTAATGGAGAGTTTTGTGTGCTATAATGTTAAAAGCTCACAGTAAGTTTTAGAACAATTATCTGGACAGTAAAAAGAGGGACAGTGGAGTGTGGAAAAACCTTTTTACATATGACAATTTCTGGGGGTACCAGGAAGCATGAAATCAATTAGAAGTGATGACTCTTTGAGTTAGAAAATATGACAAGTTATGTGTTCCTTCTCTCTCCCTCACCCCCCTCATCTCGTAAGCACAAAAGGATGAGAAAAGTTAATCTCTCTGTTTTATTTGCTCTCTGAAGGTTGGCAGATAAAACCTGGAGATCTTGTACTGGCTGAGGACAGGAATTAATTGCTCCTTGAATGTCATTGTCCACTGACAACTCTTTGGTTAACACAATCTTCACCTGGAGAATCTTAGATGGGTATGAGAGCTCATGATGACAATAAGGCATACGTCACTCTTACTTCCAGCTTTATCATGTTTTTGAATCAAATATTTAAATGAGCCATTAGTTGCTTGGTTCAAATTATGTTTATTCTCCTTTCAGGAGGAGGTGAGCTGTAGCTTCTAATGAGATAAAAATAAATTCTTTAAAGTCTTGGTAATGGCTGTCAGTCTGTCTTACTCTTAGTTTGGTAATTAGGTTACCTAATAACATTAAGGAGCAGGGTGCAATTGGTTTTTCCTAGCAGCCTTGCTGTTTCCTCCATCTTTCTGGCTGGAGGAGGGGCAGCAGGAGGTGCTTGCTGGGCTGTGTATAAACTCCTGGCCATAAGGGCACCATTTTCTGCAAGGTGTCTTGAGTTCAAGTGCCTTCCCTACAGCAGGAGGAGATGCTCTAGCCAAGAGAGCTGTCTGCTGGGTCACCTCTAACCCATGGGAACTATGAGTCATCATCAGTCTGGCCTTTACTGCTCTGGTGACTACATAAACTGGAACTTAGGCAGAGGAGCTCCCTTTTTCATGGTAAACTATTGTCTCACTTCCTGTGTGTGGATTTATTAGGGTTCAAAAGGGATGTGGGTGTGTGTATTTAAGGAAGCTTCAGCCTCTTTCACTCCTTTATAAATTAACGCTGTTACCACAGCACTGGCAGTTTGCGCTGTCCTTGTGGGGTGCTGCAAGTTCCCTGACTTCCCTGGTGGTTCTCTTAGCCAAGGGGACTGCCTGTGGTACACACCATCCTTTCTTATCCCCTCAGCAAGACCCCTGACTTGGGGCATGTACCCTTGCATCCCATGGTGCTGGAAGCTACTTATTGTTTCATTTGCTCAGCTTGCTCTGAAAACCTTGATTTAGACATGGAAAACAAAATCATGTTTTCATTCAAAATGAAAACAATTGCAACTTGTACTTCCTACCCCCTCATAGCCTTTTGTCCTGTCTGGCTTGTTGTATATTTACCTAGACAAAAATAGATAATGCAACAAAATGTCACAGTTTATCTAAAGCGAGAACAGTCTTAGTTGAAGCATGAGACCTGATTTTAAATCTGACCGGTTGTATCATGACTTCTTTCACTTTATTTCACTATCCAAAAAAGATCCTGACATGACTGAAAACAACCCTGCTGTGACTTAAAATATAATGATAAAAGCTTTTGTAATTCTCTTTATTATCTTAATTGCCTGTCTTATGATATACAGGCAAATATCTTACAGTTCAGTTGAGCTATGTTCTGCTTTGTCTGCTATCATATTAGGTAATTGTTTTTCTGTCACCCTTTGTAAATCAAGACTTTATTTTCAATGGATTTGATTAATAGATGCCATGATCTTGCTGCTCACACTTGCAACGTGTCTTAAGCAAATCAGCAGAAGACTTTGTCATCTCTGTGTACATCACCACAAAGAACAGAAATTACAAGTATCTGTTAATTCTTTAGTAACTACTTGGTATAAAGAGATGTTCACATGCACTTTGTAAAGCAGGACCACTTTCTCCAGAGCACTAAACTTCTGAAAGCAAAATCTATTAACAGTAGTGAAATGCTTATTAACTGCTGCAAATGGAATTTCTAGAAACATTCCTGTTGCCGACAATTATATTCAGGTTTATCAGGATTATATGCTCTTCTAGTGTTTACCCAGCCCACACTAAAAAGACGCAGTACGTGCTTTAGGGTTCACATACTGCTTTTCTAGCCTTGAAATTAGTGGGAGGGCCTTGAGGAAAAGCAAGGATAGCTGAAGGAAGGAACAAAGGCCATGGCTGTGTAGTTTACGTCACTTAATTAAGTAAACAAGGTAGTTCAGCTAAGCTTTCTGACCGTAGTTGTGAGGATATCTGCCTCTTGTACCATGCCAAGCCACTCTGCTTGTTCTGCTTGTCATCTTGCCAGAAAAACAATGTGTAAATTATGACGTGGGCATAAGATCAAATATAAAGAATCAGTATTGCCTTTGGGGATATTTCCCATATTCCTTCTCGTGGGAGACTTACCTGCTTTCTGTACCCAGCCGTTACTCCATTGCATTCAATCTCTTAGTATGTTATATCCCTGTCCTTCTTGTAGTCTCTTCTATAGCAACCATTCAGTGATAAGGAATATTAAACAGCCAGATCCAACAAGAATCTAGTTCTTTCTGTTTCTATTGTTTCTCACGTGCAAGGCTTGGTGTTTCTGTCTTTGAAATTCTATCTGACTAAACACTGGTGCAAAATGGCGTCTTAGCGTTGTTGTTACATGTACCAGTGTTGTAGACTTGATCACAACAGAGCAGGGGTTTCTGCTAGTGTAATTATGCTGGTGAGTGAAGTTAGAGCACTATACCACAACAAATGCTTCAGTTCATAACTTGAAGCTGCAGATAAGGAAGAGCCTTCCAGTTTAACTAGTCTATCCTGAGTGTGTCTGTGATTTTTAGTTGGTCTTTCTCATCATGCCTGTTCTGAATCAGATCATATAAACTAATAGTGGTAAACAGTTTTAAAAAAATTAATTTCAAAGGAAAGATTGTCACTTCTCCTTGAAACAAATATCTACAAATCTCTTTCTAACGTTTGTGTAGGTGTGTAGAACCAATGGTGCATCTGTAAGAATGGCCTCTTGTGCGTACTGATGAGTCCTCTTGTCACTGCCTAAGAAGCTGGCTCTTTCTTTTCCAACATTCTCAACTTGTCATGTGTTGTGATGCCTGTAGAGATGTAGTACTATCAGTTGTCAGTGCCTTGGTGTTACTGCTCCACTGTGTCTACTTGCTTCCTGGGATGGATACAATGGACTTCAGCCTTGTATCCAAGTCTTATTTACTGACCAGATCTTTTATTACTCACTGGAATGTTCTTTGGATGGCTGAGGCACACCTGAATAAAAGACCTGGCACACCTGGCCACCTCCTCTACATGCATGCCAGGGCGTAGTAAAGGCAAGGCTGTTTCTGCAACACCAAAGGATGGGCTCAGGCAGGTATGATGGCCCAAATGGAAGATCAGTTACTGCAGGAAGGCACATGGGGACAGATCCAAGTTTGCATTGGAGAAAGGTGATGCAGCTGGTCTCTAGAAAAGCTGTGGACTTAACACTGTTCCTCAGTACATTTAAATTAGTTAATTTGGGTTAATGTTTCCTTTAGATAAACAGTATATGCATATTTTCTCTTTGCTTGAATTTTGAGGCTGCCCTTTTTTGTACATCTCCAGTAGACTCTGGACTGATGCCTTGGACTCCTACCTGCTCTGCCTCATGCAAATGACTACTAATACTGTCCAGCACTGTTTGCACAGTCAGTTTTAAGTTAAGGAAATGATCCTACAGCTGTTTAGCTGGCTAAACCTGACAGTAAGATTACATGCATCAGCATTTCTTGCTTAATGAGTACCAAAGTGAGTTACTGAAATTATCAGTCATGCTGCCTGATGCCACCTTAGCTAATGTGACCGCTTCTTTTTGGATGCAATCCGAGCACTTTGCGCCGGCACTTGCCTGATTATATGTTTTTTTTTTCCTTAACTGTGATGAGGAACAATTATGTATTATGCTAACAAAGTTCTACAAAGAAGTTATTAATCTTGAAAATTATATTTATATATTCATGAATAGTTTCAATTTAGTTAAGACCATTTAAAAGTAAGTGCTTAAATTTATTGCATTGGAAGATATGTTCTTGCAGCTAACTTGATGTTATTACGAACAAATTTTGCATGCGTGGAGGCTTTTGAAGAATGGTTTTTAAAAGCCAGTTAAGTGTCTGAAATACCTTCATATGCAGCCGAACAATAATAATTAAAAAAAAAAAAAAAAAAAAAAAAAAAAAAAACTATTAAACTATTTGCATTCTTGCTTCTGCTAAGGAAAACAAAATGAAATATACTGAAGAAGCCAAAACTTAAATTCTGTGTCTCATTCAATATGTTCAGCCCAAAATAAAACTGGTCTCTTAATTCTTTGCATATGCATAGATCAAGCTTCAAGTTTAAAAGGAAAGCAGGGAAATGAGTACAAAAAATAGGAGACTTTCCACTGACTTCAGTGGGTGCCAACTCAATTTCTTGTTCCTTCTTAACTGATGTGAGAGAATCTATCTGCTAAGGAGGACCAGATCCTATCATCTTCCTTTGCATCTGTGCAAAGTATCTGAGGCTTGCTACAGCACGAGAAGAACTAAGTAATCTCACTGAAGCCTGCTGGCTATCACCTTGTTAAGTAAATGCTGCTTATCACATAAGGTTCTCGAGGCTATTATCCAAGCTTGTTTAGTACTGGGAATACCAATAAGCAGCCGTAGTTGACAAAAATGCAGATAGTTAAGCCAAAGAACTCAGGTTAATGAAGGCAACAGCTAGCTTTCCTTGGAAAGGATTTTTGACTCTGAAATCTTAGCCCTGTTGTCTGCTGACTAAATTGCTTTATTTTCCTAAGTTAGTTATCTTTCCTTTTATTATTATTATTTTTTTAAAGAGAGAAGAATTCTATTTTTAGAATGTGAGATATTATCATCTTGCAGCTTTGTGTTACACTGCTGTAGATTGATAGTCAGAATTGGGGCAGTAGCTGAATTACTCTTACATATGAGAAAGAAGACGATGTTAGAATTTGAAGTAGAAACAGTGTGGTGTGGATGTGAAATCTGCTGCCTAATTGGTCTAATTTGCACACTGATATGCTGTTTTTTATGCACAGTGGGTGTTCACACAAAGGGCTGTGCAAACATAGACCAAATGTCCGTACTCAGCCTTGTAATGTAAATGAGATGGGTAGAAAAGACCAATACGGGATGAATGAAAGTAGAAGAAAATTAAGAGTGGGATCAGATGCTGCTGCGTTATGTAGCCCTGTGCAAGGCCAGCTTCCTTCAGAACAGTGAAGCAACCATAGCTTACTGGTAATAAAAGAAGATGAAGGATTGCTTCTGACTGCTGAAATTTCTTATTGATGTCATCTAAATCAGAAAAACTCCCATGGGCATACTGTTTTGTGTGGGTTTTTTTTTTGTTTGTTTGTTTGTTTTTTGTTGCACTGAATTTTTATTTATTTCATGCCACAAGCTTTAAGTGTCCTAGAAAACCATGCTGCAGTTTCTTTTATTCTTTGTCCCTTGATGATTAGAATGGGTGAATAAATTTCAGAGGAAGTACTGAAGGAAAAAAAAAAAAAATAGAGGACAATTCTCGCTGTCAGCAACTTTAGTGTACAGGTAACTTTGGAGAGAGTTGTTTGAAGGCACTGAAAATTTGTGCAGTTGCAATGGTTCTGCTCTGTCCCCTGGGAAATATATATCAGTGTCTTGAAGCAATGACAAACAAAAGCACCTGCCTTATACCATAGCAACTGTTAGTAGTGCTGCAGTGGGAAGGTTATAGGTGAACAGAACTCTATGGTCTCTTTCTGTCTTAGCAGAACGGGACTGATTGAAAGCAGAACACCTCTTCCCTCCAAACTTCATAGTTGAGGATTTGTTTGACTGACTGTCTTGCACTTAAATGGTTCTGAGTTCATCTTCAGAAAGTTCATGTGAATCTGTAAGGCAGAAAAGCTGAAAGTTCAAGCTGTTCTGCACTATGCATAGTTTAAGAAGTACACTTGGCAATTTATGATGTATCTGCAGGTTCTGCTCGGAATCTTCAAGAGATTGGAATTTTGTTTTAAAAAATAAATGGAAAGTAGGGGAAAGTGAGTGCAATCTTACTGCATGTTACTTCTCTCCTCCTTTTAGATAAAAGATAGCTTATATGTGGTTGTATTTCAATATCATCTTGCCTTCTGAATAAGAACAGCCTGGATCTTGACACTCAAGATCATAAAATCACATTTTTTCAGGTTGCCTGGTTGTTCAGAGCCTTGCTCAGAGTCAAACTTGTTATTTACAAAGGCTTAATTTCTACCACCTCCACAGCTAGCTTAGTATAGTGTTTGGCCGTGTTTATTTTGCCCTTCTTCCTAATTTGATCTGAATTTCTGTCGCTGAACCTTGTGCCTGTCAACTCTCGTCCTCCCTTTCTGTACCTCTGATACACTTTTTCTTTATAACCAGCCATTAAAATATGGGGCAACAATTCCATCCCCCACTCAGCCTAATCTTCAGATTAAAACTAACAGCGCATTTTTTGGCCTCTCATTGTAAGCTAGGCCCCAGGGTCAACCCTGAGGATTGCTGCTTGTAACTGGCTGCCAACGATTTTGGATTACTGACCTTTTTGAGCCTAATGATTCAGCTACTTCCTTCATATGCCACCCACCCTGTCCATACCCCTACGACTGGCTAATCTGGGTACTCTGGGAGACCACTGAAAGCTTTGTTAAAGTCAAGGCATATTACTTCCATTGCTCTTCTTTTGCTCAGAATTACTATTTTCTTCAGTGTAAGAGGACATGATCAGTCAAGTACGGTTTTTTTCTGATAACTCTGCTGCCTGTTTCTCAGGACGTCCTTGTACTTGGAATGCTTGAAAATTGTTTTGATGCCTTGCTCCCTGGTCTTTCCAGAGACTGTGATTAGGTCAGTGATTAACCAAGAGCATCCTTCTTACCCTTCTTGAGGAGTACTATGACTCTTTTTTTTCCCCCACTTTCTTTAGCTATTACAGACCTCCTGCAATCACCTTGAACTTTTAAAGATTTCTTAGAGTGGCTTCTCAATGGCATTGGATTGCAGATTTTGCACTCGTTTGTCACACAAGTCCGTGTGACCAGACAGGTGTTGTTTGCTTTCAGACTCTACTTTTAGACAGGAGTCTCAAAGACAAAGAACAAGCTTTGTCAATAAAGGTCTCTTTGGCTTCTGTTGCCACACATTCCCCTTGTCCATTCAGCATAAATTCATGTTTTCTTAAAAATTGTCATTGCTGTCTTCATACCAGCAGAAATTTGTTGCCTTGGGGAGCTCAAGCTCATGATTTTTTTTAGCTCAGGGAAACTTCACCTTCCCTAGAGCCATCCCTATGTATTCAGGCACAGTTCCCATTTCCCTTTCACTGTTTGTATGTTTCCAGAAGATCTCATCAAGTAGCACATTCAGATTTGTCATATAATCTTTTTAAGTCCCAGGATAAACTGCCTTGAGAATTTGTTTAAGTAAAGATTTTCTTAAGGCAAAAATGGTGCCCTACTCTCTCATATATGAATATTCATGACCAATGCAACAGGTGGAGCTGAAGATGAAAGTCTTGTGCAGGTTGATAATGTAATCACAGATATATGTATATCTGTTCATATATATATATATATATATATATATATATATATATATATTTTTTTTTTGAAAGGACCTAAAAATATTGGTTTTGATAAGAAGTTATGAATATTCACTCATTTCCTTCTCAATTTTAGTAACTTCTTTCTGTTGCGTATTGAATTGTTGGGGACATATTTTATTCCCACTTTTCAAGTATTGCTAACTCTCACAAAAAGTCTCACTTGAATTAAAGGAGTTGCTTGGCTGTGTTTCCTAAATTCTTTTAGACTTCTTCATACTAGCCTGAAGGGGAGTAGGGGGAAGCATATATATATAGATCTTAATGAGCACTCCAAAAACTCACAAAATCCATAGCAGGTGCAGTTGTATCACTATGGTACAGGACAGCACCAGGCTTCTGATGACTAGCTGGGAATTCACTCATTTACTGCACTACCAATGCTTTCCGCAGCCCTTGCGAGGTGGGATTTAGTCCATGTACTCCTTAACCATTCTATTTCAGTCTCTGCAGAACTTCCTGAAAAGTTCCTTGGTGCACAGTTTCCTGAGAGAACACGATACAAAAGTAAAATTACTCAGAGCTAGAATGAGTATCAAACAAGGATGCATGTTACTTCACAGTTAGCTCTGTTTTGAACTGAACAGCTGGACTGGTGTCTGGAGCTGTAATGCAGTGCTTAATGTATGGACACGTTTCACTGGAACTGATTTTTATTTTTTAATTTATTTTATGCTTTTATTACTTATTTATTTATTGGGGATGGGAAGAACAGAATACTTTTTCCATTTTCTAAAGCTTTTACTGCAGCTATGACTCTTTAGCTGCTGCTGCCTTCAAGGATATACAGGATGAAGCCAGAAAGATCATAATCCATTCAAATGTGAGGCTGAAACAAATTTGCAAACACCAAAAGTGAGGAGAATATTCTGCTTATGAAACAAATCACTACAATCTCTGAAATAAGCCACTGTGATGAAGCGGCAATGAATTTTTCATGAAGTACAGCAGTAGCACCAGATGGCTACTAGGTCTGTGGGAGAATCTTCCCATTTCGCATTAATTCTGAGAAGTAAAGCTATAAATGACCTGCAGCAACTATCAGGTCACACACGATTTAGTTGCTGCTACTAACCTAAAATATATGCTTGGAGTTGGACTTGTTCTTAATAGACTATTTTTCCTTGACTTCTCTCTGAGGTCTAGCTCCAGGAGTTCTTTTTCATGCAGGTCTGTGCAGTATGTATGTGGTTGTTTTGGGAAGTAAATTGCTCTGTACTTATGCAGTTGTCATTTTTGATCTTGTCACATCCTGCTTTCAAAGTAACATTAATCCAACTTGGAATGGATGAGATCGTGTTAAGTTTACCCATATCATGTTGGTTAGAGTGCTGTAGGCAGCCTTTTTGTGCTGCATAGCTTTGCTTGTCATTAGGAAGTCCTGTTAGTTCAGCTTTGTACTTAAGCACTGCTGAAACAACACCTTTGTTAAATGTTGGCTTGTACCCAGTTGTACTTTTTCTGTTACTTCAATTTATGGTAGCTCCAAACAAAGCTATGCTACATCTAGCATCCTCTGTGCTTCTTCCAGTGTCCTACTAGAAATGACATAGAGCAAAGCATGTGTAACAATTAGGAATACTTCAAGGCTCAAACCTGTAGCCTCGGCAGGAGCAAGCAGTAATGCCTGCTTAAGCGTTCTTCTAATAGAAAATTTATTTCACAAACCATGCCGATTTTGTGCTAATGTAGAGCAGACTTCAACTTCATGTGCCAAAAACCTTGCTTTTATTTATTTTTTTTGGTAGTGGTACCTGAGCTAGTTAAAGCTAAAACATGCTCTTATCTATCAACTTCTGACCAATGGAAAGTAGATAGGAATATATATATGCATGTGTACAAACAGTGACCCTGCCTTAAACCACTGAAAATTAAGATCTAATGTATGTTGATCCATTTGACGTTAACAATGGTTTTGTGCTTTTTTGTTGTTGTTGTTGTTTTTTCCCCTTGGCCAAATGACTTTTACTTAGTTTAAGTACACTGTGGGGTTTTTAACCTCAGTGGAAAAGCTTGGTGAATTCAGAAGCCTCTCTGTAGAAGATTTAACTTCCCCAGTGTACTTTGCCCTCCTCCATCAGCAAACAGTAATTTGGTGCAAGCACCTGGGTGTAGCCCCACTTGGGAGTGAAGTTCAGAGTCCTTGTTTGGCTTTGAGGTGGCTGATATGGCCACATATCATAGTACAAGCCATGTCAGCTCTGCTGACAGCCATGTTAAACTGATGACATTCCTCAACTAATGTCTATGCTGGTAACATATAAGTTGCTTGACAGCTCTCTCCCTCGATGTGCTCTAGTTGATCGGGATGTATATTCCCAAATACATATTGAACTATGCATACCAATGAATACATGTGTATCAAGGCAAGGTATGTTTACCTTATAAATAAGGTTATATGCTTGTTTATAAGGTTATATGCTTGTTTATAAACAAGCACATAAGGTTATGTGCTTGTTTATAACAGGGATATCATCTTAGAAATAGTGTATGCATCTTCTTAGCTCTGTTGAGATCTCTCTAGGAGGAAGAATTGCGCTATGGGATCTTTCTGGTAAAAGACTATAGTGCTTTTTAATGCCTCTGTAGACTATTGTATTGGGATATTATGGAAACTATTCTTTGTATGCCCTTAAATGTGTAAATAAGCTATGAAGCTGGGTTTAATCTACAAACAGACTGTGATAAGAAGTGCTACCAGGATACTGCGTCCTCCCTTTCTTTTAGGAGAATGCTGTCATTCTGAGGTGCACACTGTTAATAGAGCTGTAACCTTGTTGACTTCACAAAGCAGCTCTTATCTGAAAACAACTGTGATGTAAGTCTTTTTATTTTAATTAGCCCTCCTCAAATGTGAACCTGAAACAAAATGAACAGGAAGCTTTAAGTGAGAACTTGAAGCACCCTATTCTGTATATAAAAAAAAAAAAAAAAAAGAGGTGAGAGGGGGAGGAGAACTGAAAATTTGCCAAGAAGTTGTGGATGGGTGAATGGATGAAAACAAGAGAGCAGTTTAAAGGAGAGGAAGCAGAGCACTATGCAGAAGCAGACTTCTGAAGTACATAACATTACTGCAGTAATATGCAATGTGCAGCTCGAATCTGGCTCTGCAAGATTCCTGTACAACTCTGAGGTTCAGAATAATGCTGCACTGTGACATTTTGGCGAAAGAAGAAAAAAGGCCTTTTCTGTTACAGCTAGTGACCACACCTGTACGTATTTATGCTGAAATTTGCTTATATAAAACCTGTCTGGATGTCTAAAATTGTATTTCAGCTGTCTTGATTTTTTTTTTTTCCAATATGCAAGATTTTAATTGTGTGAAAATTAGTTACAATAAAACTGTTCTGTGCCAAAGTCATTCCACCTTTAAAAAAAAAAACAACAAAAAAACCAAACTACTGCCTTCCTCTGCCTGAGCTCCTGGGGTATAAACACAGCAGCTGCTTTTCTGGCCATTGAGCCTCTATGGCTGCTCCCAGCATTTCAAAAATCTCTTATTATCTTCTTATTAACAGACCTTTCCTTTTGATATGAGACAAAAAGATCACATATCTAGAACAAGACAGATAGGGAGAAAGGCTCCTGAGAGATGCAGTGTTTCTATTGTCCTTTCTTCTCTTCAGCAGTCACTCCAAAGTCATGCTGCTGATCGACAAGATTTTCATGAACAACCCTCTTGTCTTGTGAAAACACCCACTGAAAAGCTGCATGATTTGGAGGAGAGGAAGATAAATACCTCTAGTGCTCTTGCTGCTCCCTGCTATAGTGTTATACTGATGAATGCTGATTAGCAGGACCTGAAAATGGTGTTCTGCTGAGCAAAATAGATACAGACAGAAAGAAATGTGAGGTTATATTGCTCTCTTATTTCCTAATGTGGGTTTTTCTTTCCTTGAAGAATTCTGCATCTGTGTCTACTCGCATAGTATATTAAACAAATACTGTGCTTCAGAGGAAATATAGGAGAACGCAGACTGCCTAGCAGCCACTGGGAAGCTGTCTGAACCCAAAATGAGACTTTATGGAGTAACACTAAGAAAGGCAGAAATATTTTGACCCTATATTTCTGATCTCCGACAGCAGCGTGCTACAGGAATTAGCCTGGTGCTGGGGCAGCTCAGTTTTCCCCTCCTTGGAACCCATGTCCCAAAGCTGCTGAAAGCATAGGAAGGAGCGGGTTCTTGTCCCTGCTAGGGGGTGGAGGGTGTATGACTTCATCCTTCCCCCCCTCCTTGAGTTACGGTTATGCAAGGCAAGCTCAGCTTGAGGTCAAAGAAAGTCAAGTGCTCTGATGCTGTGCAGTCTGGGTTGGTTTTCTTTTTTGTTTTGTTTTCCTCTAAAGTAACATTCTTTTCCCCTCTCCTCTCTGATCTTTTCTAATTATTATTATTGCTTGTATATGTGTGTTCTGGTGGAGCCCCTTTCCTCTGACAGCAGCAGGGAGGGGGTGCAGGGCTTTGGTGGGGTCTGGAAACCCAAGAGCACGTTTCCTTTCCCACTGCTTTCCGCTGAGTCAGTGCAGCAGAGGGGTGTTCCTGCCAGGCGTGCACTGCCTTCGTATCTGTGCTTCTACAGCACGCCTGGACCGCACCCAGCGGCCAGATAAACAGAACACTTTGTCTGCTTATGAATTCTGTACTTTGGCTGGTTTGAGGCATTTTTTCAAAGCTGTGCTATTGGCGTCTTTCTTTGATGTGCAAAACAGAGTGTGAGCCATGTGCTTCTACAGAGGAGAGCTTGGGAGATAATGCTATCAGTGCATTAGATGAATATCCGTGTAATGCTGTTAATATTCAGATAACGCTGACTTTCAGGCAGGCACTGCTGCTGGTAACACGTAGGCTGGGCTAACCCACTTAGAAAAAGGGGTATCTGTGAAATTTGTGAGCTTTGTTTAAGGTAGCTGGAGGAAAAAAAAAAAAGCATGCAAAAGGGAGGCTCCACATCAGAGAGCCTTGTATCGCTGCCCACGAGTAAGCAAGGCACGTACAAGCAGGAGGAATTTGGCTGGTGTTGTTCTGAGAATTTTATTCCTCACAAACAGAGAAGCTGAGAAAACTGGCTAGGAGAGCCCTGGAAAGTGTATATGGCGATGCTGTTTTTTTAATTACAGATGGAGAGAGGGAATATTTTTTACTGTCTTTATTCTTCAAAAGGAGTGAGGCGGGATGTGTGGGCACCACCCTAAGCAAGAATAGAACCAGCTCTCTAAATCTCTAGGATAAAATACATGACCTCATGTTCCCTGGGTGGATGAAGCTCTTTAAAAAAATCCTTTAGCCAACAGAAGGTAGGTGGAAAAACTGGATGACAATTCAGAGTTTGCTCTTAGTAACAAGAATGTGGAGCTTTGCAGAAAGATGCCATCTCTGCTCTTGGAAACCACCCGCACTTTGGGAGAGACACTTCCAATTTTTTAAAAAATTATTTTTTGCCTAGTATACATCATGCTGCAGAGATCCTACATTGTCACCGTCGGCTTTATCATTTATTTATGTTACTCTTCAGTCTATGTACAATCTGAGAGCAGAGTAAGTGTTTATAAGTAGAATAGATTTGTTGCTTTCACTACAGGTGTCGTTGGTGACTTAGATGAATAGTGAGGCTATCAGAAACAACAACCTCGTGCTTAGTATCTGAGGATCTGCATTTGGTGTTTCATAAAGCTACTGGAGCCTTTGTAGTTCTCGTGTCCTTTGGTACAAAAGTCAAGGGGTTGAACTGGGGCCCCAGCCTCCAATATTCAGTATAGACAGAAGATAATTCTGAGACACTGGAGTCTCTCAAGTCTTCTGTGATCCTGAAAAAATGTAATACTGTCCTGCAGGATATCACCGCGTGAAGTGCATGCAATAGTTTTGGATAGATTTCAGAGAGGAAGGGAGTTGTTAGGACTATACAGTCAGTCTGTAACAGACATTATCATTAATAATGTATTAAAAAGAAGGTTTATTGTCTTGAGGCTATCATCTCAGTGATGCATAATCTCAGAAATGTCAAGGTGACTCAGGGTGACGTGATGGACTGTGGCATCTCAGGACTGTTCTGAGACATGTGCACTTCAGAATAGCACGCGTCCTGAAACGCACATGGTGCTCACACACAAAGGCTTTGGTGCCCTCTGAATCATAAACTCTCCTTGGCAAGGATACAGAGAAGCAGCAGTGCCTATTTTTTTTTTACCTCCTGAACATTTGCGTTTGTATGTACAGTTTGTAGCCAATTCAGGGTATGAAAGATTCTCCAGGTAAATAATATAATTCCTTCCTTCACACACACAGAATCACACGCAGAATGGCCCAGGTTGGAAGGGACCTCAAGGATCATGAATCTCCAATCACCCTGCCACAGGCAGAGCCACCAACTTCCACATTTAATACTAGACCAGACTGCCCAGGGATCCATCCATCCTGACCTTGAACATCTACAGGGATGGGGCATCCCCAACCTCTCTGAGCAGCCTGTTCCAACACCTCACCACTCTCATATAAAAACCTTCCCCTGACATCCAACCTAAATCTTCCCTCCTTCAACTTAAAACCATTTCCCCTTGTATTGCTGCTATCTACCCTTGTAAAGAGTTGATTCCCCTCCTATTTATAGGCTCTTTTTAGGTACTGAAAGGCTGCAATTAGGTCATCCCACAGCCTTCTTTTCTTCAGGCTGAACAAACCCAGCTACCTCAGTCTGTCTTTGTTACTGAGGTTTTTCACCTCCTGATCATCTTCGTGGCCCTCCTCTGGGCCCTCTCCAACAGCTCTCTGTCTTGTACTGGGAGCTCCAGACCTGGGCACTCTGGAGGGGTCCTCACAAGGGTAGAGTAGAGGGGGGCATCCTTTCGTTGGGATACAAATGTATTTTTCCCATGTTTATAGAAAGGGAAGCTAAGTATAGCTGAAAAATACTATGGTTCTGGTGGGGAGACTTCTTACATAGCTGTAGTTCAGCTAAAAGTTCTTGCATTTACCAAGATGGGTTTGTTTTGTGCATATTAGTTTTCTGATGTGTCACCTTACTTCAAGTAACATTATTCTGTTTGTGAGCATGGCCTCTTTTCACACATCAGGCTAACTGCTGCCATACTCTAGTTTGTAAATCATGTTAAAGCAGCTCTGAACTCTTCCCTGGGGTCAGTGCACATCAAAGTGTAGCGCTGAAGCGAAAACCTTATGCAAAGCTGCTCTTTGATCGGTGTTTTTGTTTTGTTTTACATTGGATATTTTAGTGATACTGTATGATTCAACAATAAAAGTCATAGAAGATGTAATGGGAGATGTAGGAAAAAGTGAACTGGAATTCTTCAATTAGATTATATCAGAATGTCATCAAGATAGAGTGATTCTTCTGACTTCTGTCTTCCATGGGAGCAGGTAGCTGCAAATGCTTAGGGAATAGTATTCCGGTGGAGACCAGGCGGTGTAGTTGCTACTCCTACTCCCATGACCTGAAGTATTCGCTTGGTTTTTGTGGAATCTTTTAACAATAGGCTTTTATTACTCATTATGGATTTTTAACAATGAGCCAAGCTTCTTCACTACCGGTGCATTAACTCACTTGATTATTACCTAGGAGTTTCTCTCAAATGTCTCTTCTCTTAGATTACATTATTACTCAATTATTGCTCTGTGCTTGGTGTTCTGAGTGGATTTTCCCATTTTGGCACCAGTTGTCTGTTTAAATTAAAATAACCTCTCTAGTACGATAGTACAGATGTAATTCCGTTGGTTCTTGGATGAGGTTAAGACCATTGCTACTTCTCATATTTATGCTACAGGATTCACACTGAAGTTACTCTTGGACTCCAGTGTGATCTGGTCTGTTCACCTTGAAAACTACTTCTGTTCACTGTGTGTTATGCCATCATATTCTCTTTGGATAGTACCAACGCAAGTAAGAACTTGGTTGTAAAAGTCTGGCTTGAGCTGGTAGCCAGGCTCTTATTTTCAGCAGCCAGGTTTGAAAATCTTGCTTTTTTAATCTGTTTTCCAGTGCAGGGGCAGATATGAGCACATCTGTCTGTACATTTTTAACTTTAAAACAAGTGACTATGTTAGCTGAGATATACCATGCCTAAGGCTACAAAGTCATGGTGAAAGGCTTTTTCTCTTCAGTCAGGCTTGATGCTGCCCTAACATGCTCACACAGCTTACTTTTTTTTTTTTTCCAGCGTGGCACATGAACTGAAAAAACTTTCATCTGCTTGGCACATGCCCATGGTATTCAGTGTAAACATATCACTGTGTGACATCTGAACAAGTTATACCAAGTGTGCATTCCTTAGTCTATCTTTCAGTGAACGTAGGGTAATTCTTTCCTCTGTAAAGATGGTTTGGGTGAAAGGTGTTTAATTGAAGTAAAGGGTTACTGTTAGGAATGTACCTCATCTCTTCCAGCTGTTCATGCTGTTAATATGCTGTACATTCTTTTCCCTCTTAGGCACTACACCAGGGAGAGAGAGAATGAGTTTTGGCTGGTCTTCATGCAGCGATAGCTCTGAGTTCATGGCTTTGATCACAAGGGTGGTAAACCAGCAGCAAGCTCAATTGTTCTAATGCTTTCCCTAATCCTGACAATCAAAGTAGCTCTCGCTAATGTCTGTCAGCATTAAACATATATGATTAACACACAGTAAAGTTTAAACTTCACCCTTAGGTGAATTTCCTACCAAGGAGGACAGCTGTTCCTCTCTGAAACATTGTCTAGTTTATCTAGCTGATAGCTTTGTCTTTTCTGATGCTGCTCCTTGAGGTTGAGGAAGGCATCTTGTTCTGGGTGATATCAATAGTCTTTCCTTGTCTTCAGCTGTGAACAAAGCTGCATCTTTTTTTTTTTTCTTTTTTTTTTTCTTTTTGAGCCAGGTAAGCTTTCAGACAGAAAATTTCTCCTGTAGGATATAATGGGTGGCAAAACCACTAAACAAAATCCCATCAGACGGTATGTTTAGAGGGTATGTGCAGTAGCTCTAAGTACCTATCACGTCCAATTGGCTGATTTTAATCTGTGGCATGGATAGCTCCAGAACCTTTTATTTCCTATGTGTTTCTTACTCATAAAGGCATTGATGATAAAGTCAGAGGTCTTGGGGCAGGTAAGGTGTGAGAAATGTTACCTTTTACCATGGTAATTTTTATAAGCAGTTGTTTCCAGTCCTTCTCTTTTCTTTTGTGCCCTGGCCCTGTGGCTGCACTGTGATGTTGTGAGACAGCTGCTAGGATTGCAAAGCAGCACTCCTCTCTTGGCAGGTCCCAGAAGAGCTTGATCAGAAGAGTCATTATCTAGTATCTGTCATCAGCTCCAGGAAGAAAGAAATGGAATTTGGGTCTCCCTGAAGGTGTCTGAATTAAGAGAAATGCTGCCTTCAGGTGCTTATTATGTATAATCATATAACCAAGGGTTAATTAGAAAAGCCCCTGTGGTATTTCAGAGGTTTGAGGGAGCTCTTAAAGCTAAGCAAGCCAGGCTTTGGGATGGAGATGGAAGTCATAACAAGTAGTCCTGCAGGGCTTTTGCAGCCCTAAGTGACTCCCACTTTCACTGGCTTGGCTTGCTATTTTGTAAGCTGTGACGCAGATGCTAAAGCAGGAATAAGAAAGTAATGCCTGATAAGCTTTGCAGCAATTTGCAGAGTCACCAAGTAATTGAATCTGAAGTAGATTACAATATTTATAGACCAAATGCTAGCACGTATACTAGTACATATACAAGATTGTATAAATAGTCACAGTAGTAACTAATTTGTCGCATACTTGGCATAGGGTGCATGTTCATACAGATTCCTCACAATTGCCAAGCTTCAGGTTAGCTCTAGCAACACTGGATGTGTTAAAAGAATGGCTGAGGCTACACAGAGATTTTCCTTCACTGACTTGTAATGATAACTCACCATGAGTAGTCCACGTGCAATTATACCATAGCCTTTGCATTTGGTCCACATCAGTTTTTGGAGCTAAAAGCTGATAACTTTAGAAATGCTGATTATATTCTTGAAAACAGATGTGAAATAATAAAATCTGCATAAAAAGAAATATCACAGGTTTTTTTTGCAGGAAAATACTCCAGCGGGTAGTAGAATTGCTAGGAAAAGAAATTGCAAGGCTGTATTTCAGAAAAAGATTATTTTCTTTCTTTCTTTCTATTTTTTTTTTTTTTAATAATCTATCCAAAAAGTCCCCAGATCATTTGCCTAGCATAATATAATTCAAATAGCACCAAGCACATAAGTTATCCCTGCTTTGCCTCTAGCTGCTGTCCCAGGATGGTATAAACCTCATGAAATTTGCAGCCTTAGGCACATGTCTTGGATAACCCGATGAAATTAGTCCAAGTATTTCCAACAGAAATCTAAAGCTTCTGGAAACTTACTTTCTGCATTAATATAGTCCTGTAGAAGGTTCTACGATAAAAACTACACTTTTATTTTGATAAAATATAAATTTTTCCATATTTTCATCTGCCTGAGTAGGTAGAAAGTTAGTTTCACTGGAACTATAATGTTTCCAAGTTTGGGGAAAACTTTATTTGTACGATGCCAGACATAAGACTTATCCTCATTAATTATGAGTGTTTATCAATCACAAATTTATAACATTTTGAGATATGATATTTAAAAAATAAATGACCAAGTAACTTAGTTGAGCTCTTTATTTGTTTTCTCAGTTCTAATCAGTAAGAAAAACAGTTATTTTCATTTTATTTCTCATTTGAGATGCATGTTATTAAGAAGTTCAGACTGCAATGTTGGCTGCCCTCAGCAGGCTGTGCTTTGGCAAGTCCATCTGAGAGTGCTTTGTAGAGAACATGACACTGGGCTTTCTTTAGTGCTGTTGTACAGATTGGAGCAGGACTTGGTGTTGTTAAACTGGAGATCTGGGCAGATGTTCTTTAACAAGTGGTTTGGTGTGTAGTATGCATGACAAGAAAGCTCATTTAAACCTGTGTTTAAAGTCAGTTGAACTTAGTTAGTACATTTAAACCTTAATTGCACCTTCAGTTAGTCTTCTCCCAGTCTTCATGGTGGGGGTTATTTCTAAAACAATTGATGTGAACTGGGGACTTTTCCCTGACTTTAAGAGAGCCTGGACCAGACATTTATCATTATTATTTTGATTGCTTGAACTTCACAGTGCTAATGGAGAGTAAAAATTATCTTCAAACTGCATCAATTAGCATCTACTAAGGATCTCACTGCTACCTCCTAATATTAAATGAAATAAAGATGCATCCAGAACAGGGGACATCTACTTGAAATCATTTTTATATGAGGAGAATTTAGTTCAAGAAGGATCATTCTTTTGTCAGTGTAAATTCTGCCTTCTTCTAGCTGTTATGACATTAAAGCTCTTTACTTACCCTCTTGAATTGAAACTATAGATAATTGTACTATCATAAATCCAACACAAACATATACTTCCAGCAGTACACTATGTAACAGGAATGTGATTTCCATTTTTTTTTCCTTATTTTTTCTTCCCCCCTCCCCTCCCCCCCCAGGATTTATTTGAAAGAATGAGTAAGTAAGTAGATAACAAAGGTAAGTTGAACTGAATCAGTCAGTCATTACAAGGTATGTTGCTCTAGGAGTGGGCTATAGGTGTCTGGTGATGGGAAATCCCTCCAAAAAGGAATTTATATAATTGCAAAAATAAGTGTACTAGAGAGTTGTGGATAAAAATAGAAGTTATTTTCTTTTTCACTGGAATGCAGAGATCAGGAGTAGAGCCTGCAAAATGGTGAGCTACCTCAGTAATGAAGACAGTGGATATTCATGAGGGAAGTGCTGAATGATTTTTCTCCCCAAAATGGTTGTATGATCTGATGCCACAGGTTGAGGGTGATGATCAGGCAGAGCATTTTCAGATGTAGGCTGTTGCTATTGAAACTCATTGTTTTGTTAATTGCTTGCAGGTTGGAAACATGTACTAAACATTTTCATAATTACTTGGCCAAATCTCATCTCCATATACTCAGGGCAGTGCTTATCCCTCATGGTCCCCTGAATGCTTTCAGAAAACCTTAGCTTCTGTTTAGTGCTGTTTAATAGTAATCACTATTCACTTTTCTTGCTGCTCTCTTTCTTCCTAATCCTCAAGATGCCTCCTCCAAAAGCTGTGATCCTCAGCCTTTCCATCATATTAGTTATTGTTTTTGGTGTTTGTTTCCAGGATCTTGATGTGTCTTTCTGTTCTGAGTCAGGACTTATTATTAAAGGCATGTCTTTCTCCTTGGTGTTTTCAAATTGGATGGTAGCCAATGGTAGATAATTTTGGAAAATATAAAGACTGTTTTTAGGCCAGCTTTTCCTGCAGAATGGTTGCTCTTACTGTAAATTTCAGTTCTTTGGTCCTTTTTCCACTTTTCCCTATTGCTCAACTGCTTTTCCTAAGGGTATTGCCTCCCACTTGATGCAGGTGTGAAGCAGGTGTTCCTTTTGACTGAAGATGGTCTATTTGGTGTAAGCATGTGTCAGCCAAAGTCCCCACCTGCTTGCAGAATGAGCCTGTTCTTCAATGTCAAAAACAAAGGATGACTTCAAGGTCAAAGAGTGTTTTTGTTTGGTCAGCTGGCTGCCTCCTTGGTACAGCAACTACGGAAGTAGAATTAGGGGAAGTACAGAAATCTGAATTCTTGGCAACTGAATTAATTCTAACACTGACTTTCTTGGAGTGTGTTTTCGTGTGTGTGTATATGTATGCAGAAAGGCATTAAAATGAAAAATGAAGAATGAATCTGTGGAGTGATGAGAGTGTTCTTGAACCCCAGTTTTCTTAGGTAATATAAGATAGCTGCACCTGGTGGGCTTTCATTCTTTTAGACTAAAGACCTTTTATTCAGCAGGACTGGATTTCCTAAAAATTTATTTTTATGCTGTTTTATTCTTTTTTTTTTTTTGGTGTATGAATATGAATAACAGTGATTGTGGCTTCTAAAAGACAGAACTTGGGTAATGTTTCCATGACCAAATTGAGAAGACACACCAATTTTGTGAACATACAAAATTGTATCATTGCAGACTTATTCCTTTTACTTATTTCCAACCTCACTAAGCTATTTTGTTGGTGGTGTTTTTTTTTTTTTTTTTTTCCCTCCTAGGACCTCAGCATGCATTATTCCATGTATGCATACATGCAACCAGCTGTATGAATACATAGGATTTCTTGATTGATTTTTCTATGGAAAGTCAAAGTCTCTCATGAGAATTCTGAAGAGAATTTATTAATAGAGCTGAATAGAATTAGAGGCTGAAACACTGCAGTTCTACAGTGAGAGTAAATTCATACCAAGGACAGCTTCAAAATTATTTGCATAGCTTTTGTAGTTTTCTGCTACCTGGAAACCTCAAGAGAATGAAAACCTTCTCTCTTCCTTGCAATTTATGAATGCTATGGCTATCTCTAATCCATACCTTTCTCTTCGTTAAAGTTATGGTTGTCTATTTTTGGGTTTGGGCTCTTCCAATACTTGCAGAGCTATGTAGAGTTTATTATTTGGGTGTGCCTAAAAAATGTTTTTCTTTGATAAATATTTTTTCTCATAGCAGCCACAGAAATTTATTTTCAATTTAAAGCTGATAAGAAGTTGTTTATGTTCAAAAAATAAAGCAAAACCCAGCACAGTCATATATATGTCTACATTAATAGCATACATTTATGTAACATATGTGTATTTTAATATTACAAATATGTTTTTTTCAATTGCAAGCTGTAGTCTTCATGCAGTTGACTTGCCTGATCAGGGCCACAGAATTATGTGGAAGTGCTGAAAACTCAGTCTGGAGTACTGTGCCCACTTCATGTTGCTTCTGCTCTTAGAGCAGGGTTGGCTGTGGTTCAAGCAAGCATCCCACTCCTGAAGCTGAGCAGGGTGGCTTTAGCACTCTGTGGATGGCACTTTTAGAAACGTGGTTACATGGGCTTCCTGACACAGCTCCAATATATCTTATCTTCTTTGTGGTGAAGCTGCTTACTGGGGTGTACCTCTGGTAGCAGCGCCTGCAGCGAGGAGAGAATTCTCTTGGCAAACTCTCCTTTCACTTTCTTGTGCTTGGAAAGAGGAAGGTGGGAGGGAGTATATGAATGATAACCCTGGCTGCAAGTCCTGAGCGGAGCTGTGCTGCAGCTCCATGTTTCCCCTGCCTCCCATCTCTTGTGCCTGATCCTCAAGAGTGCTCTTGTGGGTAGCTGGGCCCTGTTGGGATCACAGGTTGATCTGCTTCAGACCACATGGAGCTTTTTCTTTGAAGTTGCAACCTGAGCCACTTTCCACAAAGAGATGGTCAATTCTCAAAGGTATTCTGTGACTTTTGAGAAAAGGCCTTGGTCTGCTTGCTGTGGGGCTAAAACCTTTGATATATGAAAGCTTAACTGCTGTGATCAGTTACATAAATCACATGGGTAGCTGATCAGAAGTGTCTAAGTGTTAAAAATGAACCACTTCTCAGCAATATTATCTTTCTCTGTCCTTTGCAGCTCAGCTATTAACAGTCTGGAACTTTGGATTTACATGCAGTAACTGTAAAAATCCCCTACATTTTAGCATCAAAAATTCTTGCTTGTGAATGATCTCTAATGTTTGCTTTGAATGTACTCTGAATGTCAACATTGGCAAACTTACTCTGCCAACTATTTATAAAATATGAATGCAAACAAACAAACCTCTTCACTTCAAACTGAAAAGTTTTTACAGACATCAATGAATTGTGTTTACTTTTCATTTGCCTTATATTGCTTTATTCCCCTTGTTTGAAGTTTCTGGGGGGATGTAGGTTGAAGTATTTTTCTCCTTTGTGCTCTACAGCTCAAAAATATGGGGAATATAGAGGAACTGTGGTCACTGAAATCAATTTATTTTTTCTTGTGTTCAAATAAAGTGAGTTATGGGTTTCATGACAGTCTGCAGCCTGAGCTGCCCAGTAGTTTCTCCCATTATTGAGTGACGGCATTGGTGGACGAAGGGAAGGCGACCGATGTCATTTACCTGGACCTGAGCAAGGCCTTTGACATGGTCCCCCACCACATCCTCATCTCCAAATTGGAGGGAAGTGGATTTGATGGGTGGACGACCCGATGGATAAGCAATTGGTTGAAAGGCCGCAGACAGAGGGTGGTGGTCAATGGCTCTATGTCCAGGTGGAGGCCGGTAACAAGTGGTGTCCCCCAAGGGTCTGTCTTGGGACCGGTGCTCTTTAACATCTTTATTAATGACATCGATGAGGGAATTGAGTGCACCCTCAGCAAGTTTGCTGACGACACCAAGCTGAGTGGTGCGGTTGATACGGTGGAAGGAAGGGATGCCATTCAGAGGGACCTCAACAGGCTGGAGGGCTGGGCTCGGGTGAACCTGATGAGGTTCAACACGGCAAAGTGCAGGGTTTTGCATTTGGGCCGGAAGAACCCCAGGCACCTGTACAGGCTGGGAGGAGTGGTCCTTGAGAGCAGCTCGGCAGAGAAGGACCTGGGGGTCCTGATGGACGAGAGACTGAATATGAGCCAGCAGTGCGCTCTGGCAGCTCGAAAGGCAAATGGGATCCTGGGCTCCATCAGGAGAGGGGTGGCCAGCAGGGACAGGGAGGTGATTGTCCCTCTCTACTCGGCTCTTGTGAGGCCCCACCTGGAGTACTGTGTCCAGGTGTGAAGCCCTCAGTACAAGAAAGACATTGAGATTTTGGAAAGGGTCCAGAGGAGGGCGACTAAGATGATCAAGGGGCTGGAGCACCTCCCCTATGAGGACAGGCTGAGGGAGTTGGGCTTGTTCAGCCTGGAGAAGAGAAGGCTGCGGGGTGACCTCATTGCAGCCTATCAATACCTGAAGGGAACCTACACCCAGGAGGGGAGTAAACTCTTCAAAAGGGCTGAAAACAGCAGGACTAGGGGAAATGGTTTTAAGTTGAAGGAGGGAACATTTAGGTTGGATGTTAGGGGGAAGTTCTTTACTAGGAGAGTGGTTAGGCCCTGGAATGGGCTGCCCAGGGAGGTTGTGGATGCCCCGTCCTTGGACGTGTTTAAGGCCAGGCTGGACGGGGTCCTGGGCAACCTGATCTGAATGTGTATGTTTGGTGGCCCTGCTAGGCAGGGGGGTTGGAACTACATGATCCTTGGGGTCCCTTCCAACCCGGGTGATTCTGTGATTCTGTGATTCTGTGATTCTGTGATTCTGTGATTCTGTGATTCTGTGATTCTGTGATTCTGTGATTCTGTGATTCTGTGATTCTGTGATTCTGTGATTCTAAGCACTGAGATGCAATACGGAGTCTCTGACTATAACAGATAATGATTTCTAGTACACTGCCATTAGATGCTTAATTAAGAAATAATGTACTAAGACTTCAGGGTCTTTATTTTATGAAAAAGAAAAAATTAGAACAGGGACAATGAGAAATCATTTGCAAAAAAAAGAAAAACAACAACAACAACAAAAAAAAACAACAAAAACCTTGCTAAGTCTAGAAGGCTGAATAATTCTGTATGGATTAACAAAATAAATTGCAAAACAAATGCACTTGGGCACTGCATCCAGAGGGACTTCATTTTGCAGCTAATTTATGACTTGTTTTCATGTTAGTGGCCTGTCAAGTTGCTACTTGACTCCTGCGTGAGGTGTTATAATTCTTGCTACATACTGTTCTCTGCTAGCAGAAATAACACTTTCAAGTTTAAGAATGAGATGCTGCCAAGACCGCAGAAACGAACAACCTGATGAACAAACACAAAGCAGCGTGCCTTCTTGCTGTGTCACTATTGGGTTATGCTTTTCCTCAGTAGTACATGAACAGAATATTTCAGTGTTAAAATGTGTGTGGCTGTAAGCACTACTCAGCATACTAGTGAAGGCTGCAGTGCTGCATGCTGCTGCTACTACCACTGAGTCATGGCTGTTTGGTTTTGTCCTTAAAGATCCCTCTTCCTGAGTCAGGCAAACATATAATTAGTGTAAGGTTTGGCTTTTGTCTTCCACTGTCCTGTTGGGAAGCTGGGAGTGTGTTGTTTCATTGCATCTAACTCCAACTCCAGGCAGTAATCCTGAGGTATGGTTGTAAAATGGTTTTTATTTTTCTTGAGCCTGATGAAGAGTTTCTCATCTGTAATAGTTGTAAGGAAAACACGGTATGTTCCAGACCTTGACATCCCCAGCCTGGTGCAGCGTTATGACTCGGACTCAAGCAGGAGATCTGAGCTTGTGTTTGTACTCCACACCATAAACACAACAGATGTATTTCAGAAGCAGTTTTGAGCGTTCACTATGGAAGCTCTTCTCATAAAGCATTTTCTTTAAATGATCAACAGCAGTATTTAGCCATGACTGCTGCTAAAGTGTCACACATGAGGGGTTGCAGGGCCAAGGTCTCGTGTAAGACTTACATCTGATGTTGAATGTAGATTGTGTCGTGATGGGGTGAAACTGGTGATTAAGGTAAAATATGGTAATTGGCAGCAGGTCAGACTCAGGAAAGCTTTTATCTTGTTTTCATCTCTAATCATTGCTGAAATAGTAAAGAGATTGGGATTTTTTCTTTTCTTTTTGCTGTGTAGCCTTGACAGTTTCTTCTTGTGATGAGGACCTAGATTTCAAATGAAGCAGTTCACCAAATTTTCCAGAAAGGTGTAAAGTCAATAAATGCATCCTGAATGGCCAGTTTACTGCTGTGTGTTTTTGTTTTTCATGCACACATGAGTAATCGAGTTCAGGCATGCTCCCTGCAGCCTTGACTGCATGCCAAGGAGCTCCTGGCTGAGAGCTGTCAATAGAAACTCTTGTGCACTGATTTACCAGTTCCTAGGCTGGCTCAGGCAAAGGTATGGGCTTTCACCTCCCTGCACCCTTGTTAATTACAGGGCCAGGTGCTGAGTGGCCCAGAGCTCTGTTAGAGCGATGCCACTCCCTTAGAGGTGGAATGCTGTTTGCCCATTGCTCAGAAAACATCCTTCACCACTATATGGCTTGAGATTTAAAAGAAAAAAAACAACACTCTTTCCCTCCCCTCCCCCTCTTCACCATGTGTCCCAAACGCAGGCAAGAAGGATAAGCTAGGCAGGGGTGAAGAAATAAAGTAATTCTTTCTCTATTTTTATAGGGATCATTAGATACGGTTTTCTTCTCTGTAAGCCATGAGGCTTTTGAGAATACTTGTGCAAAGCATAAATGTTTCATCCAAAAATTTGCTTTTGTTGAAGAGAGTCTTGATAAAAAATATGTGCATCTTCCTTCTCACAGACACTCTGAATGATTCAGGTGTATGTACTATGTTCTTTATTTTTCTACTGTAAATTAATTGATCTTAACAGAACACTAACCTCTCTTCCAGCTTCAAGGCTGGAACAGCTGAGGACGTTTGGATCTGAGTAGCTGGAATAGCCATTGCTTTCTCAGTAGTGACTTCCCTGGTGCTCACCAAACTGAAAGCACATCAGCATTTTTTGCCTAGCAGAGCTGTATTTGTGTTGGTATAGAGGGTATAAAAGCACTAAAGGTTTTTTTTTTTTTTTTTTTAACCCTATAAACATATAAAACACGTATTAGAGTACTACAGAAAGTTAAAGTGATTTACTTTAGCTGTGAAAAATCTCTAATGTTTATAAATTTCTTAGAACAGTAACATTGGATGCTAAGAATCTGTGGAGGTTTTTTTTTTTTTCTTTTATAATACAATTAAAACAAAAACTGATGACTGGGGAGAGGATTGTGAGAAATATTACTCAAGACTTCTTATATGTCTGGAAAACAAGAAAAACAAGTTAAATTATAAATGTCTGTATATTTCACACACAGCAAAATGTAGGCAAAAAGAGATTACTTCGACTTTTGGCCTCAAGCAGTTCTGTAACACTAAGGGAGACAACACTGTTGACCTGAAAACACATAGTAAGGTAAAGTCTGCCCACAAAGAAGTCCTTTATGTACAAGTATTTGATAGCAATCATCCTCAGTGCTGTCACTGTTTATGCAAAATCTTGCCTGACTCCAATTCTTGTAGTCATGCAGGAGATTGCTCAGAAATGTAGCCTGGACCTGCACTCTATTGGAGTTGGTGGTGTTTTAGCCGCTGATGTGTGTGCTGGGTTATTGGAGTGTGGAATTTTTCTTCCTGGATGTTCTCATGGTGTGGGACTTCAGCCCTGGTGGAAAAAAGGGCTGTGGACTAGAAACTCACAGGAACCAGGAGGAAGCAGGGCGTGTGCTGATGGGGAGATGTGGGGATGGACTGAAGCTCGTGTAGGACAATGGAGGGTGACAGACCTTGTAAGAAGGGCTGACTTTTGGTGTAGGTGAATGAGATGGTTTGGAGCTAGAATTCCAAGAGAAATGCACATCTTCTGTGAGTGGTAAGGCAGAAGGTCAAACCAGAGGGAAAAGAGCAGCAAAAGGCATGAAACCAACTGTCGAAGCTTGACTGGTGTTCCTCAAAGTGCTAGGAGCTGCTGCTGCAACAGATGGAGAAGGAAAGCAAGTGTTCTTGGTGATCCAGTGTAAAGAACAAAAATTTTGAAAGTTTTGTTGGAAGGCTTCAGATGTCTTTGATCTTAAGTCCTGTTTGGAAGTTTAATCTGAGAGATCTGGATGCTACTCTAGTTTGCTTAAGACCTCGAGACAATCTTCTTAATATCTTGATGAGATTTCACTACAAGCTTTGCATAAAAGACTTGTAGTTTACAATATAAACACGTACTGTATCTCTTGAACTATTAGGAATGTCTGGTAAAGAACGTGACTTCAAATCAGCCGTAATGATCGTTCTCTTCCTGCTACAGTGCTGGGAATTGTAATAATTTCTTGGCTGCTTTAAAAGGTGTCATCATTGCAGACACAGGCTTGTTGTGTTCTCTTAATCAAAAAGGAGGAGTAGAATCTTGCTTAACTCTCCACATAAAGACAGTTTCCATTCTGTTCTTATACAAAGTCTTGAGCTGTGGATTGAGGGAAATCCCAGGAGCCGATTTGTCCATGCCTGCGTGCTGATATGAGGTCAAATGGATTCAGCCCTCCCTGACGTATGCTTTGCCAGTACCTACACTTGAAATCCTTCAGGCTCAATTTTTTCGGTCTCCCTAGCACATCTAACTTTGTGTTTAATCTCTTTCTCAGTGCCTTCTGAATTTTCTTCTGTATCTAAGCTATTTATTACAAATTAAGCTTAAGATTTTTATTTTCCTTCTGTTCTGTGACAAATAATTACTTGCTGACTACTTCTGATTAGAAAACTGATATATCTGCCTTTTGGCATTATTGGTTTCTAATCCCATTTCCACTGCCCCCCAGCTCCATTTTCTGCTGTTTTGTTCTCCCTGTATTTCTCACAACTGTCTTGGATCTCCTGACTGCAATAAGTCAAAAATGGTTTACTTGACTTTCTTTAGAGTACAAGTGATTGTTGTGTAGGTAGATTATGTAATCAGCTACCACTGTGAAAAAAGTGTTAGCACTGCATTTAGTTTAGGTTTCCGGTCTTTTTCTTTTGCTTTGCTACTTTGCTTTCTCTTCTGTTCCAGTTTTTATGTTCTTTATTGGCACTTGGGAGCACTTACAGCGCTTACATTTTTCCCACTGCTGATATGTATTAAATCATCTACAAGGTCAGGAAATCCCCCAGGATATATGAGGTCAAGGTTTATCATAAAGCTTTAGCATTTGTTAGCAGCAAAGTCAAAGATTCAAAGGCTGTCTGATGTAAATAGAGAAACCTGACTAAAATATGTTATTTAAGTGACTGTCTTTTCTTGACAGCATATTGTGCCTATTCATCCCTGTGTCACTGTGCTGTGAACAACAGCTGTAGTGAGGACAGAATATTCTAAGAATTTTTCTTGCAGTTCTTGGTGTTGAACTTCAGAAAATATTTCATTTTGCTGTGTGAGTAGAACTGCCGGTTCTTCCTCCTAAGAAGAATAAGGACAAAGCTGAGCTGAAATTACTCATTGTTTGTTGCATTTGTATTCAGCAGGAGAGCCTGTGAGTGGAATCAACGTTACTGAATCACTGATTGTGGTTTGCTTTCATACAATAGTGGGATGTGATGGGTATGAATAATGCTGAAGTCTAAATGTGTATAGTTCTTATGCTGTCTGTATTCTCATGGATATGTGGGACCTTGCCATGTCAACAGCAATTCCCCCTTCTCCCCCTTCACCCAAGTCAGTCATTTCTCAAGCTATTTGCATGTGAATCCCTAAGGGCACCCCTTGCAACACAAGGGCCGACCTGCTAAAAGTAGGTCTCCAAGGCTTTCAATCATCTTGCCACACATAATAGCAAAATAATCTTGCCTGCCTGCAAGAAAATGACCTGCATTCTGAAGGAAAGGGCAGATGAATGTTCTTGTATCGGGAAGTAGCTCCAACAGTCATGCTGTTATGAGATGGGCTATGAAACTGCTCCCAGCTTCCTGACCTGTGGATGTGACCCAGTGAAGCACTCCAGGTACTGACCATACTGAGGGCTCCACTGGCAGCAAATTATGCCGTAGTGTGGCTGGCACAGTTTTTCAGGTAGGTAGCAAGAATCAGACAGTATCATGCTATACACTGTCAAGGGTTTGGAGCTCTTATTTCTGCAGTAAGTGTAATTCAAGACACAGTCTGAAATAACAATTCTACCATAGGTAGCAATAAGAAAGCCACACCATGGCATTTGTCAGCCTGTTTTCACTTAGAATATGGCACTGTAAGTGCAGCCGTTGCTGGCAACTAGGCAAATTTGGCAAAATGATATTCAATTGAGGAGTAGGGAAAGAGAGGCATGAGAAGTAGTTGTAGGAAATGCTGCTTTGGTAAATGAGTATTGACATTCCATCGCATACAACAGAATTAATACTCTCCTTGTGCTGAAGTAATTAATTGTGCTTATGTAACAAATACAGGGTTGTTTGACAGCATGTAGCATTATTTCAGGAAGATGTTGACTCATAGATAGAGCAAAGTAGCTAAGAATGAGCTGATAGTTTTATATACTGCCCTTATCAAATTTTTTAGGCGTCATGCAATGCATCCCTGTTAATAGTATATGAAGTTAGGAGCAGTACAGATTGTTTTTTCCACTTTTAATTATAGCGTTAATGAGTTCTTAAAAATCTTAGTCAGTGTAGTATGCTCCTGGTCATCTTCCAGTTGAAGAGTGGCAGTTGATGAAGCTTATATCTCAGAGTTCTCAGATAAGCATTTTTACTGCTTTTTGAAATATCATGCCAGGCTGCTCTGGAGTGTTGTCTGGGTGCAAATAATTGTGTGATACATGATAAAGAGTAGGGAAAAAATAATTTTACTAAACTTGCATGCTATCATTTCCTGGAGGAACCTATAAAATTACAGAATTCTGTTGGAGGAGAGATAGGGTGAGTGCCTAAATATGTGGGTTATTAAACCTCTTGTCACTGTACATTTTTAAGTTAAATTTTTGCCAAGTCTTGAATATTGAGTCCTTCCTTGTGACACTCTTTGCTGCTGGGGTTTTCAAGGATCTTTTGTGACATAATTCTGCCCAGTGTTATTTACTGAACTAATGCAACTAACTCTCCACTACTAAATTTTTTTTTCCTCTTGTTCTTCTGGTTCATCTATCCATCTTAAAATACTTTGTAGAGGATTTTAACATTCACAGGAATTGATATTCCTGGAGAGTCCTTAGGCTGGTTGTAGAGATTGTTTTGCTTCTGTGACGTGGGAGGTGTCTGATGAATTGCTTATTATGTCAATTTAGGGTGGGGAAGTGTTGTTCATAGTAATTTAACTTATGTCTTTGGCTTCAATGCTAAAAATCCTATATGTTTCTTCTGAATGAGTATTCTTTTTTTTGAAACTGTTACTTCAGTATTTTTGAGTAGTGGTTTTGTTTTCTTGATTTCTTCCCTGTGGAAGAAATTCTTCCCAGTCTCCTTCTCTGGAGATGTTCAAGACCTGCCTGGACGCCTACCTGTGCGACCTGGTGTAGGGAACCTGCTTTGGCAAGGGGGTTGGACTCGATGATCTCTGGAGGTCCCTTCCAACCCCTACAATTCTGTGATTCTGTGGAGTTTGATGTTCAGTGTTTCAGGATTTTCTTTGTTTGTTTTTCATCTCTATTGTGGCTGGGGAGTGAGACCAGCTGTTCTGCTCTTCTGAAAATTGTCTATTTGAAAAATGATAGCAAAAATATTGGAAATAAATTTGTAATAGAATTGCTGGCTTGGCACCTTTTCTACTGAAACAAATTACAATACAGTCATGTAAGTAAATTATCACTAAATATATATATATATATATATATATATATATATAATAACTTGGAATACTTTCTTTTATTCCAGCTGTAGGCATGGCTTGTGGGGAATGACTATTGATCTAAGATTACTCAAATGACTACAGGACACTCCAATTTTCCTATGCAAATGTTTTCAGTGACTTCAAATAAAGTAGGAACATGTGAAAGTTACAACTCTGTTAAAAGCTTTACAGAAGCAGTTATTGGTTGTATTCTTTGAAACCGTGGAGGATATGAATTCCACTTCTTTTCTAGGCAAACTATTCTAAGAGCCTACTATACTTGCAGTTAGATGTCAAACTTTTTTTTTTTTAATGTTAGTTCCTACCTTTTTTTTTTTTTTTTTTTAATTCACATCAGAATTAACAGTACATTGTGGCAACAAATTTTAGGGCCATTACAATTTTTCCAGTTCTTCATTCCCTTCTTTCCCACTGCTCAATCTCACAGTCTTTCATAGATTAAAGAATTAGATATCTGCCAGACCTTATGTCCTTTATCCTGCTTGGGATGGGAAGGTAATAGCCTTACTCTATTTGTGTCCTTCACACTGTTGATCAGAACAATGAATTTGATATCTCAAAGTCAGTTTAAGGGCTTTGTTTGTATGCTAAACTATTTTTTTAAACCATCAAAACAGAGAATTATATAATTGGTAAAATTTTCTAAAACCAAATGATAAAAATGAAGTAATTCTGTATTCTAACAATCAAGATTTAATCCTTGAAGTATTTTGTCTTGAGGACTTAAATCTATGGAGGAAAATAATGGGAGAATACATGTTTTATAAATAAATTTTAATACAAGGAAACTAATCTTAAATTACCAAATAGAATTTATTTCAATCAGAAGTCTTCAGACTTTGCTTTGCTTTGTCCAATATCCTATTATGTTTAAGTGGACAGATAGAACATGTGGTAAGATCCTCTTAGAAATGGGGACTCCATCTCATCTATGAGAAGAGATGAGTCTGACAGTTGTGAGACACTTAAGAATCAGTGCGACACAGGAACCCCTCTGGGAGAAAATGTGATGTTCCTTTGTGATTGAAGGAAGTAGTTCATGTTACTTTTGTGATTTGATTTACTGCAATAAATTTTCAGAGCTGAATAATCATAAATAACTGTAGAATGTTAAGGCTGCATGTTTTCTTGTGTTTTTTTTTTTCCCTAATCTTCTCTAAAATCTTGAGTTATGCATATATAATTCATCTCTAGAATAAATTATAGATGGGGGGATCTTTAAAGAAACCAGAATGAATCAACCCCACCTAACATGAGGCTCAATCACTGGGAGTTAAACATGGTTGTTCTGATGTTGCTGAGTATCAGCAGGAAGCTCATTTTTCAATGCTTGTATCTTTTTTGACATTGAAATAAAGGAATATGAGTAATATTTTAATATGACTCCAAAATGGTGTAAATGCTATTTCTAAAATTAGCTTATGCACTAAATAAGAAATATTTAAAAAATGGCTTCCAGAGTGTTGTCTCCAAGGGAGAAAGTATAGCTTGGGAAATGTTCTGAAGTTTATTTTTCTACTACTCATGTTGAAATTGCCCTTTTGTTGAATAAAACACAGTTTTACATGGCTCATAACTCCAAGCCTTTTGCTAGAACAAAAAGTGAAAGGAATTGTAAAAATAGAAATACAAATGTAGTTTTAATTTTCAGAAACATACAATCTGTTGCTTTTGCTGTTTTTCTTGAAGTACTTTGGTTCATGTACTGCAAAAATAATTTATCTCCTTCACATTGACAAGACATTGTTGAAAACTTATTAAATTAGGCAAAGTGATTTAAAAGGAAATGCTAATGAGGCGTTTATACATAGCATTTAACTAAGCATCTAGCCACAGCTTTTGGATGCAGATGTTATCCTATGTGTATGGAAACTCACACACACAAACAATTCTGTTAAAATTTGTTCTGTCTTTTCCTTGTGAAAAACTGGATTGTTGTTTATATGTATTAATCTGGTTTACTTTAATGTTGAAATAAGAATGAGAATGCTGAAATGAAAGGCTGCAGTTTCTAAAAGTCTTCTAAAATTTCTTTTATTAAGAACAACCCACCTTATTTACAATGATTTTTATATAAATAAAATGCTGTGTATGAGGAATGAATTTTTGATTGGTGTATGCAGAAATTCAAAATTCACATAAAAACTCAGATTGTATGTATCTCAAAATGCAGATCTGAAGAACAGGTTGGTGTTTGTCATCTTTTCGAAAACTCTCTTGAGTCCTCTTCTGTTACTTGTACCTGAAATGGCAATAAGTTGAATAGTAGGTTGCAGAAACATTTAAAGTATTATCCCCTTTATCAACAAAATGTCTCTTATACAGAGCCTTCTTGAAAATGTGTCTCCTTAAATTATGTCTGTGTTCTCTATGACTAATTTTAGCTGTGCTTTGACACTATTGTTTCCCAGTGTGCAGTAAGCCAACCTCACCCATGCAGGCGAGAGATTGTTTTATCACAAAGCTACACAAGACTGGGTGCTAAGTAGTATTCCACAAGGACACCCCAGGATTTTTGCTGTGCTTTCTACATATCTTTTATGGCTTGACTACTACTCCAATACATCCTCTAGCCTACGACTGGACAGTTAAATATTACCTAATAGCTAGATATGCTAATTAACTACATGTTTTTTCAAGGAGCTTCTATTTTCAAAGACAAGCTTAATTGTTGCACTGTGATTAAGAGTTCCTTTACTTGATCACTTTAGCAGTTTCAAGGATGGACATCCTGCCTTAGATAAAAGTACATATTTGCTATAGCTAAGGATACTCATAAAAATGTTTGTACAAAGATTAGTTCTTACTGACAACAACGCTTTCAAATGTCTCTTCAGGACTAAGAAGTAATAAAGCTGAATATTCTTGTGAAGACTGAAAATAAAATTTTACATCCCACCAAACTCCAGGTATCAGAAGATTAACAATAAAGTCAATATACTGTTAGCAAGACGTTTAAGGATGACTTTTAAGGACTGGTGTGAGAAGAGATCCAAAGTAGAAGCCATTTTCTACAGCAATGCTCAAATACATTCCTGAAATCAATAAGGATATAATGGATAGTTGTCGATATAGCTATTTAATATGTTTGTCTAGAACAATATGTGACAGGATGTGATAATCTTTCTAGACCTATATTTTTTAAATTCAAGGTAACAGGGTGTTTGTGCTGTTTTGTTGTTGTCGTTTGCTTTTTTTTTTTTTTTTTTTTTTTTTCTTTTTAAGCTACTGGGAATGCTTTTTCAGCACTTGTTACCATATGTTTGTGAAGGAATACAATGCCTTGCATTGGTATGTGGCAAAAGAGCAGATTATGGCCATGTCCTGAAGGATTGTTTTTCTCTTGGAAATGTACTGAAAGCAGCTTCTTCTACTCTTAAATATCAATGTTTTGAATGTTTTGTATCTAAAGATTGACTCTTGTGTTGTATGTGCTTTTCCCAAGATTGGCTGGGGAAGGATATTTGAGTTTGAAATACGGTTGTAAGTCTTGCATCCACTTTAAAAAACAATTCAACATCAAGCAGTGATGTTATGTCAGGTGGATAGATATCATACAATATATCATCTCATCAGTGTCTTGATGTAAAAAAAAAAATCAAAGGATGAGATAAGAACTTTCTCTTTCTTGGTGTTTGATTACCTAGTTGATATGGACTAATTTTTTTTTTTTTTTTTTTCTTAGAAAGTGGAAAGTTAATAAATACAGTCCTACTAAAGCTATTACTCCAAGACATGTGTGTGCATTTTCCCTTTACCGGTAGAAAGAACTACAAAAAACTTCAGGGTAATTGGAACAGATTCTCCTATGCCAAGCTAACAAAGGCAGGGGAAAGTCTTGTAAAGCGTGCATCTCTGTGACAGAAGAACTTGAAAGACTGGGCCTGCCTAGTGACAGTCTGCAAACCCTCACTGAATGAATTACTACAAAGCGCTAATGAAGACAAACAGTCTGTTTAACGTTGCAGGAAAGCTCCTGTTCAGCTAGCAGCTGGCGTGGATTTTGTCAGGACAGAGGCAAATGACAAATAACTGAATATGTGGAAAAAAAGAGATGACAATGAGCTGATTTCTCATTTACACTTCTTTTCTTCTTCCTTAGATATTATAAACACATTATTCAGGGTTGGATGTACAGGCCTGCTAAATGCCAGTAAGTCATGGCCAAGGCAGTGTGCAGATGGGATGTGCTCAGGGTGAGAGAATGATCCATCCACAGGAAAGCTGATTGTTTGCACTCAAACTTAGTGTTCCTGGAGTGCCTTCGCTGGGTCACCAGGAAAACAAAGACTTGTCTTGCACTGATAACAGAATGACAGCAGCAATAACAACAACAACAAAAAAACCACCAAACACCCCCAAAACGCACACATTTCTATGAAAGCTAAGGGAAGGATTACTGTCAATAGTAATGCTGACAAATTAAAGTGTTTTATCGATACATAACAGTGTATTTTTTTCTCTGTCTTCACAAATTGTGTTCTCTTCTATAGAAAATAAGGAAATGATGAAATAGCTGTAAATGAGATGTTGAAAAAACAATAAAATTTACAGAATTGCCTGAGGAATCCTTCTGCCATAAAATTGGTCTCTCAGCATTTTAAGTGAGTCTAAGCTGCAGTGCTTTGAATTCAGCTTCATGTCCAGCATGAGTGTTGGTCTTATGGGCAACAGTAGATAATATTGCATTGTGGAAGCTGGAATCCAATATAGAGAGGACTTTTGCAGACAAACTATGATGTCGTCAGGTGGCTGAAAGTTGGCTGGTGTTTGGTGCTAGTCCATGTTGTAGTTAGTGCTACTGCTTTCTTTTTACCCCTTCATCCCTACCAGACTTGCCATGAGCAGTCACACTTTGTTTTCAGTAAGTTGTTACAAATTCAGACTTCTCCACCTACAGAATGGATTTGTCTATGATTACGTGGCATATTGATATTTGAAGGTTGACCTTAAGAGTTTTAATCCTAAAGCAGAATGTGGGAGTTCAGTTACTCCAGCTGAATATGGCAATCTGTTAATTTTTAGAAGTGAAATATTTGTGTCATGTGGTTGTGTTTATTTATCCTTCTCTATCAGAATCCTTGGACAGCAGGTATCTGAGTTTTTCCATGTTATTGGAGTCTGTCCTATTTAACAAGGAAAGTATCCTCTGTGTTGTCTATAAATAGATAGGTACGTTTGTAGTCAAAATGTTGCTTCTGTTCTCCTGAGGAGAAGATTACAGTGATCTGCTTCTTCAATATGCTCCAAATCTACCACAACTGATTCAAATTATCAGTCACCTGGGATTTGTGATGATATCTTCTCTTGTTGATTCCCCTCTCTTTCATAATCCTTACATGCCTGTACCTACAGGCAATTGAAAATCCCACTTGGTGTTTATTTACTTTCCTGAAATCTTCTTGCAAATACAGCCCTTAGCCTTTTTACATCTGTGAAAGATGGTAATACTTCTTTACCTCTCATTGCGCAGTTGGGCAATCCTGGGTTGCCCCAGAAATCAGTATCAGGTTAAAAAGCAAGCAACCAACAGGTATATTTTCCAGGGTCCCTTGCAGAGCACTCAGCTGTGCCCAGGACATGAGTCCTTTCCCCATGTGGTGGGGACACATGGCTTTGCACACACTGGAGGTGCTTGCATTTCTCTGACTCTGAGGAGAATCTACAATTTTATAAAACAGGAAAGATGACGTAACTTCAGGCTGCTGCCAGAAAGCTCATTTGTGTCTCTCCTTCCCCTTCATTCAGGTTTCTGTCTGAGTACTGTGCTCCTGCTGCAGCTTGGGGCTCTCCATTTCCTAGAGGTGCTTTTATGGACTGGCACTGCTGCCTGTGCCACTTCCCAGTACCTGCACAGGGCTACTGCCAGGAAAGAGAAACATGGAGAGACCTGTTTGCATCTTTTTTGTACCTTTTCACTTGGCAGAGTCCTGTGTTGTCTCCTTCCACATTAGAATTGATGTTGGTGCTTGCAAACCTGGTAAATAAAACATCTCTTCAATTTCAAGTTTATTTCTTCCAGCATGTTATGGCTTTAGAGACCTGAAGTGTCAGTCATGCACAATGACAAATCCTATCCCTGCTCCCCCAACCCCAAAAAACCCCAAACACCTCAGATAAAGCCCAGTGTTCTTAGGAACCCAGCTTCCTGTTCAAAGATGCTAACTGATGCTATATGTTGCGCTATGTAGGGATGCAGTTCTCTGTGTATTTTAGTGGAATGCACACTGAATCATCCTGCTTCTTCCCCGAGTCAAAATATACAGTGACAGTCCACAAAAATAACATCTGCCAACAAGAAGTATGCTGGGCAGTAAAAGAAGAGACAAACTGCAAGCACTAAATTGGGTCTGGTTCAGCCTTTTATGTTCTCCTGTATGGCTTTTAATCATAAATTTCTTTGCATGGTGAATATTTAAGATGTTTTCATAACAAGTAATGGCAGTAGTATTATTTTTTGAGGGTTCTCAGCTTAGTTGTGCATAATTTATGATAAACTGGGCAGCTGTGTATCTTTGCAACCTGTATTGTTAGCACACTTTGCCGTCAGTTTTGCAT
Organism: Lagopus muta; assembly: GCF_023343835.1. NCBI lineage: Eukaryota > Metazoa > Chordata > Aves > Galliformes > Phasianidae > Lagopus > Lagopus muta. The sequence continues at coordinate 26,621,637 of NC_064439.1, forward strand.
TAAAAATAATGTTTGTTTAATTATTTTTCAATATTTTAGTACCTTGAAATCTCATCCATACTGGCACCGTAGAAATACACTTGAAGTAATATCCCTTCCTCAGATAACTTGTAACCCATTCTTCAAAGACTGCGGACCACTTTGCTTCTGTTTAACCCCTCAGGTTCCCATTGATTTTTAGAGTGCTATGTTCTGAATAGGAATTAGGTAGTTACATAATTTTATAGGAAATAGTATTGCAATATTAATCAAAAAAATAAAGATTGAGCAACAGGGGATAAAGATTTTAGAGGACGAAGAATGAAAGTATAGTTAGGCACATAGAAGTATGACAGAAGCAGCAAACTTGTAGCTTTGAGCTATAAAGCTATACAGCCTGTCAACGGGAATAGTGCCATAAAAAATTAAAATAAATTTATCGCAAGAACCTTAACTGTCTTTTTGTAATGCGTGTTAGGTGATGAAGGATTTTCTTTTCTCTGTGTGGTCTCATTTGACTACAATGCCAGGAGTGCCTGGCCACATTCCATATATAATTAATTGCAGCTTTGGTTTCAGATTGCTGTGGGGCCGGGCTGCCTCTACCCCTTGCACTTGTTCGCAGCTTTAGATAGCTTTCTGTCATGCCAGCTGGTGAGTGAATAGAGCCTTTCACAGCAAGCCTAATAAGCATGAATGGTTGAGTCATTGTCCTTGTTGGCTCTCTAGTTAATCCAGTGGCAAACAAGGTTGGAGCTGCTGCGGTTGACATTCTCTTTATTGCCTGTGCTTTCAGCGTAAATGCTGTGTGTAAAGGGATTTCATCTTCTTGCCAGTTCGTTTCTGCTTCTTGCTGGGCTTGGAAGGAAAGTATTTATTATGAGGTACTACTAAAAGCCACTTTGCTTTATGTACAGTTGTTTACTTTCTGTTTCCAGTAAAACAGACAGTTGAATACCTCGAGTTTTATGTTCTGGTTCCAAATTTCTTTTTTATTTTTATTTTTTTTCTGAGGCTCAATTCTCCCTACTCACACAAATGATTTCTGTGCTGCATGGGATCTAAGTTACACCAAGCTATTGCTTCCATTCTTCATGCTTACTCGTGGGCATGTGTTTCTGAATTATATTTTATTTATGAAATATATAAGCTTAACCCACTCTCCAACAAAAAAAAAAAAAAAAAAAAAAAAAAAAGCCTGTTTCTCACAGGGAAATGATATATGTATACGGAAATCTTACTTTGTCAATATCCTTTTTGACAGATGCGAAAATTAGTAGCAAATAATCTAACTATAGGCAATTCTGTAACAATATAAGATATTTTTGCTCTAAGAGATTTTCAATTTCAAATGTACCAACCATTTTTCCTGATACTTTTCATATTCATCTTACTAAATTCTGAAAGAATAACGTTAGGAGTTATGTAGTAGGAATAGTAGGAAATGCAAAGAACCTTGTATTTGCATTTTCTTGTAAATATTTAAGAAACATGTATTTTCCTAAATGCTATTATTGGTATATGATTATATGATATGATTAAATGCTATTATTGATATTGATCACATGATATCTAGAAGATTATTTTTGTAGTCCTTTTCTTTGCTCGAGAACTAAATATACCCACTTTCCTTTTCTTTATTTTCTAGTTCTTTCAAAATCCAAAGGAAGGAAATGTAAGTCAAAAGCAATATCTAGCAAAACTGCCCACTGAGAACCTAATTGTTTTTGTAGCCAGGACAAATAAAAATGCTGTTCTGGCAGTAGATTTTCTTCAAAAATAAATTGTGTGAAGTCCAAAAAGACCAACTCAGTGCCACCTCCCAGTCTTTCTACAGCAGAAAACCCTTTTGCAGCAAGAAACGTAGGTGTTGCAGTAACCTTCCAGTGTCAGCTCAATGCAGTCATGCATGTGAAGAGAGAAAAGAGCAGCGGGGAGTTCTTGCCCAGCAGCAGTCTGGGAATGCCCAAGATTCTCTTCAATAACAGCTTTTATACACCTTCTGCTTCCTTGCTCTGACAATAAAACACCTTTCTGGAACCTCCTTGAGCCTCTGCATATGTCTGCAGTTGTAAATGAGACAGAGTATAACTGGCCCCATCTAAACTTGCATAATGGAAAGCTGGAAGCTGGGGGGCTTAGCTGGGTCAGGACTGCTGAAACTGTAATGCAGAGGGAAGAGAAGCAAAACTCATTAATGCTGAAGAAGTTTGCTTAAATTGCTGCTAACCATGTTGAAAACCCCTGAGAGACAAAGCGTAGTAGTCATAATTTAATATGATTTATGTTTAATATGATTAGCTCTGTTTGTTGAATTAGAAACCAATCAAATGCAAAAACCAACCAACCAAACAAACAAAAAAAAAATACCAGGAGAAAAGTGCTGTTAAATTCTTCAGTATTTGGGACACAGTGTGATACTTCGACAGCACACCAAGAACAGGAAGTGAACAGGCCAGTCTGTTGAAATTCTGCTGCATCCTGGGGCACACACCTGTCAGTAGTGGTAATGGATGGATGGTCCATGTTGACTTTGCTGTCTGTTCCTCTGAACAGTATGCTGACTGCCTACAAGGGCAGTAAGAAAACAAGTCCGACTGTAACACAGCTTTGTTTTAATTAGACTAAAAGCAGCTTCCTCTTGACTCTGCTTGTGAATTAAGTTTATGACTGCCTTTTATATTGGTATTTTTTTCTTACCAAATAATTTGCAATTAAATCCTCCTTCTTCAGCACCTCTTTTTTTTCCCCTTTGGGTACATCATTTTTGTAGTTTTATAATCTCTTGGTTTACTAAAATGGGTAAATACAGCTATATTTGGTCAATTCTTGATGGCCTTTAGACCTTTCAAATTTTTTTGATCTTGAAGCTGAGAGTAAATGAAAATATTGCCTGATAATATTTTTATGTGATTTTTCATGTGTGTCCCAGGATAAAAAAATGTCTGAGGTGAATAATAGCTTCTTGCTTTGTTCTGGCTCCATCTTATGTGCAGGGGCTTCTTTGGGAGTCACGTGTGATGAAGACATTGTGTTTCAAACTTGCTGTGTGACATCAATATTCTGCTTATTCTGGGAGTCTTTGTGGCTGAAAATAGCAGGCTAATTATTTTTTATCATTCTATGTTGGGAAAGTATGATTTAGAGACTGACTAGAAGAAAATTCTGATATCCAAACTTAAGTAATGCTTATAGTGATTCTACATAGAGAGGATAAAATCTCATTATATGAAGAAAGTGTAATTATTATTATCATTTTTTTTTTTTAAGTTTGTATTTTCTGCAATAAATAGCTGTTTGAGTAGGCATTACACTCTGCATGTGAGTTTCCTGCAGAGGGTTCAGTGCAGATTTATGAGCATTAAGGAATACCTTGGAAGGATTAGGGTAAGACTCTTAGCAGACTAAGTCTCTAGAGGACATTCTTGATAACATGTGACTGGCTTCTGACTTTTGACCTTCCCTTTTATCCCCCTTAAAGTGTTGACAGTGGAATAATTATGAAGAGGTACTATGGAAAATCAAACATTTAAATAATTGTCTCCAGTTAAGAGGTTTTCTAAATGTGTAAACAAAATAATGTATTTGTAGAAATCCCCACTGGTAATTCTTCTTATAGATAAAGCCATAAAAAGTATTTTTCAAACCTGCTAAACTGTATCTTGATCCACAGATTAATTTTAACTGGTTATCGATAAAGGTTATGAATGAAGTCTGACATGAAAACCAAAAAGTACAGATTTCTGGATCTGACTGCGAGCAGCTCTCTTTTGATTTCCATACCATACACATCACCTTTGCTTTTCTGTTGTTGGATGTCCTCTTTTCTTCAGTATGAGCACAGATGCGTCTTCACTACTGCTGCATTTGCCCACTCTGAGCACTTTCCCGTCTTTGTGCAGGTGGACCAAAAATGTTTACATGAGGTTTGGGGTTAAAATCAAGCACCAAACTGATACTGTTGCACTTCCTTCATTCTTCAAGCTGTTCCTGTGGTAGCAGCAGTGGGGATGACTTTAGGAGAATGAAAATGCTGATTGTGCTGTAACCACACTTAGAAATTCAGAAGCGAACATTCTGATTAGTGCTCTGAATGCTGTTTTAAAAAGAGCTAGAAACTTTTTCCATCTCCTGCCCCCACCTTCCCCCCCAACACACACTCAAGAGAAGATTTTGGTTAGAGCTCTTTGCGATTTTCTGCTTCTATTTCCAAATGTTCCTCCTTCCCAGCAGCGTCAGTTTGCAGGAGGAAATCACTTTGGCAGCAGGCTGCTTCCCAGACGTATCGAAGGAACCTGCCAAGTTTCTTAAGGTTATTGTATGTGATGCACGGATTCTCTTTTGTGTTTGTCATGTAATCAGTCAAAAATACTGGTACGTGAACCATGACTTGCCACTCCCTTATACTTTATCCCTGGCAGGGATGTTGTTTTTCCCTTTCCACGTCAGATTTGCGCTTGTTCCCAAGAAGAGGGAAGTAAAGCAGTAGCGCAAAAACGTTCTTAATTTGCTTCCAAGTTCTCCTTATGACTGCTGTGCTGGAGGACTGGTACAAACCTAATCAGCAGCCCCCGGGGAATGTTCAAATGTATTTTTCTGGAACTTGTATTTGTTTTCTCAGTGGAAGGTCAGAAGGGCTTTGAACATTCAGTACTGTACATCAGTTTCATCTCCAGTGGAGGACTGAGCATTTTCTTAGTCATGTCAAGGGGCAATATGCCCAGCAGAGCAGCTACTGCTATTCAGTTAGTCAGTCCTTCTTGGAATAGGGAAACAGTGATAGATGTTCCTCTTGTGGAATGTCTTAATGCTATTGGGAAAAAATACTTCCACAGCTTTGACACATGCTTATTTCAATCTGCTGATTAACTTCCTAGTTCTGATTCTGACTTACTCTTTCAAATCACATCTGGAAGTTGCTGAGAAACCATATGTGGTCATTGATCATACACTCTTCCATGTAGAGTGCTGTTGTATCAGCTGTATCAGTTGTATGACTGCAACTGAGATACATGCTCCTCTGTGCTGTGCTGAGTGTCTGTAGGGGACACTCTTGGGTTTGACTTGGTGGCATTGCTATGGATGTTCACTTCTGCAGTATGGACAAGTCCTGAGTCCTGAGCTACATCAGCTTGTTCTCATGGTAATGACACTGGGGGAAAGGATGACCTAGCAACTTTTCTCACAAATCTGTTGTACTTAATTTTGGGGACTTGTATTGGTGAATACAAGTGGTAATTTGTGCCCATTGGCTGTGTCTTGATGTGTGGTGATTTATTTTATTTTTTTTAATTAGTTGCTGAAAGTGAGAGCCTACTCTGTTGATTCCATATCTAATAGCCTGATTCATTTTCACTCATGTTTGGAGCTAAAGCTGCCACAGTCTAAAGCCTGAAACATTTCCAGTTGTTCCTCAGAGGTATCCATTTCTTTCCACTCACTGTAGGGGAAACATAAATTCCTAGCCTAAGTGCTTTGAGTTGCTCTGTTGATCTGTGTACCTTTATAGTGCTGAAATAAGTCATCTGAATCCTGCCTATATTCTTTGTAGTGCCTGATTTTAGGGCATTTTTGTTGCATTGCTCTTTTGCTTGCTATTTTTCTCCCTTTAGCATCAACAACAAGAAAGAAACTTATTTTGGTGCAATTCCATCCGTAATATATAGAAATAGAGCAAATACTGAGGAAATTAGGATGGATCTCAGAAGGGCCTTATGGCAAATTCAGCTCCAACTTCAAAACTTTGCATTTACATAATGCAACTTCTTCACTGGAATGAATAAACTGTGACTTAATGCAAGACCTCTTGTATTTTATGCCTTACATTTAAATAATGGGCACATAAAAATATACTGGAATAATGATATTTGATTAAAGAAGCTATGAAATTGAAGCATCTTTCTGATGCACAGCATCAACATACATTTCCCTTCTTGTTCCAGTGAGAAGAAAGATGTAGGTTCTTATTAGCTGGTTTAAAGCAGTACAAATTTATATTAGCTTAATCTCAGTTTCTCCCCTCCTTAGTTTCAATTAGTTTCATGTATTACTGAGCTCTATCTGAACTCCTCTCCTGCTTCCCTCTGCATAAGATTGTAGACAACTTGGATAAAGTCCCCTAAGACTACAGCTGTTACACCTACCTCCATGGACTAGCTTAAAGGAAACCATTTTCCAAAATGTTAAATGTTAGCCTAGCTCACCCAAGGCATATTTGGTATTCCATCTGTTACTGACAAGTATGTGGCTGCAGGAGAAGGAGCACGCTGCGATAGAATAAATCTTTTTTCTTACTCTCTGCCACTCAGTGCTCTGCACTGTCTGCTCTATCATCGTTTTCAAACTGCTTCATGTTTCCTTTTAAAAACTGACCTTCAGTCTTTTTATTTGATTTTTAAAGACATGAGAATAGATGATTGCAGACATATAGGATGTTTGCATCTCAGATGTTGGTTGTATATACTACCCCCTAACTGAAAGATGTTAAGACCCTGCTGGGAAGAAGCAGAGGTTTCTTCTACCTTTCCAAGGGTCATTGTACGCTTTGTACCCATTGTTCCTTCAGGCATACTTTCCAATTGTTTACTGGTAGCCAAGTTATTCCATTTCAGTCTCATTTTTCTTTATCAATTGATGCACAGATGAGGTTCATCACTAATTCTACTTGTCATGCTCTATAAATCCTAATTACAATAAATCTGAGGTTATGTTATTTCTGTAAAATGGGAAGTGTGAAATGGCATACAACTGCATCATGTTCTTTTGAATAATCTGTGAACAAAAGCTTAAAAGCACAAAAAGACTTGCTGCTTAACCTAAATCCTATCAGCCCAAACTCCTCACAGAGCATGCTCTGCATGTTATTGTAATTCAAGAGCCTCTGCTAGGGTAAAATGACTGTTGCAGAGATTAGACGAACTTTCTGAAGCTGAAGATCTGGAATCCAATATTTGGTTTGGGGGTGTGTAGTTTTTTGTATTTTGCTGTGTTGTTCAGGAGATGATATTATGCTGGTAAAATAAGCTAACAGAGCATGCTAAATGTTTGTATTAGACTGATTGTAACCAGTTTTTATAGTGATTCCACTGGAGTAACATACATTTGAGGCCTGAAAATAAGTATATAGCTATTTGCAGTTTCCATATTTGTAATCATCTTTAAAAGATGGATAGTCGGCCTTTTCTTATTCAAAATTATGTTTTGCTATTATTTCAGGGGTATGGAGGTACACTTTTGGAGGTATGCTTTTGGAAAATCATTGCACTAGTCATACCAACTATATTGTAATCAGTGAACAGGTGAGTTGTAAATGAGATGAGAATCCTGACTGTTATGCATACTGAATACTAAAAGCATATAAGGGAAATTATTCTGCTGTTACAGTAAAACTAGTACGTCATTAGGAGCTTTGCCAGGGGAAATCCGTATGTCCAACACTTAAGAAATCAGAGTTATGTTAGAAACTCTTTAGTAACTAAAATGATGTTGAACCTTCTTGACACAGACACGGGGAGAACAAAATTTCTGTGGTATAACTGCATATTCTTCTGATGGTTAGAAAAGCTTAACACTGCAGTTTACTATACCTGCAGAATCTTTTGAGCTTTCAGTCCTTCTCAGGCTTCTGTAAGAAATAAATTATGGAGCAGCTCCAAATAAGGGAGAACTGGAAGGATGTTGTTTTCTTTGTTTAGGATGGAGTCAAACACCATAAAAGGGAAGAATATTTCTTACCACTGCTTGTGAATTTGTAGCTCCCTTTTAATTTCTGGTATGTAATTTAAGATGAAGGATTAATTTAACTAGTATCCTATATTTTATTTTTTCTTCTAAATGTGGACTTGTGGAAATAAACTGCATTTCCTTCTCACGGGGATCACAGTCATCAGCCAAAATATTGTTACCGTTTCAATATTTAAAGAACTGCTGATGTCTTATTCCTGGCACTGGAGGTTCAGATGTGATGTTAATTGTTCTGTGGTTAAAAAATAATAATAACAAGCATGAGGATGGCAACACATTTTTACATAGCACTTGAAACTGGTGTAGAGAGCAATTATTACTGCTTGTGTTAATATTTGGTTTGGATTAAAGAAAAAAACATATATATGTAGCCACATATTGACCGATACTTAGAAGTTGGTCAGAAGACAACAGTTTCTGATACAAGACTTCTGTCAGTGAAAGCTATCCAACTATGACGAAAACACAAACTGTGTTTCTACTTTACATAGGTTAAGGAACATGCTGATATTTATATTTACACTCTCTCAGAGATGGAATAAAGGAGGGAAAAAAACAGTTACTGTTAAGCCCAACAGTTCCACGAGACACAAGATCTGTGTTGATCTGTGTCTTCCTAAGGTTTACGTCTCTTGTTTTTTCTGATGTTTGGGTTTTGAGGGAATATTTTTCTGTCTTTCAAGATGTTTGTCTCCTTCCTGTAAGGATCTCTGGGTTGTACTCATGCAATCTGCTTCAGTTAGGGTCTAATCAGCTTTTCTCTTTTCCTTTTCTTTTCTTAAACATGTAGGAACTAAACACTTTTCTCCTGTTCTGGCTGGTTTGGTTGGCACTGGCCACCAAGTCCTGGGACACACATGGAAAACCAGACAGAATGGTCATGCATAAACCTTCCAGGCCAGTGACATGATTGGGAAGATTTATATTACATTTAATTTTGCCAGTCTTGAAACGTGCTGTTGGGATTGGCTGGCAGATTTAGCACTCAATGAAGCAATTAAGCAACTATAACTGAACCAATTAGTATGGTTTTAGGGGGATTGGGCAAAAAGGCAGTCCAATTCAAACAGTTTTATTGGCATGACTCATACTGCAGGCTTTGCCAAGAGGCATGGTGCCAGGGGGGCTTTGAGAGATTCAACATGTCAAAATGATTTTGGTCTTAAAAATAACCGTCATATGATACTACTTTATTCTGCAGTCATTAGAACTGGAGAAGGTTTTAATCTTTGTTCCTAACCTTGGAGGTTCAGATAAATGGTCTTGGTGCTTTTATGTCAAACTACGCAGCTGTGGAATAAAGGAATCTCACTCTTATCGAAAACCAGACAAAGAGTGAACAGTGAGGCTCTTCCCAGTGTTTAGAGACTGTAGAAAATACAACTTGGCTTAGGACACAAGGCACAAATCCCCCAAAGGGGTCTTTTCTAAAACTGAAAGAAGGGCAAAATCCTTGCAAACAGTCGGTTAATTAGTGAGTAATTGATGTTAGAGAAAAGAGCTCAGCCACTATTTAGAATGGCAATGCCTAGTGTTAAATCCTATTTTCTTTCAGTCCAACATTAAACCAATATCAAACAATGCTCCAGAATATGTATGTGAATTTTGAACGGGCTGTTTTCTATTTCTCAGCATCTAATGTTGTGTACTGGAAAATGTTAAGCTGATAAAGAGTAAAGGGTTGCACTATTTTAAGCTCTCTTATCTAGTTAGCTGACTAAAACTGTTTTATAGCTTGAACAGAGCAGCTGGGCTGGTACACAGCATTCACCATCGACTGTAAATCTGTGAAAAAGAGCAGGGAAACAAGAAGCTTGGAATAGATTCTGTCAAGCCCACAACATCTGAAGAATTCGTAGCTAGAAAACCCTGCTGATGCTCAGAAAGCACAAATATCTGCCAGTCCTCCCTAATTCTTTTGTGTGAGCATGTGCTGTTTTTATGAAGTTCCAATTTGCTTCCACTCAGACACATACATATGAAAAAAGTGAAAGGAGAGAACATGCTGTACTGACAAGCAAAGCAAAGAAGCCGGTACTAAGTGGAGGAGAAAAACAATTCAGCAGAATTCTACTTCTGTTATCTCCTGACTTGTCACACTTTACATGTAATAAGAATGTTAAGCATGTTTTTCTATTTTTCTCTTGAGGTTTTTAATGTCAATACTAGGTGACAGGTGATGATCCTGTTGCTCCCATCCAAAACTCCCAAAGAGGTCATGGAGTTTATAACAGATTGTCTGCCTGTGCCAGGTCATCTGCTGTCAGATGTAGCTTTTAATCTCATCTGTGAGATCTTTCAGTTACTGTGGGAGGCTCATCAGTGTGAGAATGTGGGCCTCGGTTCCTAAGCCCTTCATTAAGACAGTACAAACCCAGACATTTACCTATTCTAAATCCAGAGCTTTTATGTACTGCTGCACTGGGACTTCACAGAGGTTTTTTGGCCATGTAACTATTTAGTAATATGAGTGGAGGAATTCTGAAGACAGATCTGTATTCACAGAGTATGGAGTTGAGTTAAACCGAACCGAATTTCAATTAGAAATATTTTTATTTTTGTGGGGGGAGAACAAACAATTTTCTTTTTAAAAAATGGAGAAATATGTAAAGGAAGCAATCTTTTTTTTTTTTTTTTTTTGTTTTGGAGTGGCTGTGAAATTTTGGATGCCTATTTGTGTGGGTTTTATTTTCACGTACCAAGTACTTTTACAACACAACTGAAATAGAAGCCATAAAGTACGAATTTTCAGAGAGAAGCCAACCAGTGGATGTCATGAAAGGGTTCTGAAATGAAAATGCTGCTAGCAGTGTGAAATCTGCTTTTGTCTCGGAAGCAACAGCACTCAATGGAGGAGCAGAACATGGTGCTGATAGAAAGCATGAAGGCCAATTTGTAGGGGTTCTCTTAAACTTCCTTCCTTTGTGGATTCATCCCTGGAGACATCTGTTCTGGCTGCTGCTTTCTGGACATTTTGGTGTCAGGAAACCTCTTGCTTTAAGGAAATTCCAGCATATTGCTGCTCAGAATTCTTCCCAATGCCTTGCTGTAGAGATGGGATGAGGAGAGGCTGCAGTGTTTTGGCTGTGTATAATTGACCTTATGGACAATGGTGGCTGCCTTGCACAGGCAGTATCTATCATCTAGACAAGAGCACCTCCAGAAATTTCTGCAACTTGTGGCTGGGGCTGGCTTCAGTTCCTCTGAGCAGCCCAGGACCTACTTTCCTCTGGAGGTTTTGAGCTGAACCTCCCAACCTGACACTGGCCAGATCAGATTTCTGACAGTCTCCTTGCACATATGTAAATACAGACTTACTAGACTTCCTCCTCACTGAAGTTTTTAAAAGGGTCTGTTTTTGTCTGGCACTTCTCTACTACGAAGTGTAGCAAAAGCTCTTCAAAGTGGTATGGTGATTCTACCTCATCCTATATAGCTAGCTTTTCAGTCCCCTAAGACAGAAGTCAGCTGTAGATGGGGATCCTTCTTAGTCAGCAGGTTTCTGCAGGGATCATCCAGCTCTGAGACTTGTCCTGTTGCAAGCTGATAACAAGTGACTCATCTAGGCCCTTTTTCCTGCCCTGCATCATTGTGCTGGTGCCAGCCAGCACTGGGAGGCACCCAGCCTAGGTGAACGTGGGAGTACCAGAGCAGTGCTGAAGATAACTTCTTCCTGGACTGCCCTACAACATGCGTGGGATGAGTGCTCAGAGCTGGCAGGCTGTTAATGTGAGTTGGTTTTCTTTCCAGCTTGGTGAAGGGGAAGGCATCACAACAAAAATCCACCATGATCTGAGAGCTTAGCCCCAGAGTAAAGCTGTCCCTTCTTATCCTTATGAATGCTCTGGGCCTGGAGATGTATTTTATGATATTTTTAAAAAGTAATTTTCTTCTCATTAAAGGGTTACAATTCAGAGTTATGGGTGGTATCCTTCATAAAATCGTAGCTGGTGTGGTACTGTGCCACTGAGCAGTGTGATTGTTGTGGCTGGGCATAGATGGGAGGTGTCCAGTGGCATGTTCCAGCGATGAGGTGCAGGAGGAGCAGGCTGTCCAAGAGTCAAAACCAGGAGCTATGAAGAGGCTCATTGTCTGTGTGTACTTCGCAGAGTGTTTGCTTTTTACAGCTGGCGTGCTGTTACCAATTGCATTTTCCCCACCCTATTGTAGTAGTGGCTGCCAACCTCATTAAATGAGTATCTCCTATCTTTAGCCTGCTGAGGAGTGGGAGGACTGACTCCCTCTGTGTCTGATCTGGTTAGTTTAGCAGTCCTGTTGTTGCCTAGTTAGTGCTCATTACTCAAACAACATGAGCTTAGAGATCTTTTATCAAAACTGGTTTTCATTCTCCTTGAATACAGAACTAAGTAAGAATTGTAAACAAGGTAACTATAGGTGTATGGGAGAGGTTGAAGATAGGGTTTTATTAGGAAAGCTGTTTATGGGGTGACAAAAAATATAACTTGATCTTATGTCCAAGATAGAAATGGATGACCCCCAGCCTGCCAGTTAGAATTTGCTATTCACATATAATCCTGCTCAGACTACATTTCTGCGCTGACATGAACCTGGAAAAGGTCATTATTTGATCACCTTCCATACGTTCACAGGCTTGCTTCATGTTGGACCTGGGAAGGATTTCTGCTTTCAGCAGTGTTCTTGGGTAGAGTTTTTCCTAAACAAGCATCCCTCATTACAGACTGTAGTCCAACACAGGACTGAAAACTCATAGGCCCCTAGAAGCACGGCTATGTTTGGAAACTGTGGGTTGAATGTAAACTGCAAGATGGCCTTGGAAACTTGGAAGATCTCTCCTCCATTGAGGCTTCAAGGTGAGACCATTTTATGGTCTTAATCATGAATATCAGATGTAAAACACAGTAAGGTGAAACTCCCTTTTTTTTTTTTTTTTTTTCCCTTTGTGTTTATTTGTGCATGCTGAGTAAATGTAAGATAGAGAAAGCAGTGAAGTAATCACTGCTTGGTCAAGGGACATACTTATTCAGACTTCTTTTGCTGCTTTCTGCTCTACCTCAGCACACATGGCAGCATTGTGGTCCAGAATAGCACAGTGCAGGAGGGAATTAACTTAATTCTACTGTATGGAAATTGGGATGTGAATTCCGTTGTGCTTGCAAGATGAGAAATGAAGCTGCTTGTGACATAGCTATTAAATTCATTTTTTGCCACTTGTGCCTTTTTATTATGGATTAATTGAACCTGGCATCAGCACAGTTTGGTAAGGGTTATGGAAATAGGAAATAATGGGAAGTATCCAAAGCTATTCCATCAAAGCAAGTCTTTGCAGCTAAACGCCACGTGAACATTGCTTTGTCTAGTTTTGCTCTTAAATGGCTGAGACCTCGGAGTCAATGTAATTCATTGTTCTCTATGTAAATGAGGATGTACTAAATGAGAAGTGCATGTTATCTGTGTAGATCTGAGATGAGGTGTCTGGAGGGAAATGATAGTATATGGCTGGTAACAGCTACCCACCAGGGAACTCCCCTGCCTTCATTTCTACAGAGAGGCAAGTGTATGTGTATTATTGCACTGCTACAAGGCTGCAGGAAGGAGTTCCTCTCTCTGCCCTTTTCTAAGGTCACTCATCTGCCTTCTTGGAGCCAAGAGTAATTGTTATGGCAATCTGTCTTCTTGAGGGATTAAGTCAGTGTCAGAAAAAGGGGAGGCAGAACTGTTAATTGCTGGCAAATCAGTTGGGGTAAAAATGCAATTATAAGAGACATTTTTGACACTGGCATATCCCAGACATGGTTTATTTACACCAAGACTTTTAGTTCATGTGTTCAGATCTGCTAAGCTACCTACCCACTTGGTAAAGCCTGTAACAAAAATGGACTTACCCGTGATTTTTGGTGAAGAAAAGCCTCTTGGGCATCTCACATCAAATTGCACGTTGATCACCAGCTAGTGCTCTTGTACAAGGCTCCTTTAACCTATGCCTGGTTAGAAAAGGATTATTTTTAAATATATGCATTTTCTGGCAGTTGAGAATAACTGCTACATGAAAAAGACTGCAGAAATAAACTTTCAGCTGGGAATACTTAAAGGTGGAAAGAAATAGTTGCTTGAACTGGATTAATTAATTGTACATCTAAAGAATATCTGATGCCTGAAATTTGTTATTAGGTTTGTTACTAGGAGAACTAATGCAGAAAGGATTCTATCTCTATCAATGCAACTTTCCTGCAGTATATGAGGGAATCTTGACCTGTTCTTGTCATCACCATAACTATCCTTTAGACATATTCTAATGCAAAATTTAAAGACTTCATTAAAATTCACAAGGAGTGAACTCTCTAAAATAAGTTGTACATGAAGATGGATCTTTTAGAATACATAAAATTTAACACACACAGCCAAAGTAGTGAAGGTTTTAGGTTTCTTAGACTCCTCTCTCCCTTTTCAGTATTCACAAAGATATTACATGTATTAACTTGATGTGGAGGCTGAAAACATAATTTCTGTTGTGGAGAAATTAATGAAAGAAAACTTAGTTGTAAATAGGCTCCTTTCCAAGTTCTGGGGTATCTGGCTCCCTCAAACCTAAGTATCTTAGAGTTCAAGCTATCAAATGCAAACAAAGTTTTGAAGTTGAGTTCAATATTTATCTGACTAGAGTTGTAGATCTAGTCTGAAGAGATGCTGAATTGTTCAAAGTTTCTTCATACTTAATAACTGCTTCCATTAAAAACAAAAAAAAAAAGGAAACAAAAAAAGTAAATGTCATAGCATTTGCAATCACATCTACCACGTCCATGTATACTCTTTGAGATTGGAAAACAAACAAACTGTAGAAAGGAGGGGAGAACTGGTTGACAGTTGATTTCTGTGCTAATGAAGAGGAAAAATTTGGAGAGACCGTAATTAACTGAAAGGTATGCAGAACAGATTTCCCCAGACAGGAATTTCAATCCTAAGCTTCTTTCAATATCTGCTTCTTGGTAGAGCCTGTATGAGAAATTTGCGTGGTATATCTGTCTCCTTTAAACAAAGTGGTAGAGAATAATGAAGAGATCTGTGAAGAGTTTGTAACTTTATCTTCAGATTAAAACAACTAAAACAAAACCATAAGCAAGCTTTGGGAATGAAACTTAATGATTTTTAAACATACTTGTCCTCAACCCTGTAGAAAGTGTCACCCTCCCCTCTGCTTCTCTTTTTGGATTACCTTTGCAGGTAATGCAATATCTCTAACCTGAATTGTGGCATTTCAAATCCATTTGTTTTACTGTGTTCTTCCTTGCACTTACATAATTCATACTGTAGTCAGAAGAGTGGTTACATGTTGCCCAAGAGTACCTGAACTAGATTGAAAGAAGCTGAAAAAAAATTAAGAAATAAGAGATGTGGCAACATTAAGCATTTTTAGCTTCCAGAAAGCTTTTTACCCTGGTTTCCGTATGAACTGTACTGTAGTTGATGTGTGCTTGTAAGTATTGATAGTGCTTGTGGTGTGACTTCATGTTTGACTAACATGGATGGAAGGCCATTCCCTCTTTTTTTTTTTTTTTGAGTCCAGTAGTGATTTTACAGATGACTGCATCCTGGTCCAGCTGAAAGTTAGTTCTGAGTCTGGACTAGCAGCAGGGAGTGTGGCTACCTACAGCTAGATCAAAGCCCTGTCTAACCTGACCTTGAAGGTCTCCAGGGACGGAGCTTCCATCACCTTTCTGGACAACCTGTTCCAGAGCCTCATCATCCTTACTGTAAAAGACAAGGCTAAACTTTTTCCTTATGTCCAATCTAAATCTCTCCTCTTTTAGTTTGAAATCATTTCTGCTTGCCCTATCACAACAGACACTGCTAAAGCGCCTGTCTCCTTCTTTCTTACAGCTCCCCTTTAGATACAGAAAGGTCACTGTCAGGTCTCCCTGAATCCTTCTCTTCTCCAAGCTGAACAGCCTCTATGTCTGGACACAGCACTCCATGTGAGGTCTCACCTGTGCAGATTAGATTACCTCTCTCGACCTCATGTGCTTCTTTTGATGTAGCCCAGAATACCAGAATACGATTGACTTTCTGAGCTGTGAGGGCACATTGTTGGCTCTTGTCCCTCTTGCCATCCATGAGTAATCCCACGTCCTTTTTGGCAGGGCTTTGCTCTCAGCTTGTATGGATAGTGGGGGTTTCTGCTATCAGCTGAGTAGTTCTTTTTTTAGTATTTGATCATAACTTGACTAAATTGATTTCATGAAAGAAAGGGAGCAATCAAAATCTTAGATTTGGTAAGGGAAATGGCCGAGGCTGAATTTCTAACTGTAGTCTTTTATCTGCCAGTGAAAATAATGCCTAGTAATGCACAAGAGTAAGTTTTGTAATTTTAAATAATAATAATAACAGCAGTTGAAGTATTCAGTCTAGTTTGTTTTAGGTATAATTATAAAAAAAAAAACAAGGTGTTCTTCTGCAGAAAGACCATTTTGTTAGAACATAATTTCTACTTCTCCCAGCAAACATAAATATTAAAGTTTTCTAATATGAAATATTAGACTTGGAGGAAAAGTGAAGATACTATCTCTTTTTTTTTTTCTTCTTTTTTGCTTCTCATTTATGGCAAAAAGTTTAAATAATACAAGTCACTCTATTAAAATAATGATAATTGTGTCTTCATGTCTGAGAAGTATTGCAGGTAACTTTATAATACGTAAGTGTGAGATCCTTAAACAGAGCAGGTTTCATTTTACTTTGTTAGAATTGTTTATAATCAAGGATTGCAGAAAATCATGGCAAGGATCAGTGTGTGTCTGCTTGCCAGATCTGGCAGTCCTTAAAGATACATTATGCACTGTTTTGGGTTTCCATTAGACCTACTTGTACAAGAGTTGCATGGCGACTAGGTGTCCAGCATCTGAAGTGTTCTATAGTCCCCCTTGGCCTTCCCTACCTGTAAGTTCAAGGGGACTTCTGGCTAATCTTGACCTGGAAATTAGGAAATAAATCTTTTATAGATGGCTCAGTCATTTCATCCAATGACAGTGAAAATCATGTAAAATGCATATGCTGCTCCAGGAATAAAGATTGGCCAGCAGCCTGCCTTCTTGTAAGTGAATGTCTGACAAGAAATTAAACAGTTAGTGCCCTTTTACTCCCATGAGCATTGTATTTTCCTCTGAATGAGAGGAATAGCTTCACCAGAATTATTAAAAAAAGATCTTTGTAGAAAAGCACTCTCATGAAAAACAGCCACACAGGTGTTAACTCCTATACGCATCTCTTAATTGGTGGCAAATCATTCATCTGTTATGTTAAATGTAAGAACTACAAGGCTCCCTAAATAAATATCAGCAACTTCATTTTCTCTGAGGGGAATCTGAATCTGCTGGAATAAGATAAACATTCTGTTGGCTGACCTAGTGGGCAAGGTGTCGTGGGAATTAGTGAAGGAGCAGTAACCTCTGTGCAGCCTGGATAGGGGCCTGGTATTGGGGTTCAGCCCAAACTCATGCACAAAAACAGTGCATGCAGTACCATTTTGGGTATGGTCAATTTACAGCTTTGGTTTTTGAGTATTTCTTTTGCACCTGCATTCTTTATTGGACTTTTCAGGAATATTCTGGAGACAACTATATATTTAGCTTAATTTAAACAAGTATAAATTTGGTATGCAACAAGATTTTTTCACATTTTTCAGTTCAGAATTTAAAGTGGTATTTTAATCATACCAACAGAATAAGGATAAAGTTTTAACTGCCTCTTCAGAAAAAAAAAAAAAAAAAATCCCTTGATAATACAACTAGAATTGTATTTTTTTTTTTCCAGACTTACTGTAGAAATCACAGAATCATAGAACTGTAGAGGTTGGAAGGGACCTCAAGAGATCATTGAGTACAACCCCACAGTGTTACTCCAAATTTTTTAAACATAATATTATTATTTAACTATGTTTATTTTCTACCTTATGTACTTTCATACCACTGTTTCGTTAGTGCTACTGACTACAGATAGCTGGAGGGAAATCAGATACACTTTAAAATCCCTTTATGAATTATTTTGTCACATCAGTGACAGGAGTAACCAGATAAGTAGCATCAATTGGTTTGTCAAATGGAATCCAGAAAGAGGATTTGTTTGATAAACACAACGAACAGATAAAAGATTGAACAGTTATCCTTAAAGATCCTCTCTTTCCACAATTTGCAAGTTTAATGGCAGTCTTCACTCTTCAAGGATCTGTGTGTTGAGTAGCTACTCTTTAATTAAAGAAACCTAATTTCACCTTCTTCCACTATCCTGACTTAGCATGTCAGATGCCAGGTTATCAAGTGTTAGTCTTCTCCCTGCACCGTTAAGATGTTGAAGGAAGTGATACCTGAACTCTAATAGCAGAATAACTAAGCCTTATCTTTTAAACTTCAAACAATACGGACAATTGTTTTTCCCATTACAAGGAAGAGGATCGAAGGATTGTGTCGCAAGAAAGTACTTCAGGCTGAATTATAATGAAATGCTTAAGGACACATCTCCCCTGATGCCATCAGCGCTAAGGAATTTGTTTGTGGCACCTTCCTGATTAATTTACCTCTATTACACTGGAACAAGGTGGAGACATCCTGGTGAAACTGGGAGTGAGCTGCAGCTATGTCGCACCAGGGGACTACGTGCAGTGCCTCAGGAATGCTTTGAGGCCCTTTCAGTGCTTTAGAGATTTCTCAGAGTAATCCCACTGGAACTGAGAAGTAGATTTTTTTTTTTTTCTTTCTTTCTTTCTTTCTTTCTTATCGTGGAGTAGAAAAGTCTTTTGGGGAAGGCATACTAGCTGGCACTTCATAGCTGTGGGAGCTCTACAGGAAGCAGTGCCATATCAGCAAGACTACTTCAAAGAGAAGAAAAAGTCTAGATGTCCCTAAAATGTTTAACATGTCATAGAGATTTAAGAGAGCTGCTAAATGAAGATGGTAAAAGGAGCCACATCCAGATTATTACAGGAGTTTTGATTTTGTTCACTAAAGCAGCAAAGTTTTTATTTTAATTCAATTTTCAATAAAAACACGCCTTAGAAATTGGAACGGAAATCTGATCTTTCTGTTCTGAAACATAGATCCTTGAAACCTTTCCACCCCACCTGCCCTTTTTTTCTTTTTTGGTGAGATCATCTGGAAATTTTTGTGAAATAATTTACGTGAAAAAACAAAGTAAAACAAAGTAAAATTTGAAAGATTTTGCAAACGAGGCATTCCCAGGTTGATTGTAACAGCAACATATTGCAAATACTTTGCAGAGATATAAGTCTTTAAGAAAGGTATATGGCAATGGAGACCTATATCTTCTCCACAGCAATTTCATGCAACAGCTTAGATAACAAAAGTAGTTTAAGCAAGTTTCTGTACAACACTACCTATTGGTTTCCTAACCCCCAAATGATTTCCTGTGAATTGTACCATACAGTCAGTGGTGGATCTGGGCTACAGCCTGGATTGATCAGCATCCCCTGGTGTGTAACAAAGCTTCATAGCCTTTCACAGATCAGAGAGAATGCTGTGACATGGGTTGGGAGGAGCAGGGGCAGCTTCACACTGACCCTGGTGTTGTGTGTGAAACATGTAAAACTGCACAAAAAAAAAAAACCCTGAAATGCAGCTGGGATAAATTCTATGGTGAAGAGGAAAGTGATCATGATATTGTAGATTTGGGTTCATTGAGGATTTGGTTCATTGATTTCTTGTCTGATTCCCCATGTTTATTTCCGTTGGGAATAGGATGCACTAAGTGTATTGGGATGGCTGGTACATATGTTATAAGCAATTAGCTGCTTCACAGAGCAAGTTTAAAAAAAAAAGGCATTACCTACTTTGTCTCTTAGCTTTCTGTGCTGCATTCTTCAGTGCAGAGTGAAGTCTGCTCTTCAGTTTTGTGCGCTCTGGACAATTTGATTATTGGGGATGTTTATTTCAAAAGGCTTTTCAGGTGCAAAGGAATCATTTTAAGTTCTGATGACTCAGTGAGGGAAAACTAGTTCTCCCCTGCTTGAAAACAAGCAAAACAGTGATGATGCTTAGAGGAATGTTTCTCTTGGCTTTGGGTAGTTTGAGTGACACCTGCATTATAGCTGCTGTTGTATACATGAGTCTAGTACACTTTCATACATCAAGGCAGCACTGGGAATGCTGAAGTGTAACTAATAAAGTAAGAAAGAAGTGGTCTTTTTTTCAAGTGTAATTTCTACTCTAGCAGATTGCTTTCCTACCTGTCATGCAAAGAGGGCTCCATACAGGATGTTGTATGAGCGTGGGTGACTGTAAATATTTTTGAAGGGAATCTCCTGGAAACATCTTGAGTTTTTTTTTGTTTTTTTTTTAATCTATTAGATATTTTCAAGGGAGTCTATGTTACCATGTGTGCGCTACAGCTCCTGATGTTAGATACATAAGAAAAAAGACTGAAGTCCTTTCTGGTGCCTTCCTGTAAGTGCAGAAATATGATGCGAACATCAAATCATGTAGTGGCTGTTACTGAAGGGTCATCCTTTCTTCTTTCTTTTGATTCTGCTTATCCCCTGCTCCCAGCCATAAGGATTTGTCTTCTCATCCTGCTTTGCTCTGGCTGTGGTACTGACCAGACTGGTTGGCACATTAATTCACTATTCAGGTTTATTTAAGAGCTTTTTTTTTATATATATACTGAATTAGTGAGTTGAAGTTGTTTGTTGTTTGGCTAAGTGTGTTTGTTCTAGAACAGCTGGGAAACCATAGGAACATGCAGCTGGAAGTAAGGGGAAGAACATATGGAGATAATTTGATTTTTATTATTGTTATTATTTTCTGAATATTTAATGTTAAAATTTGTGGACAGTTAGAAGACAGTGTATATCTTGATCATTCTCTGCAGCTTTGAGACATTAGGTTTGTTCAGCCCAGGACTGTGTAATGGCCATATGACAATCTAGAACAAAATGAGCTAAGAAATGCTATTTTTTTCCCCCAGTTTCTAGACTAGTTTCAACTCTAGACAGGAAAAAATAGAAAAGGAAAAAAAGAAAAAGGAGATTAAAGAAGGATCCTATTTATCTCTTCCTTCATGGTTTTAATTTCTTTACTGTCTACACTTCAGCCTCTGCCTTATAATTAGCATCTGATAGTTACTAGTGAAAGCATTAGCAAATATATTTCATGTAAATTGAATTTATTCCAGCAGTAATCATAGTGATTAAATTAGCATTTAGTAGATTTTTTTTCAAAAATGAAACCTTGCTAGTCAAATATAGGAAGTGGGTTGTGAGAATTCTTGTCAATATACCTCGGCATGCAAATATATGTGTAAGCCAGTATATGCACAAGTCCTTGAACTAGAGTTGTTCCAGTCACATTCCTGAAAGCTTTTTGAACTGGACAATCATCCATCCCATCAGGAAACAGTTACTTTTTTCTTGTGGTCATTCAGTAGCTGGTCGAAAACATAATGTTTGTGATGAATACTTTGTGATAATTTACTAGCTGAAAGATGTTTGTAATTAGTAAAAGGCTTAAGGAAAAAAGATAGGAACAGCAGAAGGCTTTTAATAAGTCTGAACTCTACAAAGATCCCTGGCTTGCTTAAATCAGTGTTGCTTTGTGTGTTCAAAGGGAGCAAAGTCAGTGTATGTCAACTGATGTCTCGATTTCACTGGCAATTAATATTTGACCAACTGTAGCTCTAATTATCATACATCATTAAATATAATGCACTTAATTGGCTTTTCAGCAATTTAGTAAATAGAAAATTAATGTGAACAATTCAAATAGTATTTGCAGAATTCACATACATGAGGAAAAAGAGAACACTTTACCCAGAGTTTGGATTTTAAGCTCTGCTCAGCAACATTTGGTAGTCTGCTTTTTGCTCAACTGTCCAGACTCATTTGACATTCCAGTCAAACCATTTGAAAGTGGGGATTCCCAGTGAATTAACTAAGACTTTTCTTGCCTCACCTCAAAAAGATTGGCTGAGGTTGCTCACAGGCTTTCTGGCTGTCCCTTGCTCCTACTGCAAAAGTAAAATCAGGTTAAAGCTTTGTCTAGATCAGGGTTATTAAAGCATCGAGACTAACATGGAGCTTTGTCAGCTGACATGCTCGATGTGAAGAAGGTATTAAGTAGTGGAGGGTGGAGAGGGAGTTTTCTTGATCAGTTTGTTTTCATCTGAGGCCTACAGAGGAACAATAAATACAGTTTAGTCCTATCTTAATCTCCAGTAGTTTCTGTCTTGCCATCAGCTGCTTCATAATGTGGCACGATCATTTCAGCAGGAGACTTTGAGGCTTGGTCTCTGATGGATTTTACCAATAACAGTGAAAAATATTTTTCTTTCTCCTGGGGAAGGTTAGCAGAGAGAAATGAAGCCAGTGTTGCAGTAATGTAAAAGCTTGTGAAAAGAGATCTGTGCATGCATCCTGTTCTGTCTATTCCCCTGAGCGAGCTATGTACTCCAGAGAACATCTGATGACACTTTACATTGTGTTCTTCTTCCCCTGTAGTTATTGTCTCACATTACAAATATCAATTTAAGGCCTAACAGAAGAGACTTCAAGCAACATTTAATAACTCTGGAGGTCCCAAATTAACCACAAAATAAAAATGAAACATGTTCTGAGATATCATCTCACCAAAAAATGACATACCAGAGAACCCTCTGGTATAAAACTGCCTTTTTTTCTTTTGCCTTTTGGTTCTTCTTTCCTTCACTGGCAGCATCCTTACAGGTACTGTGGCTGTGAGGATGCAAATCATAATTCATGTAATTTAGGTATTATAGGTTTTGAGTTTTAGTGTTAACATATTTTTTACCCCAGGTAATTATTTTCTCTGTAGAGAAGAAAGAGGAAAAAATTTCAAATATTGGGTTAATTCCTTCATTGATTTTTTTAAATTATTATTATTTTCTGAATATTTAATGTTAGAATTTGTGGACAGTTAGAAGACAATGTGTATCTTGCCTAGGCCTTTGTTTGTTATACACATATAATATATTGCTAGCACTGAATCTTTTTTTTTTATTTGTGTAACATCTTTATATCAAATACAAGCATCAATTTTATAGATATAGAAGGAAAAAAAAAAGTATGAACTTAGGTTTGAGGGAAGAAAGTTTCCTGGGAGACTTGAAGTAAGTTTAATGCTGTTAATGGGCATACTTGAAGGTACTTGGCCCTTTGAGGCAGTTAAATTGAGCGGTGCTGAGACAGAAAAGCATAGTAAATTGGCTTTTCCTCCTGCTCTGATTCCTCTGGTTCCTCATTAGCAGTGTAACCTTATTTGCAATCCTGGCTGGTTTCTCAAGCCACAATTGTCTGCTTGCTGTGCATATGCCCCTAGCTATTAGCATTCCGATGGTGCTGGAGGCATATTAAACTCTCCCCACCAATGATAACTCTGTTTTTAAGATTGCTCTCTAGTTGAAATAGTAGCCCTTGGGTTTCTGATGGAGAATCTTTGGAAATAGTTCATTGAATTCAGTTAATTAGAGTGGCTTAAAGAAAAAAAGCCCAAACTGTTCAGCAATAAAAATGAAAGATTCACAGCTGTGAGGGCTAGAACTGATAAGGATATGATTGCTGTGTTTGCTCTGCATTTTCAGCTGTACAAATAGCTTTGAACTGGAAAGATGGAGTTCAGGAGCAGCTGGTTGTGTGAGCCCAGGCCTTCTGAGGTTAAGGGAACGCGTTTAGCCCTCTGGTAAGGTAGCCATGTGTATGAAGATAACTCACATTTAGAAAAACCCAACCAGCCTTGGCCTCCTCCCCTAGAGCATATCCATAGATAAGAACCTTGCTCTTCTCAAAAATGAGAGTTAACAGCCAGCCTGAGGGACGTGTAATATTATGAACTGTTTTTCAGAAAACAAAAGCTGCTTTTTGTGCTTGGACTATCTGAGTACTGGAGTTCTTAGGCCTTACTCCTCTTTTCAAGAAAATTGCATTTTAAGGTTATGCTCTTGCTTAGTAGAATCATAAGTTATGTCTTATGCCTTGTGCCTGCTCGATAAAGTGGAAGGGTTTGTTCCAGAAATCTGTTCCAGTGATTCAGTAAAAATGGTTTAAACGGTCCAAGAAATGTATCTGTCTTCACTAACATTGGCATATTTAAACTTTGCACCCAGATGATGAATTTTATGGAAACAGAAATTTCCTAAAATTCTCTTTCTTTCTCCATTATGTTGCTCTACTACTTTCCTTTAACTAACTTTGCCTAATCTTGAATGAGTAACTACCTTGTGTGGGTGTAACCACAGAAAGGACCTATCTGAATGAGTCCTACTGACTGATACCTGTGCAGTATAAATGAATAGCCATTCATACAGAAAGTTCTTTGCTGCTTTATTAGAGGACCGTTTCAAACATATTGTAAGGTGTGAATCCTATTTGAGGGAACACTTGCTACCATGTTTGGGTTGGTTTCTTGAAAAACAAGTGTAAGCCTTCCTTTGTCCTTTCCTCCTTTGCCCACATCCCTTGAGTTTTAGAGAAGAAATTTAGAAAAATGAAGAAATTGAAAAAATTGTGGGTTAAAAGATGTTTTGAGCAACTTTGATCTGGGTAGCCCAAACTCCTGATGTAACATTTCTGGCAGCATTACAGGGAATTGTATCCTGCTGTGTAACAGAGTGTGATTTGGACCAGAACAGCTGGTCCATTTCATACGTGCTAGTGCAAACTGCTCGCTGTGGGAGACAGAGTAAATGTGTCTGTCCAGATCTTGCATGATTAGAGAGGTCAGTTCACCTCCATTTAATCCTCTTATGAGATGAAACCAATCATCTTAATAGTGGCTGGTTTTCATGACACTTCTTTGCTAAAGCTTGATTCGAGTCATAGGAGCCTTGTTCTTGAATAAGGTTGAGTGCTTTGAACCTTTCTTGATGCAGAGTTTTTTAAGGTATCTGTAGGCATTTGGTAGGAGAAATTCACTGATTGTTTGAGGGGTTCTAAGATTAGGACTTCCTGATGCAAATCTTTTGAACCGCTAGAAAAAAACAACCTAAAAGTGATTAGAATGTGTTTGGAGCTGTGCAAAATCTCTAGGGAGGCAGTGAGCATATGCTAGAAGTGTGCATCTTTGTAAGAGAAAGTAGTAACTGAAAGCTTAAGAGTAACTGAAAACGATTTCTGGTTTAGAGGTGCTTTTAACAGGAAAACAAACAAACTGAGGTGACTGAGTTTCCTAATGTGTCTCAGTGCATGTCTGCCTGAATGCTAGTGCTTGCTGGTGGTAGGAAAGGGGTAATCAAAGGGCATTAACAGCCAAATGAACAAGGGTAGCAGCACTGTTTTTAAATTTTTATTATTTTTTTTTACATCGCCTTACAAAAAGACCAAAATGCACTCATTTAAAATAGTTATGAGACTGAAAATATAGCTGTAGAACTGCGCTAAGGAGAAATGACCACAGGCTGCTGCTGAAAGAGGCAGCCCTGCTAGTTGCTCCTTTGTTCTATGACATTGCTCAGCTGATTTCATTGCCCCAGTGCTCAGATGCGCTACCACAGACCTGTTTGGGCATCTCACTCAGCAAACACATAACACCCACAAAAAAATGAATAACTTTTAGCTTTGGTTTCCCAAACCAGTGCATTATAGGTGTAGGGTGAAGCAGGTAGTATAAGAATGCAGCAGGGCCACGTGGTTTAATTTTAGACAGCAGGAGACTGAGGGATTTAGCTGTAGAGTAAAATGCAGACAAAGGGGATAGCTCAGCGGTTTGAGTTGAAGCAAGAATTGGAATGTGGGTATCCTACTTGCTGTTCAAGATTTTAACTATCAAATTATTAGCTAATTTGAAGTATGAGTTGGTGTGCATATTACAACTAGGGAAAAGATCTGTTTAGTTGTAACTGTGCTATACTTTTGAGTAAGTTTAAATCTCTATGTAAAATTTCATACTCAAAGGCTATGGTGTTTTATTATTTATGTCTCTCCTTGACACATAATTCTTTTTAAGGACTTGCATTTATGTGAGCTGCATGTGACTTAGAAGATGCTCACGCATACGATTTCAGTATACATTCTGGTCTCTGGTTGATTTATATTCTTAAGAATTTCCTAGCTATCCCTTTAGCTATTGCAGTTAAAATAGAAAAGATGTTAGATCTGAGGATCAAATTTTATAGGTTATGGTGGATCTGGGCAATTTGACCATTTTTTTTATTGCTACTAAACAGGAAAACAGGAGGGAGTTCTTCACACTAGTGATGTTCTAGAATTCTTTTCAGAGACCTTTTGCTTTGACTTGTTTTTTATTGCAGAGTTTTTTGTAGGACATTTGGTCTGTGCATGTCATGTAAGGTTTTCTCTTTAGAGATTATTAGCACCTTTTTACACTACATCTATATTAACTGAACAAGCAGATGGACAGTTTTGTCCTTTTTAATTGCCTTTAGCATAAGTTTGGTTGCTGGCCAAGTGTTTATCACCTGTGGATCAGAGTTGGCAGCCCCTTTGTTACTCAGCCAGATATTTTGTTCACAGGATTATTTCCCTTTGAAAAACCATGCAGCTGAAAAGAAAACAAAGCACACTACTGCATCTCAAATAACAAAGATCTGCTGAACATGTAATTTCTCTTGTTTTGGTCTTTTAGGAACTGTTTTATGGTGCTTGTTCTGGCATAGTTGCCAAAGATTAGGACACAAACAATTAGCTGGAAATAATCTTTTTTTTTTTTTTTCTATCCTTCCCTGCATGCAGGAAGGTCAGCACAGAACATCCAGTTCTCTAAGGATGGACCTCTATTTTGCTTATTGTTCTTCATTTTCGTAAATGATAGTAATTGGTATGTTACGAGGTAGTAACAGTCATATGAAACAAAAGCACTGATGTAATACCAAAAAAAATATCAGCTTGCACTGTTACTGTAAAAGGACACTGGTTTGGGATTGATCACCTCCAGGGATGGGGCATCCACAACTTCTCTGGGGAAACCTGTCTCAGCACTTCACCATCCTCTCAATGAAAACTTCCCTGACACATAATCCAAATCTTCCCTCCTTTTGTTGAAAACTATTTCCCCTTGTCCTATCACTATCTACCCATGTCACAGAAAGATCACTCAGTCACTTGGTTTGAGTCATAGAGTGTAATTTGAATGAAATGAAGAAGGAGATCTGAACTTAACAGTGAAAAAACAATAAGGTACTGATATCTGTTTGAACAGTGGGGTAAACATGACATGTTTTCCATGATAGTCAGGCAGACATGAACAGTGAACTAATGCTGAGAAGCTCTCAGATCACTAAGAAGAATAATTTTTGGGGGTGTCAATTTTATTTAATTGAAACAGTTCTTATGTAGGAACAATTTGAACAAGTAAAGGACATCCTATTTTATTCTTTAGTATTCCTAGTTTATCAGTTAGAAAACAATCCCTCCGGATTTGGCTCATACCTTCCATAGCAGTGGTATTATGTCAAAGTGATCTTGATTCTTTCAGAAAGTATTTATGGACATAAGCCACATCTCTGGAAAGAAAAATATCCTATATAGGTGTTCTAGCCAACACTTCCTGGACTTCCTGCAGGCGGCGTTGAACAAATCTTCCAATCAGAAACAGGTTTTATAAGGCAGCTTTTATATCACACAATATGATGCATCTCATTAACTTTGGTTGTTGTATCCTCTTCCTTTTTCAAGTGGGTCTCACCTGGAAATATTGATCACTTAAGGGACCAAGCCCTTTCTACCTATCATTAGTCCTTTACTTCGTCCCCACTAATTCGAGGCTCACATTGCCTTATTTATTACACTCTTGTGACCTATCATGTACCTCACTGGAACCTGCCTTTCCATGGCCTAGCAGAAGCACTGCCATTGCCTACCCAGCTTTGGGATGGTCACTCCTCTTTGCTTTACCTTGTTCTGACAGCAGGTTAAATCTTTTTTATCATCTCTAAACCAGGCTTCCCAAAATTGTGTTCCCAGAATCACATCAAAGTTGTAAAAGACCTCTTGAAGTGAAACTTTTCTCTTAAAGAAAAGCTGTTTCTACTTCTAGGTTCAGTCAGTTGCGACTGTGCCTGAATTTCAGAAACTGCTAAGGATGGAGATTTAGTTCCCCTGGATAACCTGCCAGTGCTGAATGATCCCCTTAGTAAATAGCAGCTTTCCTAGTGCTCAGTGTGCAGCTTGTGATTTTTGTCTCTTTTTAGGTTGCTTATTGCAATCCTCAAATTTTGAATTTTTGTTGTCTGTTACTGCCCTTCAAGCACTTGGAAAAACTCACTGTGGAGCCATTGGCAGGGGCTCATTATGGAGCATGCAGAGGGAGTAGCTAACCAAACTTATTAGATTTCTATACTTCAGCTGGGATTTGCTTGTGCCTTTAGTAATGAGAATCAGTTGTTATTTTTTGTTTTCTCCCCTTAGATTGCTAGTCTGTGTAGTAGAAGCAATACTTAATCTCCACTTTCTCTAGATGGCTTGCAGCCAAGTAGTGACCTTGTACCATTCAAGATCTGTCTTTACTATAGAAAACAAAGATTTCTGGCTTTGAGAGCTTTAGCCATGAATATTTAAGGACAAAAATCTTGGACAAGGATGGTTTTTCAACAGAACCTGAAGCAAGTTCTACAAAAATGTCAATGGCAAAGTGATTCTACAATGGTCTCAAGATTTGTAAATCTTTTCTTTCACTGACTCATGCATTTTCTCTCATCAGAAAGGGTTCACTTTTTGAAAGTGTACACCTTATTTTGCAGTAGTTCCTCTGCTAGTGAAATTAATGAGTCAGGTCATCTGGCAAACAAGGAGAGAGCTTTCAATGCTGTCTGGAATCTTTCTATTGCAGAAGCTGACCAATGCATGGTAACTGTCATAATAGCCCATTGCAAATTAAATAGATTAGTCAATCTTTTCTCCATTTGTCTGGGAAGATGGAATTAACCACAGTGGAATAGACGGCATGAAATGGGTTAGTTATTTACAGTACATTTAGCTTTCTATTTTATTATTATTTTTAGTTTAAAATAAAAGACAGAAGAAGCTTCCTGGGGAAAGAACCCAGGATTTTAGGTAACTGCTTTTAACAACATAAAATAGTTTTGAAGCAAGGGTATTAGATATTTAAGTGTTTTTGGAACAAACCCAATTAAAAAAACAAAACAAAACAAAAAAAAAAACTACAAAAAAACCCACCATTTCAAAGCTGCTTAATAGTCTGTTCTTCCCCAGATTCCTGTTTTCACACCTCCTTACCGACATAAGGATATGGCTGGGGTCAGTAGCAATTTGGGAAAAAAAAGCAGAACAAATTTCCTGATTGCCATCTGATAGTACATCTGTCATTTCATTTTAAGCCAGAAGCTGAAGCTATTGCATTGGCAGGCATTTGGCCAGATTCTGATCTAACTGGCATGAGATTTAGACTTGTGCAACTACTATGTAAAGCAGAGTAACTCCAGTATATTCAGCTGTGTAAAAGGAGAATAAGGTCTATTTTTATCGAATTAGCCTTTTTGTATAATATTTACAGAATCTGAGCAACTCAGTCCAATTAATCTTGGACTCTTTCTTTGTTGTGTCCCAGTTTACTTAAATGTTGGATGCGGGAGAAGGACAGGGGTCTAGAGCAAAGGCCTAATGAGGCTGGGATTATTTAGTCTGGAGAAGAGGAGGCTCAGGGAGACTTTATTGCTCTCTACAGCTGCCTGAAGGGAGGTGGTAGTGAGGTGAGATTTGGCCTCTTCTCCCATGTAACTAGCAATAGGGCTAGGGGGAAAGGCCTCAAGTCCTGGGGAGAGTCAGGTTGGATGTTAAGAAATACTTCTTATATGAGAGAGTGATCAGGCACTGAAATGGGCTGCCCAGGGAGGTGGTGGAGTTGCCATCCCTGGAGGTGTTCAAGAAACATTTAGATGTTGTACTAAGGAACATGGTTTAGTGGGAAATATTGGTGGTAGGTAGACAGTTGGACTGGATGATCTTAGAGGTCTTTCTCAACCTTGGTGATTCTATGATTCTATGGTACTATCACTTGTCATCTGTACTTGGTGGCAACCATTGTAATCAATTATAGTTTGAAGATTAATTGCACAGGGTTCATGTAAAATTTTAATACAAAGTGTCCTTAGCAAGTGATTGAAAGATGTAGATGAAAAGTACATATGAAAAGTGCTGTAACATGTGGCCCACTCTCAAGTCAACTAGGTAGCTGAGGTTTGTAAACTCCACAAATCTGCCATTGGCTATAATCCAGGATGCATGTATTGACTAGAACTAAGAGTATTTTAAGAGAAAAAAATATCACTGTTGTCTGCTTCTAAAGAACTATGTGTTGAAACATCATTCCCTTGAATATAACCTCAGCAGGGAAACTGAGACTACAGTCAGGCTTTCTGTATTAAAAATGAAGAAAATCTAACAGGGAGCATGATATGAAATATAACACAGACATGATAGAGTATTCTGTCCAGACAACCAATGCTGCATTATTTAACAATTCCAAAGAATTTGATTCATTAGTTCTTTTTTTTTTTGTTGTTTATTGATTTTTTTTTGGATTAAGCCAAAAAATAAGAAAATACAGTGCGTGAAGCTGTTTGGAATAAATGGAGTTGTGGTGCTGCAAAATATGTGAAGATATATCCAGTTTACAATACTATCCTGTGAGAATTAGACCAATAGCCCTTCTAGAGCTACTGATCAGGTCAGGGACATAACATCCTCTGTGCTGATCAACACAGCATGAACGTTATTCCAGGGAGTCTTTAAATGGCATAACTGTCTGAATCTTAAATGTCAGCTGATAAAAATGGCAAAAGCTGATAACAAACATTTCCAAAGGCACAAAATAGCACATGAAAGAAACTGTTATGTCAGAAGGTAGTAAATCACAGAGTGTTCTACTGCCATCTTTCACTGTGACATCTCTTCAGTTTAATCTTCAGTTAGACAGTTTTTTCACCCATACTGTCTACTGACACTGCAGCTAGAATAGAGCTGTGTAGATCTCTGAACATTTGAGGTGCAGCTCATTGTGTGTTCAGTGAGTGGTACGTGTCACAAAGGTTTATCTTTTCCACTGATCACCTTGTTTTCTTCTAACTGTGAATTTTATGTTCACTTCTTTTATCACCTCTGAATTAATTTCATTTGGCATTAGGATAAGCAGCATAGATAAGGAAACTTTCAGTTATTTCTGTTAAAATTTTCAGTGTGCTGTTAGTGCTGTAACACTTCCTGTATTTTAGCATTTTGCATAGTCCATAATCTACTATGCAGAGATACCTGTAGCTTTACTTGTACGCTTCAGTTTTTTTTTAATAGGAAAGTCATATTGATCATCTTCCTTATTGTTGATGCCACATATTAAAAATCTTAAGACAGTTGTCAAAAGATGCTGTCCTCTTTTTTTTTTTTTTTTTTTGTTTTGGTATGTTGTTATTCTTTCAATTTTGGTTTCTGGTCCTTTAATAAGACAAATTCTTAGTCATTTATTTGCAGTCAAGTAACAAAGTATGTACCTCTTGGGGAAAAAAAATAGCCAAGCTTTTCATATTGTCTCATATGTTCAGGAACTGGCATCCTAAAGAAAATGTCAGAGAAAAGGAAACTGCGAGGTGTGTTTTGAGTTTTCATTTAAACATGAACTAATGGACATTGCTCACATTGACTTGTTCAGTGAACAGCTGGAATTAAGTAAAAGAGAGAAGAGCCATTTCTATGCTAGGTAAAACACATTACAACATAGTTGTTGCATTGATTGTCCCTTTTTCTTAAATAGAATCAAGTAGATAGAAAAGCAGATGCTGTCACTAGCAGCATGGGGAGGCTGTAATACTTGAAAAAAAAAGCTAAATAGACATTATGGAATTGTCAGGGGCCCGCTACAAAGAAGACCAGAGACGGGATCATAACAGGATTGGAGCTGTGTCATGCTAGACACAAAGGGAAATTGCAGGAAGTTGAGTGATGATCACAAAGAAGTGCAGCTACTTAAAAAACAGACAGACTGATCCTGGCAGCTGGTTTAAGGATGTACAGAAAGAGCAGTTCCCTTTCTGTGACTGTGGAAACTGAATTTGTTTTGTTGGTTTTTCCAACACATTGGGTTTTACCTACAAAGGAGAGGTTCAATACAGCCATTTACAATAAAAGTTATTTTGCAACATTAGCATATCCTTTTCTTGTTTAAAAGACCAAATGATTATTTTAATTAGTTAGAGGCTTAGAATTACTTTTCCTTTCTTTGTAGGTGAGAATGCTCAAAAAAGATTTTGAAATATCTGTGACAGCAGTAGGGGTTTTGTTGTTGCTGTTGTATAGACATGCCAGAAACTTTGTTTGAAGACATTCGGAATAAAAACCAAAATAAATAGAAGAGGTAGTTTATTTATATGAATAAATACGTACTGACAAAATACGTAAGTATTCACTGGAGATTGAACATATCAGAATAGAATGGCCACAGCTTATATCTATGAGGCACATATCTAAAGCATCTGGTGTGGTCTTGGAAGCACCACTGTCCTTCAGCTCCAACTTCACTGAGAACTTTTGCTGTATTAGAGGGGGCTTCTGAAATGTTGAATTGTTCATTTTCACTAGAACAAGATGTTAGATATAGTTGAATTAGGCCTGTCTTCTGCTTATGCCTTAGTTCTCTCAAAGTGGTGTATATTTAACAATTACCTTCACCTGTCAAGACACCGTTTCAGCAGGGACAATGTAGACAGCTATTGTACTATTACCCTAATTTACAAAGGTCAAGACCTGGTGCTATCTGTCCACAGAACAAGTAATTGCCACACAAATTGGGACAGATTGAGTGAGCTGAACTTTAGACAGCACCGTTGATCTAGGCAACCATTACTCATCAAAATAATTAAACATAATTGCTTTTTTTTTTTTCCTTTGAGCACAGAACACCATGTCCATTATTTTTATGCTAACCTTTAAAAAGGCTTTAGATAAAAATATGAAAGTTATTTTTAAAAATAGTTCTTTATTGCAGTGGTGATGAAGAGCACCTCCAAATTAATTGGTTTATTTTCTCAGAAATGAAGGCTATTATGGCCAAATGTAGGGGAAAGTCATGACAGTTCATTTTGTACATCATGAAAAACACTTCTTAACTTGATGGTTACTTAGTGAGGCTGCATGACCTTATAAAAATAATCAGGTAGTTAATGTAGCAGCAATGCCTCTAAAACATAATATGGAGCTATTACTGTATGGTACAGCTTCACTTGGAGTACAAAGTCCAGTGCAAAATGGCTCAGCATTTTGCTGAACAAACTTTTACTATGTATATCAATAAAAAGACCTTGAATTTGTTGGTAACAATTCTGTTGTATAAATATGTGAATTACAGAAAGTAGAATGTGAATGCAGAATTCTCAGTCTAGGCCTAAATATCTGAAAATGGTCTTTTAAAGCTTCCATAAAATTAAATACTCAAGAGTTTGTTGCATGCTCATTCTGAAGGTACAGCTCCAGGAGAGTTATGCTTTTCCATGAATGAAAATGTTCTATACAATGTAGGTTTATTTATGTTTCTGTTTAAATACAGTGTATTTCTGTCACCTTCAAGGGGTCAGCACTGGACCCTTGGTAAGTGACCTGGTAGAGTAATTGATATATAACATTCCCACTGCTCTGATATTGGAGACTGAAGCCTGGAAACTGAATTTCTAGAGTATTAAGAGTTCAGCAAGGTAATCCGAAGAAACTTTTGAACAAAATCTCCAGTCCCAAGATCTGCACCCCATGATCCTTTTTTAAAGCACAGGGCAAAAGGAAGATACGCATAGGTTGCGCCTCTCCCCAGTATCAGAAATTTGCATGCATGTTCATACTGATAGTAAAAGTTTGTTGTATAGTGTACAGGTTTTTTTTTTTTTTTTTTTTTTTTTAAAGAATCCTTAAAGATAAAATCCTTAAGAAGAGTACACCAGCTAAAATATCGAGAAACACAGATCTATTGCTTCTTGGGAGGTCTGTCTGGGTTCACACGCCAGGAAAGGTTGCGTTGCCTCTGTCTGTGTGTTTCTGCCTCAACCCAACTGTTGTGGCAGGTGGTCATCATGTTTCTTTCAATAGAGTGCTGTGCCCTCATGCTCCCAGATGAAAAGAGTCTACCACTGATCACAGTGGAGCATCAGAATACACCTATAATTGCTTGCAATTGTCTTTGTAACACACATAATTTAAGTTTTATGTTTTCTGAAAGACCCGGTGATATCTAGATTTTATATATGAGATTATCTCAAATAAACATGTACATAAGTATGTATTTATAAAACTACATAAATGCTGTTTATGACTAATCTATGCTTGTATCAGCCATTAGTGTAGTACATATGGACCTGTATCGCAAATTGATTTTGAGATGTCCATAGAATGCACGTTATTTGTAG
This sequence comes from Lagopus muta, assembly GCF_023343835.1. Classification (NCBI taxonomy): domain Eukaryota; kingdom Metazoa; phylum Chordata; class Aves; order Galliformes; family Phasianidae; genus Lagopus; species Lagopus muta. The sequence goes on from NC_064439.1 coordinate 26,655,702, forward strand.
TTTACTTTTTGGTATCTCTAGTTTAGTCCTTTAGGCTGAACATTCAATAGGGAAGGAGTGTATTATGTGCCCACCTGAAGAGCATCTTCCAGCTTATTTTCTAAGAAATATCTTCATAAGCTCTGAGATAGTTTTGCAATGCAAAAGAAAGCGCAGGAAGTGGGTATGACTGGGAGATGTGCTTCATAAGCACACTCCTCATTTGAGTTACAAATGTGGGTGTATCTGCACTCCTATTTAACTGCCTCCCTGTCACAAACAAGATCTGTGTGAGAATAGATCTTGATGAGACTTGGAAGAAAGAAAACAGGTTAGCACTGTGTTTTCTAGCTGCACTGTTTTTCATGAATTTCCAGATACCCCCAACAGTCTCTATTATCTTTCTGTATCTGACCAATACTCTGTGAAACATTTACCTTGGCACCCCAGGACTAAGAGCTACATTTCACTGTATGCATCTGCCATGGCAACTAAGGTTTATATCTAGTTTGCTCAGACCTCCTTTCATTTGCTAATTTCTCCCTTTAGGTTATGAGTCTAGGGACCTTAATGTTGAACAGTAAGGTACCTTTATTCTTTGTTTATCAAAAGAACCAATATTTAAATTATTTTCAAAGTTACATATTACTATGTATCTAAAACAAATCAGAGAAACTGGGCAGGAAATGGTTTCCGATTCTACAAAGTATGTTGTGATTACAGTTTTTCTGTTTCGCCACTCAGCATAAGGTTTACACTTTTAAAATGTTTTCATGAGAAACAATGTTAAGGGACAGTGACATTCTGCAAACTGCTAGCATCAGCGGTTTTTGTGATAAAAGTTGTTCTCAGAAAAGTTTTAGGTCCAGTAAGGGAATTTGATAATAATAATAAAAAAAAGAGTATCAGTTAAACTTTTTATTGTGGGTTAATGATGTTGATAAATTAACTTGTGAACCAAATGTCTTGAGATTTTTTTTTTTTTGAATGTTGAGTGTTAATTTATAAAAAAATTCCAAAAGAATGCAAACCAGTGGTGTCGTGGCATATCCTCAGTAAGACAGCACAAGAAAGACATGGACCGGCTAGAGCAGATCCAGAGGAGGGCCATGAAGGTGGTCAGAGGGCTGAAGCATCTCTCCAATGAAGATAGGCTGAATGAGCTAAGCTCGCTCAACCTGGAGAAAAGAAGGCTTCCAGGAGACCTTGTAGCAGGCTTTCCATACATAAGGGTGTGGATGTATAGTACCTTGGGCAAGAACTAATAGTTCTACACTAAAAAGAATAAGTTTAGATTAAATATAAGGGATAAATTCTTTACTCAGAGGGGGGTGAGACAGTGGAAGTTGAGAAGCTGTGAATCCTCCATCCCTGGAAGTGTTCAAAGCCAGTCTGGATGGAACACTGAGTATTGTATACTAGTGCTCAAGTGGGAGATGTGCATACCTGCAGCAGGTGCATTGGACTGGATGATTTTTAAAGGCCCTTTCTAAAGCAAACTATTCCATGGTTCTATGATTCACAGATGTAAACAGGCAAACCAGCTGCCTACTGCACTCTGCCTACCGTCATCTGGTGCTAGAGACCCACACAATTGTAAATGGAAAGTAAAGAAGATGCATATGAAATGCTGAAGTAATTCTGACTTGCTAGCAAATAAAGTGAAATGCTAGAGAAATCTATTAGCCATTGAAATAATATTAGTACTGATGAAACTTGTCAACCATAGATTAAATATTTAATATATAACAATTATTAAATATTTAGTATATAACCATTGAAATACAAACATCTAATATAACTGTCTTGATAAATATGAAGACTCTCATCAAGAAGTGAATGAATCTTAACAATAATAAATTTGTCTGTAGAGTTTCTTCTAAAAGACATGTAAGAAAAAAGAACCATAGGACCATCTATATTGCATGGATGATCTTCATTTATACACAAGACTCAGTAAAAGCAGAGCTGAACATGTGCAACAAGGAAGTTATTTAACTATTAAAGTGTGTTGTTTGTGGGTTTTTTTTTGTTTTTTTTTTTTTTTTTTTTAGTTGCTTTGTTAGTGCTTTTATCCCCTGCTAAATTACTTGCATTAATAATATCCACAATTGAGAACAAGTAGTAGTTAGGCTGCTGATGATTTCTTCTAGAAATAAAAGCATTAATACATGGGACTAACTACTCCCTACAGTAAAGTTGATAAGATTTTGTGGTAGGAATTTTCTCTCTGCTCAGTCTGGAAATTCTTGCTCTTGTCTGTACTTACCAGAGATGACATCTATTTAAAATTATCTCAAAGGAATTGGAGATAAAAGGTGAATGCTCCATGTACATTTGAACTCACAAACTGTTAAATCTGTAAGTGCAGCTTTTCTGCACTGATCTCCCTCTATATGTTTGCCCTGAAAATAAATAAATCAATAGGAAAAAAAAGTACTGTGTTCCTTTCAGATGTTAAGGAATTCTCTTAACCCTTCCTTTTTGCAAGCATTTGTACTGTAAAGGTGGTAAAGAGATGAAGCTCACATTCTTTTTTTCTTATATGTATTTTTAAAAGTACTTGCATTATTTAAATAGAGTGGACTAGAGCCTTAATCAACAAGCAGCTACACTTTGGCTTTGAAATGTTCTGCCACACTGTTTCAGTACATGTTATTTTTGTGTCTGTGCTCTCCTAAGGTCTCCAGTGGGGCACAATTGGTGGCCCCTCCTTCTCATAATGTGTAGAGGCTACATGATTGCTACATTGCCTCTAGGGTAAGAGGCAAGAAGCGTGTTTTCAGGTGTCATCAACCAGACTACTCTGAGGTAGATACCTTTTGAACCAAGAGTCTTCTTGGAGCAGTGGTCCAAGTGGTGATGTGGAAGGAGTGTTCTAAGATGTTTCTAGAAAACAGCAACTTTTCCTTTCCTACTAGAAGTGATAATGGCTGTCTGTGTATTTACTGAGAAGAAAGTGCAGTTCAAAAATTTTATAGCAGGCACAGGTTACTAGAATGTTAAGTGTATGTATGTTTTTCTTAGAAGTTTCTTCTCTGGGTTATATTGGAGATAAACTATTGGTACAGGATGGAACTGAAAGCTTCTGGTTATCTGCTTCATTTTAAGGCACTTCTGTTGTGTTGGCTTGTGATGAATTAATAAAACACATGCTGGGAAAAGCAATGTTTTAGATGGTTTGAAATAAGAATCCAGCCTAACTAAGAATCATAGAATCATAGAACCACAGAATGGCCTGGGTTGAAAAGGACCTTGAAGATCATTTGGTTTCAACCCCCTGCTGTGGGGGGGGGTTACCAATAGGAATATAGAAAGGGAAAAGATCTGATTCTTTGAAGGACTTGTGTGATTTCCTTTGCTAATTATGAATGTGTACTCAGAGAAATCTATTGATACTTTTGGAGCCTCGGGCTTTTTCTTTAGCTAAGCTATTTGAAGGGAAAAGAGAAAAGAGAAAAAAAAGAGAAAAAAAGAGAAAAAAAGAGAAAAAAAGAGAAAAAAAAGAGAAAAAAAGAGAAAAAAAGAGAAAAGAGGGAAGGGAAGGGAAGGGAAGGGAAGGGAAGGGAAGGGAAGGGAAGGGAAGGGAAGGGAAGGGAAGGGAAGGGAAGGGAAGGGAAGGGAAGAAATTGATTGCAATGCAATGGGAAGGGCTGAGAAATGTTATTATGTAGAATGTTGAATCAGTGAAAATCTTTTGAGCATATCAAAATGACTACAGAAACTTTTAGTTTCTTGTAGTTGTCTTTAGGCAATTCTTGTTTAGGAAAAAATACTGCTTTTCTTCCCTTGACTTGCACATCCCATCCTTGCTGTTCATTAGCACCCGTGCTGTGAAGTGATTACTGTAGGTGAGAAGATTAAATCTTGCTTGTTAGGTTTCAAGTGCATCCTCACACATTAAAAATCTTTTTAATTAAAATCTCTGAAAACTCTGTTTAGTCATTAAATCCAGCACTTAGCAGCTGTAGTGAGATGTAGGCCCTTTTACAGGAGAGCCTGTGAAGTTGAACTACCTGTGACATGGCACAGCATTGAAAAGATTACATATACCCTAAGAGGGCCACAGCAGTTTGCTACTGATGGAGCTTTCTGAAGCAGTATAAATCCCTTAGTTTTTTAAAGCCTTATTATATCTCAATCTTCTGAACATCTGTGGCAATGATCAAACAATATCTGAGACTTCCAGTGTCCTCGTTCTTCTCCACATTCAGTGGAGAAGATGCGCAGCTCAGGCATAGCATGCTGTTGGTAAGCTCTTGTATCAAGACAATTAGTTTCTGACAGGTATAACATCAAACTGACTCAAAAAATGCACTCAAAGGTTGACTAAGACTCTGCTTGCGTTTGTTGCCTTTAAGCTACAAGAACATGAATTTACCTCCTACACCTTCTCCATTAATAGGTAAAATATCAGTAATCTGCGAAGTTCTTAGGGATATCTTCTCTCTGTGCTAAGTGAGATAAATTTCATCAGTGCAGAAGACAGTTTGTAGAAATATTTTATGTTAGTATCAAGTCTGCAGTTTAGGCATTAATTGACTCTATACTGACGTCTTTGCTATAATGAACTCTTGCAATGTAAGTTAAAGAAGATAGTAACCTCCATGCTCAGCTTCAGCATTATCTTATCTTAAAAGTGAGGTGATATTACAGGGTGTCAATGGATTGACAGTAAGAAGAGGAACGCAAAAGAGGATAGAGAAAATTGTGACACATATTGGGAAATCTTCACTGTTGACCAGAATGAGTTGCGTCCATTATTGTGTTATTTTTTTATTATTCTAAAAAATAAGATGTTGCAATGTGTCTTTAGCCACTTGGTTCTTTGTGTCATTGTAAATAAAATATCTATCTGACATTTCAGCACTTTTGACAGATCAGGCCACTTGCAAAAATTACTTTCCACCCTTTTCTTGTAGCCCATCGTTTGCACTCTTCACATTCTGTACCACATTCATTAGAAATTTTTGTTGTTATTGTTATTAATTTTAGGAAAAAAAAGTGGATCTTTCTGTTCCCTTTCTTAAAATATGTTGCTTACAGATAGGAAAAAACAAAGCAGTTGTTTGAATTCACATGTGAACTCGTGCAGAGAACTGAATAATTTGCTTATGTAAAGTGTATGATTGGAACTGTCTGTCAGTGACAACAGTGAAGCAACAGTATATCTTTTCTGTTTGACACTCAGCAACTTTTTTTGGCAGTCGCTACCTCACAGCCACACTGTCTCATGTCCTTGCTGACACATCATTGAAAATCTATCATTATTAGTGATCTGCCATGTAGAAATCAATGAATAAGCTTTGCTAATCCTGCTGTTATCCTGCAGTGTAGTATCATGTAATAAAATAAACAAACAGAAAGACTGCATTGTGCAGCATAATTATTAATTCTAGCGCAGATTGTTGGAGCAAATATTGCAAGCTAGAAATGAAGCTGATAAAATGTGCAATCTTAATTCTGAAATGTTCTTGTTTTGAAGTGTCAGGATCGTTGCAAGAGGGCAGGTGCCAGTCTCAGGTCTTTGAGGATCCTGAAGGAGTTGGTAAATTCACTGATTCTGCTACTTTATGCATCTGCTTACTCTTTGTTCATATTTCCACATAGGCACTGCAGGTATGTGCTTTATTGCCCAAGTCAGACCTGAAATGCATTGTATCTGGGGCTCCTACTTTAAGCGAAGATACAAGGCCTTAAGATACTTTCAGACCAGTGCTGATTATGCTATGCTATGCATTAATATATGCTATGCATTAATATAATAGCCCAGTTTGATTTCCACTTTGACATCTAAATGTGAAGAAAAAGTTCCCACAAAATGTAATGAAACATTTCAAGTGTCTTGCAGTTTATGAATTGACCTTAAAAATAGAACAACAGCATTTTTTAATTAGAAAATAAATGACAATCACCTAAAAAGAGAACTGAAACAGTGAATAATATTTTAGTTCTGTATTCAAAGGCAACAAAAGACTGTGTGCATTATATTGATGTTACACTATACATTTCCATTTCTTTATGTCTATGTTTTCTTCTCAAAACCCTAAGAAACAAAAAGCTACTTATTCCTCAGTAAAACTTCCCTATCTTTTGGGGTTAGATAGGTAATTTGTCCCAGTTCCCAAGCTGAAATTATTGAAGAAGGGAAGAAATATTGAGCTGGGAGAAGGATGAGAATGCATTAGAGAGACACTAGAGAGCATGCAATGTGAAAAGAAAAATTGGCAAGGATAGTGAGAAAAAAAGAAGTGAGAATATTAATGAAAGTTGAAAAGGGTAATGCAAAACAATTGGAGACACAGAAATGTCTAGACAAGTGAGAAAAAGAGCAAGGAAATAAAAGAAAAGTAGAAACTGTATGCCCCAAAGGTGAGATTTTCAAAGTGAAATTGTGTAATTAACTACAGTTAATAAAGAAAAATTGGACTGCTTGTTGTTTTTTTGAGTCTCTTAACATCTCCCTCGTCTTTTCCACGGTGGTTATTATATCAGAATTAAAAGAATCTGATAGGAAGTCTCTGTTTAGTATTGCACTGGTTTTAATACATCTTGATTTATCAAAGCTAATTATTTCATTGAAACACATAAAATCTGACAAAGTTTTGTTTCAATTTTGAAGTAAGAAAGAGAAAACATTTGGAAAGCCCATAGTTGAAAAATCAGAGTCTGGTCTGAAGACATGTCAGGATCTGTGCTGTGGACTGGGAATCCAAACTTGTCTACCACAATCTGAACATGTCTCTGAACTGCTTGGCTATAGTTGTGGGTTTTGTTTGTTTGGGAGTGGCCTTTTTGCTTGTTTGCTTGTTCTATTTTGACTTTCACAGAGACTATTAGGAAGGGACATCTCCAAATTGAGACAGAAAACCCTTTTTTTTTCCCTTTTTTCTTTGTATGTTTTCTTGTGTATGGGTGGATTAGAGTTTCATTTTTTTATTGATAGTACATACGCATAATCAAATTATGAGTTTTGGTATATATGATTTGCCACAATAAGACTTTGTTAGAAGTCTTGAGATGCTTGGAGTTGATGGTTAGCACCTTAGTGTTTGAAACAGAGAAGAGTCTCAATTTCCCCTTTAAAGCTAACATTTTGTTTCCAAGATATATTGGTTTTGCATGTTATTCCTTATATTACTCCTATTGTACGTTTTACTTCTCCTTAGATATTGAGCTCCATTTCTTGCTATTGCTTCTTCTGTCTTTTTTTATGACTTTTTTTTTTTTTTTTTCCCCAACATCCATTCTCTAGGCTTTTTATTTTGAGGTTTAGCAAATATTTTAGTTCATTTGTCCATCTTCCACAAGTGCCTGCAGGACAGGAGACTGTGAAAATTGATGCTTCTCATTATCCCCTTGTGTTTTTGCCAACCACTGTCTTTGGTCACAGACTTTTTGTCTCGACCTTTTGTTTGTTGTTTGAAAGGGCAATTTTTGTGTGTATGCATACATATAAGCAAGTATGCTTATACAAATATACTCATACACACACAAATATGTATACGTGTATGTTCACAAATTTAAATACTTCAGTAATCCTCAGTTAATAGTCTGCAGTCTTTGTTTTTTTTGATGAATGAATGCTTTGAACTTGTTTTGCTTTCACTGGAGTTACTAGAAGGGATGCATACATATTTGGCTGCCCTTCAAAACATTGCCAAAACCCTTCTAATTACTACCATTGTGTCACCACCCCTAGCCTGCTGCCTTCTAGCAGAGTGGGTGTGTCCTCATTTGCTTTTGTTTTAATGCTATTAATAGGGAAAGCACAGAAAGAGATGAGCGCGTACCAAGTATGAGTATGATGCACACAGCAGGGAGTATGTAAGTATCCCAGTGTTAGACCCATTGTTCCTTAAACAGAATCATTTGTTTGTAATTGGAATAATAAACATATTTTGGCAATCTTCCATCTGAGGAATGTGTAGGAATCAAGTGTCAGGCCAAATGCATATGGTATTTGTAGCTTCAGAGTAGACTTGTCTGTGCAATTATGAAAGGGTGTTTTGAGACATCTTTTGCCCAAGCAAAACTTTTCAGTCTCATGGGCTCAAACTCTAATTTCACCTAGAAATTCATGTCTAAATTTAGTATTGTGAACTCTAAATTTATTCCATCATTATTATGATACAAACTTGCATTTGACAAGCTGGAATCACAAGATCTAATTCCACACTGTGTTAATGAACTTCTGTTTTTTGGTTTCTTTTGTCTGTGAGTGGGAAGTTGTAGATGAAGAAATCCAGCGCACTTTTGTACTTTTGAACTAAGTTGCAGAAGTCTTGCATCAAATCATGATGTTGCATTGTGTTATTGAGTAACTAGATGACAGTATTGCAAAATGAAGGTACTGTACAAACAGAATGCTATCCAGCTTCCAGGGAAATGGTCAGGATCTGGCAGGTCCAGTTTTTAGGAAATGAATTACTCTTTCTGCCTTTGGGGAAGTCATTGGTTTTGCTTTGCTCTAATCACTCATAGATTTTTTATTTATTTTGTAACTTTGTAAGATTCTTAAATTCTTCTAGCTTCTGTTTCTCTTGGCTATAGTATCCCAAAGAAGGACAGTTTCTTAAAGGTTAATCCTGCTTAAATTCAGGTAGGGGGCATCTAGGAAGAGAAAGTTGGAAGAAGACAAAAGGCTGATAAATGCAAAAGAAAGACGTGCTTTAGAGCTCCTGAGCCATTTACAACCTTACAATGCTTAAACAGTGCCAGCTGCAATGTAGTTTATGAAGACTCTTACTGAAACGTATAATTAGAGGTTACACAAGGGCAGGTAACATCTCAGAAGCAGGTAAGAAATCTGACCCAACACGCCTGCTTGCTAAAATGGAACGGCCTTAGGCTCTGCTGAGATCATCACACAGCAGCTCCTTGCATCTCGATTAAATGACTTTCCTTCAACTCAGTGCAGATTTGCCCTTGAAGAAAAGGAAATTTTTTCTCAGACTTCAAGCTTCTCATTTTCTGTAAGTGCCCAATGTTTTAAAAACTGGCAAAAATCACATCTCAGGCTTGAAAAAAAAAAATAAAAAAATCTACATTTGGCCTTTCCTAGCTGGTGTGCTTATTAGCATTCTTGTTCTCACACCATGTTCTTTTAGTGACAACTCTTACCCCCCACCTCAGCTGATAAAATTTAGCTGTGTGCTTTTCCTTTATGCTTTTTGACAGCTGCTGTAGAGGCTTTAGAAATGGAGGCATTTATAATCACCTGTCAGCATTTCACATTACTGGGCTTTAAATCAGTCCAATACCAGAATACTGGCACTTTGCATGCCTTTGGATCTGAGTTCTGAGAGTGCTGGTTACAGACTTCAGTGCAGCATCACAGTGCCACGTTACACATGGGTAAATTAAATGACCCATCTACCCAAGCTGGTCCAGCACTTTGTGATCTAACTTTAACTGATTGGAACAGATAAAAATGCTCTTCTCACTTACTTTTAATCTTTTCAGTCTTTTAATTTCCTTTTGGATGACTGTGAACCCATCAGACCAGTTTCCTTGGCTGCTGACACCACTGTTTTCCTGAATGAACGAAAACTTGAATTCTTTCAGCACTGAGAGGGAGAGGATGCTATGGGCACCTGTGAAGCAGCACAGATGATAAGGAGTTGGCACTGTGTAGGGCAGAGCTCCTTTGGTGACTGTTTCCCACCTCACTGATTGCATGTTTTTAATGCTCAGATGTGTGTAAAATGAAGGACTGGTAATTCTCTCAGAGATTACGAGGGGGGAAATCTGCTTCTCTTTTGCTTTTTTTAATACTACCTATACAAATCAATAGATTTCACAAGTATGACATAAATAGACACTAAGGGTGAGATTTTTATACGGTGGCTGTCCTGATCTGACACAAATCTGTCACTCTTTTTGCTATACAGTCTTTGCCAGATTAGTGAGTTAAACCATCTCCACGCTTCTGAAGGCAGTGGGGCTGCATCACTGGGGCAGGGGAAGGAGGAGATTGGGGCCACCGGTTGGCAGCAGGTGATTCATTCTGAGAAATTCCTCTCCTGCCCCTGAGCTGTGGAAAGAGGCAATGAGCAGTGTCTATAGACTTATGAATTTATTTAAGCGTCATGGTCAGTCTTAAGAAAATGCTGTGCATACTCACTGTCTCCTTCATCCTCATATTCCCAACTGCATGCTATCCCTCAATTGCAATTTGTTATGAGAGCAGGAAGTAAAAGGATGAAGAAATCGAAAGACTGGAAGAAAATGTGATAAAATATACTGCCTTTGACCCTGATCAATTCTGGGTTAGAAAGAATCTTTACTGCCATTATCATTGTTATTTTCATTTTCTGATCGTCTTCTGCCATTCCTCCCGTTTGCATAGAGCCATAAGGATCCAACCATTTTTCTTTTTTTAAATCAGTTTGTGTTTAAACCTTTATTAGGTTTCTTTCTCAAATAACATAAATTCATTCAGATCCGCTTGCCGGAGTTGTTCATCCAAGGCTGTATGGTTACTACAGTGGAGGCAGGCTGAGGCTCAGCCTGACCTTCAGGAGCTGTGTAGGACATGTTCTCTATGCAGAATTTTGGGTATCTAATTAGATTCACATGTCTTCTGGGAAGACTCCTTTTTTTCCTGAACCATCTGATGGTCCTAATCTGAAAGGAATGTGTTATGTAATTTGAATAATAGTCCTGGAACTGTCTCCATTAGGAATAATCAAGTTACCTTTTATTGATAGTGTTGTTTTATTGATTGATAACGTTTTAGGAAATCATTTATGGGTCACAGCAAGCACTTGGAATGTGAAGATGCTTACATGAAAGATAACACAGATTATTTGTGCTTGCAGAGGGGTTAATATCCTCCTTATTGTATTTTCTGAATTTATTCCAGTTTGAATGAGATTACTTGTAACTTTTTTTGTCATTTCAAATGACAGCTGTGAATGTCAAAGAAATTCTAACTTTTGTATCAAAACAGTGTTTGACACATTGCTGTGACCTTGCACTAAAACTTTCTTTGGTTTCACACCTATGTTTTCCATATTATCACATTTCACGTCAACCCAGATTCTGTAACCTCTGAAAGGCAAGACTGTCCTAGTAGATGTGTTCACAGAAGTGACAGCATTTCTGGATGGATTACTTAGTTTCTCACCAACATAAATGAAAATTCTTATTTTATACAACTCTAGGAGATGATCACATCATCTTAATTCTGCACTAACTCAAAAATGGGACAGTTTTACAGTAACTTTGTGAAATGTACCAAGTTAACTCATGGGATAAAGTTGCTTTTAGATTTCAAGCATGTTCTACATAGCATAATGTCAGTTTGTGAAATACACCGTCACAAGCAGTAGTAGAGTTTTTTTTAAATCACAATAAAAAAATCTTCACTCTTTGAAGAGGCTAAATCTGAGATTCCATAAAAATAATACCTATGTGTTCATAATCCTATCAATGTGTGGATATCTGTATTTTCTTGTTATCTGTGCTTGTTTTCTTCCAAAACTTTTTTTTTTTTTCTTTTTTTTTTTTTCCCTCAAGTATAGTTGAAGAATTCTGTGCATTGGCTTCAATTTCTAAATACCTGACTGATCTACAGCCAGCTGAAAATCCAGATGCACCCCCTGTACTTGCACACATGATTTCATAATATTCTTTTAATGGATTTGTTGGTTTTGCTTTGTGTCAGATCTGGTATTTGTGTAAGTTTGTATGTGCCCTAGAAAGCTAGGGTTTGCAATGCTGTGCAGTCTGCCTGTATATTTAATTCTGCAAAATCCCAGGAAAAAAAAGGAATTAGATATTGACCTGAATTATTTACATGAATGAAGGGAAATGGAAATTTGGCTTACAAGATAAAGGTATCTTGAATTTAATCTTCCAAAGGCTGAAGAGTTACCTGGAGTGCTGAGGTTTTTTATTTCTGCTATTACTTTTCTATGAAGCCAGATCTTTTTTGTTCTAGGATTCTATATATTACCAGTTACTTAGAAATGAATATGTAATTATCTACAGCCCTAGTAAGAGTGGGATGACAAGCAACATACAACATATAATAATACCTAATTATTTCTCAAGCAATTTACTTTTAATCTAAATTTAGGAATTGCCTCTCAAGTCAGCTATTCTCATTAAAATTGGAAAAATAGAGCTGATTTAGTGGCTTGGTGAACAAGAGTAAAGATTTACTAAATGTTAAATTTCACTGTGTTTGAAAATAAAATTTAATCTTCAAGCAGCCTCGCCTTGCTCAAAATTAAGAATGATAAAACATCTGAAGATCTGAGTGATGTTAGAGAAACAAAATCTAAGGTTGAAATTCGTTTATCACAGAAGAACAGAAGGACATTCAGAGCTAATTTCTGGAAATATGTCTCTCAAGTACTGCTTCGTTGGAATGGAAATAGCATCTTGGATTTGTATCATGAAAACTATAATCAGTCACTGAAAGTGATTATTTTTTGAAAAAAAAAATTCAGTCTTCACCGTCTAAATGATGTAAGGCAATTCTGAAATGAGGTTTTCTGCCAGTATGTTTTTCTGTGATTCTCTTTTCCTGTTAAGAAAGGAAAATGAACATGCATGGTATATAGTACATGAAGAATTGAGTTCCTGCTAAGTATATTTGCAAAAAACAAAAGCTTCTTACAACGTTCAGTATGTTAAACAGCTATCTAAGCCATGATTGCTTTGTTCTCTGGAGGCTCTGTAGTACATAGTGCTCTAATACAAAATACTTAAGTTTTCAAACTTGGCTTGCCAGTGTATCAACCACCACAGAAATATAATCAGATATTGAGACAGATCTATACAAGGAAGGATGCACAGCTGGCTAGAAAGCAATGTTATATCAATTTCAGCTCCTTAGACCAACTAAGTGACTAAGAGAAGGGTGTGAATCTATGCTCAGATACACAAAGAAGTGTGCTGCTTGTAGCAGAAGTTGGAATAGCCTGAGCCTTCTACAGATGTACTCCTGGGCAATAAGCTTGCACATAGCCATACTTTGGCTAAGGAGTGTTTTATGTATTCATACATTTATTTATTTATCTTATGCATTCTGCAGACTTAGAATGAGGATCATAGAGTTAGCATGGCAGACTTCTCATGAAGGACATATTTCTGTAGAAAGGAAACATTCTCATCTTTGGAAGTCTGGGGAGCTTCTGACCTCCCTGCACCTGTATGTAAGGGTGAGAATGAGGAAAGATACTTGAACTTGTGCCTTACAGAAGTGCTATTCTGAGGCATTGCTATGAAGGTTGTTTAGTGTATTTGTGTGTTTATTTTTAATTAGGTGAATTCTACAGCAGTCTAAACGCCTACACAGGCTGTCCTGTTGCCTAGTATTTTCATGTTTGGATTTGATTATGATGAACTGAACGCAAAAGGAAAAACTGAAGTGTTTGTAGGACTATTTTCAAATAACTTGCATTTACAAACATTATATTTGTCCTCATTACCATAAAAATATTAACAGGAAATTTAATAAAGAAGAATGGATTATTTCATTTCTTTCTCTTCTTGTAGAAATATTTCCTAGCCCCATTTCTCTGTCAGCTGCAAAAATCTTTCACAATGAACCACATTGCATTATTGCACAATTTGAAATGTGTTCACCATCTTTTGCCTCACAATAATTTTCTTTTGCGCATTGAGGATAGCACTAAGCCAAGCAAAACCTCTGTCTCCTGCAAGGCATTATTAGTCCTGCAGTGTTAATGAAGAGATGTTGAAATATTTGGAATCTATACAACTGAACCACCTGATATGTGGAGTTCACCATTCTTGCCTCTGCTGTTTACCATTGTGATAAATCATGGTAAGCATGTGGAGTATACAGACAATAAGGCCATGAATGGTCTACAGATACACTGGAAAGAATTTGGGATGATAATTAATGATAATCCACAGGTAAACAGAGAATCATTGGAAGTGGGTGTGTAATGTGGTCATGATTCAATTCTTTACATACTCATCATATATCCTATAATAATAGCATACAATATTGTAAGACAATCTAATCCTCTCTTAGACTAAATGGAGTCATGCTGCTTTGTGTTCACTGTCTATGTAGTGTCAGACACGGATGACCAGTTCCACCACATTACTCCAAATCAATAGCTGATGTGCATTTCTTAGTTTTGATTTGTTTTGTTTTTTAATCTTTATGCAGCCAGTCTGGACTTAATGATTGACACTGAGATGCATGTGAAAGAATAAGACAAAGGATTTTTTTTTCCTAAAATGCCTTTCATTTCATCACGTAAAAGATATTTTCTTGATCAATACAGCATTACAAAGCCAAGTTCAAAGTTGCCATTGCCCAGAATATCTCTCTGGATTTTATTGGACTACACAGGAGATATCTGCAGTTGGACTGAATAGCTGGTCCCTCTTAGTGTCCCTGTGACAGCGCTATAAGCCCTTGCTCAGATTTAGGTTCAGAACAAGCAGTGACGTACAACAGGGCACAGGCACTGAACCTGGGCTTACCAGAAGCCTAAGCATCCTCTGTATCCTGTCTGTCCTGAGGAGAAAGGACAGCATTGCTCTTGCCTAGCGGTTTTGCCATCCACTTATAGGCAGCAAAAAGAGTTGGCTGGTGTTGCCTTTGTGTAGCAAGGGTGCTGCGCTCTCATCTGTAGACTGCCTGTATCTTAGCTTGTGGCCCTGCAGTGCTACTGCAGATAAAATGTTAGATGTTAGTGTTTCTAGTCTGGCTACTAATGATACAATGTAAACGCAGACCTTGCAACTGAGTTGCAAAGTTCCCCTTGACTGGCTATACACAAAATTCCTTAGTGAAAGCCAGAGAGACATAAATTGTGGTAGCTAATCATGGTAGCTGATCATGGTATCAAAGGGCTGGAAACGGCATCATCCTTTTGTTCTACCAGCAACTTCTGACAGCTGTGAAGACCTTTTTTTTTATTATTATTATTTTATCTTCATTCTGTTGAGCAGAATCCTTCTATTCTTGTATCAAATATTCTGCCATCACCAAGTGGCCATGATATACTGAAGATTGAGAATATTTTCTTTCCCACTTATGTTTTTAACATAACTAAGTTGCTGCCTGTTGGAATACCATGAAATGTATCTCCATTACACAGTTACCTAGTCTAGGTTTGAAAATTTTTTTTTTTGTTAGTATTTTTCATTGAATATTCACTCTTTTTATAACAGGCTTCTACAAGCTTGTAGCATTGTATTGGCAAAAACATTACCCACAATAAATACGACTGTAGTAATTTTTTCTTAATTGCTATCTGAAGTTGTTCAGCTTGTGAAATGAGCACTTTCCCTTCCCCCCCTCCCCCCCGTTCTTAGTCCCTGCAAAATTCAAGAACCTTCCTTTCTTCTTTTTCTTTTACAAAATGTTTCTGTTACTATGGTGAGGGAAGTATGTAGCATTTAGAGTTACAGACTAAATATAGCTATTTTTATAACCCATTTAAGATATTGCTCCAATAATTTGCAGGAGTTATTCATACTACAGCAAGCCCAACAAATTTGCCATAACCATATACAATACTGCTTGCCAATATCCTAGGAGCTAAAGCGGGAAGCCAGGACTGACATTAACCCAGTACTCTCTTTTCCCAAATTCAGGACTGGCCAGGTCTAAAATAGCATCCTTTCCACTTCTAGAAGTGTTTTTCTGGTAAATGCAGTGGAGACAAGAGATACTTCTAGGCTTCCATAAATTCTTCATTCTAGTCACTACTTTTTTTTCTATGTTTTCATATTGAGTATATATATACAGAACCAGATTGACTTACCTGAGGGTTTATCATTTGAAACACAGGTTAAAAGCACAGAATAGAGACAGTGAACCTGGAAAAAAAAAACTAAATTTAAAGCATGATTGGAATTCTATAGGAACAAACTGCTGAACTGTATATCATTACAGTCTGAGAGCAATCACTTATTGATGATCATGCAGCTCCAAAATCATACTGGAAATAAGCTTTTCATGTTTTTCTGACCTGTTGGCTTAGATTATATTAGTAGATAGGGATGGCTAATTATGGTGGAGTTGTTTTATGATACGTATTTATAATCATTGGCAGTAATACACATAGATTATTTGGATGGACGATCTCTTAAGTTATAACCATAGTCTTAAATAAGCTAACAAATAGCCTTCTCAGTTAATGGCTGCTAAAAGTCTTTGTACATTACATAGTCTCTGAAATCACTCAACATTTTCTTATTGATAGTGTGGATACCAGCATGCTGTGAGCACAGAAATGTTTTTTCCAAGAGAACGATCAAGAGTAGGCTCACGAGGGCTCAGCTGACCTATTTGCATGCTTGGTCAAGTGCACCGAGAGTATCTGAAGGATCGTCATCTTAGATGGTGTGTAATATCAGTCAGGAAAGATAGCAGGTCTGTGTTGGTGCTTTTTATGCAAGGATTTCCTGAAAAATTTTCCTGTCAGAAGTCTGCAATATCCTAATAATGAATCAGACCTTGAGTTCCTGGGTGACGCTAGTGCAGAGCACCCAGCTGTGTAGTTTTTGCAGTCACTGGGTGCTGAGGTGTGGGTACCCTCATCTGTGGTTTGTCTTCCCTGTGATCTCTTTGCAACAGCTGTGAATCAGCTATTACAAGGACGTCATATACCACAAGGACTTGTCTGCAGGGTGAAACAGCTTGCTGGGTAATCAAAGAACTTGGATTTTTTTTCTTTTTATCTTTTTCTCCAGCAGAGGGTTATTTTTTTTCCTTATAAATGGTTTCCTTTGCATAATCAGAGTCCCTGGTAGGCAAGTGTCAGGAGAGCCTAGCCCAACAGAAAGGGAGAGAAAATAAATGTGTTTGGTAGATCTGGCTTTTTGTCAGCTTAGCCCTGGCATAAGCAGAGTGCTCTGCAACTTTTTCCTGCTCTTTGTGACATGGCTGTGTTTCTAAATACTGAGAAATAATGTAGGCAAGATAAAGTTGGATTTCAGGAGCTTCCTCATCAATCATGAAAACTTGCGGCATAGGTATGATGAACAGAAAGTATGTGCTATAAATGTAGGACTGTTTCCATTAGGCATACTTCACTCCTTTCCTTTGTGACCAATCTTGTTTGCAGAATTTTACCCTAGCTGGAGTTTTGGCTGGCAGTTAAGCATTATTCATCTAATCTGATGGGTTTTTTTGAGATGTATCTGAAATACAAGTTAGTATTTTCTCTTCTAAATTGTTAGAGACTTCTGAAGTGTGTTTTTCTAGTTTGTCTGTCTTAAATCCTAGAGATGCTGATGAAGATTTTGTTAATGAAAGTCACTCAGACTAGCAAAACCAAAAAGCAAATATAGACTGTATTTTTTGGACAGTAGGCAGAGAAGTGCCATTCAGTGAGATATTCAAAGGGAAAACAAATAATAATGATCTGCTTTACAGAAACAGATTTTCCTATACATAACAGCATGACCTGATCTGCACCTGTGATTTTGGCAGTGTAAAAGGCAGGCATATTGAAGGTTGCTTTTGCAAATGTTGCGAGCTTCTCATTAATTATTGACTGTTCTGAAATGTACCACGGTGTTCCTATTTCATTTATTTCCCAGCTCATTGCTTTTAAATGTTTCACAACCATATTATATTTACTGATCATGTGAATGTACCTATAAGTGAAAACTTTGTTCCATTCTTCAGAAATAAGTAATTCTGACATAAAAACCAGGATATTCTAATTTGTTATTCTGTATCCATGCTGCATGCAAAGCTGATTTGCTAAATGCAGGTGGCTTTCTGCTTTTGGTTGGCCAAACCCAAATAAGTGAATCAAGAAAAATGAAAGAAGACTGTGTTAGCAATGCATATCAAAACAATACTTTATTTGCTTAACGATGTTTCCCATCATATACTGGCAGTATTTTTATGTTTGTAGGTGTAAGTAATCACATTATTAAAGCTCAGACTTTGAACCTAATGCAACTTAAGTCTCTCAAAGGGATGAAACCATTAAAGCTCATGAACTTTCGAGTAATTGGAAACTGCTAAATAGGATCTCTCTTAAAAGACAGCTTGTATTTCCTGAACTAAGAGACCTGACAGAGTATAAGAAGAGTTTGCATTGATCAATGAAATATGAATTATGGTTGTTGCCCTGTATTTATTTCAGAGGAAAAATGGTTAGAGTTAGGTTTAGGTTGATGTTTTGTGATCAGCAGAGCTCTTCAGGTGCTGCGTTTGTGTTATGAAGAGAAGGTGTTGTTCTACATCTTGCCATTTCCTGCATGCTGACCCCAGTGCTCTGGCACTTGTAGGGCACTTTGTGATTCCATTGGTTTTGCTGGGTTATTTTTCAGTTTAGTAAGTGGATTTAACTCACAAAAGGGATCTGAGAAATACCAGAATGAATGCAAAGAAACTGCAAACTATTAAATAAACAGGCTAGGGAAAGCCCATCCCTTAGCTAGTGCTTCCCAGCTAAGAGTTTGCTAAATCACTGTTTCATGAGCCCACAAAATTCTTCTGAACCATGAGTTTTGTTGTGAATACTATTGGAATGTAGTTTAGGTAGCAGAAGATGATAACTGAAAGGTGGCTAAGGAACGTGCTTTTACCAATCAGATTTTAATGTAGTTCTCAAATTATTGGAGCTGTCTTTCCGAGCAATTGCTTCTGGTGGTTTAGACACAGCTGCTCTCTATAGTCATGTGATATGTAAACTTTGCAGCTGTGTTTTCTGTTGAGTATCGGTTCCTGTTGAAAGAACTTTCAGCTCTTTATATTAGCTCTCATGCCCGCATAATTTTTAGATATGATTTTTTTTGTTTCCTGACGTTAACTAAAGGAAATGTGTGCTCTTCTGAAGTCTTCTGTGAAGGAAAAACGACAAAATAAAAATATAAATAAAGCCAAATCCTTTCTAGTGTTGTCCAAAATAGAATTACCTTACCATCTGAAGATTGGATCCAGGAACTCAATGTTTTCTCATTTTTTGCTCCTTTTTTTTTTTTTTCCTCATTACCTTTAAGTCTTTGTCTACTTCAGAAGAAAGGATTTCATTTCACAGAATCATCAAAGCTGGAAAAGACTTCAAATATCATCCGTCCCAATCATTCACCTGCCATCAATTTTGCCCAGTAAACCATGTTCCTTAGTACCACATCTATGCATTTCTTGAACAACTCCAGGGATGGTGGCTCCACCACTACCCTGACAGCCCATTCCAATGTCCAACCACTCTTTCAGAGAGCAAATTTTTCCTAATACTCAATCTGAACCTCCCCTGGTACAACTTGAGGCCAGTTCTTTGTACTTCACGCAGTAGCCCTTAACAACTAAAATCTTATTTGAGTATCAGAAGATGCCTGATATGCTTTTGGCCAAATAGCTTAACAGGTAAGTCTGCCTAGTGCTTGAACATCTAAAATAAAAGATATGCACCAGCAGGGAAAAAAAATCCTTAAGATTTCCCCCCTCTTTTTTTTTTTTTTTTTGTCTCAGAAAATTCTTAGATACATATAGTATCATTTTTCTTATTTTACATTAATGTGAAATATAGACTTAAGAAGGAATATTCTGAAGCTATGTTTAACTTGCATTTAAGGAGACCTTGTTGTTCAGAGTACATATAACCCCTGCTCCTTTAATAATTCCTTCAGCTGTGAAAGGCTTTCTTTATTACAAATATTTGCACAAATATTCACTAACTTATTCCCAAATAATTTATATATTTGTTAGGGCTACATTGGTATGATCTTATGATTGTGATGAAGTCAGGAATTTTGGGAACTTCTTTCCACCTCTGTCATGTATTTCCTTTATCACTAGAAAATATGTGAATAAGGCTGTTTTTTTTTCCTGTGATAATTTTCCATAATGCTCCAACCATACTCTGGTTTTCTTGATGTCTTAATGCAAACCTTCAAGTACACAAAAAACTTATAAACTTTAAGTATTTTGGACAAAACATATTGCAAATATCAGGCACTTCTTGAAAAAAAAATCTTTTTTACCCTGAAAAGCTTTACTGAAAAGCTGTTAATCTTTAGCCAACCCTACTCTTTAAGGAGCAGCTTAAATGTCTAACCTATCAATCATGATAGTGCTAACTCAAACATTTCTCTGTGTGAGTTGTGGCTACTGGAGTTCTGTGACTCAGGTGAGAAGCAGAAAGTGCAATTCCTCCTTTCAGAGAGAAGTTCAGTAAGAAAATGAAATATAAACAAGACTTTCTATTTAAGAGGGGCTGTAGTACCAGAGCATACAAGTGATTGTGTCCATAAGGCAATTGAGGAAGAACAAGAGACCATGTGACCATACTCAACTTTGGGTGCTTGAGAAAATTCACTGGTTTCACAGTGAAACACTATGACTACAACCTGGAATGAAAATACAGCTTGCATTCCTAAAATTCCAGGTGGAGATCAGGGAAGGAATTAAAAGAACTGATGGGAATATTCTGCCCAAGTGTGTGAAATGCAACCTACCCCTTTTGTGAAGAGAACTTTTTTACACAGAAAGACTTAAACGTTACATAGATCTCAGGAAAAAAGTTTTAGCTTGAGTTATATTACTTAATATCAAAAGTGTTTTACCTGGTGAGCTGATTAATGTTTGGTATGGAGAAAGAGCTAAGGTATTTCAACAACTTAGTTATTCATGGGATATTCCAATAAGCTGCTTGGAAGCTTGCCCCACAAAGCATACTTTGGGGTGTAGCAGATTCTGTCATGTTTTTGAAGTGTTTGAAGATCTTGGGAGTGATAAGAAAGAGCACTTAAATACTGGTGTTCCTTCATCCTAATATTTATTTTTACACTCGGAATTAGTTTTACCAAAATACTAAGTTAAATTTCCAAGTAGAGATATAGCTCCTCCTCTCTACAAACACTGTGGAAAGGAAAAGGTCATAAGAAGTTGCTGCCAGGAGCAAGACAGTTGCCTTAACAAGACTCTGTTCACAGTTGTGACTCTCTCCCCCCTCACCGTTCATAACATTTAAGCATGTCTATCTAGAATATAAAATCTTTAATAGGTTCATCAAAGCCAAAGATATCTTAGTATGTCCTTCTGAAACTTTGAAATGGTTTGGAATTAAGGCTGGGATTCTACTCAGTCCTCCGTCCCAGTACTTGTTGTCCTGCCTCTAAGAGGAACAGAAAGGGTACTGTGCAGAAGTGGTCTGGAGGGATAAGAACTGAAAGATAGGTGGCTTGTGCTCTTATTTTATTTAGTGTCCTTAATACCTCTTTTTTTCTTTCTTTTTTTTTCTTTGTGTGTGTGTGTGTGTGTGTGTGTGTGTGTGTATGTGCTGACTTGTGCATTCTTTTCATACGCATTTAAAGATTAATGGTTTCTTACTGGAGAGGGAAGCAAATATGCAAAGACAGACATTCTCATTAATTATGTGCATTTCTGTTTCTGACTCAGTAGTCTAACAGCAAAGCTTTGCATCTAATATTTAATTTATTTCAGCATGCATTTTCCTTGGAACAATTGTATAGGATGTTTTTTTTTTTTTTTTGTTAATAGAATCTTTAATTTTACAGTCATGTCAGGAATGTATATAATGAAAGGCAAAGACTTAGCCTTTAAATTCTCCGCAGCATCTCCGGTTTAGAAATTTGTCTCTGTTGAAGGGCAGAGAAACTGGAGAATGTGCAGAGGTGGTACTACATTCAGCTTTTGTTTTGACGGCAGTGTTGTTAGCATTGTTCTAGGTGTCATGCAAATGTTATTCTTATGCAAATATTAGTCTTATGCAAGTACTAAATAATCAAATTATATATATGGCTGATAGTCACACTGACCCATATTTGAGCAGAACATGAGGATATTAACTTAACTGATATTTTTCCTTACACTGCTTTAAAATGCATCCCAGACATAACAGTAAATGTTAAAGTACAGTGTGCGGTCCAGTGCAATTGAGAAAGAGAATGCAGTGTGAGAGGAGAAGCCTAGTAAATTTCCCAAAGTCTGGATCGTGAGGTAGGCAGCTTTTGAGCGTAGCATCATTCTTATGAAATGTCCCCACAGTACTTCTTTCCACATGACTACCACTGCTGTTATTTATACAGTGTGCTTTTTTTGGGAGTGTGAGCATAAAATGTGGAACTCTACCCCAACAGCAGAAAAACAGGAGGAGACAAATACCCATGGTTATTTTCTGTACTCATTTTCTCCTGCCTTCAAATGTTTGTACGTCCATCTCAATGTGGACAATAGAAGTGACACAAAGAACCGAGGAGGAGTCACATGTTCTATATTTTGCGTATGAAAACTGTTGGATCAAATACTGCTTCCCAAGAGTCTGGTGTGTCTATGAGGCAAAATACCTCTAGATCTTGCAGATGACCATGCTGCCTCAGTGGCACACTGATGGCAGAACAGCTGGTGGTTGAAGGCATCATTCCCATGGCCACATTATCATTTCAGGATGTGCCACCAAAGATCTATGCCTGTGCCTGAAATTTCTGTGCCACTGATTCCTCACTCAAATTTTATGAGGAAATTGTGCCTTATGGGACAAATGAAAGAAAATCTCTCTGCTTCTGGAAAAAGGATCCAACCCAGGGCCCTGTCCAAGCAGGTGACTTATGCTTTGTTTGGCGGGATGGGAGCTCTGCTCACTTTGAAGCAGGGAGCACGTGCACAGATGTGGACAACTTGGCAAATAAGAATCAATAAACGGACATGTAGAGGCATTTTTTGGGGAGGCTGAGATCCTGCCAGTGATCGGCCAGGTGTCACCAAAGCAGTGAACAGTACAGGCACTTTCTTTTAGCCTCACAGTAAGGAAAAGCAGCACATCCAAAGCTAAAGCACAGGTGTGAGTTTGTTTGGGATCCCAAATTGCCCTTTGGTTAGTAGCTGTTGGCTGCTGGCTTGTGAAGGCAAGTTTGTGTGTTTTCCTTTCCTTCAAGTCAAGTCTTCAAAAGAACAGAAGGACATTTAAAAAATGTAGCATCTCTGAAGGTAATACATCTTCTATGAGAACAGCTATCACAGTGAATGTAATGTGGGTGTCACAAAAAACATTTCAATACTCGTTTTATTTGGAAAGTGATTACACATCCTTTATTCCTTCAAGAGTGTATTTGTCAGCTGTATTTTCCTTCTGTCTGCATGTACATGACTCTGGATGATGGTCCACAACTGTAAAATATGTTTCTCAAGTACTCTGAAGGGCTGTTCAAAAAGAGCATTGTAGCATGTGCTCTCTTACTGGTGGCGAAATCTGAATGGTGTTTATAAATAACTAGCTGCTGTGACATTTCAGTAATGAGTATTTTTTTTTTCTATTCACACAGCATCTGGATTTGGGATAAAACTGTTCAATTTTTACTCATTCTTGCAACTCAAAATCTTATTCTCACATGTAGAAGGATGCAGAAATTAGAAAGCAACGTGTTGGTTCCTACCCTAACCTAGGCAGAGAACTTTACTGCATGCAAAATTAAATTGTAAGCCTTTGTTGTGGGTTTTGTGCATTAACTTCAATTTAGTGATTTGGAACTATTTAGGCCTCATTGAAAAAAAATGCTTTGAAGTTACTGGCAGGAATTGTTCTTTTTTTCTCTTGGACTTATGTTATGGAGGAATTGGGTATTTACTAAAAGTATAACCAGATGAACAATGAATGAGCAATAACAGCATTTTAATGGTCTAACCTTCCATTTTTGCTTTATGTACAATTCTCAAACTTATTGAGCTGACTGACTTCTTTGTATTGAAACACATATGTACAGATGTACAGGTATGGGTGTGTACTAATGTCTATACATACATGTGAGAAACACCCTATTTCAACTTTGCATAATAGTGATCATGGGTTGTAACAGAAATGTTGTAACTTGCAGATGAATGAGAGCTAACATAAACAGACCTGTGAAAAGTGTGGTAATCATTTTTGCCCATGAAAAAAAAGATGCTGAAAACAAGGCAACAGGAATGTGTCTCAATTTACACTTCATTCAAATATTTATTAAACTTTAGATAATCTTTAGTTTATCTTTTAGATAATCTTTACTAACACAAAATGCACACTTGTGGGGTTTCCCATGTTTCTCTTAAATTTTACAAGCAAGCTATTAGATAATGGCAGATGAAAGGGAAGCAAATACTCATAATCTTTGTGGCTTTAATCCAACATTTATGGGTGGGGTTACGATTCTTTCGATCATATAGAGGAGCATTTCCCCTTCTGATTTGCAGAATTAGGTGCTGTCCAAATTAACTGTTATGCATATGAGATATGCATGCTCTCATGATGTTTCTCAAATGAGGGCAACATAGTTTATGCATATGAGATCCACTCTGCAAAATGGAGAGGTTTTCCTGCTCACCTTTTGATCTCTTTCCAGTAAGTGACAAAGATGTATTTATTTATAGTAAGACTTTAGGGAAGACTAAGTAAAAATTAACTGCATTTAGTAAGCATTTCATTTGCAAATGATTCCTGTAGATTTTATGTGATGTGTGGATTCTAACAAGTAATTCTTATAACAAAATGATAATAATTGTACTGTATCAGAGCTCTTATATTATGGTACAGAATATATGCTGATAAGCAGATGCTTTTCAAGGATTATGGAAGTCTGAAGGAAGAGTGAAATTTTTTAAGGCAGTAAAAATATGAATGCTTCATGACAGCCTTCCTCATCTGCGCTGCTGATTTATGTTCTGTTACTACGTTTTATCTGTCAAATTTAAGCACTATCTCCCTTTTAAAAATAAAGTGCTTTTTAGTGTGAAGTGGATCAGGAATTAATTCTGAGAACAGCATCATTGCATGCATGTACTTACCATGTGGGCTCTGTGAAAGGAGGTATGAAGCCACTGGGGATGCTGGCCAGGGAGTGTTACATGACTACTCAGTGGTCTGAGTGCAGCTGCTGGGTGACTGTGCCTGTACTTCGGTCATCCATCAGAAGAACAGATCTTTACAGAATGCCTTTCTATTAAGACCAGACCTATGCTGTGTGGAGCACAGTAGAATCAGTATGGATACACACTGTTACCATTTATAACTATGAACTGAACTGCTGGGTATTGTCATTCTTTTTGATCTGATGCTATGTCATCTAGACAGGCAAACAAACTATCGTGGAAGATCTACTCAGGAATCTGAAATGACCTGCTTCAGAGGCTTCATACTGTGTATTATTGATGCAAACTACACTTAGTTTGGTGATATAAAAAGCATTTAGTGTACTTTTTTTTTCTCTGAAAGAAAATGAGAAATTTCAGTAGAAGCAGTGCCTGTATCTGCCTTGCCTTTCTGGGGTTGCCATGACACCTGCATATGTACTTCTCTTTTCAAATGTATTATTTCAGAAACGTTTTAGGATGACTATTTTAGTTTTAAAACCAAAGCTATGCTAAAT
Source organism: Lagopus muta (assembly GCF_023343835.1). NCBI lineage: Eukaryota > Metazoa > Chordata > Aves > Galliformes > Phasianidae > Lagopus > Lagopus muta. The sequence goes on from NC_064439.1 coordinate 26,681,007, forward strand.
CTGAAGCTGTGATCTTGAACATGAGAAGTTTTCAAGTTGCCTGTATTTATTTATGATTGATATTTTTGGTAGACCAACTGTGTTTTATAATGTTGTAGGTTTTCCTAAATACAGAACTTGGTGTTGTGTAGTTTTTGAATCTCTACCATTAAACTGTGTTTTCTCAGAGGAAATATTTTAATATACTAAGCTTATAAAACTGATTTATTTTCATTTTAGTTCAAACTGAGTTTTCTAGCATGTAGTGAATGGCACAGTGTGCAGCAAATTTATTGCCTGTGGCAGTTTTAGACTATCTACAGCACTGCCAGTTGTAAAAGGAGAGTTGATTTGCTCTGTGTATTAGCAGCACTATGCAAGTTTTCAACAGTATTGCCTCTCTCTTACCTACTTTGTCTCATACCTTCAGGCACACAGATTCTCCTCATGGATTAGAATGTCTGCATAATCAAAGCTGTTAGGAAATGTGTTCATTGTAGAAAGTTGTGGATAGGAAAAACACCTTTGTTCAGCACCTCCATATTAATGATGGGATAGAAGTTTCAAATACATGTTGATTTCTATGAATCTATAGCTGTCATCTTCGTCTCTTCTTACTCTTGAAGGGTTCTTGAATCAACTCACATGTTCTTAAAAGCCCAGGTCAGATTAGGGAAATAAGAATTTTTACAATCTCAATTAGTTGAATGGAGACATTGTTATTGGAGAAAAAGAAAAAAGAAAACAACAAAACATTTGTTTACCACCTACTTAAAAGTTAATTGTACTTTAGATAGTGGTTTGAGAGTTTCAGAAGCAGTCCACGTCCCAGAAGCAAGCTAACATTTTGAGCATTCTCTTATACCTGTCTCTCTTTTGGAAACAATGTATACTGCTATGGGGGCCAGTTTTACGGTCTAAGTTCCAGCAAACGAGCTGTTGCAATGGATGGGCAAGGTTAGGGTTTGGCATTTTTGCTATACATTTCCTTGAGGCAAGAAGGCTTGAGCTGTGATCCTGCGTGGTAGTACCTTTATGCCTCTGAGAGTCTGCCTTGGAACTGTCCATTAACCTCAGAGGCTGGTGTTCAAGGTGATACACCAGATACCTCCATTCCCTGCCTCTTTCACTCTGGTGACACGCTAACAATAAGCAGGGCTGGTGAGAGGATCAGGTCTTGAGATTTACTCATTTCTGGTGCAGCAAGAGCAGACTGAATGAAGTGGTGACTAGCTTGATTAAGTGTACATGCTACACAGGTAAAATATGAGGACAGATTATGGTCATTTAACTACAAAATGAGTGATAGGTATTCAGCAGGAGAGTGAAAGAATATGTACACAAATGATTACCTGTAGTCTGAATGAATCCTCTGCTTAAATGTCAACTTCCACATGGCAGCACAGAGGTTTCCCAGACTGGAACAGACACTACACTTAACTGCTGAGCTGAAAGAGGGGCAGCCTGCTGAAAATAGCTCAGCTCACACTGTGTCTTTTGCATACAGAAGAGCCTTCTGCTAATTCTGCTATCTCATTAGGAAACATTGCCCTACTTTTCTGTAACCTGCAGCTCATAATGCTCTCAAACTGATGGATCTTTTGCATGGAATCAGAGGACAAGCAGTGATAGTAGTCAGAGTTCCTGTTTTGGAAACAAAACTGGATACCTGCAGTGCTATCCAGGGAAGTTTCTATGCCTGGGAACAAGCCTGGGAAATGGAAACTGAGAAAAAGGAAATATATGGTCCCAGAGGGAGCCCTTTAAAAACATGTGATTTTAAATGTGAATTGACAGCCTGAGTTTTGCTGAATTTCAGATTACGGTGGGTTTTTTGTTGTTGTTGTTGTTTTGTTTTTTTTCTGGTTTTTTGGTTGGTTGTTTTTTTTTTTTTTTTTTTTTTTGCAGCTTGTTATTTTTCTGTTTTGTTTTTATTGTCCCATCCAATTCAATCTCCTTGGATTAATATCCATGATGACAAATGTATGTTGATGCATGCTGCTATTTGTTGCAAACTTAAAAAATGTTGCTGTCTTCTACAGCATTTTAACTAAACATGCTAGTCCAAGTGCATGGACTTTGCCAATTTGTAAGTAGAACAAAGCACTGATGTATAAATCAAAGCAAATGAAAGCAACCTAGTTTACGTTGCATAAACTTTGAAATGGTCTGCTTGTAAAACTACAATAGATTTGTTTTCTTTAGCAAATTGACAAATAATGTTTTGTTTAATGACTGGCAAATTATAATATGATACTAAGTCTGCCAATTCAGGGACATATATGGACATTCAGCTGTGGGAATTTTCAGTACAAATCATTCCTTTTTTTTTTTTTTTGAGATAAATATTAAGCGAACAAGACATTTAGTGTTTAGAAAGCCAATTTCTTCTCTAGTCAGTAGAAAGTGGCATTTTTCTCCACAACTAGGAAGATAGTACTAGACTCCATTGTACAGTGATTTTAAATAAATGTATTTAAATAATATGTAAAAAATTAGATTCTTTTCTGTTGATAATAAAAGGAAATGATGTGACCAGCTTATTTTAGATGCTGACATGCTCAAAAGAATTTACTGAAATGTATTCAGGGAAGTTGTCATCTTGATATTCTATAAAATTCATGTTCTCCACAAGATAGTAGTGATTCGTTGAAGTATCCCACAGAAAGTATTTTCTGTTCTTGGTTTTTTTGTTTTAATAGACTCTGTTAGAACTGTCTCTGGTTTTCTGTCATGTATCAGTCATGGGAAAGGCCAAAATGAAAGCAGACTTGAGCAGAATAAAATCAGAAATCTTTTTGTGGTTTTCTGACAAATTTTTTTTGTCATTGGAAAATAGGGGGAAGAAAGAAGGAGCTTGGATTTACTTCATTCAGCAGTCCAGCTTCAAAGGCTCACAAGGTAGGGAAAAATCCACTTGACTGGCAGTCTGGCATAAAGGGAGATATTAAAGGTTGATATAATAAGTGTGTTTTGTATAACATCTTAGGAAGGCTGCACAACATAAAGATTATAAATCTTTGAGAAATTTTTCTAGACTTCTGTAGTCGTCTTCATATATCATGCAGTATTTATTGTAACAGGCAAAAGGTATAAATTTTTCCCTCTCACAATTTAGTGCGCGCATTTGGAAAGAATTTAAAGTACACCCAATTATAATTCTTCAAAACAATGAGGCTAATTTCATAAATGATTAATGGTCCTTCTGGAGAAGAAAATTAAAAAAAAAAAAAGATGACTCTCTAGCCACCTTCCCAATGTTTAACATTGACTCCTCTACTGTCCAGCATCCAAAAATCATGTACCCCATCTTTGGTTACATTGAACATTTTATCCTTGTACAGTGAGCTGTAGTAAACTGATGTGGTATGTAGGCATAGCATGGAACCTTCGTGCCCAGTCAATTGTTTTCAGTTTCCTCCCATTCCACCATGGGATGTGAGATTGAATCAGAAAGAGCAAAGATATGAAAAAACTGTAGGTCAGGATAAAGTGGGAATGGGAAAAAATAATAAATACAAGTGATGCAAGAGCAATAACCTATCATATCCCACTAGCAGACTGATGCCCAGCCAGTCCTCAAGCAATGGTTACTTTGGAAAAACTCACGTTCCTTTTCCAGTACAATATACCATCTGAGCTAATGCTGCAATTAGTTTAGCAGCAGGGTGGGTTTATTTTTTTAATTTAATTTGATTTGATTTTTTTGGCAGTTATCAGCCATCATTTTTAGCAGTCAGAAATTGCTATCCAACTTATCAACAAACCTAGGGAAGTTTAGAGACATCTTGACATCAGTCTTTCCACTGTTCAGATATCCAAAAGTCTTCTAGAATGTCCAATTCTCCCTAAACTTCCATGTCTGAATTATTTGATTCTGGATTGACTATCCCCAAGCATGAATTGCAATTGGAAGAAATCCTGGAAAAATACATTTTTCATGCCAATAAGGATCTTGATTTGCCAGGTTTCATTGGTTTGTGAAGACATTGATTACATTTTCTGGTTTGTAAATAGATTTTGTAAAAACTTCCTTGATATTTTTGGGGGGGCCTGAAGAGATACAACTTCTCCGTCACACCTGAGGTGACTTAAAAATGCAGCAGTAAATTAGCACACAAAAAACACCTTGAAAGAATCTGTAGCTGTGCCATTTATTTATTTTCTTATTACTTGACAGGAGCTTCTAAAGCAAATCACCAGTGTCCAAGTGGTAATTACATTTAGACTTCTTTGTTCTCAGTTAAAAGTGATTTGTCATTAAACAGAATCAAAGGCTGCCATTTAGTTCAAGTACAGACAAAATGTACCTGTATAATAAGCTATACATGCTCATATTTTAGGCTGTCTTTAATCACGTGAAATCTAGATTTATAAAGGCACACACATAATAGAGAATTGGAGCATTAGTATCCTTTGTTCTTAAATTTCAATTACGTAATCTCATTTCCTTTTGATTCAGTAGAAGTAATTAAGTCTGTCATACTGGTGGTCAGTCCTCAGTCCCCCTAGCTTGTGCTGCTACTTACTTTAAAAATACATTACACCACAGATGCTTAAGTATCTATTAAAAAATAGAAATTGTCACTCAGCCATAAAAAAAAAAAAAATAGCATAGGAACAAGAAGGAATTCATTATGTTTTTCTGCTATACAAGCATAAACCTTGACAATTACATTTGCTTTTGTTGAATGAAACTAGGCCTGCACTGGTGGTACAAAAGGAAAGATTGCAATAGTTTAATGTGATCATTGCTTCCTACAGTTTTGGACCACTAAGAAAGCTATAGGCAGAATATTTTGTTTCCCTTGGCATTTCAAAAAAGTAAAATCTATTGTGATTTCTCCCATGAATGATTAACAAAAAACAGTAAACACATAATAAAATTTACTTTGGTAAGTATCATCGCGAGTTGTAGTGCTGATGTTTACAAAATGTACAGTTCACAGTTGAAAAGATGTTATTTCGAGGCAATTTATCCAGTGAATGAATGCATCATGCCATTTGAAATGTAAAGTTCATAGGGAAACAGGCTCAGTACTGTGTAACTAAACAAGGTCTGCTTCCTCTTTGCCTTGCTTGCATGCATATATGACTACCTTAAGAACATCTTTTGAAAGAATGCCGGCTGATTATCCCTGAATTGCACACAACTTTCAAGAAGGTGGTTAGACATCAAATAAATATAATGCAAAGAACCAAAATCTCTCAAAATCTTGGCAACCCATAAATGTTCCCTAGGCAACAAAGTAAGTTTGCTGCTGTCAATGAGTAATGTTGTAGGTGTTTGCAAATCATACAAATGTCTCTATTTTATCCATCTGATCAGAGTATGAGTAAAGAGAAATATCTCTTCCTCAGAATACCTCAGGATTTACAATATTATTTTCAGAAAAGGGAACATTCTGCTCTTCCCCCCCCCCCCCCCCCCCCTTTTTTTTTTTTTTTTTTGCTTATTTCTTTCTCCTTCTTTATGCCAATGCACTAATTTCTGAGTCTTAGCAGGGAGCAAGATTGGTGAGCTGTCATGCAGTGGTTACTGCTCAAACACCAGATTTCCAGATTTCTTTGGAAGTGTTGGTTGAGTTCCTAGCAGAACAGAGGATATTCTGGGCAGTGTGGGTCCAGGGCAGGCAGTGAGGATAATTCCTGCAATATGCACCTTTCCAAGAAGTTGCTTGGTTTTGTTCTCAAAGAGATTAAATTGGGGTGCTAGAGACTGCATGAAAAGCTGTAGTGCTCAGCCAAACCCTACTATACCAGGGAAGTTCTTGAAGAGCTTAACTTGCTGTTTTAGACTTAGTCACAAGGAAGTAGCTCAAGTAAAGCAAACAAGAAGTATGCAATGTGCTAGCAGGATTTTACCACATGTAACAAGAATATCTCTTAGTGTGTTTACTTTTTTCATACTCTGTCTTTATGTTAAAATCCTTCCATTCCAGGCAGTGAAACACTGTGTTTCTGCTTGGACTTTCCCACTACTGGACCCCTCTCCCCTCTCTTCAAGCTCTGAAAAATGTTGACTGGATGTTGAGTGTCTGGCTGGAATTCAGCCCAGGACCAGGCTGACATCCTTAGCATCCATTTTGCAGAGCTCTGATGAGTGTTTGCCAGATGCCTAGCTGCTATTCCATAGGCTCAGCAAATCTATCACCACACACCTAAGCTGAAGAGTGCCAGTCAGAATGCATGCATAGACAGTACACTGTTGCAAAAATCTCTTTCACAGTGGCTCTGATTCCAAGATTTTCTAGGAAATTATTATTACCCTTACTAGATTATTTTGGAAAGGAGGTTTTTTGAGGATAACAATCCTGTAGTTCTTTTGTATGTGTGACTGTCATTGATAGTTACATTTTCTGTCCAAATAAAATCATTAAGATAAAGAAAAAAGATCGAAACAACAAATCCAAGACCTACCTATAAACAAAGCATGTTCTCTGGTGTTCAAGATCTTACGTAGTCTAATCTCCTTTCACAGAAAATTTCAGGCAGTCTTGCCGTGGAAGGGGAGTGTGCTCTGCTAGAGAAATAAAGGCTCTACAATGATTAGCCCCTCATTATTCACACTGCTTGCATACTTTGGACTCTGGTTTATGATCACTGCAGGATAATGACTATTTGCAAATCAAAGCCACATGTACATTCTTAAAATACACAGCTATACCTGAGGGCCAGTATGTACAGCTGAAACAAGCAACAAAAATAAAAGGAATAAATTATTCTTAAGGACTTTCAGCATCATTGGGTACCTTCATCAGGATTCTTTTCACCAGTATTTTATAAACATATGCACGCTAAACATTGGTCCTAATTAAGCATTTTTTTAATTCCCTTTTTTTCCTGTTAATGAACATTAGTAATCTCAGAACTTTTACTGGTTTCTGAAAAGCCAAATAATCATTTCTTCCTATTGAAGGTGTGAATGTGGGATTTTTTTTTCTGCTACTGTTACTGTTTTTCTTGTGGTAGTTGATGGCAGCAGTGTCTCCCTGGGGGTTCCCCTGGATTATATAGCGCATCTTGCTTTTTCTTACCTTAAGGAAGTGTAGTCATGTAGCTGCTGTTATTTTAATTTCAGTAAAGTAGTTGTAATCATGGTCAGAAATAATGTCAAAGAAACTCCATATACATTGCTTTATACACATAGTTTAACGGGCTGATTTAACTACAATGAGCCTTTAATGAAAGAGTTTAATTATGGACATAGAACAATTTATTCAACTTCCAATGCAATTAATTTTATTGGTGTAGGGGAAATGGCAAACTGAACAGTCCTTTTAAACCTCTATACACAGTTTCCAATATGTCACAGGATATAAGATGCTGGGTATGCAATGTGCGTAGACTTTCAGTAATTTAAACAGTATGCACATCATTAGGATTACTGTTTCTCATTACTTCCAGTCCTCTTATAAACAGCATAAATATCTATCCCTGTGCTATCTGTTCAATGAGAAGATTGGTATGTGAAATGTAATAAATCCATTGTCTTGTTATGGTTTCAACTGCACTCCTGTTGAGGTAATTACACCACTTGATAATGACCCCAAATGAAGTGAAATAAAGTCTGTATTGTTCTGCTGGCTTTCTCTTAGCCTGTCATGCAGCCTTACAAACACAAAATAGCAAGCTGATCTGAAGAGAAAAGCTGGGCTTCAGTAGCAAGCTGTACTGTGGGAGGGATGGCATCCGCAGCTGAGGAATAAAACCTATTAAGGGAACAAGTGATGCAGAAGCACAGCTGCAAAATAAGCTTGTGTGCTGTTCAACAGACATCTTATTAAAGGCTGCTGGTTGGTTTCTAGAGCTGAAATACAAAAGGAAAATATACCTAGGATCTAAATATACAAACAGCAATGCTTGTTTTGGTATCTTCATCCTGGAAAAAGTAGAGTGCCTATAAAAATCTTACCTTCCGCTGTGCAGGGTGCAGTGGTGAGAATGTTAATATTACAGCAGTACTGTAGACTTTACTCAAGGTAGTAGATTCTGAGTGCTGGGTAGTCTGATTTCCCATGGAAATTATTTTCTTGTTTTGATGGTTTGTTTAAACACAGGACAGTACAATGCCAGTAACGAGCTGTTCATGCAGGGCAGGTTCTGCAGTGGGCTTGGCTCTCTGCAGCCTTACGTGGTATTTGAAAGAATACATAGGAAGCCACCGAATCTATGTAGAGCTTAATCCTCCTTGCATGTTGAAAGCTTTGCGGATGTGTGTATGTGAAGAAACTGCAGACATGCCTATCTTTGTTAGCCAAAGCCAATTTTAAAAAATGTGCAGTACCTACAAAACATTAACTTTCATTCAGTTTTTCATGTTCTTGTTAATACAATAACAATCCCATAACTGTTTATTATTTTTTTTTTTTAGACAATCTTCTTTGAAATTGAGTAGCAGTGAACTTTGTATGTTGCATTTACTCTGCAGTATTTATTTATTGAATTTATTAGGTGAACGACTTAGGAAAATCCTGCTGTTTGATACTGCAGAAAACCAAGGAAACCAAGAACCCTTTATAAAAATATTTCAAGGAAGGATGGTTTGTAGATTAGGTTTCAATCCTCAACATATAAATCAGGATTGTGAGTCTTGCTTTATACCACCACAAAGCGTAGAAATGCTCAGAAACAATTTCTACCTATTGGTGTTTCCTCTCATACTTGAAGTAATTCCTTTGCTCATTTTTATTTTTTTAACTGGATTCATCTCCTATTGAAAACAGTCAGATGACAAAACATAGAATGTAGTTCTTTGTGCTGATCAAAAGTACTTGCTGCTGCAAGTATTCTTGTCCTGAAGGACACTCTGCTATACTATTCTTAACATCTCTTTATATGAGGCCTGAAAAACATAGTCCTTTGTCACAGCACGTGTGTGCATGCAGAAGTACCTAACCTTGTATGTGTTTAAAGGGAGGAGGAAAAAATCAGTATATTTGTGATGTAGCCTGCTTTGTGTCATTCAAGGAGTCTGTTAGGAATGAATAGATGTAGGTCGTCACCCACATCAACCAAAATGTGCTATTTAATTCCAATATAAACTTATATCTCAGTTTAGCTTTGCAAAAGATGATATTTAAATTCTAATCCTATGTAGGTTCCAATCCTAATTGAAGTCAATAGCTGCCTTCTGTGGGGTAGAACTCTTAATATGAGATCATCCTAGCAAATGAACTCACTAGTTCGTAGCAGAGTAAGAGTACTCCTTACGCTTCATGCAAGTTAACTAATCATAAAAGACTGATGCTGCAGAATAGAAAGGACAGGGACCATATACTTGATGTCCCGTTTCCAGGCTGTCTTTCTATCCTCAGATGCCTTTCTGCTGACTTTAGGTAACTCAGTTTTTTGTCAGTGTGCTTACACATCTCCAAAATGTATGTCCTGAATGTTGAAAACCATGAATTTAGATACAAATTTATTAAGAATTAGAGATTTCTTTGGAAAATGTGTTTTGAAGTAGGGCTAATGGATATTGTTAACTGTAATATAAAAGAATTAAGGGAATTTGGAGGCTTTTTAAATAAAAAAAGTAGGTGCTTGGTTCCCTCTGCTTTGCTTACATAACAACTATCATGTGATTGCAAGCATTCAATCAGATCTGCTCTTTACTTGCTTATATGCCAAACAGTTCTGTGTTTTATAAAACAGCATTAGTAAAGTACAAGTGCTAACCAGGTCTTGCTTGATTTGAGCAGCTGTACCTTTTTTTTTTTTTTTTTTCCTTGTAAATAATAGAGAAGAAAGAATGACTCAGAAAACTCAATGTCTGTATCCAGGACACAGCAGGAACAAGCAACATCATGTAAAAGGTGAAATGCCAAGAGTAGAAATGTTCTTTCCATCTGGCTAGTGTAGTGCAGGGGAAAAGTTTTAGTTTGGTCTTGCTGTACTGCTTCTGCCAGACAGACCAGTAATTACTGTACTCTCTGTCTTGAGCAAATTCTGTATTTTTCTTTGTTAGGACTGCAGTTTTTCCTAGCCTTTTCCAGAAGAACAAAGACACAATGCACACAGATTTTGGCAAGTACCCATTTCATTAGGTTTTTCTCAGGAACCATGTATCAATATATCAGTGTATGTAATACCCTTTTAACAGAGTGTCTTTAGTGCTTTGAAGCCTAAAATCACCACCTTTTTCTTGACATGAAATCACCTGAGATCAGTCTTATACCAGAGCCTGTACACCAGTCATTGATATCATGGTAAAGAACCATTATGCCCACAATTGCTTTAGAGATGAAGCAGCTGCCACTTCATAACTGAGTAGAATATGCAGAGTGAGTTAATTTCATATGAATTAAAGTAGTTTATGAAAATACAGATCTCATAATAGAGAAGGTTACTTACAAATCCAGATTTCTAATTGCCTTCCAGATAGAACAGTCTCTAGATCTTACTTCCTATTTTTCCTATGGATTCTGTAAGAGGAGATCTATCTCAGCTTTTCTTAGATTTGACAACAGATTATTTTTATTCTGTGAAGGATCTCAAACTGTCCATTAGTCATTCAGTCCCAAAATATATAGATATGACAATGCAAATAAGGGAAGGGAGCAGCTTAGCTGAAATTAGCTACTATTTTTTTTGGTGTGTGATTTGTTTTCTTTTTCCCATAGAAATCTTTTTAATTCAGAAAGAACTGACCATGTGTTCAACAACTTCAGTGACAGTATGCTCTCTGCCTGGTTTCTTACAAATTCATATTCTCCTTATGTAGTCAACAAAACTATAAGTATTTTCTTTCTATTGTACTTCATGCACATGATAACCTTTTCCTCTCTCAAACATCATGTTCAGTATTGGCTATTGAATTACTTTGTCTAGATAATTTCTGATCTGTACAAATCACAGAACCTTGAGAATAATTTATTTGATTGTCTTCTAAGGTTTATCTTTTGGGAGCGAAAAATAAAAGTGGATTTTATTTAAAATCTATTAGTCACTGGAAAAAAAGTACATAAAGAGAGACAGAAATATTTAACTAAATGTGATCACTGGAGCAGTGTCTATCAGATGCAGAAATATGCAAGAGTATAGGTGAATTAATTGGAAGATATTTGGGAGATCTTGTCTGTGAGATTCTCACAACAGCAGCTGCTGCTGAACTATGTGGTTGGAGTCAGTCTGGCCAGAGCAGCATTCCTCCTGGTGTGAAAAGTAGAGGTTACTCTAGTTCCTGCATTTTAAGAAAGCTTGAATGCTTCCTAAACTAGCTTGAAACTGCCCGCAAGTTTGTTTGCATTTTGGATTTCATGCCTACAGAATAGCTCAGATGACAAAGATGACACAAGTCTTAGATGTTAAATGTTACTTTCTATTTAATTTCTGTACCAAAGCAACTTACTGTTATGGCATGAGATAAGAAGTAAGAAATTAATGAAGTGAATGGTTAGATATTACACTTTATACAGCCAAGGATTATTAAATACAATCCAAGAAGGAATGGACTACTGCTGGTCAACATATTTAGGGCTGATTAATATTTGCTTATGTTCACGGTGGGTAAGATCTGCAAATTCATGGAACAATTATTATAATTTTATATTGTGGTAGCACTGGAAAACTCATTAAATGTACTTAGTCCTACTGAGCTAAACACCATTCAGGCAAAAAGAAGAAAAGAAAATGCCTGTCTGAAATGCTTTCGAATATAAAGAAAGAACAGCTGTATACAGCAAACATAAGGAAGCAGGAAGAGAGCTCAAGGTAGCAGTGCCATAGTTGTGCTTGATGTAGTAGGCGATGGTCACATTTGCCAGTTGTCTAAATTTTCTCAAGTGGCAGATGCAGGCTTAAAGACTCTATAAGTTGATATTTTGGGAGACAGAAAAACAAAGACAGTGCAAGGGTGTCTGTCCAGTAGAGAAAGGAGATAAACAGAAAGGGAAGCATAACTGCTTGAAGAAACATTTTTCTGTTGAAAGTACCTTAGGTCTGCCATATGGATATGTCCCTGTGTAATCTTTGCCAGCTTTCAGCAATCAGAAATATAAGCAGTTAATACTTACAAATCTACTTAGCAAACGTGAATATCCTTTACAAGGATATCTTGGATAAGGTAGATATACTGTGGGGTGAGGGTAGGGTGGAAAAAGATGGTAGGGTGAAGTAGAAAAGGAATGACATACAGAATTAAGTGATATGATTGCAATGCTATTCACTGCTAATGTGCAAAAATTGAACTCCATTAATTGTGACAAATCATAAGGTTTGTCATGAGATACATCATCCTTGTAGGTATTTACCTTATCTAACATATTTTGGAGTTCTTTTCTGCAACTAAAATCTTGAACCTTAAGAAGTTTATAAGGTCAGGAAAGGATGTGTTGAAAATTCACACTGTGTGTGGGTGCACTCATGTCAGTTTTGAACCTTGTTGATTTCATCTGTCTGCAAAGGGGCTGTCAAGTTCTCTGCTATAGTTTAGGTCCTTCAAAGTTTTGGAAAAGCGTGTTTCTAGGAAGAGTAGATAAACCATATAATGAAACCACAAAACAATCTCCACTGAGTCTTGCATCTTTCTTCAGTAGCTAAATCAAGCAATCTATGAGCTGCAAATCCACGTGAAACTAGTCATGCTTGTAACTAGTCTTTAGACTGATACTCCCAGAACTTCTCGTTTAACCAGATGACTTTATTCATGGCTTCTGACCTGGTTATGACTGGACAATATTTCTTTCTTGCAGTCTTAGCTTGAAAAAGATGCTCAATCTCATATTTGATTGAACACATCGGGAATCAAAAAGTAAAGGCTGTATTTTCTCACAATTGTCACCCATTTCAACACGACTTTCTGCACTGCTTCTTAAACAATCCAGTCCCATGAGTGTTGCTGCTGCTGTCATTGTGGTTTCCATATTTTTCCTCAGAGACTTTTAGTCCCATTACCCAGTGTTTTGTGAACATGGTTTATGCACCTGCTCTGTCTGTCTTGTGTTTAGGGCCCTTTATTTTTTCTTGTTTGTCAGCAATCTTGTCTCATAAAATAAGTTCTAGGCTTATTTACTTTTACATTCACTACAAACTAGTGCAAATTTTAAGTTGTTTTAAGCTGGTAAATTTGTTAGGATAGAAAGTCTTGCTTAAGTTTTTGGAATTGTATAGAAAAATCCTATTGCTGTAAAACATAGATGAGAACTAGTTCAGTAATAGCAGAAAATGAGATTTTTTTTTTTTTTTCCAGATTGCTTTAGAAGTACTTAGACCTTATTAATACAGAGTGTATAAAAGGGGCTCGGAAATTAATGCCTTCTATTTTATTATGTATGCAACATCAGAAACGAATATTGGTGGTATGACAGTAGAGGTTGAACTTTCCCACTAATATTCCGTTACATTTTGTTGTTTTGTGACAGAATGCAGCAGAGGAGAAGTCTGACAAAAAACATATCCATGCAAATCAGCTAACAGTGGTGATTGTTGAAAAAGAGCATTTTGTAGCTGAAGAATTGCTCAATCAAATAATGTTATTATGCTTTTTGTATCTGTTGTAGTATCCATGGAAATACTTAGGAGACCTTACTTGCAGAGTGACCTATGTATATTAAAATTACTGTATGAGTTCTGTCATATTTAATTAATAGCTATCATCTCACTTGTCAGCTGTGTTCTGTTTTCTGAAAAAAAAAAAAATATTCTTAGATCCACAAGTTCTTTACAGTTTTCCTTTACCTGAATCTATTGTATTAAATAATACTTGTGCTGATACACAATCTTTTTTTCAAAGTAGCCTTTATTTTGGCTAAACAGTGAGACCTGAAGAGAACTAAGAAAACAGTTACTATAGGCTGTTGCCACATATCTATACAACATGTTCCAAGCAGTTTTGTATGAAAGTATCATAGCAACAATAACACAGGTTTTAATTAAATGCTAGTGAACAAAACATATTCTGTTGTCTAGTAATTTGAAATATTTCTTGACTGCAGTTGAGTATAAGGCTCTGTAGAGTTTTGGCAACCATATATTTATAACTAAGGGAGTTGTATGTAACTTTATACAGTCACAGGAGACTTCTAAATCTCCTGTTCTGTATATGTTTTAGTTCCCTGTTCTTTTAAAATGGAGAAAGACCAGATTGTAAAGAGGATTTTCTGAGTATTCTGCCGGACTACATTAGAAATACTTGCCATTTCACAGCACAGTGGCACTCTTAAGCTGGTCAAGTTCTTCATTTTCCAGAAAGTGCTTAGAAGACATTCTGTAACTTCAGTGGAAAATATGCCATCTTTTGAAATAGCTATAAATATGTGTTCCAGGCATGAGTTTTGTGGTTTATATATAGTATAGGAATGTACATAACATTCACCGTGAAGAATGAGTGAAGAATGACAGAAACGTTTAGAAGAGATATCAGAAAGCCACATACCTAAGGAAAATCCTAACCAGTTCTTCAGTGACATGGAAAATGCAATCTGTTTTTCATTCTAAATCACGGATAGAAAGAGATGAGCTTTGTCTAATTGTTTCACTATTATTTCACCCACACGCTTACATTTTGTGACAGAGTTCATGTATTTCTCTAAGTGCAGATGATGTATGCAGAGTGGATATTTCTTGGAATAGGAGTCCATACTGGAAATCAACATCTTAATGATGTTCTTAGTAGTTGCAAAATATTAGTGCATTATTTCTCATTATTTGTTTCCACATTTTAAATGATGAAGTTACATGTTTGAATTATATGTGTTCATGCATTGATGTTTCAATTAAAATGTATTTTGTCTAAAGTTTGAAGTTATTTAAAGTGGTTAGTGAAGAGCCAGGATCATATTTATAAAATAGGTATATTTAATGGAAGTGCCATGAACAAGCCAAAGTCAGCTGAAGACAAAATTCTGGATCTATAGTTCTTTTTTTCAACAAGGAAAGAGAAGTCCTGTTTTGTAGGACATGAAAGGATGGAAGACCTATAGTGTCAGGTAACTGGGCGGTTTGAAGTCAGTCTTGGAATCAGAAGCAGGAGATGAAGTTGACTTTTGAAAACAATGGAGATTTTTGTACCTGTCAAGTAGCACTTACTCTGAAAACAGGTCAAGTTGCATAAGATTTGGATAAAATGACTGAGTTAGTTCTGCACATGAGTTTAAACACTGACAAGTCTTTTCACTGACCCTTTATCTCAAATAATATCCAGTGAGTTTCAGCCTTGCCTTTGTTTTGTTCACTGTCCTTTTTTTCTGCATTATGTGTTCAGGTGTGTCAAAGACTCTTTTAATGCACTGGGCTGAACTACCTTGTTTGTTACGACTGCCTTACTAATCTTACATAACATCTAAAGAGACACAGACCCAGGAGATAATACAAATATGAAAGGCAAGAAAAGTAAATTCTAATGCTAGAAAGCAATTTTCTGTGTGATCCTTGACATTTGCAAGGCATGATGACGTCCAGCCTCAGGCCTGGTTAGCAATAATTTATAGACATGGAAAGAAAGTTACTTTACTGTGTCTAGCTTTGTTTTATTCATGACAAAATCCAACAGAGTATCATTCTCAGTCTGTTTGTGTGATGGATTCTGGATAGCAGGACGGTAATAAAACTTCTTGTAGAAATGTCATATTTGGAAAACAGGCTGAGGTGCCAGTGTAAGGTGTGGAAAAATGCTTATGCATAATCTTTGTGCTGGTTATATCCTTATGATTTTCTCAAGCACTTAAAAGCAACCTGTCACCAATAAGCTAGTCTTTCTTTTGCACTGCTTTGTAAAGACTGTTCCTTGGTGAATGTGTTGGCTAACTCACTTTCTTTGCAATAATGGTAACTAACTCCTAGATTTTTTTGGATTTTTTTTGTGCTGAAAAAGTCTGTATTCACAGTTATACAATGACAGTGTGTGGTACTACTGCTAGAAATAACAAACTGCCTTGTACAGTACTGCCTAGTTTTGTGAAACTAGATCAATTGTAACACGTGTTGATTTAATGCAACAGTAGATGGGCCTAAAATAACTTGAAAGTTGTATTTCCAAGTTGCTGAAATATCTCAAAAATAGACCTCCCTAGAACTATTGCCTTAACTGTGCCTTAATGTAGAAACAGAAACCACCCACCTAAAAAAGGCAAAATTAACCTAGTAGATGAAGCTCAACTTAGCCTTTGAAAAAATGACTCCTTTTTTGTTTTGTGCAGGTACAGCGCTTAGTCCTGGTGTGTGTGTGGGGCTGCTGGGTGTTGCTGAAATATGGATGACGAACATCCAGAATATGAGAGCAATGCAGACAGATGAGTGAGTTGGGTTTACAAATGCTAAATCACACCCACAAACTACTTTCCTTTGTGCGCTTCCTGACCTCTTGGCACATTCCAAAGGAGAAGTAAATGGATATGCCTGAGCTGATCTCTCTCATACTGAATGTGTATTAGTTGTGCTGGGAAAGTAATAGCATATGTAAGATACTTTTTTCAAGATTATACAAAGCTGGGTAATACATATATTTTGTGTATAGTGGAATCAGGATAAGTAATTGGTTATAATTAGTAAAATTATTGGCAGCGGAAATTATTTTGGAGGTAATTTATGCTGAGCACCAAAGATAAATCAAGCCCTATAGCCCTTTCTAGTGATATCTCAAAGTAAGTTTGTAGAAATATTGCCATAATTTCCTACCAGCCCCTGCACAATTCAGTGTTGCTGTAGTGTGTAAAATTCCCAGTGCACCAATAAAAATGTAGTTCTGTATACGAATGGAGGGAAGCTGAGGAAACAGAATTCTGACACCTCACCTCAGTCTAATCATTAAGAAGAGTGTAAAGGAAAGCCAAAAAGTCTTGAAGACATTGTCTTGAAATGCCTCCCTTGTTTGCAAGCAGTGAAGCTCTTTGCTCCTTGCTGCTTTATATAAAGCAAAGGTTTGGTTTCACACAGTCACTGCTCTGATGGTGCAAGTATTTCCAGGCATTCACATAGTTTTTCATTCAGACTGGGCAACTGGTGTGGGCTGGGATGCGCACAGCAGGTGAGGTCTCTCCAGCTGTGCATCTGATGGAGCCACTGTCATCTATACTGCAGTGAATGTAAATCCTACTGCAGGAGAGGCAGTTGCTCAGGAAGGGATAAATTGCTTTTAGGGCAAGGACTGTAAAGAATGCAGCTTGTGTGGAGGAGGAGAAGATTTCTGTTTTGAGTGTGCTTCTCGGGTGAAAGATTGGTGAGGTAGAGGGGTTTCTTTAATTTAACCTGGAAGATACATGGGTGCAAAACTACACTGTGGAGGATGTTAATCCCATGTGAGATATTTTCATGGCTCAAAGAATTACTAAATATCCTCCCCTAATTTTTTTTTTTTTTTAATTTGGTTAGATACAGTGTACTATGGAGATAAAAGCTTCTATGTAGTATTCTGAACAACAGTTTCATTTCAGGCCTTTACAGTGTGAATATTCCTTCAGAAATAGCTTTTCAAGAATTCTGTCAAGTCTGGGATGACAGAGTGGTAACTCACAAGTGAGAATTCTTAAAATAATGCCAAATTAAATAAAATCACTGTTAAGGTCACAGTTACAGGGAACTAAACATTTGAAAGCATAAACATAGGCTGTTTTAATAAGCTGTCAAGGGTTTGGTAAACTTTGCTGACCTATGAAAAAGCATGAGAATAATCATTAATGCTCACATTCTGGCTTAAGAGCCATCAAACTCCACTCATTCAGGACTACCAAATCATAAAGTTTCTGGTACAGATGTGCTGCCAGGCTATCTTTGCTGGAATGGGGTTCTGAATAAGCTTCCAGCTTCCAAGTCATATGTGTGGGAGAAAAGGGCTGCTGAACTTTAGTGATTGCCTCCTTTGTGTTGCAAGTCACCATTCTCCTTGCAAATGTAACATGTGCTGTGACTGAACTGCTTCTTTCCACTGCCAGGGAGTTATACCCTCAGAGGGATGGGACTGCTAGCAGAGGGCTAACAGCACTTAAAGTTTCTGTGGAAGATTTTTCAGAAACCTAAAATGTGCTGGAGGAAGGACTTGAATAGTTTTCTGGAAAGGAATTTAAATATGCCTGCATTTCAAGGAAGAAAAAAATCATTTTTTCACATCGTAGTTTCAATTCCTGCACAACAGTTTAGGTGCATGTAATTTCTTAAATCTGCTTGTAAGTCTGATTTATCTGTTATCACTGTACAATGTTTATAGCAGATGAGCCACCCCTAAATATTGGTATTTTCCAAACAGTCTGACGTAGTTATGTACCCTACTTTTGTCAGTTTTTTATGCTCTCTAAGCACTAATTCTCTTGAGTCTCTTGGAGCTGCTGGGCTATGTTTGTAGTGCTGTGGTCCAGCTGCTAGGTGGTTAACATAACTTGATACAAACACAGATGTTTCCCTTTCTTTCAGAAAGAATAACACTCCTAATTGCAGCTGGAGAGCCAGAAATATTACCCATTATCAACAGCTCTAAGGGAGGTAGAGAGATTAGAAGAACTGGAGCTTGTCACTAAATAATTCAGATTGGCAAGAAATAAAGAAAAAAAGTGTTTAATCCTGCAAAGCAATTATTCTACTCAGATACGACTTTAAATGTCTTTTTTGTTTGATTTTTTTTTTCCTTCCCCAAATAACACCCTAATAAAAGTAAGAGTCTTCTTATTTCTGAGGTGGAAATGTTAGTCTAAAAATAAGACTTCCCAAGCAGTGCCAAGCCTTCTTTGTTACATCAGTGCTGTAAATATCTCACTGTGCCCTCTGTTGTTTGGCACTGGTCATGTCATTGGCATGACAGTATGAATTCTAAAGCTTTATTTTCTCTGCTAGTCCCCAGGTGTGGATAGGTGTGCCCATGGCATAACACTGAATAGCTTTTCTGTCCTAAACAGCCCATTGAATTCTCAGTGAAGATCACAGGCAAACATAACCTTTTTCTGTTGACTTTTTGACCTCATAACCAAAAGCATGAAGAGGAAGTGTGCACTGACAACACAGAGCAAGAGTTTCCATTTGCACAGTGATCTCAGAGAAAGCAGCAAAAAAGCAGCCTGAGAAGCTTAGGCAAATTTGCTGAGGCAGGTCCTTTCTTGCTTCTCTCTCTGGTACACAACTGTTTTCTTTGTTTAAAACATTTATATATACATATGTTTAATTTAAGGCCCTTAATTAAATGCTAAAGAAGCCATCTTTTTAGTTCACTTTAACTAACAGGAGTGAGTCATCCCAAGATGAGGTGCTGTAGCTGTACTGTGAGAGACGCTTCCCAAGGTCTGTCCCAGGCAGAGCAGCACGCTGCAATTACCTGATGAGAAGGTGTCTTGTGCTTGCTGTGATTTAAAGTTAGGATGGGTGGTGAACATTGATCTACCAGCCTCGTTCTTCCAGGACTCTTCTAAGGTCAAGCCCTTAGTAATAACAAGAGAGTGAACTCTGGACTCTTGACTCTGCTGGAATATTCCCGTGAAATAAAGAGAGATGCATAGTGAGCTGTTATTTATATTTGAAGGACAAGAAAGCTAGAAAGACGTCTCTTAGAAAATAGTTTGGTTTGGTTTGGTTTGGTTTGTTTTTTTCTCCCTCTTTTCACATTGTTTAGTAATTTATAGCAGGTGAGCAATCTGGTCTAATTTGCAGGTTAGATCCAACATCAAATTTGGCCCTGGTCTAAGTGTGGGCCAACTCCAGAGGATTCTCCCAGACCAAATTATTGCTGGCATATATCAACAATCAAGCTAATTCAACTACTTCATCAAGAATAACAACAACAACAAAAGTGATTGAAAATTCATTTCTTCCTTTTTGGAGCAGAAAATTCCAGAGCATTGAAATTTTGCAATTTCAATATTCTGTTTGTCACAGGGCTTCTCTTTAGAGTAGTTCCTGTCTTAATAAGCTGATTGATGACTAGAAATACTTGAAATCTGCAGTGCTTCATGTGTGTAGAAGCTACTGCCTGCTTATGTTTGATTCCATCCAAATTTATTCCTTTTGAGGTTTCCTTATGAGGTGCTGTGTGGATAGTGCAGAATTTCCCCCTTCTCATGGCAAGTTTTTTCTCTCAGTTTTGTTTTTGAAGGTTCCTGCACAAGCTGTCCTTAAGCTATTTGAGTGGCAACATATTTGGAAACATAAACAGTGTAACTATTAAATTGTCCACTGAAACTGAAGAAATTTAAGAGTGCTCATACAGGCAAATCTTCCAGTAGGTTTGCAGAGGAATGGCACTGCGCATCTGCTAACCGCTGTTGTTTTCTTATGCCATTATCGCTTTCTGCTCAGCACTCCTCTACCTTCATTCTTTGTCTTTCTGCAATGGTTTGAGCTATTGCTGTGTCAGCTGATTTTCTTGGATATCTGCTCAGTGTTATATCCTTAAGCAAGGAGCATGATCACTCTGGGGTCTCAGAGGCTGCCATTTACACACAACATTAAGATACCTGCAAAGGTCAATTTATTTGAAAACTACCAAATGGAGTGGCTGAGCTGAAGGCATGTATTTTGCCTTTAGCCTTCACAAGCAAAGAGACAGAGGAGAAAGCAGTGGTCAGTAATATCTTCAGCCATTACAGAAGTGCACTTCAGTGAACAAGTCTCAGGACTCTTGGAGTGAAACCTGGGGAATAACCACACTAATGTATATTTTAAAAAAATTATTTATTTCACTGTCTAAGTGCAGAAATGAATGCTGTCTGTTATACTACTTACCTTCATTCTTCGCTGCCTAAATCTTTTGAGTCTTGGTGAATACAAGAGCATGTCATCCTCAGTAGCTGCCAAATTTGATTTGAACTTTGATTCAACCTGTTGAAACTTCTGCACTTCTTTTGGAAATCATGTTCTGCCTCATTAGCATCTCATGAAGCTTTTTGTTTTTTAGATAATTCATGCGTTTTCTTGGGTAGCTCCAAATGAAAATATCTTAGCAGTTGGGATAGGCAACATGGAAGAGCTGAAAAGTAACCTTTAGGAAAAAGAATGAATGAATCTTTCTTAAAAAAAAAAAAAAAAAACTGCCAGTACTAGAAACAGATAGGATATTGTCACTGGATTTCCCTTGATGTTTAACATTTCTATATGTATATAAGACATAAGTATGTCTGGATGAGGACCAGCTTTGTGGTGGAACAAGAATGAAGCATCTCTTTCTGTGCCCTGATTTTCATGAAAAAAACTCACACTTAGGCAAAAAGCATTTGTCTTCTGTTTTACCATAGAAAGTCAAGAAATAAGAATTTGAGATTAAAAAAACCCAACACCATAGATATCAATCTCCAAGTTTTTTCTTTCTTCAAAAGATTTTGAAATGCAATACCTCACACATTTTAGATGCATTGTCTAAGTACAATGCTTCCTTTTGAGAATATGCTAACATCTGCTGATAGTGGAAGAGTACAAGAATCATAATTTCTGATTTTTGAGCAAATCTTTTCTTAACAAAAAAAGATTTGATTCTGCAGACCAAATATAGGAATCCCATGCCACATGGCCTGCCAGGCATTTATTTTAAGCTTGAAGTACTAAACAGATTTAGACTGGACAGACACTGAAGCACAAAACAAAAGTTGCAGTCAGCCACAGGCATAAATCAAAGAAAACAGTACTTTTCCATGAACGAGACAAATGAAAGGTCTGCTCATTGCTCCTGCAAGACTTGAAATCTGAAAGAAATATTGGACAAAGGTTTCTGCACGTTCTGGAAAGTGTGCCAGGGCAGGACAGCAAAGAATGAAAGCCAGGAGTCACATAACAGACAACATTATGTGAGACCTGTTTGCCTAGGACATTACCAAGGAATTGCTCTTTGAACTGGGAAACCAAGGAAACAGGGCTTTTGTCTTGTCTCCTTAACTGGAGTTAACTTGGTTGTCTGATTGCTTTTGAAATCACATTATTGAGAGGAACTCTTGAGATATTCATATTTGCAATAGATTGAATGAAATCCCGACTGTGTTACATAACATATTTAATTGATCTAGAAGTTGATTTGGCTTAGTACCAACTTTTTCATCTCCCATTCATTGCCAAACTGGCTGCCAGAATTCAATTCAGGAAACTGCAAGTCTAGCAGAAACAAGGTCAGACTATAACAGGCTGAAGATCACAGGTTCCCTATACACACAGTGTCAGCTTCCTTTGTGATGGCATTCTGGGGTATATTTGTCCTTCCTTTTCTCACTATTTATTATCATAAATCTGCACAGTGCTGCAAAAGAATAATAATAACAGAATCATTTATGTTAGAAAGTGCAACAGTCAGAGCTGAAGAAATCTCTGTGTGGCATAAAAATCATAAAATATTTCTAACTGAACTTGATTTTGTTTTGTTACACAGTTCTCCGTCATCTGTTCTAGCTGACCACCCGTGCTTTCAATCAATGCATGCATAAAAGAAGTGGTGACACAGTATATATATACCTCCATTATCAGTGCAATGTGCATATGCAAAAAAACTGTATTAAATTATGCTAAAGCATTCTGTAGTATTTTTTGGGGGTGGGATTAGGGAGAAGGCTGTGATTTTTAAAAGTGTACTTGTGTCCCAATATCTAGGTGGTTTCGAACCAGAATTAATAGACTCAATATGAGCCTTAAGTCTTATGAGATCACATTTCTGTTTTCAAAATGGCAATTCTAGAGTGCACATTATGTACTAATAAAGAGACAAAAGAAAAGGCAAATCCTACCACTGAGTTTGGACCTCCCCCCTTCTACCTCTTCCTTTTTCTTACACACTTCCTTTTTCAAAATAACGTTACTGAATCCATTTTTGTTTCAGAGCATAGATAAATCATGAAGCTGAATCAAACATAGATGATGTAAAATTCTGTCAAGGTTACCGACCAGGCCTTCACAGTACTTCCTTTGTACTTCACTTGAATTGTCACTTGTCTTCATGCTATAATGCCATTCTTTTTCCTTCTATTCAGGGGTTTTCTATTACCTCCCAGACTATTGTATGACTCCACAAGTAACACAAAGTCCTTTGTAAGGTAGAAATCCGGCACAAAATAAACACACCTTTATCCTACACTCTAAAAACCTTTCTTATTTCTGCGTATAAATACAATTCCTATTAAAAAAAAAAAAAAAGCAATAACAAACCAAGTTCTATGAATGTGGTGGCGTTACCCAACAGGGAAACTCTTAAAAGCACTGGGAGCTTTCTTCCATGAAGTCTGTTGCCTCTCTAACAAAGCTCTTCTGCAGTTAACAATTGCCCGGTAATGTGACTGGTCCAGTTTTCTACACTGACAGTCACAGTACTGCCTTTAGTCTTTGTAGCAAAGGGAAATGATATACAGACACATGAAGTGGGGAAGCCAGGCCTCTTAATGACACCAAGCTTTGGAATTTTCTTTGTGTGTGTTTTTTCAGTACTTTCCTATTCTTGTATCCTGCATAATAAAATAACACATTCAAAGGCTCTTTTCTGTCTTTTGGTTCTGCATGGCTACACAAACGAGGGAAAAGGGGAAAAGAGATTTTTTCCTTTGTACAGGATGCAGTCCTTCCAATCTCATCTGCCTAGTCATTAGAGAGGCTTTATGGAGAAAGGCATTGCTCCCAGGAGTCATCAATAGCCACTAGACATTTGTTGAAGGAGCTG
This sequence comes from Lagopus muta, assembly GCF_023343835.1. Taxonomy (NCBI): domain Eukaryota; kingdom Metazoa; phylum Chordata; class Aves; order Galliformes; family Phasianidae; genus Lagopus; species Lagopus muta. The sequence goes on from NC_064439.1 coordinate 26,704,525, forward strand.
AGATTTTCATTGTTGCTTCTGGAAGTAGCCAAAACAAGAAGCATCTGTTTTGTTTTGTATTTGTCCTTAAGGATTTGCATATGTTCTAAGATACTAAGATACTTTGTTAACAAGAAACTTCTTTTGGTTAGATTTCAATTTAGAAGAACATAGATGAGGCCTCATTGTCGATCAGAGTGGTAGAAATAGAACTGATGACACAAGCATTGATATATAGTCAAGAATAATACGTTCTTTTAAAAGTAAAGTGGAAATGTATTATTTAAAAAGCAAGGGAAAAGAGTCCAAAAAGTGAATTTTGTGATGTCTTTGGATGGGCTATACTGTGGAAAGGAGACCTGATAACAGAGACCATACTTAGAGCTATGTTTTGGTTTTCCTCTGAACCTTAGTGTAGGAGAAAATCGAAATGTCATATATTCCTCTATCTATCCAATATAGGCCAGAATAAATAACATTTATCTGGGACATAAGATCACCTCATTATTAAACTTCGTATGAGCATACACATTCCTTTCATTTATTCATGTGTAAATTAATGGAGCTTAGTTTGCAATTTTCAAAGGAGCTTTGTCGAAGTAAGTTTTCCAAATCTCATAAAAATTCATTCTGAACAGTATCTAGGTTTTATGCATTTCCTTAAATTCACTGCTAAGTGAAGTGCAATTTTGCATTTTTAGTTAAAGCTGACCATCCTGACTATGGAAAATTGTTCAAACAACAAATTTGGACAGTAACACTCTCTAATGTTTTTCTGGATTTTCCTTTCTCTCTGTAGTTTTTCATTAAGATACTTCTCAGTTTAAGTAAAGTGTATTTTTGCTGCTATATTTTTAAAATTAAAATTATCTCATCCAAAACATTCATCATGGACAAGAGACTGAATCTGAAAGGGGGAAAAGTATGTTATAACTTTTCATCAATAACATAATGCAAATAAGAAATTAGATTAATAATAATAATTGTAGGAGAAAGGATACCTCTTTGGTTAATGCCTTTTAAGAAATGAGTTTCCAAGACTGTCTGCCACTAACAGATGCATAGAATTTAGGATATTTTTGAGGGATTTTGTATTATGTTATGGACCCATTAGAATGCAGTGAACATGGAGATGATGTAAGTTGTTCACTGTAGATAACAGGTGGAATGTTTGGTTAGAAAGAAAGATAGTTCAGAATGAAGCCGGGAATTTTATAAAACAATGTTAGTTAGAAGATGATTAACAATGAAAAAGGTTTTATCAAATCTAGAAGCCATAGTATGCAAAACTTTGTTGGTTTCAAAAAGAGTATGAAGCAATCATGACAATCATGATTTAAGTTTCTGAAAATTATAGTAAACTAAAGTTCAGAGTTAATTTGAGTTTTGATGCAAAGTTTGGTAGGAAATACTGTTCTCTCACACCAGTATCAATATCCTCTGTCTGTTGGGATAAGAGTAGATGTCTGAGATATTTCAAGACAGTCTTGCAATGAGAGAAAGCAAATGTATGAAACCTGAATGTATTTTAAGAATCATACTATATATGCACATGCTTAGATAAGTATGGAGGAAGTTAAATGTAACACATATGGTCTTTTTTTTTGCTTGTTTTGTTCTCTAGTCAGTTTTACCTGGTTATTTTCCAGAGAGCAGCCACAAGTTTTGTCTCTGATTCAGAAACTAGAGAAAATAGAAATGTCTGCTTAATTTTCTGTTGCTTATCTATTTATTTATTTTTACAATTATTCCATGAGCTTTCACAGTAAAAGGAAGTAACACCAAAATATATGTTCCCATGGCTCAACACTTTATCATTTCAAAAATGTGATAGAAAATATTCCTATGTCACAGACATCAACTCAAGTATTCTCTTTGTAACTGGCCAAACTCTGAGGCAATGAAAATTTGAAATTAATTCAGATCCAGCTATTATATCCTGAAGTCTGGATTTCACAATTGGGTTTGAAACATGCTGGGAAGATGGATTTGCTCAAAAGTAAATCTCTAGAGTTTTGTTTTTACTCAACACTTTTATCCAGTCAGAACCTCCAGACCTTTGAAACGTTGCTGGTTCCAATTCAGAGACAGGAAATTGTGTTTCATTGTGCATAACATTTCATGCTATTGTTATTTATTATTTGCTTAAGACTGGCAGTGTGCTCAGTGCTGTGCAAATTGTAGATCTCGTGCTATCTAGCTGAAAAATTTCCTAACATAGAGAAGAGAATAAATAGCTTGAGGGATTTCTGGGCCTTAAAATAAAGAAAAAAATTGAACTAAAGTTCTCCATGGCACAAGAATTCATTTAAATTCACAATTTGGCTTTTAATAAAAGTTCCCACTCCGTACAACCCTCCCACTCCTTCTCGCCACACATACAGTGGTAGGAAAATTTACCATATTTCATCCCGTGGTGAAATCACATGTTTTTCTGACTGGGGAGGAAAGAAAGTTATATGGAACCTCTCTATTGACATTGTCTTTATTACAAAAGCAGTAAACAGTGCCAGGGTAGAAGGGATAGTGTGGAAGGAAAAGAGTGCCAAATAAAAACTCCAGCTGTCTAAAGAGACAGTTTTAGGTGACTATAGTAGGAGCACATTGAAAGTATGAAAATGAATTTAAACTGTATTTGTAATGAAATCTTACATACAGCAGAGGCTTCAGATTTCGAACAAATTGCATCTCTATTATCATATGAACATCTGTATTCAAATCACATTTACTACTCTTTTACAGTTCTAGCAAGGTTACAAAGGTTACTTTCTACAAACCTGGATTTGTAGAAATTATGTGTCCCAGTACCTCTTTGATGTTTTTTTCCTTTTCTTGTGTTCTACTGCTGGATAAAAATGGAAGGAAATTTTTAATTCAAAAACTGGAATCACTTCCATGCACTGAATGAATAAATATTAAAAAAATCCTCCAGCTCTGATCTAAAATATATGCACAGAGACCAACTATGTTATCTTTCTCTCCCTGGTCTAATTTGGAATCTTCAGTGTTCTCTGAAAATGTATGAAATCAGCACACAGTGAAAAAGAGCAGAAAAGGATGTTGTGAGCTCCACAGATAATATTCTTTCACAGATCTGAACAACAAATAAGCCAAGTCTTTATTCCAAGCATATTCATCTTCCTGTTTTGTAAGATAACATGGAGAGATCCCTCCAGCGTGTATCAGAGAGTTGCCTGTGCTGTTATTTATTAGTTGTGACCTTCACTCTACAGGTGGATGATCAGCACACTTCACACACCAACATTACCTTGTCCTCAGCTTCTACCAGTACTGAGAGAGGTATTTCAGTTGTGAGTGAAACTGGGGTCACGCATATGGAATCAGTCTGGGTTGGCCATCACTGAGGGGACTCTGAGAAGATGCCTAAAATCCCTCAGTGATTTTCCCAGCCTTAGAGCTGGTTGGGATTGAGATGAACAGATGTGGCTTTCAGAAACCACAGCAGCATCTTGAAAAAATGCAGCACAGATGGGACTAAGGCTGCTAGGATGGTGAGGAAGGGTTTTGCTCCATGTTTTACTTGTTTCTTAAAATGTTAATGGAACTAAGACCAATGAATCATTGTCTAGCCTTAAAAAGGAGAAACTTAGAAATTGCCCTATCCTGAAATACTATGGAACTTCCTGAATATGCAGAACTTCGAGCATTTTGCCACCAACGTAGAGTATTATTCTGAGAAAGAGGTTAGAAAAAAACAGTTATTATTTTATAGAAATTGGACTAGGCGTGTTTTATTTTTTCCTTTATACTTCCTTCTAGAATGAATGACAGCCTCTTGACATTTCTTCTAATATGAGAACTGCTCTGAAAGTAATGTCCTCTATTTTATTGTGTTGACCCACCACACCAGAGGTGGATGCTGGTGGTTCGGCAGTAGAAGTTAAACCTTGCTGCCTTCCTTCTGTTGCTGTGCGACAGATGGCAACAGAGGGGCAGTCTGAAAAAATGGCATCTGGCGTGGGAGTTTGTATGAAGCAAAGGAGTGTGACTGACTTCCTCCATGCAGAAAAAATGGCACCCATTGACATTCAGTGACATTTGCTGAATGTTTATGGAGCCCAAACAGTGGATATGAGTGCAGTTAGGTGGTCGGTGGTGCATTTTTGCAGCTGTGACAGAGGCTCACCTGTACTGGTACAGATTTTCATGAGCACAGCATGCAGGCTCTTGTTCATTGCTGGCAAAAATGTATAGCTAATGGTGGTGACTATGGTGCAGAAATAGTGCTTTGTAGCTGAGAATGTGCTCTGTCAAATAGTGTTTTTGCACTCTTTATATCTGTTGTAGAAATAAATAGAAAGCATTATTTTTGGATCAACAAGCTTTGTAGTTTGTGATGATAAAATGTATCTATTCCATATTAAAGCACATTAACAATAATTTATTTGGCCATTGTCAGTAACTAAAGATGTCAGAAACTGCTTATTCTGTTTAAATCCAACCATTTAATTTTCTTTAATTGTGGGAAAATCAAACATCTGATGAGTGTGAGGGCTGGGAATCAGGGCTTTGGTTATTTCCAGATTTGCAGTGCTTTTTGTGGGTAACCTTGAGGGGAGGTATTTGCAGGTACTGAATTCTTGTAATTCCAATTCACTGGGACTGATAAGTACCCAGCCTTTGCAAAGGCTGGGTAAACCTCAGTTTCCTCAGCTGTATAATTTAGACTATAATGTGTGTGAGAATCCCAGAATGGGTGATTAATTAATGTTTTCAAAACATTCTGGAAGCTTCTGGTTACAAAAATATAATAAAATGCTGTGAATGTGCAGGCAAGCCATCATTAGCATTTGTGTGCATTCTTCCTGGATTCCACTTTCCTAATCCTGCAAGATCAGGTTTTTAAATGCATGGACTCTGGAGACAAACAGAAAAAAGAGATGCTGGAAATATAATATCTATGTGGCAGCTGACTAAAGAGCACTTCACTAAGGGGCACTTTGTGACTCTTGTATTTTTTCCCCATATACTTTTAACTATTAATTGAAAGCAGCAGCCTTACTACATAAAAAAGCAAATGTGTATCTTTTCATAGCTTAAGGATGCCAAATGCTCAAAAAGAAAAGAAAAATGACGGAGCTGCATACCATAAGAAAAGAGAAAGAAAGAAAAAAAAAAAAACCAAAAAAAAAAAAAACAAAACCACAACAAACCATCACAAAACCAACACCCCAAGCTCCATCACTAATGGAAGGAGTGCTTCAGATGGCAAAGTGCTTAGCTGCAAGCCCAGGGGCACAGTTGGATTGTTCAAGTTATAACATGCGGATCGTAGCTAATATATTGTTAACATAGTGCTCAGGGCCAGATTCGCTCAGGAGTATAATTTGAGACAAGCAGCACCCTGAGGATGCAGGGGTGGAAGGGGCCGTAGCCCAGCACACATTTCTGAAGTGTTATGAATAAGAAGAGTGTTGCTCATGTTGGGACTGCTCTTAGGAGAAGATTACACAAATACAAAAAACGAGATGTAAAGCTCTCTCAGAACAAATAATTAGAAACTGCAAATCATATCAGGCCCTTTGGGGTGTCTTTGAACTACAGGCATAAATGCTTTTGTAATGCGAGTGTTGCAAGAAATTCAGCAGCCTTTTCCTCTGCTTTCTGTAGAAATTTGATCCAGGGCTCAGTGAAGTGCATAAGAAAGTACCACTGGATATAATGGGTTTTGGATTAAAATCCTAGTGCCAAGGGGAATGAGCCTACAAGAACACATAAGAAATTTTTTAAGATAGGTGTACTTCAGCAGATAAGTCACTGTGCAAAAATGTGTTACTGCAACACTAAGCTTTCTTTTTTTTTTTTTTTTTTTTTTTTTTTTTTTTTTTTTTTTTTTGGTAAATACAGAAATGCTGCACTGTGGTCATCCATTTTCACAATAAGTTTTTTTCTCCCATTCAGATTTGTTAATTAGATACTGTTTGTATCAACTCTTTTGGTAACTGTAGTTTAAAACAGAAAAAATATCTGGGATATTCAATGACACAGTACATACAGTGACTGTTACTTTAGAGTCACTAGAAGATACAGATTAACTTCGTGTTTCAGAGGGCTTGTTCACCAAGGATACAAATGAAAAATATATCCTTTTTCCATATATACAGTTAAATAAAAATAAAACAAAAAGAAAACAAGGAAGGGAATGGGAGAAAAGGACAAAGAAACAATATGAACGTGAGTAAGCCGTGCCAAATTTGTGGTCATTTCATAGCATAACATTTTTTGTTTGTTTTGTTTTGTTTGTTTATTTATTTTAAGCCATGGAAATATAACTGCAGATGACCTTGTTCAGGACAGAGTCTGGCCTCACACATTAAAGTTTACCAAGTCTTATATTCATGCATAGAAATACACTTTCCTTCAAATCAGAGGGTGGTTTTGAAAGAACAGTAAAGGTAATCCAAAGTTATAATTTGATGATTCACATCTGCTTTGAGATATTTAGGAGACCAATTCTTATTTTTTTTTTTTCCCCCCCAAAAATGTCTTTAAATGTCTTGAGGAGTGTTATCCCAGAGTAATCTTCCTGGATTTAGATAGTTCTTCATATTTTAATCTAGTGATAAGAAATAAAGCTGAGCAGCAAGATCTGCCTTAGAGCTAGTTAGACAAGTGTAATAATGGGCTCAATTTTAAAAAGTATACATAAGGAATCATCTGAATGACTTAGTGCTGAGGTGGATTTTCCATTATTGCACAAACTATGTATGCATCAGTGTTTTTTTTTGTTTTGTTTTGTTTTTTGTTGTTCTTTTTTTTTGTTTTTGTTTTTGTTTTTGTTTTCCCTAATGGATACAATTAACTTCAACTGAATTTAATGCTGAAATGAGGCTCTATGTGCTTATCTTTGGTAAGAGATCAGACTGTGATGATTTCAAGCTGTAAAATACATAGAATAATAGGAAAACAAAACAAAACAAGCTCACTCTGTGTTTGTTCCAATGGAGTTATACTAAAAGATGTCACGATCATCATCAATTCGGTTCAACTTAGGACATGATATTTATTTAATATGCTGTTTTAAAAAGCATTTTGCTCTGATTTACTCTTTCAACTCAGTAACATATATTTATGTCAAACTATTTAATAATTTCCTCAACTTCTGTAATGAAATGAAGTTAATATCAGAAACAGCATGTCCCAGAAAAGGAATTTACCCTTTCATCTGCAGTATTCCCCAGGGCTTTTAGATGTTTTATTTATTCTAAACAAAAAACAGACTTTCTGGCTATATTTTATTACAAAATTTCCAGAAGTTCACCTCTTATATTTTGACAGAAAACAAATCTTCTTATTTATATGTTTCATTCATCTGTTGAGCTGCAAATAACTGGAGATTACATTATATGGTGATCACAAGACTTGTGCAGATTTCTGGCAAGAACTTCAGTGGTAAGGGGGAGTTTACAGAAGAGTTCTAGTTAGAAAATTGTGGGAATAAAAGAAGGAAAAAGTTACAAAACTCTCTTTCTTTCTTTCTTTCTTTCTTTCTTTCTTTCTTTCTTTCTTTCTTTCTTTCTTTCTTTCTTTCTTTCTTTCTTTCTCTCTCTCTCTCTCTCTCTCTTTCTCTCTTTCTCTCTTTCTCTCTTTCTCTCTTTCTCTCTTTCTCTCTTTCTCTCTTTCTCTCTTTCTCTCTTTCTCTCTTCTCTCTTTCTATTAATTTTAAATACGATTTTGGAAAAGCTCAGACAAAAGATTGCTTGGAAATCTATTTATAGAACTGATTTGTCATTGCCTGCTATTTTGTCATCATTCATGTCAGTGCAAAGCCAGTCAAATGATACTCATCTTGTGCTAACATGAATATGATCTAAATATATTTATATAAATAAATTTTGCACAAGTGCACCGTAATGAAGAACATAGCTTTAGGAATGCTATGTTGATGCTTATACAGGGAAACAAAATAAAAAGGTCTTAACTGCAATTTTTTCTTGAGGCCGTATGGTAAATCCTTGCAGGAGGTTAGTCTCATAATGGCAAGAGTAAACTTGTAAGCAGCCTGCCACTTAGTTTGAAGCCTCAGCTGTAAATCAGTTGTCAAGCATGACATATCCAAGACATGCATTGGAAAATGCAGATAATAGTAGGTATTGAATCAAATATGGTTAAGGTGAATAGACAGTTACTAAATATAATTCTAACCAGACCCTCTAGTGACCACGCTTTAAGGCAGATCTGCCAAAATCATCACACCATAGAATACTTCTAGGAGACTTTTAAGACTAAAAGACATCTTAAGTAAAACAAACAACCAAAACAACCAAAACAAAACAGCAAAAAACCAGCAACAACTAGGAAATAAAACCTTCCAAATCTGAAATTGCAAAGTAATTCAAGAGGAAGGAACATTGCTAAAGAGCTTATGAACAGCAGAACATTTCAGAAAGGTCCTTCTGTCCAGCCAACTCAACAGCTTTCTGTGTAGCAGAAAACTGTGCACCATGACATCTGTTTTCTAAGTGTTCTCTGAGGCCATTTATAGCATTCAGTTCCCATGTCTTTGCTGCAAATCTCCTACCCAACCCAGCTTGCAGCCTACATTGCCTTGAGCAGACCAGAACTGTGGAATTTCCTAGCACCTTGTCAGAGCATTCCACCTAGCCCAGGCACTCCTCTGGGGGAAGAGAGGAATAATTAGGGAGCAAAATGTAGATCAAGCAAACAATAACTCCAAGGCAAACAAATCCTATTGCAACATTCAGTAAATATAAGGTTCACAGCTCTGGCAGTCATCTGATCTTTTTCTCAAAAGAAATGAAAAAGAGCTATTGTTGAGTATAGAGTTGAGCTATTTTTTCACTCCGAATAATCAAAAGTCATAATTCAGTCATTTAACTTAAACCTATGGGACTTATATCCAGCCTTTTATACAAAACTAGGAAAAATGATTATAAACATGGCTTATTTTAGAGAAGTCTTTGATCTTTTTTATTTTATGGTACTACATGCTGCCATCTTTGGAACTGCTGGTGAGGAGTCTGGAGAACAGGACTTATGAGGAGCGAATGAGTGAACTGGTATTATGTATTCAGGAGAAGAGGAGGCTCAGGGGAGACCTTATCGCTTCCTACAACTACCTGAAGGGTGATTGTGGTGAGATGGGAGTTCGCCTCTTCTCCCACATAACTAGTGATAGGACTAGGGAGAATGGCCTCAAGTTGCACCAGGGGAGGTTCAGGTTGGGTGTTAGGAAATACTTCTTCTCCAAGAGAGTGGTCAGGAGCTGGAATGGGCTGCCTACAGAAATGGTGGAGTTGCTGTTCCTGGAGGTGTTCAAGAAGCATTTAGATGTACTGAGGGGCATGGTTTAGAGGGAAATATTTGTGATAGGTGGACTGTCAGACTGGGTGCTCTTAGAAGTCTTTTCCAACTGTGGTTATTCTATGAATATATGATTCAAGTGATGTGGGACTTCTGAGTGTATTGGCAATGCTGCTGGGACAGGATGCCTTCCATCAGGTTGTCTGTTAACTCATATAGGTTGTACAAAGCAGAAAACAATAGGAAGGAGTTAAATATTGCCTTTCTCACACTTATGCAGTATGTAGTAATTCATTCAAATTTTACCAAACCAAAAGTTTGATTTAATTTTTGGATTTTGACCATACTGATGGAAATACATTTTCAAGGAAAATTACTAATCCCAACAATCTTGGCTGTAGTCCTAATGTAATGCTTGTGCTTAAGTCACTCAGCAGGAGAATCCCTTTAACAGATATTAAATGTCAACCTAAGTGACAAGTAGCCCCTGCTGAAATCAATATCCACTAGCACAGCAGCCATTTAATGGTTATTCATTAAAACAGCAGGCTGCTTTTTCCACAGAATTAAAGACAAAATCCTTTTAAGAAGTTTATCATTATATTCTCTGCCTTGGAAATTTTGAAGCATGAAGACAAGTTTATTATTATTTTTGGCAGTAGATGACTTTTTCTATCTGGATGGTTACCAAATTCATAGGAATATGTCTGTGTAACATTATGAAAATACATAGGTATTTCTTCTAAATTAATGCCTCCTATTTATTACCATGGAAACTACAACAGTTGCAAAGAGCTCAATAACACTATTTAATAGAAAAATTCTCAGCTTCCAAGCACTATTTTTTCAAAACAGTCACCACCATTAGCTACCATTAGCCATGTATTTTCATCAGCAGTGAACAAGAGCCTGCATACAGCTTTGTCTGCACTGTGATGTAGTGGTCAGAGATGATGGCTTATCCAAATGAATGGAGAGGAGACCTTATTGCTATCTGTAACTACCTGAAGAGAGGTTGTAGTGCGCTGAGGGTCGACCTCTTCTCTTTTGTAACTAGTGACAGAACTGGAGGGAATGGCCTCAAGTTGTGCCAGGGGAGATTCAGGTTGGATATTAGGAAATACTACTTTTCCAAAAGAGCGATCAGGCTCTGCAATGGACTGCCCTTGGAGGTGGTGGAGTCATTGACTGGAGGTGTTCAAGGAACATTTAGACATTGTGTTGAGGGATATGATTTAGCGAGAACTATTGGTGATAGGTGGACAGTTGAACTGGATGATCTCAGAGGTCTTCTCCAATCTTGGTTATCCTTGATTCTAATAGGTGTATAGAGGGTGGGAGCACCTTTCATGGAACAGTTCAGTAATGAAAGTTCTAATGGATGTATTAGACTGGAATTCATTTGTTTTCTTAATATGAACACAGAATGGATTTTCTTTTAAGTTTGTAAGTTGAATTTGAAAAGAAAGGTACTTTTTGTGTTTTTGTTTTCCCAACCTGGTGAATTTTATTTCTTCAGATAATGATGATTCCAAAACACTGTTTAGTTAGTGTCCCTGCAACTATGATGTGTCTTCATAATTTGAACTTCTCTATCAATAATCAACAATATCTATTTTTTAACAAAAAAAATTTCAAGTGGACTTGGCAAACTCTGGATCATTTAGTCCTGAAAATTTTCCATTGTACCCTAATTACAAAGAAAAACAAAACCAATATGTCATATGAAAGAATGTAACTAAATTTCTGTAAGACTTCTGTAAGCTTCAATAGGACTGAAAGCTTTTCTTCAGCTATTGGAATGTGGTGTCTTTCTGACTGAACACAAAAGGAAGAGATATTTCTCAACTTCTTTGTAAGATGTCTGTAGGACAGAGTATGATTTTCTCAGTTAAGCTTTGGAAATATCTTTTAAAACAGAATTAGTACATCTTGAATAAAACAGAAGTGAGCTAATAAGGTTGGGAAGAAAACATGTCATTGGCATCCAGCAAGGATTTTATTTAGACTCAGGTAGGAAAAGAACATAAGAGTGGTGGCAGAGATGATGCTTATTTTCCAATGACTAATTTTGATAAAAATTTTGATAAAGAGTAATCAACAGAGAACAAGGTGGCTTCCCTTGCACCAAGCCTGTGGGGGGACATTCTGTAGGAGGGATTACAGCTGTAGTTTTCTTTCATCTTCTGTCACCAGAGTCCTTTAATTAATCATTCTCAAGCAACAATTTGAGAATGCAGTTTTAACATCTGGTGGTTTAAGTGTGACAAATTCCATGCCTCTGTTGTACAGATGCCTTGAATCAGCCCAGTGACATACAGCATCTTAGTAAAAGTAGCATGATTTTTTATTTACATTCTTTCAAGTATGTAAGTAGGAGTCATGGATGTTCAACACTGTCAAAATTTAAGCCAATTTTATGCCTGAATATGGATATATGTGATATTGCATAGGTCTGAAAATTCTGATTTAATGATCAATATATTATGTTTTACATTTCAGACTTAAGAAATTTTTCTCACTGCTAACTATGGATGCAAAAGGTTTTTGAGAAACACCCAGATATAGAAATAAAGGTAACAAGAGAAATCTAAAGCAGATTACACATTTAGGGGAAAGTCAATAAGGTCTTTGTTTTACAATAACTAGTTCTGTGAGTTCAATAAAGTTATTGTTAGAAATATTCTTTGGATTCAGGCATCTTTGCTGGCTGAAATGTTAACTAAAACTTAAAAAAAAAAAAAAAAAAAAAGTTACAGGAAAGTAATTTGACCCTTCTCTATATTCCTCCTCCAGATCTTCATTCAATTTTAAGTCAAAAGTGACTATGCTTTAGCATTCAGTGCAATTATTATGCTTGACTACTTTCAGTGATACTTGCAAAAATAATTAGAAGCCGTTGAATGAGTGCATGCTATTCAATATCTGACCTGGCTGGCAATTTGTATTCTGAAATTTAAAAAGGGCACTACAGAGAAAGATCTATATGCCTGTCACACTCCTCTCATTAATACCAATCAATATTTCCTGTCTCAGGGAAGGGTCTGTGAGAGAGCAAAAGAACGTGTATAAAACAGTCAATCAGGGAGATGATGCATTATTATTAGAAATTTTTTGTTGTAAAGAGAGGCAATTTAGCACAATAATTCACTAATGATTCAGCAAGAATGCCTACTAATAAAATTTAGTGATGTAATAAGAATGGATTTAGGACTGGTTACCACGGAAGAATTACCAAAACAAAAACAACAGTATGATGAATCTGGACCCAGGTTTCACCCCTCTATTAGAACTAGTTTCATTAAGAGCAGGCTGTATTCTACTGATGTGCAACATGTTTGGCACCAGAAGTTATTGTAGAGATATCAAAACTTAATTTTTTTTTGATAAGTGGAAATGTCCCCAGTTGGAGTAGTCTGAGAACATTAATGTAGTATTGCAAGTGTTATTGTGAAGTAAAGAAGGAAAAATGTGGTGCTTTTATATAGATAAATTTTGACAGTTTTTTTTTTATTCTTACATGAATAAATTCTCTTGGTTTTAATGTTATTAATTATCTAACTTGTTGCTGTTAAAACTAGCTGAATTTGCAGAAGTATAGGTCATCTCATGATGCACTGTTTTCCTTCAAAGCCAAAGGTAATCCAATGACAGAACAATGTATTGTAGCAGAATGATTTCGATTTCTATTCAGAGGACTGATCTCATATGCTACCAACATGAAATGGGAAAAATTCTTAAAAAAAAAAAAAAAAAAAAAAAAAAAGCAGAAATCAAATGGGGCAAAATAAATAAATAACTATTATCTCATCTGTAACTTAAAACATATTAATTTTTCTTCCCAAGACAGACCACTGTAGGAAGAAAAACTGAAACATTTTATTCATGAGTGATACCAAACATTTTCAATGTCTGCCAAGATTTTACCAACAAAGGAATTGCCAGCAGCCATTAGAATTAAAGATGGTAAGAGGCCAAATATTTTTTGCTTGAATGCCTTGCTTTATTATTAGGCAGTTGGGAATGAGATAAAAAATGATCATTACACAGTATTGACAAGAGAGAGATTAGAGAAGGAATGCAAAGCAGATATAAAATGCAACAGAACTGCACTGTCAAGAAGCTGAACACAGAAATGATTGTGACATGCATACCCCAAAAGGAGTCCATGGTGGCAGCATGTACTACTTTCTCTCTGCTATCTTTTTCCACCCCTCTGTTGAAATGAATTTGTTGTTACGAAATATGGAAGCAGAAGTAAAAAAAGAAAATTCTTAATACTGTTGGTTTGGCTCAGTGCTGAGAATTTGAAGTTATTTTCCATTTGGACAGCCTGATGAGTAAAGCTTCAGTATCTAAATCCAATTATGATACACCAGCTGATGACATTATGTGTGGATAGTTTAAGTGGAGGCTGGAAGGAACGTGGAGCACACCTTCGTTCTCCTGTTTTTCTCCATAAACCTTATGTGTATTGATAAAAGAGTTGGCTGGTTTAGCTTCATTCATTTCTTTGTGGACCACAAACATGTTGCCTGTAACATGTTCCAGTGCCTAGGGACAGTAAAGAAAATTCTTTAAATGATAACATGTATCATCATGTAAGTGCATGTGTATGCATAAACAGAGACACACACTGTATGTATGTATACATAGGCTCTTTGTGTCTGTTTGCTACAGTGTTTTAGAATGTTGCATACAGAAAATCCCTCTAGCTGAAGACAGGAACTTTGCTATGTCTGTTATTGATAGGTGAATATTCCATTGGATTTATTCTTTCTCTCATTCTTTCCTTTCTATTTTTTTTTTTTTTTTCCAATTGCCTCTCTGATTCACTGAGAGATATTTGACAAATAGTAGGATGCATTTCAATCTTAACCAATTCACATCACTCCTAGATTTGGTCCCTAGTGTATTAAAATAGAAAATTCAATCAGATTAGATTGCTTCACTTCCCTGTTTATTAGCTATTATTTCTCAGTGTATTGTTTGTTTCGTTTGTTTGTTTTGCTTTTTGTTTCCTGTCAAGGCTATTGAAGACAGCCTACAGAGAAAGCACTTATTCAAATTGCTCCGTATGGAGGGAAGGCAGGTTTCTGGAAATGAAACTCAGAGAGCTAAATAGCATATTCTGACTTCTTTTTTATTTACAGAACCTTCACTGACCTTGTTGTTAGTTCTGTAAACAGCTGGGGGTTGATTCAGTACCTCTGCAAATTTGAAGTTGTGAACCAAGGGAAGATGACAGTTTTATCTCAAGATTTGGGAATTTTTTAATGTTGTTGGGGTACAAAACTGGCTTTATTCTAATACCCAATGCAAATTACATTATTGCTCCATTATAAATAGTAAAACAGAAAATGCAGTGAGGTGGCAGCTGTGATGGCTGAAAGAAGACCAACACAAACTGCAGAAAAATGCTAGTAATGTCATCCCCACCGTACTTCCAAAGTGTTTGGCCAAGCAGTGAGGCTAAAACCAGACTCCTGTAAAATGACAGGCAGCCAAGGTTACTCTTATCCTGTTGGAAGACCATTATTTTTTCCAATTGATGTACTATAAAAGTTTGAAAATTTAGATTGTTAAGGTATCCTGAGCATCTAAACAAGTTAGGAAACCTCTCCTGAACTGGTATCTCAAGTACACATATAGCATTACAGGATCCTAAATGCTTGGTTAAGTTCTTGCCTTTGAGGTGTGATGAGATCAGACCATATGGTTACAGAAAGTTTTGCTTTACAGATGTTTGCTTGTCAGCAAGGAGGATTTTGCCACTCAAAGGCAAAAATGGTCACCAGTAATTAGAGAAAGATTATGGCATGCTGAATGAAATGCCAGGAAAATGTTGTGTGTGTGGCCTTGTAATTATTCTCACAATGAAGTAAAGTAGCAATCAGTGGAAGCAAGCTTCCTGCTTCTCAGCACTGTCAAATCCAGTCTCAGAAACTTCAGTTCTCAATCACTGTTTCCACCCTCTTGCCCCGCACCCAAGGAATAACACTGGAATATCTGAACACCCAAATGTCTGATGCTCAAGTGGCACCTGTAGAAATGTTATATCTGGAAAAACAAATAACCCTCAAAGTGGGTTATTATTAAAAAACCCATTATCTTATGCATTCTTCAGTTTTGCAGTATTTTCTAGATAACGTTTGGCTTGTTAGTTATGACTTGTAGGAGATCTGAAAGCAGTATTTATATTCTGCTGATGTAGATGGGAGGAAAGATCTCTTTAAACTCGTCCAGAGATGTTACATAAATCCTGAATTGTCATACTGGGTTTCAAATCACCTGCTTTAAATCAATAAATGGACATAACTGTTTTGTAATATAGCTAGTTGAAGTCTGGCTTAATGAACAACAGTTGTACAAAATGGAAACGATCTTATGGTAATGAAGGTTAGGATGGGGACTAGTATGGAAAGCATTGTAGTGCTTCTATAGCAATAAATCAATGATCTGATCTCAGCTATGATACTGTAATTCTTTCTCAGTCTCAGAAAGGATATTCAAAGTCTATGGAGAGGTGAGGCAGAGTTGAGAAGAAATGGCACAGGGAGAAACACTTCAGTCTGAAGGCAGTTTTAAAACCTAGCTCTGTTTTCTTTAGAAAAACTCCAGATAAGAGTAAACTGAGTAGTTGAGTAGTTTACCCATTTTACTGCTTTTTATGACACAAAGTGAAACACTGTTTCACACATGGCACTGTTGCACTGTGAGTGATGAGTCCTTCAATTGATGGACTTCGCAAAGTCCAAGGAGGAACTGAATTCTATTGTAATGAACAAAAGCAAAAAATGCATTACAAAAAAAACCACAAAACTTTGTGAATAATGATTTGACCCATCTCCAGCAGCTGATGATTAGAACAAATTTCTTTAGGAGTTGAAATTACCCATCCCAATTCTTCAGCACAGGAGCTTATCTCAGGCCAGAACCATGACTCCTTTTTCATTTGGTAGGGGAGTTTTAAGAAATTCTTATGCTGACAGTGTGTACAGATTTATAATGTCTCAAAAGACCTTCCATTTATTTAATACTGTGAACTTTCAGTATATATTATGATAAATTCTTCTTCCATCCTATAACTCCTTCTGCATCCACTATATTTTGTAGATCAGCATATTTGAAGAACTTACTTCTGTTGTCTTACATTACTAGAGATTTTCAAAGTGATTTTCATGTTTGCATTTTCAATCAAGACATTTTAAACTTCATTTTTTTAAAACTTTTTTTTTTTTTTTTTTACTTCAGTTGTATCATAGATAGTATACAACCATATCTTTTTGTGTGATTTGCTTACAATATGTTAATATCATTTTCTTATGTAGTTACAATTTTAGGATTTGAAAATATGGAGGAGTAACCTAAATGCTTATGCCTCTTGTCTCCTTAAATCTGGTATTTCCTTACTATGACTTGTTGAATGTTGCTTCCACTGCTAATTAGAAACAGCAAATCAAAGCCTAATTATGCATCTCATCTATGAAACTTTGCAACTCTGCAGAGTAGGTGGGTTCAACTCTTTAATCCTTGACACAGCTGGTAGAATAAAAAATAGAGCAGTGAAAGCTTATTCACAGAATTGTGAAATAAGGTTCAGATGGTACAAGCGGAAATCCGTTATGCTACTTAGACAGTGCTGTCATGCTACCTTTTTTTACATCATCCTTTTTAGAAAACACAGATTTCCACAGTTGACGGTCATTTAAAAGGCATATATCACCTTTCATTTAATTTTATATGTAGTTTTTTGCTTACCCTCTCTGGCAATGTGAAAAAATCACAGCGAAGTTTTACCAGTGTAACTTCATGTTGGTTAAAAATGATTTGAATTAGTCCATCTAGAGGTTGCTCTCAGTTCAATCTTGGCATGTGTTGATTTAACCTGATATGAATATGACTTTAAAAATGTCTGTGAAGTGTGAATTGAATTATAAAGGAAAACTTATCACATCTCTTGTCTTATGGAGTTGAAATCACACCTTTAATTAAAGTAGAGCATGTTTAACTAGAAAGAAATCCTCAGATGTAGTGTGGAGCATTATCAAATCTGTCTCAGAAAAATAATATGTTGACTTAATGGCTCAAAGAAGAATTTGTGGAAATTTCACTATCAGCTCATAAAAGCATGACATGGAGATGTTAAGATAACGTTTCTGTGTAGGTAATTTCCCAGACAATAGAGGACAACCAGAAAAAAAACTCTAAAGTTTCCTGACAAAAAAATTCTCATTCTAACTTTCTCTGATTCTTAATTTTCCAAGTTAGCAAGAATCTGAAGAAATAGTTGATGTTGTTTCCTCTTTTCATTTTTCTGTTCTACTCTAATACTTGTAACCTATAGGATTTAGAACAGCTAACAGCAGAGGAACATTAAGTTGTCTTTCCACAAATATACAAAATTTTGAATGTTTTTGCTTTTTTAATGAACTCTTACTTGCTAGTGTATCTCATGGAGCAGCAAATTTTAGCTACTTTAAGATGTGGAAAACAAATTTAAAATTTATATTTCTTGTAATGCATGCCAGCAATATGATTCCTAGATTTCCTGCTTTGATGCATCAGTTTTGCATGTTACAACATACAAAGCTTCAATTACAAATACGAAAAGATTTAACTCCTTATAAAATGCCTTTCAACTTGTAAATAGCCCTAAACAAACAAACAAAACTCTTATTTCTTTGTAAATCTAAGTAAAAATGCAAAACTTCTCAAATTATTTTTAATGATGTATTTGTGGCAATATTTTGATCTCTCCAGGGTCAATCTGTCCATTGTTTTTTCAAGTGTGGCAAATATGCTTATATTTTTTGATACATTTTTCTGTCTTTCCGACACAGAGAGATTTTTCTAAGTGATAAGTATGTAGTTAGGAAAGCTAAACTATGACACACATCAGGTATGGTGTTCATTCATCTACTTGCTCAGTTATTTTGTAATATGGGATTTAGTAATTACATCTCAGATAGAAATTAGCCCTTCCACTTGTCGTGGTTCCACTGTTGAGACTTGAGTTTCTTTGTCATGTGTTGCAAATTCTCTTGAATGAGTGATGGCGTTCATGTGTTCAGTTTGGATTCTTCTGTTTGGAGTGAGAAATTGGTAATTCTAAATTTGGAAAAAAATATATTTGTATGTTATGAAAGAGGAATAGCAATGTATGATTTCTTGTCACTCTATCACTTGGTATTAGCATCAAATGTAAGTCAGTATGGCTGTCAGAAATCAAGAATACTGATTTATTCTAAGTTAAGACTATGTTAACTGAATAAATACTACTCTAGAGACTGGTTCTGAGTTTTGCGTCATTGTGACCCATGTCATTTCCTTTCCCGAAAAATGCATAGTTCTATGTTGTACTGTCAGACTCACTCACACTCCCCTTGCTTCACTCTCTCTTGAATTATATTACATACAGTATCACTGCTTCATTTAAAAGGATGGGATACGTTTTTTTTCTTTTCTCCTTCTCCTGTACATGCAAAACAGTATGTGAACTGAAACTTTCCTAAATGGGAAACTTCCTAAATGGAAACTGGGATCAAACCCTTCAGGATGACTAGCTGTTGGAGAGGGTCCAGAAGAGGGCCACGAAGATGATCAGGGGATTGGAGCACCTCCCCTATGAAGACAGGCTGAGGGAGCTGGGCTTGTTCAGCCTGGAGAAAAGAAGGCTGCAGGGTGACCTCGTTGCAGCCTTTCAATACCTAAAGGAAGCCTACAAACAGGAAGGGAAACAACTCTTTGAAAGTGTTGATAACTGCAGGACAAGGGGAAATAGTTTTAAGTTGAAGGAGGGAAGATTTAGGTTGAATGTCAGAGGGAAATTCTTTACAGAGAGAGTGTTGAGGTACTGGAACAGGCTGCCCAGAGAGGTTGTGGATGCCCCATCCCTAGAGGTGTTCAAGGCCAGATTGGATGGGGCCTGGGCAGCCTGGTCTAGCATTAAATGTAGAGGTTGGTGGCCCTGCATGTGGCAAGAGGGTTGGAGATTCATGATCCTTGACGTCCTTTCCAACCCAAGTCATTTTGTGATTCTGTGATGACAATGAAATTCATTCAAGACTCTTAATTTCATTTGGAACTAACTACTTGGAAAGTATACAAAATATGGAATATTATATAAACTGCATATTTTTCCTTTGGAATATTTTGAGCAGCTTCAGGGTGAATGTAAGAACTGTAGGTGAGTAGGCTGTTTTACACACCCCTGAAAGTCTCTTAATAGGTGTTAAGTAGAGAGCCAAAGAGCCTACATTTTCCATCCAGGAGTGATATTGCCCAACTTTTATACAATTAGAATGAATTCAAAAGCATATGGTCTCTCTCTAAGAGTTCACAAATGGTTCTTAGTTGATTTGTGTAATATGTCCCATGCTTCTATTTGTGTGAAGCATATACAAAGAGCAATATATTATCAAAGAAGTTAGTCAACTGGTTTGAATTAAGTAAACTCAAAAGGAGCATATTAGTAATATAATTAATGACAAAGAATTATCATATCTTAAATAAATTATTTCCTTTACCCCCAGAAACAACAGCTGTTTTCATTGCTATGTCTCTTTGGCATAGAATGCCAACTAAGACTGTACTGGAGGAGACATTTATCAGGCTGCAGCCAAAACTCATCATCTCTGTTCACAGATGGGTTCTGTGCAATTAGGACAAGAAATGCCAAGCAAAGAAAAACAATCTAATCATGCAATAAAAAATGTCTGTCTTTTTCATGTGGTTTCTAAGCTTGTCAAGGAGATCTGTCTTTTCCAGTGAACACTGAAAAATAAGTGCTGTTATCACTTAGAAGCTCCTTTTATTTCTAACAACACTGTTGAAAGCTATGTATGTTGAAAGTTTAGATAGAAACAGCTGTCAAATAAAAGATGAAGGATACATATATAGACAGAATGATGTAGAAAGTAAGAAAATAACTTCTGAACTCTGTGTTTTCTACTATAGTAACTAATAAGATATATGAATATTCTTTAGGCTTTCTGTTAGTTGACTATATAGTGAAATGATTATTTTAATGGAGAAAAATCTATTATAAAAGGAAAAAATCTCTTTTGTTCCTATTATTAATAAAACAGCCTTCCCAGGCCTTCACAGCTGACTTGCTCAATCTGAACAATGTTTTTTTCATCCCTAGTTTGAATGTAATCCAATAAATGTCTGTGCTTAGTGTTAATTAATTAACGCTCCATTGATAGAGACTCTACACTTGAACTAAATAATATTTGATGGCTTGTTAGTCTCTTGCCTTCTGCTTTGATAACATCCAGTGAATATTTTCATCTGTATTTCTTTTTATTTTCAGACCACTGCTGATAGTAACAAACAGCTAAGTTTGGTTTAGCACCAAATCTTCTTTTCTGGTTCACTTTTTTCCCTTTTTTCTCGCTCTAAAACAGTACTTCTACTTCATAAAAATTGCTACTGATAACTATGAACATTAAGTTAAACAGTGTGTCTTCAACATATTAAAACAAAAAAGCTATTTTTACATCTATGTTGGCTTTTCATAAATTACTTTTTTAAATATTTGATATGGAATCACTCCTTGAATGACTTTTGCATTTCTGCTCCTAAGAGAGTAATCTTTTTTTTTTTTTTTAAATAGCAACTGAGGTTGGTGGAATTCAATAATTATCTTGGTTTAACTCTTTTAATGAAAGTTTTAGTCCTTTTCTCCTGAGGTTATTGGTGTCAGTGAGACTGTGTGCCTAGATCTCCTGTCATTTTGTCTTTTTTTTTTCCAAACTCATGGCTCTAATTGTGCCAGTGATTGAAAATGTCATCTGAATCTTTCTGCGTGTTGTTATCAAAAAGGCATTTGAAAACATTGCTTGAGCAAAAAAGCAAGTGCGGGGGAAACCACAATTTGGGGCTTATCTTTCCTGTTGTGATCCTTAGTCCTTAGTCAGTCTTGTCTCCAATGGGCTGAGTCCTACAGTCATGCTTGTGGTAGAAGCACTAAATGACTCCTATAGTTCATCACTCCAACAAGGGGCATAGAATCTCTTTATCCAACACAAACCTTCTCCTCTCCAAAAGCATCTATGGCCATAGTTCCCTTCTACCAGCCAGTTCTGAGCAGAGAATGGGCAGACTGATTTGGAGGGACACAAAACATCACAGATATACAATAGCTTTGATGCTTAGACTGTTAACTTTCGGTACTGTACACATCTAGTAGTGCTTCTTTTTTTTATTGCTGACTATGTATCTCCTGTTTAATGTAAAATCCTGACATATACATCTGTCATCTACTTGCAAATGTCCAGACATCAGCTTAGAGAAAGCTTAACAATTTTCTGAAGTCTGTCCATCCCTTCCTTTGTTATTGTGAAGAATATTAGCCATCTGTCACTAAGGTCTAAAACCTGGAGAATATGTTTGGCTCTGGTCACTCTTAGCTTGTATCTTAAATCTTCCTGATCCAGCTTGTATAATCACTATAAGATATTATCTATTCCTAGAATGAAATATATATTTTCTATTATACCCATGAAATCCACTATGTGTTCTACCACCTGAGACATTCAGCTCATCTAATATCTTCAGAGGAAACAGAAACAAACTATATCATCCTCCTTAAGAAGAGCACTGGTCATTTATTTCTGAAGTACAACAAGAGAAAAATTTGTCCTTTTGTACTCCAAGACAACATTTAGAAAAGTTGGACAGTTCTGAATTTAGGCATGTACCCATCTTCCTCACTGTTCTGAAGCTGTTCACATATAAATCTCTCATGTCTCAGGAGGATCCCACTCATGAGGGTATTTTTTAGCAGCTGTATATACAATACTATACAGTATTTTTCAGCAGCTTTCTTTCCTCTTAGCCAGAATCTTTCTTCAGGCTTCTGCTGTGGGGCACTGTCTCTCCTTGGCAGTAGACTCAGCCTAAAGCTAAGACACTATGCTCTGCATTGCAGAAGAAATGTTTACTGGTTCTAGGTTCAGGACCGTATGTAGGATGATGTTAGTTCTAAGAGGAGCAGAAGTGTGCAGCAAACTTCTTCTGAAGTTTATCTTGCAGGTAGTTTTTAAAGTTTCTTTGCTAGCTTGGTTTATGGATGATTACATATTCTAAAAATCACGAACCAGAGTCCTGCTCATATGCTAACTTTCTGCCAATGACTTTAAATTTAATTAAAGAACACTGTTCTCCAGTTTTGTCTGATTTAGATCCAACTGAAAACTAATCTTATTCTTCCTGCATCAGAGAGTGGATTAGCTGTTTAATCTATTACTTAAAGTACAGCAGCTTCTGAACATGTTATGAAGAACACATTTATTAGATTATTTATTTTAGTTCATTCCAAGCTGTCTTCGCTTGCAGTTTAAGCCTTAGTATTATAAGCAAAATGTGTCTGTTACCTACTTCAATCATGAATTCATCATGTAAGTGTGGAATGAACTTTTCCCCTTTCAGTTTGCTAATGTGAGAGGGTAGGATAGGAAATTCTCACAGCTGGCAGACAAAGAATTACTGTACTTGTAAAGTGGTTGGAAACACAAATGTTGATTATTTCAATGAAAGAATTTAATTAGGGTTCCTAAAGAACAGGATATTACTGACATCACTGATTGGCAAAATAAGGAAAGTAATACAGAATTTACTATTGCAAGATCTCTCTCTTAATGATGCCATTATTAGAATTTGGCTGGCATCCTGAAATGCATACAATAGCTTGGCAATAGAATAATGATTTGGAAATTGCAGATGTAAGGCAAAGATGTGAAAGCCAAGGGATTACTGAAAAGAAGTCCAGATCAAGCATTTTTAGTGCCTTTCAAATTCATGGATCTGTAGTGGACTGGTTCTTACTCAAAAAGATATATAGGATAATTTAACCAAAGCTAAAACGAAATAGCTGAGTTTTCTTAGTTTTAGTTTTCCATAGACAATCTCATATTTATTTTAGCTTTATATTCTGTATTTTAACAGTTCTTCTGTCTTGCACTATGCCTGTTATCAACATTTAACAGGTGTCTGAGAAGTGTATTGGGTTTTGCACTGTGTTACATTGATTAAAAGAAACAAAAAAGACTGCCTGAACACCCGCTATAGGTTTCATTTTGGATATTTTGTTTTTCAACAGTGGTCCATGCCCTCCTCTAAGGCAATTTCTGGGCTGCTGTAAACTGCAGTGCTCACATGCATTGTTCCCTGGCTCTGATATGCTCCATTCTCCTCTGACACACTCGGCAAACAGACTAACAGTGGCATAGGAGATACAGCCATAAAACCTGGCACTATTCGTACCTCTGATAATTTTTATTTGCTTCCAGACTACATCATCTGTAGTTTCTGAGCATTTTAAAAGTTCAATAGAATCTGATTCATGTTATGTGGTCTAAATATTGCTACCTTAACATAAATATACTCACACTATAAAAAATATGCAGTTTATTTATTTATTTATTTATTGGTTAGAATTCTCTTCGGTGATGTTCTGTTTGTTACTTTTTTGCCCAGGAAGAGAAAGCTGATTTCCTGTTAGGAGAAAGTTTAGCATTATTAAAAACAGTCACATGTTAAAGAACAGGTTAAAATAAAAGTGAAATTTCAGAAACACTTTGTTGGACCAAACGTTTTTAATTTATTGCTTTATCAACCTTTTATGCACTGATTTTGAGTGGGCAAATGCAATTCCAAGCATTTCTGTTTCTAATTTTTAAAATAATCGTGGAGAGAATACAGAGGGTTGAATTAAAAAGAAAGATATTTAAATGAATGATGTGTAATGTGAGAATGAAAAGAGGATATCTAATTTATATTTTGAGTTTATAGTTTATCTCCTCTCAAAGTCTCCTTCTTTTTCCTGCTCAGTAGAGGAGAAATATATCGGTATGTTGGTATTTGAAACAACTGCCTTTAACAGAGCCACTTATAGGAGAGATTGCATTTGGGGCTTCATGTTCCTATGAAGATAATATTAGCCTTAGTAACTAGGAAAAGAGAAATGTTTTGATGAAATTCCTGTGGTACGAACATCCCAAAATATTTTGGATTGCCCTTTGCATTGAACAGATAGCAATGATTCTTTGAAATTAATTGAAGTCTAATAATAAATTGCAGTAAATTCCCCCTAACACATCGTTGCTGAATGTACAGTAATAGCAGATAGCAAAGCTCTCCCAGTTCTTAACAGTATCTCCATTCAGCTTCAATTTCCTTCACATTTTTTCTATTGCTGCGATTTTCCAGACCCTGACCATGCTGCGTTCGAACTTGCAGCCTCTATTTTAGGGATGGAACAGGGCTGTTCCCTTCGTTCATTTTCCTTCATACAGCATTTTTCCTCTTCATAGGGTTCAGCAAGACCCTGCTTTTGCTGCCTCTTCCTCCCTCTCCAAATCTGAAATGAATCACCTTCAGGATGATCCTGGTTAACCAATTCCCAGTGTCAGTGAAATACTAGATGCTGTCTTTCCAATAACTAATTAATAACTTGTATAACAGTTAAGCATCTGTTTGTCAGTACTTAAAGTCACAGAAAAATTGGATTAGTAATAATTTCTCAAATTTCATGTAAATAAACTCATTTTTACTCTCACAGACAGCTGCACAATTCTTGCTGAGGAGGTTATATATGTAGGGAAGAATTTGGGCCAATGTCTCTTTAGTGTCTGTATATACCTGAAATAATGACAAGCAGACTTCATGACTTCAGTTCTCTTTCAGTGAAAAAGTAGGTAGAATTCCTATGTTTTCTTAGATATGAAAACTGATGAATACATCTTTAGGACTCTTAGCAGCTGGATTGTTTGTTATATTTCATTGATATATGGAAATAATACATTATTTCATTGATACTCTGCTGTTATTTGTGTTCCTTCAGGTGGGGCTTGCTTATATTTTTTCTTGCTGTGCAACTGGTGGAGAAGTCTAATTAATATTACTTCTCTCTCCTATTAAGTGAATGTAATCTCTGAAGCTATTAAGACACATTTTCAGAAAGGTCTGTAGAGATGTTGAGTCACAGTGTTTTGCCAACAATGAGGCCAGACAGTTCTAAATAAAGTAAAAATTTCTATTGTAATGTTTGTTTTCCTTAAAAAAAAAAACAAAACAGAAAAGCTAGGGCCTTGAGTCATGACTTATCTCTTGCTTTAATACTGTGATCAGCAAAACACCTCGAATGATCCATATAATAGTTTAATGCATGACTGTTAGAAAAGTCCTTGCCGCACAAAGTTGACTTTTTTATTGACTTCAATTACTACTGCAATGAACTGCAACCAAGTTTTCAGTATTGTTGTCTAGCTAAGCGTTGGTAATTTTCACATACTTTACGGACATATAAAAGCTATGCAGTTGAACTACTGAAAACAACCATTGTTGGTTTTCTAATACTTTGAAGTGCTTTTGTTATTTCCACATGGCAAATTTTTTTAATCCCTTATGGCACTACAATCACCAACAGGTAATAAGTCAGTGCTGCCATTTTTTGCATCTGCCATTTATTCTAATTCTAACATTCTAATCTGGTTTCCAGGTGATTCATTCTCAATTCTTTTTGTCTGGTTTCCAAAGGTGCAAATTTATTTCTCTAAATGGTTCTCTCCTGAAGAGATATGTACAACTCAGATATCATTCATATGAATGGTTGTTGTAAGGTATAGTGAGCAGTTTTTCTCCAAATGAATAAAGTTATATTATTGCTGTAACAAGAAGGTTTATAGCGTTCTTAAGACTGTTATTAAGATGTGGTAAAACTTAAATACATCTTTATGATACTTGTTTTTTTCCAAGTCATATTTAGAAGAATGAATAGAAAAATGAAAATATGCTGTAAATATCATATGCTGTTTTGAATGATTACTTATTTAAAGAAAGATCTTCGAAGAAATCTTGTTACAAAACAAGTTTTTGGACTTCGATTTTTATTCAGAGATTTTCAAACCTGAATGAATTTGAAGCAGCACATTTACTTGAAAGAATGTGATTATAAGAGATCATTCTTTAAAAGATCTTAGAAGTGCTTTTGTTTTCTAGAGTTCTACATCCTGGACTATACCTGGAAACATATTATTTGCTTTAATAGTAATGAAACTAGATGTGATATTGAGCGCAAATGCAGCTGGAATATCAGCTGTTTCAAACTATAAACATTTTCTCTTTTGGATTGAAAGACTAAAAATAACCCCAGAAAACAGAGCTATTTCTGTGAGCTGTCATTCCATATCTGAGACTCAGTTGTTCCGGGGCTTTCCGTGAAGTTTCCAGCCTCTGCTTGGCTGGAAATGATTTATGTTTGAGGTGAGTAAATCCCACCAGTGGAGAAAAGGGCAAGGAGTTTAATTATAATTTAATGCATACAGCTTTTCTGTTCTTTTCTCCTTGGTTCAAATTTTATGCTGCTCTTTGCCAGCTGGTATCTGGTATGAAACATGCATCAGTATCTTCTTTGTTCCTCCTGGGACTCCCTTTATAATCATCCCATGGAGCTCTACCTCCACAAGCTTGTAACCTTTCCTTTCATTTAATTTCATATGGATGTTTGGTTGAAACTAAATATTCCTGTAATATACTATAGTGCATCTTTGAATGTGCAACATTGGTAAACACTATGCAGTAAGATTGACTTAAGTAACTTGGCCATATGTGCATACAAGCTTAGGTGCATGATGAAAGATTAGAAGACATCTCCTGAGTGAGCAAGGCATGGAGGAGAGGAAGAAAAGAGACCTTAGCTCAGTGAAGCTTTCCAGGGACTTGGTGTCAAAAGTGCAGCGTGAGCCAGGGTCATGGGATTTCCCTGGGGCTACAGCGCAGGGCGTCACAACCAACCTGCTTCCCATCAGCAGGCTAAGGACAGCAAAGCAGCATCAGCCCTAGACATTAGGCACCTCTCAGGGGATGTGAACAGCTGAAGCCAGACTGGAACATCATCCTGTGACCTAGGGCCACAGTGGGCCCAGGCCTGGTTGTGATTCTCAGGTTGGAGATCTTGAGCTACCCTGCTTCTCTTACTCTTTCACACTTGGTCCCTGAAGGTTAACAAACTTCTTGAAGCCAAAGGTGGTGAATTATTTATAAAATGCTTGCTTTGCATATAGCATAATGTTTTCTACAGTTTTAGGAGTTCTGTCTGTTCAAGGGAGATAACATGATGGCATTGCTGTGGCCTGACTCTAAATACAGTAAATAAAAACTGCCTCTTATTCAGAACATATCAAATAAAATATAGAATAGAACATTTTTGTTCATTAATAAGATTATAAATCCAACTTCATTACGGTGGTGCAAATTCTTTTAATCACTATTGTGTAAAGTTTGGGTATTATCTAGTATAGTTCAGACATCAATAACACATTAATTGATCAGGCATACTAACTATTATATACATATATATAATAGTTATATATATATATATATAGTATATATATATACATACAAACTAACTATTTGTTAGTTTGCTGTTAATAGCAAATAGCATTTAGTAATGTCTCTAATGGGACCTGTATTTTAATTTAATGCACACTGGAATTTGGAATTACTTTTTAAAAATGCCTTTAAGTGTTTACTTTAAGTGTTTAACCAGATGAGGTTTAAGAAAAGCAAGTGTAGGGTCTTGCATCTAGGGAGGAATAATTGCATGCACTGGAACAGGTTGGGGGATGACCAGCTCGAGAGGAGCTCTGCAGAGAGCAACCTGGGTGTCCTGGTGGATGATAGGTTGGCCATGAGCCAGCAGTGTGCCCTTGTGGCCAAAAGGGCCAATGGCATTCTGGGGTGCATTAAAAAGAGCATGGGCAGCAGGTCGAGGGAGGTGATCCTTCCCCTCTACTCTGCCCTGGTAAGACCTCATCTGGAGTACTGCATCCAGTTCTGGGCTCCCCAGTACAAAAAAGACAGGGATTTCTTGGAAAGAGTCCAGCGGAGGGCCATGAAGATGGTGAAGGGCCTGGAGCATCTCCCCTATGAGGAAAGGCTGAGTGAACTGGGTCTGTTCAGCCTTGAGAAAAGAAGTCTGAGAGGGGACCTGATCCAGGTCTATAAATATCTAAGGTGTGGGGAGCAGATTGGCAAGGCCAGACTCTTTTCAGTGGTGTGTGGAGATAGGACAAGGGGAAACGGCCAGAAACTGCAGCATAGGAAGTTCCGTGCAAATGTGTGCAAGAACTTCTTTACAGTGAGGATGATGGAGCACTGGAACAGGCTGCCCAGGGAGGTTGTGGAGTCTCCTCTCTGGAGATATTCAAGACCCACCTGGACACCTACTTGTGTGACCTCGTGTAGGGAACCTGCTTTGGCAGGGGGGTTGGACTTGACGATCTTGGGAAGTCCCTTCTAACCCCTACGATTCTGTGATACTTTTTTTCAGTGAGAGTATTGGAGAGATTCCAGATGTGCAGAATTTAACCCAGGTTATAATTTGAATTTTTAAAAAATATTTCCTCTTTGCTTGTCACAATCCAATATACATTCTATAAATTAGCATCTATCAGCAGTTCTGTTCAACTGGAGAGGTTCCAGATGACTGGAGACTAGCTAATGTGACACCCATCTACAAGAATGGTCCTAAGGAGAATCTGGGAAACTACAGTCTGTCAGCCTGACCTCAGTGCCAGACAAGGTTTTAGAACAGACTATCTTGAGTCCCACTACATGGCAGGTGTGGGACATCCAGGCCCAGCCAGCATGAAAGATCCTGCTTTACCAACCTGATCTCCTTCTATGATCGAGTGATCCACCTGGTGGGTAAGGGAAAGGCTGTTCACATAGTCTCTACCTAGACTTCAGCAGTCTTTGACACTGTCTCTAACAGTATTCTCTTGGAGAAGCTGGCAGCCCACGGCTTGGACAGATACACACTTTTGGGTAAAAAACTGGATGGATGGCTGGGCCCAGAGAGTGATGGTGAATGGAGTTAAATCCAGCTGATAAACAGTCACAAGTGGTCTTCCGCAGGGGTCAGTATTGGAGCCCACCTTGTTCAGTATCTTTATTGATGGCCTGGATGAGGGTATTGAGTACACCCTCATTAAGTTTGCAGAGGACACCAACTTGGCAGGAAGACTCAATCTGTTTAAGGGGTAGGAAAACCCTACAGAGGAATCTAGACAGGTTGGATCAATGGGCTGTGAACAGTGAGATGAAGTTCAACAAAATCAAGGTCTGGGTCCTGCATTTTGGCCTCAATAAACCCTTGCATTACTTCAGGCTTGGGACAAAGTGTCTGCAAAGTGGAGAGGAAAAGGATCTGGGTGTGTTGATTGATGATTGGCTGAACATGAGCCAGCAGTGTGCTCAGGTAGCCAAGAAGGCCAAGGGCATCCTGGCTTGCATCAGAAATGGTGCAGCCAGTGGGAGCAAAGAGATGTTCATCCAACTGTACTCCGATTTGGTGAAGCTGCACCTTGAGTACAGTTTTCAGTTTTGGGCCCCTCACTACAAGACATCGAGGTCCTGGTATTTGTTCAGAAAAGAGGAATGAAATTGATGAGGGGTCTGGAGAAAAAGCTTTACGAGGAGCAGCTAAGGTAGTTGTGATTATTTAGTCCGGAGAAGAGGAGGCTAAGGAGAGACCTCACCTCTCTCTACAACAACCTGAAAAGAGATTGTTGCGAGGTGGGTGTTGGCCTCTTCTCCCAAGTAACAGTGATAGGACTAGAGGGAATGGACTCAAGTTCTGTCAGGAGATGTTCATGTTGGATATTATGAGAAATTTATTCTCTGAAAGAGGGAATAGACATTGGAACAGGTTGCCCAGGGAAATGGTGGAGTCACCATCTGTGGAGGAGTGTAGAGCAGAAATTGCAACTGTGAAGAGAAAATTGAGAGAGTTCACTTCCGATAAGGAGTTATTACATTTTATTCAGATTGCCTAGTTCCAAATAAACAGCATAAGTTTAAATTCAGCACTACACAGTCCTGTCAAACATAGATTATGAACTGCATGAAATGAGCCCAGCCCAGGGAAGTTATGGGCCTGGAAGTCTCTGGGATTGCTTGCATTAGAAGTCCCTCCCCTGTCTCTTTTCTATTGAGTAGCATAATTGTCGGCATTGAGAGAAAGAGAGATCTGCCTGGACTATAAATCTGTTTGCATTGTGTACATGTTGCTGGTCTTTAAGTAATGGTCTTGTATTATGTTTTTATATGTTGTATATTATTTAAACAAAGCTGTCATGTAAATATAATAAATGTTACGCATTACAACAATAGAAAGGACAGAGACTAGGAGATGACCTAAAGGATGATTGAAAGCATTATCTTCAAAAGGTCTTAGCAATAGAAATAATTTTAATGTGAAATTTCTTGTTTGTGTTTTCCCTCTGCCATAAAATGTGCAACAGGGCTTTGCATGAAAGGTGACAACTGTACCAGTTTGAAGCATGTTTCAAGACTGCTACTGGAAGAATGTAAAATTTAAAAAAGCAGAATTGGGTTTACAGGCTGAGTTTTTTCCAATTAGTGCTAAGTAATTTCAAAATAAAATTAACAACTGGTATCTGACATAACTGATTATCCTGCAGTATGTCTTAAGGGATGACAAGGCTACTGATGCTTTCTTGCAGACTATTTATTTATCAGGTGTCTACAGTTTGCTTTCTTAAACTTTTGTGTATTTAACACAACACTGTCTGAG
Organism: Lagopus muta; assembly: GCF_023343835.1. Taxonomy (NCBI): domain Eukaryota; kingdom Metazoa; phylum Chordata; class Aves; order Galliformes; family Phasianidae; genus Lagopus; species Lagopus muta. Next base: position 26,735,396 of record NC_064439.1, read on the forward strand.
GCAGACTGGACATCAGTCTGATAGGATGGTTCTTGTTTTCTTCACAAAAAGCACTAACTTTTGGCTGGCCTCTTTGTTCCCCTTTGCTATTCCATTTGGGATTCCAAGGCATGGCATAAAATGAAATACAGAAAAAAACTACCAGATATATTTCTTATTATTTTTATAAACTAGAAAAATAAAACCAAAATTCCTCTTATTAAGAACTATGTATTAATTGAGTACCTAATTATTCTATGAACCCCAGTGCTTTCTACTTCCTAAATTCTCACTGTTTATACTTGATTTGTTCAGTTGCACTATATTTGATTTCATCTTAAATTTTCTAATGATTTTATCTCTTCAGGTCAGAGGCTGGGTTTGTCTGTGGTTTGGAGATCCCAGAGAAATAAGGCTGAGAACCACCAAGTTCTGCAGTATAAGAAGCAATTGATTGGGCTGAAATCAGGTCAGTGCTTTATTCCCGATCAAGGGAGAATTTCTTGTGTTCTCATGTTAAGGCTCAATAATGTATGGGAGACCTTAATCAGTAAATAACTTTGCTTTTCATACTTAGTGGAAATAATACTAGATGTTGCAAGGAAAAACCAGAGAGTGGTACTCTGTTAATCCCTTTCCTTTGCAGCAATTTTAAATATTTACAAATTTTCTGTTACTTGAAGAATGTTTTAGTCCAGCAAATGATGCTCATCCTTTCTACTTTATACAGGTTTTATAAGTAATTCCTTCTTTTCTACTTTCTACCAAACACATAAGTGACATAAATCATTATGCTGTGCTTCTAACAATCACTTCTAACACTTTAATAACACACGTATACACTGATTAAAATGACATGGTAATTCAGAATTAAAGCAGAGAGTTCCTCAGAGATAAAACCCATTAATACCTAATCTCTGGCTGACTTACAGCAGGAGACAGAATGGCTAACACTATGCAGTATGCTGCTATGCTGTGAGAAGGCAGACAACTCAGGGTATATTCATATCAAGATTGTTCAAATATTCATAAAATTATTTGAAAATTATCTGAGCACTAAAAATTGAGTTATTTCCCCCTTCTTTGTGCAGGTGTATTCTTAACAAGAAACCTTTGACAGGTTTGTAGCAAAAGATCCATGGCAACTAAGCTTTCTGTATCCTATTCTTGTTCACTGACCTTATGTAAATGTAATCATTGATACCCATTTTTTAATACTAATTTATTGAATGTAGACTTGATATTGTCAGACATGCAACAGAATAAGCTCCAGGAAACCATCCATCCAGTGGGAAGGTGACAAATGAAAAGGAAAATAAAAATGGATTTTGCAATTTAAAACATGGTGTGCTCAGCAAATAATGCATGGCCACCAATAATGTGATATGATTCATTTCTATATACGCATAGAAGGGTTTTGCACAAAAGATTTATGGGAGTTATGCAGAATATTTAAAGTAACATGAACACTGTTCTGCATAGCGGGACTTGTTTAATCTATCACCAGCTAGAAGTAATCTTTGAATACTTTGTGTTTGCCCTCTCATCTTTCAGTACAATGTCACACTATGCCTTGTTCCATTACATATTTAATCATCCTTGGTTATGAGTTATGCATGTATGTTAGTAGGGACAGTTTTAAAAACCCAGCTGTCATCTAGGTGATTATGTAGGGTGGAAATTGTATGAAAACTCCTGGGTGTTTTCATTACTGGGGACATGGCTTGGAACAGTTCTGTTGTTAACAGTGACATGAAGTGGTAAAAAATGACTCAATTTGTCCCTTTCTTGCTCTACAGCTAATGACACAAGGATTTCACATTTAGAACCATCACAGGCATGGTTTTTTCCTCCGTAAGACCTTCTCCATAGGTTAAGCCTGAATGTAATTAGTAGTATTCAGTGTTTTCTGAACATTATTTTAGCTTCATTGAGTTTCTTTGCGTGATAAAAAAGTCACAGTTTCCCCAGTAAAGAGACTGAAACACAGATATATTGAGCGGATGGGTAGGAGTGCTTGATACTTTCTTCACTCACCGTTCCTCTCAGATGACTTTGCCTTCCAAAGACTCCTGATCTCTCTGTGAATTGCATGGGGAGCTGAAATCCCTGTATTTTGCCTAATGAATTGCAAAAACAATTTCCATGTAGTCAGTGAAGCTCACCCAGTGAGCTTCTAATCCAGAAGGAAAAAGAACCCAGAACCCCTGGTTTCCCCTGGTTTCTAAATCTGAGCTTTAATTTTGAGTCCAGATCAAGCTGTTTTTGCAATCTTCCCAGTCTCTACTGGCTGGATTTAAAATATGGCATATGTCAGTGGGTTGGGTCTTGTGCTTTTTGAAGCATTTCTGTTATAATGTATTGTATTGATTGTTGTTGGGACATTTAGAGCACAGCAAATGACTAAATCTGGTTATATAATTTACTGTTACATATTAAGCTTTTAAACTGATTTTTCATCATCTGGGAGTACACAAATTGCATTACTGAATTTGGGGGTTGAACCCCTAGGGTTTGACTAGCAGCCATGACCAGATATATTCTTAAATGTGTTGAACAAATCATTAAAACTAATGACAATGCACTCTCTATGCAGGATGGGAATTTTATACTAATGGAAGTTACAGTCACCTGTTACAAGCACCTCAATTAGTGCTGCTGGATATACATCAGCCAAGGCAGGCAACAGTGAGTGAGAAACACTGTCTCTCAATTCTCTGCTGTGAGGGTGACTGGAACAGGCTGCTCAGAGAGTTGTGGGATCTCCAACCCTGGAGATATTCAAAAGACATCTGGGCACTGTGCTCTAAGTTACCTTATTTGATCAGGGAGGTTGGACTTCTATTATCTCCAGAGAGTCCAACCTCAACGATTCTGTGATTCAGTGACCTGAAACTTGAAATATCTCCTGAAATATTTCTTAATATTCCAGACTGTGGAGGGTGGAAGTGATCTCTTTTGTATCTTGTTGAGTCCATGTAGCCTCATGGAGATTTTTTTTTTGTTATATGAATCCTAAGTCCATCATTATAAAATTATGGTTATGGTAGTGAGTTAGAGGATGAGCAGCAGAGATTGTGATATGCTGGAGTATCACACTGAGACAATGAAACATTGAGGCTCTCAAGTGTGTCTAGAGAAAGGCAACAAAGCTGGTGAGGGGTCTGGGACACAATATAAATGGAGCATCTGAGGGAACTGGGATTGTTCAATCAGGAAAGGAGGAGGCTCAGGGGTGAGCTTATTGCTCTCTACAACTACTGGAAGGGAGGTTGTGGTGAGGTGAGAGTCAGCCTCTTCTCCCACATAACTAGTGATAGGACTAGGAAAATATTCTCTGAAAGAGTGGTCAGGCACTGAAGCAGGCTGCCTTGGGAGGTGGAGATAACCTACACAACCATTACGAGGGTTCAACTTCCCTAATATTTCTGTTATATATTGAGCAAATATACTTGATCCTGGAAAGCACACAAATGAAAACTCCTAAGACAGATAATTCAGATAATTCTGAATGGATGAATATACTTTGCATTACAGCAAATTTGATTATGCTTCTTCATCATCACCGAGAGACAAAACAAAGAGCAAGTACTTTGGTGTTACATAAGTGTTGTGTCCTGATTCTTTTCTGCCAAGAGCACTTCAGAGTAAGTGCATAGCTATACATTAGGTTTGAGACTCCCACTCAATTTGCAATTTTTATACTGCAGTGCATCTGTATATGAACACAGTTTGTGCTTGCTCTTTGCTGGACAGTGTACCAAGCTGGGATATGGCTCTTAATACAATTGATTCAGTTTTTCTTTAAAAGGCAACAACAAGGAATGCCCAGAGCAGTCTTTGGCTTTCTGTGAGTTGTATAAAGCCTGAAAGACATCTTTTGCTCAGTTGCACAGGATAAATTCATCTTCCTTGAACTTGATTTTTAAGACTATTATTTACCCTGAGAATTCCTTTTGCTCATTCCATATTCCTTCTATGAATAGAAATTTAATCAATCTCAGTAGGATTTCTGTGTTTTAGGCATCATCAGAGTATACTGCAGAGACCAATTATACAGATAAGAGATGCACAGTGCCAATTGGAGAAAAAATATTCATCCGAAGATTACTCATCATGAACATTTATCTAACTTTATACATGGAGAGTGGCACTGAGCAGCTTAGTTTATGCCTCATATCACATTCAAGCTCCATTCATCTATGCTTCTGTGCATACTTAAGGTCCCCTTCTGCTTCCTTTAAATGTTGGTTCTCTGTTTAACATCTGCTGAGACAAGTATCTAAGGCTGTGTGCTGTTTAAGTGTGTAGTAAGGCTTACGAAATTTGTTGTAGAGACAGAAAGGGACATTCTATATGTGCTTTAATATATGTGAAAAACATTTATATTCTTGGGTCATCATATTCTGAAGATGGTATCATGTGAAGCTACTGTGTATGCCTGTGCTGTTCCAGTACTGCTATGTAGAAGAATTTATAATTAGCTTTGCATCAGTGCAAGTAGACATATGTTTTTATAAGCACAAATAAATGAAAATAGGGAAATTTAGTTTGTAAATTGAAGATGAAATAGTGGCTCTCTGCGGTATTATTTCAGTCAAAGCATCTCTCTCATACTCTGCAATGTCTGAAGTATTTTGATGTGATTATTTTGCTTTACTTGTGTTTAAAGAATAATCCATTCTCTTTCCACTGTCTTTGTTCATGCACAAAAAACTGTTTAATAGAGAAAGATCAAAGGAGCTATTAGGGATCACTTTAGTGTTGTGGTGTTAGTCTCCCAGTCTTCTCTCATATAGAGTTTATCTCTCATTAAGGTCTTTTTTTCTTCTAAAAATATTTTTTTTATCTCGTGTTGCCACATGAGATAACATATCAGCAAGAAAAGCCATTCCTAAGAATATAGACCATTAATTGAGACAAAAATTGATCTCTCCATAGCTGCTGTTTGTAAAGTTCCCCAGTGTGAGAAAGGCACTAAACAGAAGGTAATATACTTTCCATCTCTCAAGCATTTTTACATTCTGACAAATGCTGGTTTTGGATTTTTGTTTTCATTAACTGCTTACTGTTTAAGAAAACATTAGAAATATGTTTCTCCCACTTTCTTTTTCAGTGCCAGATTTTAGAAACTTGCACAGTTACTGGGAGTCATTATTCCCTCTAATCAGCAATGTTGTTGCCTTGAAATAATCTCTAGAGTGGTAGAAAAAAAAAATCTTTTATTATGAGCTTAGCTGTAATGATTGTCCCTTACAGTTCACTCTGAACTGTACCATTACCATTGACTTACCATATTTCCTGCTGTGTTAATTGTTATTACAAGTACAGCTCAGAGAAGTTGGATAAGTCACCATACCGATTACCACAAAAAAAAAAATATCCCAAATCAAGCCTCAAAAACGGTTGAAGAAATTGATCAGTCTGATTTCTGTTACTATTTCTATTTCTCAGTTGTCCACATGGTGAGGATAGTTTACATGGAACAAAACAGACCAATCAAAAACAAATAATCAAACTCTTTTTAAGTTCCTCTATTTTGCAAAGTAGAAAAGGCTGAAAATAGTCTTTCATTTTGAGTGTTCATACATCACCATGTCAGAAAGACAACCTGTTATGTTAAATAGTAAATTAATCTAACAGTTGTATAACCCAAATGAAGAAGAGAATGTCCTTGTAGATAAGCACTTTCAAATAATATAAAAGAAAGCTGATAATCATACATACACCTGCTCTTGCCAACATACAGATGCACATGAATGCACATGCGTGCAGATCTGGTCTTATTACAGTAGGACAACTTGACACGATATTGGCAGCATGTGCTGATAGCCTTAGTATGAATCAATAGCTTCAACTCCTGCCACATCATCAGCAAGCTGCAAAAAAATCAGTTTTTCTTAATAAGAATCATCAAATTCTATGTGCAAATCATTATATCCTACTTTTATAATTGATTTTATGATTTAACTTTCCCTTTTTCTTTTCTACCTGTTTTTGACAAGATCAGTATGTTCAGTAAATTGAAATCTTGACAGTGTTGACATTTAAAAGGATTAGGAAAGATCATTTCTCACTTATTTTCCATGAACACCTCTATGAATAATAGTTCTCATCTTCAGATCGACTGACTGAATTTAGTCACCACACTGAATGTAGAATGTAGACCACCTGGTCTCCTCTTTCAATTAAGAGAGAAATAGAAATTTCAATTAAGAGAGAAATTGAAACCAACTTTCAATTGGTTGTTCATCATGTCCTGGGATAGGCTTTTTTTTTTACCCTTGATTTTTTATAAATGAATCTCAAGATTAGTTCACGTTTGTATGACTAAATGTGAAAGAAATCTACCACAAAAGTAGAAGTTCAGTAATATGAGGAGATCTTGTTTAGTAACCACGGAATTCATGTTAAAAGACATCTTTATTTTTGATGTGGCTCTATCATATACTCTGTAAGAGTTTAGCTATGAGAGGGCATCATCACTCAGAAATTGAGTGTATGAATGTAATAGAAAACATGATTTTTCTAGGTGCAAAGCATGTTCAGAGATTGAAAGTCCATCTGCCATTCATCTTCAACAGCTGCTTCTAAATCTACTTAATTTTGTTTAGGCAGAGTCCAGCAGAAGTGGGCAGTCATAATTTCTGTAACAATGAGTATTGTCTAGAGAAACCAGCCTGAAACAACTCATTAAAGAAAATGAACTCATTGATTTGCTATGCTAAGTATTGCACTGGTATTCAAAGAGTGTTACTCTAAAAAAAGATATCGTTCTTATTCCATAGAGCCAGGTTAGTAACATCTTTTCCAACCTTTGTGATTCTATGATTATTTTTGCCAGGTATCTTAAAAAAATATCCTGGGAGCTAACCTGCCAGTGCCTGAAAAGTAACTCATTTTAATATTAAGACTATAAACTGAGTGGAGTGAAACTTAAGAAATTATTACAATTCAGACTGGTACAGCAAAATCTTTTATTATATCCTTAACTGTAATAATGGTCCCTTATGGTTCATTTTGGCAAAATAATGAAATCCTCCCTTTTCCTCCTCAAGAAATCCAAAGCACAGATAAACATGCTGAGCATAGTCTAATATCACAATTTATAACAAAATATACAATAACATGGCATGCTCGGCTTGGAGTTGGCAGATTTTCAGTAATTAGTACTATTTACTTACAAAGAACACAAAAGCCTTGGACTGAATGGTAGTGTACTGCTATGGTAATATGCTGCTGGTTCTAGACCAGCTTCATTTCTCTCTCGCTGCTACCAAATATATACTATAAGCAGAAATAAACACATACATAGAATGTCTTTGCATTAATATAGTGGAATAATAAACAACTTTTTTTCTTACTTGGTAGGATGTGCCAGTATAGATGACTTACCAGAAAAATACTGCAAATTGTTTATATTAAATATATGTTCTTTTCTATCAATTTATTTGCAAATGTGCAATTCAAAGGCTGTATTCTTTTCTCAGAATATTGCTTCCTGAATGAAAACAATGGTTTCTGAACCATCACCAAAAAATGAAACCTCAGCGTTCCTGAACACCTTTCAATGTTCCTGAACATGAGGTTCAATTATGTTGCACCCCAAATGAAAGTTAATTTTTACTATTTTTCTGCTTATGTTTTCACTTTTCTTATATCAGAAATTACAATCAGTAATTCCTCAAGACTGTTTTTGTGGTCCATTTAAAAAATATTTCTTATGATGTTGTTAGAATATTGACAGAAGTTATATTATTTTAGGACGACGAATAGTGCCAAATATTGTCTTCTATTTCTGTTGCCTCTTGTTTCATAGTTCAATAGTAAACACTTTGGTTGTAGAGAATGCATTCTTTTGCATTCTGATAATTTGAACTCATAATAAGGGTGAAAGCAATGATAGGATGTTGATCTCTTTATGAAAATAATTTGTGTCTTAGGTTTTTTTGTTTCTTTGTTTTTGTTTGTTTTGTTTTTGTTTAAGTCATCTATCAGAGCCCTGACAGAGAATATTGGAATTCTGCTCCCTAGAGTGGATCCTATGTTATTTTCCTGGTATCGCTTATAACAATAATGTTGAGAGCAAACACAGGGAATATTTCTTTTGGTGAGTCATTAAGTTCCTTGTCATGAGAGTCTATTCTTTTAAATGAATGCAATCTGCTGAGAATGTTGTAGTTCAGATGGGTCAGAATCTGTAGCAATAGCATTATGTACAGGCAGGGAGTCTTCCCAACCAAGAGGAAGTTATTACTGAAGGAGGAAGAAGGGTTTCAAAGAAACAAGAAACTCACAATAAAAAATGTCAGAAAGAATCTTATGGGAAAGCTGGTAAACAAGGCAGTGTGCAAAGCGATCCAAGTTGCATCTGATTTGTGCATGGAAGAGCGTTCACAGTTGGGCTATTGTTCTGAGTCTGAGATTTTATACAGAACAACTTAAGGAGACAGAGATATTTGCACAATCCCTGAAGATAATATTTTTCCTTCTGTTATATATAGAAGGAAGAAATTTATTGATTGTTTTGCACTACATGCATATTACATGCATTTTGGATGGATGAACTTAGGTGTATTGATTACCATTCCAAGTGAAGTTCATCACCATTCTAGTATTTCTATGAGTAGACGAAAGAAGTCAAACAGTAAAGAACAGTTTTCAAACCTGCTAAACACTTATTTTAATATACTGGGAGAGGAGGAAGAGGAGAAAAGTAGAAGATTTGGATTTTGTTTAATTGTAATTCCTTTTATTAATATATATATATTTATTTTGCTGAAGTTTTACTTTAGTAAAGTAATACTAGCCTGAGATAGAGGAACTGAGGGAATAGGTTTCTGTGTATGTAATACTCACTCATAACTGTACCCAAGTGAATGAGCTTCCCTTAGGGCAATCAAAAATAAGTTTCACATTTGCCAGAAATACTACTTTTCCGAAAAGTGTCTAGAGAAAAACACAGGGAAAAATAGTGCTTAGAAGAAGAGTATTGCATGAGAAAATATACAGAATCTCTGACAATCTCTTTTTCGTAAGATACTTCAGAGATTTGAGATGCTTGTGCTCTTTTTCAGAAAGCGAAACATCACTTCAGAAATGCTAAAAATTATATTTGCTCACCTACCCAGTGATTACTTGATTAAATCAGATCTCTTTCAGCTATAGCCAGAAGGTTGAATTCTATTAAAAAAAAACTGGTCTTTTCTCTGCAGTTTACTGCCAGATTTTTATCAACAAAGAGCTCCCTTTAGAATATCACCACTGTGATATTGGTACTATTCTGTGGGAATTTCCTTGACCTTATGTGCATAAAAATACCCAAAATTGTGGCTTATTATTGAGTGTGTTCCTAAACAATAGAACAAACATATGTAATACTTTGTATTTACTTACCAAACCGAAAAATACCGAGGTCCAGTCATCTTGATATGGAAACAAAGTAATGGAAATTTCTAAGTACATTTAATTCCACTATACTGGCTCTTTCATTATTCAAATCCTGCTAGAATATTTTAATGTTTAAAAATATAAAGTAAATGAAATATATGTCTTCTCAAAATGAATTGTCAGTGGCAAATATATATTTCTTTCCTTACCTATTATCTTTTTTTTTTTTTTTGTCAAAAAAGTTTTCTTTGTGCAGTTGAAAAGCATGTAAAAGAAAGAAGAAAAAAAAATGTCAGTGCTGTCTTCTGAAAGAAGACTAATTTGTACTTATGTAAAGGGAAAAATAACCAAAGCTAAAATAACCCAAAACCACCCCCTTTCTTATTTTTCAAAAATACCTAAAGCAAATATTTTGCTGGCCTATGTATGTGAGAAAGTGCAAAGTCCTGCTGGTTTAAGAAAAAAAAAAGAAAGAAGAAAGCCCAAGAACTTAAACTATTAGAAATATTTTCTTAAGGTTTATGTTCAGGATCTTTTCCATTTCTCATCCCAAGCAATGTTTTCTAATGTAACTTGCCTTTTTTCCAAGATATTCTCAGTACTTCTGCTTAGAGTAATTTCTGGAAAACAATCATTTCTTTTTTTTCCTCCACGTATACATGCTTAACAGAGTGATTCTGAACCCTTGGCAGTAAGATCAAAAAGATTTTCTACAATTCAGCTCTCTCGCTTAACAAATAACAAGTTCACAGCAACTTCTGAAGGTTAAGTACTAGCTCTGCCTAATAAAAGTACAGACAGAGAGAAAAGGAGACTGAGAGTAAATAAACTTGGTTCTGTTTTTTTCTCTTAATTTTCACAGTGAGAGAGAGCTGCTAACAAAGTTGTCAGGTTTTGCCTTTCCAGAAAAAATACTTAGCTAAAATATATGTTTACATTATTATCTTTCCGTTTTCCTTCCTATCCTCTCTCTCCCTTATTTTGCAGTAAGAACACAAAGTAGTTTGTGTTTTGTTAAATGCAGCTCAGAAGTGGCTTGTGTTCTCATGTCTATTTCTTGCCTTAAAGAAAATTGCAAGCAGTCTTCTATTTTGCTTCTTGTTCTTTGTCACGTTTATTTTATTCTCCTTAAGAGTTGAAAGTAATTTCTGTTGCCCACTGTCATATTCTCTATTGTACTTTTTCTGATAAAATATGTCATTCCTCTGTTATCAGCTATATCAAATCTTCTTTTTATTGATCTCATTAAACTAGTAAAATTAAGAAGCCTCTGTTATATGGAACCTGAATTTTGGTATTATGGGATGGAGTCGATTAAAATCCTTGAATTTTTGTCAATTTCAGAAGCTTAAAGTAGTGTTTGAGTACCTCCTTTAGATATTAGACTCCACAGTGTCTGACTTATTACTATACTGCAACTTGGAAATCCTAAAAACCTGTATAGAGTGGATGCCAAATGTCATGGCAAGGTTGCACATAAGAACATCCACAGAGGGTGGGATACAAAAGCATCTGTGTTTAACAGCATTTGTTTCTGATAATGATAGTTATTTGCTTCAAGAAAATGTTCATTATCAGCTCCTGATTGAAAAGCCCAAAGAGCAAATGAGATCTCATTCAGTAGTTATAAGTATTCTAGGAAGCCTAGAATTCTCTTACTGTACAATTTTTTTGCCTAGCTCCTAAAGTGCTATCTACCTGATTCTTAGTTTTTTACAAAATGGCTCTCTGCCATAGGATTTTGAACATCTTCTGTTAGTTGCATTCTGGTCTAGGGTGTACAAGCAGCTGTATTCTAATAGTAATGTATTTGGGAGTCATGTATTATAGTGTCTCTGAAAAGATGCATATACCGCAAAAATATAGTTGAAATTGCAGTAGAATAGTAAGTAACTACACATTCCACTTAAGTTTTGGTTCCAGTCTAGAACTGGATAAACTCTATCAAATTTTACACAGCAAAATATTAGAAATTTGATCAAGTTAGTTACAAAAACTAACTTTGTCATAGTTGGAGAAACCTGGAGAGAGTGCTTTGTCTTAAGATTGTCTAAATTACTAACTGGAGTCAGTTGCAGAGTCTAAACACAGACAGATATTGCTCTGAAGTGGCCTGGGCTCCTGATCTCCTGTTTGTCTAAATAGGTGATTTCGTCAGAGCATTTTATCTCTCTCTTTCAGTGCCCACACTTGAGTATATACCCTGTGGAAACAGCAAAAAAGGTGTGACGACAGAGATACAGAACTTATCCTAATCAAGAATTAGGGCACAGAAAAGTGGTGCATCCAGTCGTGTTGATTATGTTTGACCAGTCTCTGTTACCTATACTACCCAGTCTCTGTTACCTATACTACTTTGGTTTAGAATAGATAGTTTTTAAACCTTTAAACCTATGTAAAGTTAACATTATTCTAAATAGTAATCTCATGATGTCTTTTCCTTTGAGTTATGATTAGAATTTGGAGCTAGGATGTATGTTGTACTCTTTTTGCCTTATTATGTATGAGCATGAGAAAAGCTCTCTTGAAGATCTGACATCTGATTTCAACTCTCAGTGTAATCAAAGTAGATTCAGATCTCAATGTAGTGAGTCCCACCTTTGGGATCCTTCAATGGAAAGCTTGGTCTCTGGTTCAGCTGTCTGATTAATTCTGTAATCACTTCATCCAGATGATTATGATCCTTGTTTCTTCAGGTTATGCAATACAGTTGTCATGATTTTTTGTACGTAGCTTTTAAATATTTAGGTGTTAGGTGTTATCTCTGTACTGGTGGGTGGGTTGATTAAATATGTTCCAAAGTAAGTATCCACTTAGCTGGCCATTTCCCTCCTTCAGAAACAACAGCTATGAAATATTCTCCAAAGCAGTTGCATACAAAGGGGAAATGTAGTAATAATAAATAATTACCTTTTCCAACTCAATTTCTTTGTCTAATTTCTGTGCCAGTTCCTTTTGCTTTATGTCCCAGGTTTGAATATAATTATTTAAATTTAAATTTAAATTTCTGTATATGCTATATTGAAAAATTCTGTTTATTTCATGAAAGGATTCTAAAGAATGACCATTCTATTGTTATTTTCCCCAACAAAGGAGGATATCTTTTTTTTCACCTTTCTCTCACCACTGTTTACCATGATTTTAGTTGTCTCATTGTTTTCCATGTTTCTCTCCATTTTTTTTTTTCTGTCATATTTGGCATTTCTTTCATGTCACATTTCCTTTTTATTTACATGCTACCTGTTGCAATTTCTTGAACATCTCTGTCTCCTGTTCTTGAGGCATACTACACCAAAGACAGATTTGATTTTTTTTTTATATATGTTGTTCTATATTTTCCTGTGGATGTGGCCTAACATTTACTCTCAAAGTTCAAAGGCCACATATGGCAGCCTCATAAAGTAGCTTACAGGTTTATTTGGAGATGGCAAAAACCCCATGAATTTTTTTTTAAATTATTTTGCATAAGAAAACATATGACTGAAAATGACTGCGTGAAGAAAGTGGCTACTTCATGTGTTTTTATATGTGCTGATTTAGTGACTGTGTCATTTGCAAGAAAAAATGTGACCTCTACTACTCTTTTTTTTCTTTCTTTTTCATCGTCTTGGGTAAATATTAAGGAAAGGTTTTCTTCCTCCGATTATCTATCTTTCTAATCTAATTTCAAAATTGAAATGTTTGGGGCATTAAGACAGTTTCCCAGTTTCCTTTGCACAGTAAGGTAAAATAAATTTTAATAACATTCACTGGAAAATGGCTATTCAGCTTCACTGCATATTATTTTAGGTTGCCAATTCTTATCCACCATTTCTTATCCAATGTTACCGTGACCTGCAGCTGACTTTCCTTCTTTTTTTTTTTTTTGGGTGTGTGTGGTCTGCGTAATGAGCCGAGTCTATTATGATTATCTTCTAATTACTGTTCAGAGTCCCAAATACAACAGTGCAAACCCTGTTTTCATTCTGTACTTGTAGGAACAAATCACACTTCTCCTACCTATACACCTAACTAGAATTTAATTCTGAGATAAAGAACATACAATGTAAATAATCACTTCATTTTGTTGACTGCTCCTGAAGTTTACTATCATCCGATGTTTACATGTAGCTCATAGCTTTATGTTCATTTCTGCTACTCTTCTGTAGAATTACATATTGAAAAGAAAAAAAAATTGTTTTTATGTAAATTTCTCTTTCCTGTCTCCATATCTTTTTATACTCTTCTCTATGTAAAGATGGATTTGAGATTTAGCTCTTTTTTATTTCTCTGTATGTGTGTGCCCTCCAAACCACTGTCTTTCTGCCTGTCTTTGTCATTCTATCTGTCTGTCTTTCTTCCTGTCTTGTTTTGCTGTTTGTTTTGTTATTCTTTTGCAAGTCCAGTCTTTTCATGTCACAGAATGTCAAATATGCATCTATTACCTCCATATACTAGAAATAATATTCTTTGCAGCTGAGTCAAGAATGACAAATAGCAACCAAGTACTTCATTCTCTTGGGATTCAAACATAATATATCTCCTTTCTTTGCTGTTCTCTGATGAATAAAGTGAGTTGGTCCTGCATATTGTGCATGTAATACTCATAGAATATTGAATCAAGCAATTTGAAGGAGTCTCTGTGTAGATTCCAACATACGTGATTTCTGTATGAAAAAATATTTGAAGATAAAAAGATTTGAGGGCCTCTAAAAGAATGAACATAGTCTGCATCGCACAAATAATCCTATCTTGTTCGCTAGAAACAGGTAGTGCAGTTTAATGAATGTTGTTACTTGCTAACAAACACTCTAAGTTATCCAGTTAGTCAAGTTGAAGTGATCAATAAATATCTACCTACCAAATATTGAACATTTCTTGATTTAGGCTTAAATTACTAGGGAACCATTAGACTGTTAAAGCTAAGAAGACTGCAGACAAAACCAATTCTTTGATTATATTTGAATTAACTTCTCCCAGAAGTTCATTTTTCTTAATTTCGCTATTCTTACATGCATGAAATTAATAACACTTTTATGTGCAGCTTAGAGGTAGTGCTATCCATAATTTCTCAAATGATAGGTGAGATGCTTGAAATTCAGCACAGAATGGTTGCAGAGCATGAATTTATAAGCGACTCTATCCAGCTATCTGTCTTTGTTTTAAAGAATCAAAGCAAAAAAAAAAAAAAAAAGTCTTTCAGAACACTTAACTTAGGAAGAATCTACCTAATGAAGAGTTCTTGTATACTACGTCATGTTTGCAATGTTAAAATGAACTTCTGCAGGAATGTAGAAATGATGAAATAACACTGGAGCTATTGGAAAGGCAGTATTGTGAGTTTTCAAAAGCAATATTACGAAGTCTGGAGTAGTTTCTAATTTCATTGCAAAATCATGAAATAGCTGAAGTACAGTTTGCATAGAAACTTTGGAGAACATGAAGGAAAGGGTCTTTGCAGGGGTGGAAAGGAAGTCTATCCCATCTTAAAAAAGAAAAAAAGAGAAGGTTAGGATTGGAATTTAAAAAAATAGTGCAATTTTGATGTGAATTATGTTTGCAAGAAAATACAAATAAGTTGTGCTAATAGAGATTTTTACAGCATTCAAAATATATTAATCTCAAATTAGGACCTTGTCTTGGCCCCTCTGTTTTCAAAGGAAACATCCACCTACATTATTTTGTATTTCCTTATTCATCTTACCAATTTATATTTTCTTGACTTCAAAGTAATTTTTTTAAAAGTGAAGTTACCTTTGTTTATTCATGTAGGCATCTATGACCCTGAAAACTTGAAAGACTGGGGATGAATTTTGAAAAGAAATAGGAAAAATAATAATAGATTAATTTTTAGGTGAAACAGTGCCTGGAACGCAGTGCTCAGAGCAGTATTCTGATGCAAAACTTAAATAGAATTTACTTCCAAAAAGGACCTGTGTCTTGCCAAATTTCCTGTTATACATCATAGGAGTCCAAACTAATTTTTTTTATACTTCACTTTTGTATGACTAGGATAGAAAACAGTTTAAAAAGCCTGTAGCCATTTCCTTCTACACACTTGCTTCTTGTGTCTGTGACCATTTCCAGGGACACCTTTCACCTATATACAATACGAATTGATGCTTTGTTCTCCAAGCCTGAGATCTGCATTTATTTTTTGTCCCAGTGAGAAACACAGATGTTCTCAGCGGATTATCATAAATGTAGTCTAAACTGCTCTAAATCTTAATCCAAAAAATACTTGGATCATTATGAACAGCACTGATGCCCGTATTTAGAGTAGTGTGGTTCCCACATTCAAAGTATCCTTTTTCCATTTTCCACTGCAAAAAGCTCTTGTATTCAATTAAAGAATAGGCACATTTGAGGCTTAAAATGTGCTTTCTTGCTTTATAAATTCAGGGAGGAAAAAGTTGTTATTCATTAACTTCAAGTTGCTAACAGACTTTTGGCCAATTCTCTTTGAAATAAATAATTGGTTGAGGAATTATGCTCCTTTGCTTTGAAGCAGAGACTTAAATTTTAACTTAGTTAATTTTCAGAATTTTGATTATACTGATCTCAAAACATAGTCCCTGAAAAATCAGAATTGTCAAAGTGGGATTCTTGAATTATATTAAGTACTAGATTTGCACTCAGTTGCCAATAATAACTTTTTTTGGTTGTTATTATTATATTTATGGGCATAATGTCTCTTTACATTCCTTGTGATGTAACCATATCTTAAAAGAAAAAACTTAATACAAAAATAATTAACTTCAGCTGCAATGAATGTTTGAATTGTTGGCTATAAGTTAAGGTTGCACAACATGTAAACAAAATTTGAGATAGGCACCCAACTAAATACAATTCACCTCACCTGCACAGTGAATGAGGCAGACCCATGAAATATCTTGTGGTCACCTAAATAAAACTTATTCAGTCTAATACAAACAAAAAAAAAATTGATTGATTGTTTTCTCAGTTTCCCCCATTTGCTAAAGTTGTGCCTGTTTTTTTTTAAACTTAATTTCTTGTAATAAAACTTGGCTGATTTATACAATCTCTCTCTCTCTACATATGCAGATCTGTATACATATTGTGATCCTGTGCATATATGTCCTCATAATGCAGATTTATATTTACATAATGGAGATTTATAAAATGAATATGATTTTATAGTTTATGATTAGTGCGATAAATATTTTGAGCATACAGTGTGTTCTTTCTATCTCATAGCCATATGAAGATAATTAGCATTTTACCTTAGCAATATCACAAATTTACTTTGGATTTTGTAAATTTAAATGTAGAAGTGGTATTAGTTTTACTAGAGTTTTATACAACTTAATATATGTGAATGGGAACATGATACACCACTCTTGCATAAAACATTTGCTTTCAAATATATTTCATTAGATTCTATGAATCTGAATTTTGGAAAAAGAATTCTGCTGGAGTTTAAAATGCCTAAGTTTCTATAGGGAAAATGCAGTTCCCCAGTTCAATTGAATCTACTGACATATGCATCAGTATACTAATTAACCTAGTAAAGTAAATCTAAGAGTTAGTCTTAAAAAAAAAAAAAAGAAAGAAAAAAATTGCTGTTGGAGGGTAGACCCCTCTTTCCTCCAGTAGATTGTAAAAACCCATGTACTGTTTTGGAATATGATGAAAAAAAACCTCAGCTTATGTAGTCAGATTTAAGCTCTCTCAATTCCTCTACTTGATTTGATAAACACTGAAAGAGTAGCATGAACTGTTGAATAGTCATTATGCTGACTAAAGAGGAGGGAAATATTTTTTGTATTTTTGATTTAGATATTTCAGCTTACCTGTGGCTGGAATTCAGGTCTTCCATATGTAGGATGAGTGATCTTAATACCATCTGTCTCAGCTCTTTGGTTGGAAGGACTCTTCATCATAAACACATGTTTATTGGGTGAGATCTTATTAGACTTGTGTAGGCTTGCATGTTGAACATGCATTGTATTCAGTAGACACAATTTAGACTCAACTTTTTGAACATCAAAGAGTAGGTTGGAAAAGATACAGATGGCTATTTGGGGAACAGAAAGATTTAAAGCATGCTAACCTTTTGTTGTTGTTGTTTAAAAAATATACACAATTTTCGAGAAGGAAAATATAGTTGTACACTGACAACTATATTTATATGTTTTATATTTGTTTTTATATTTGGTTTCCTTCAGTTGTGTTAAGGATGGGGTTGGAATGTATTCAGTTGGATGCTCAGATCTTTCAGTCACTAGCAGTGTTTATAACTAGCTTCTTCAGTACCTAGATTTCTTTCTTCACAAGAAAACCCTTAAATCAAAAAGTCCAAAAGAATTAATTACCATACGATTAAGATCAAATCTGTCACTTATTTTTTCCTTCAGAATTTAGAGTTATTTGTTCTTCAGCCTGTTAAGTAACTGTTGAATGTATTCCAGATTTAAAGGGCTATTCTTAGGAATGTATTCAATATTTACTTGAATAAAAAGATGTTAGACCTGGTTCTTTTAAAAAATGTTTTTTTCATATCCTCATACTTTTGAAAAATTCCAATGAAAATAAGCCACTAAGATAGAGGGCAAAGTCTTGTTCTATAAACAGATTTGACCAGTGAGCCAAATGATCAATTGGAGGGAGAAGAGTCTGAGTTTGTTTGCTGTTCTCTGTTTTCATAATGAAATGATGGATCACATACTGAAATAGAGGTTCACATCAAAATCAAGGAATATCAGTTCCTGTTATTTGGTCAGCATTCTATTTGTCTATGTATATTAATTTATTCTTTCCAGTTTCTTTGTTGCTTTATTCCATTACATTTTATTATTGAAAAAAAAAAAAAAATGGAACTGGATATATGAAAAAGTTTTTTATGATGAGAGTAGTGAAGCACTGGATGCTCAGAGGGTAGGGAATGCCCAAACCTTGGAGATGTTCAAGGCCAGGCTGGATGGGGCTCTGAGCATCTGATCTAGTTGTATAAGCCCCTGTTTGTTGTTGAGGAGTTAGACTAGACGACCTTTAAAGGTCCCTTCCAATTCAGATGGTTCTATGATAGTCAGCTATCAATGGAGAGACCAGAGAAATCAATGAGATTTTCTTGCCTCTAGGCTGGATGAAGATCTAAGTGCCAAGAAAGTCACAGGTGTTAAGCTACTACAGAAACTAACTATGGCACATACCAGGGGTGTTGGAGCCAAATGATCATTGTGGTCCTTTTCAACCCAGGCCATTCTATGATGATGATTCTATGTATCTTCTGCTTTGTAGTAGCTTTCTGGTCCAGGAGTAAATTAAAGAGAGCTTTGTTTTTTTTTTTCCAGTAGTAGGCTGCCTTGTATTATCTTGCAGGATGGAAAAGGACAATTCAGAAATTACAGAGTTTCCTTCTAGACATAAATTCCCTTTTTTTTTTGTTAAGCCCCTGTTCAGCATGCTCAGTATTTAAGTGCATCTCTCCTAAATATACACTTTGAGATACTTTGGGTTCTTTCATCATCAATCTGTACAAATATCTTCATATTCCATCTGCGAAAGTATTAACATTTCTTGATCTATTTCAATCTGAGTTGAAGGTTCATTAAAGGGGGAGAATTTGGACTCGTGAAAAACAGACAAGCAAAAAATATCTCCAAAAAAAGGACAATAATGATGAAGTAATTATTCTTGAGTATAATTCATTATTAAGAAAACTCTGTACACAGGACATCACTATGCTTAAAAGCTATGGAAAAATTCTTGTGGCCTAATCTGTTTTTGAGAAATCGTAGTGAAATTTGTGTCTGTGAGGTCTTACACTCATGACTTTGAAAGAAACTGAATGGTGTTTTGTTTTTTTTTAATTTCTTTGGTTTTGTGATCGAAAAATAAACTTTTAAATTGCTACGGGGAAAAGCTCTGTTTATTTATAATTGCACCTGTTCTTGCATAATAGGAAATACGGTTTGAGCCATGCTTTCCTGGAATTGTTGTCTGACTGGTGCAGTTGTTCACTAAATCTGATACTCTTGTGCTGTCTTTCAAGGGATGTTTTATTTCTTCTACTATATTTATTTATTTAAAACCTCTGGCATGTTCTTCTTTACATTAGTATCCTACTTATGTTTCCTGATCTTCCTTTGTGGGTGTCCTTCATGCCTGGACAGTAACATCCCAAGTCCTCAAATTTTCATGCCTTTATAATACTGTCTTAACAGACAAAGGGATGTTATTGTTGGCTGACTTGAAGGTAATGAAAACAGTGCTGTGCTTTTTTGGTTATTTAGCCTCTTTAGAATATTTTGTTTACTTTCAATCATAAGATCTGTAAACCAACCACATCATTTTAAACATTTACAATAATATACCCTTGCCTAATGGCATTTCCTTCCCTCACCCAGGAGGTTTCAGTTTTGGAAGGTTTCAAGAAATATTAAATATAGTTCATGATGTATATTTCCATGACCAAATAAACTGAATTTAAATGTTCAACATTTCACTTTTAAATCTAGAAACTTTAATGCATTTACCTCTGTATGGGAGAACTGCCCATGTTTAGTCGAACTCTTATTTAATTCTGTTAGTAAGAACTCATCGAGTCATCTTGCAGAGAATTACTTCTAAGTCCTGGTGGATAGAAAGCTGGACACGAGCCAGGAATGTGCTCTTGCAGCCCAAAAAGCCCACTGTATCCTGGGCTGCATCCATGGAGGAGTGACCAGCAGAGAGATGGAGGTGACTGTATCTTTATCTGTATCTATGCAGTATCTGGAGTTACTACATCCAGACCTGGACTCTACCCCCCCACAACCCTGCTTCCCCAGGAAAGGCACAAGCAATTACAGTGGGTCCAGAGAAGGAGCACAAAGATAATCAGAGGGCTGGAGCACCCCTCCTATGAAGAAAGGTTGAGGGAGCTGGTCTTGTTTAGTCTGGAGAAGGGGAGGCTCTGAGGAAACCTCAGTGTGGCATTCCACTACTTGAGGGGAGCTTATAATTAGGAGGGAAACTTTTTTCAGGGGCAGATTTGTTGTGACTGGGGTTGTAACAAAGTCAAATTTATTAGTGTAGAACAAAAGCAGCATTACTTATTGGTCAGGCCTTTGGACTTCTTTGTCAGGGAGATGAACACTGTTCTTATATTGCACAACAGCTGCTAAGTGAAGTTTCTTGACATCTTTACTAGGCAAGCTTCTTGACATCTCTTAACGTAGCATGTAATGATCTTTATCTCCTTTAAAAGACAATTTGATGAAATTCTACTGATGAATAGGTTTACTATTTTTATTTAATGTTATATTAATATTAATAAAGGATAGTATTTTCTTCTCTTTAATTAAAAAATAAGTTGCATTATTCTTGACGTTTTCTTTGAAAATCTGTTTCGCTGTAAAGTAACACAATATTTAGCTTTTTGCACGTTTGTAGGTTTAGGGGGGAAAAGTATACACTGAACAATTAATTTAATCTCCATTAACTAGACAGTCAGATAGACCAAATGGAGGATAAATATGGAGGATAGTTAATAGGAGGAACATAGACTAAATAATTAATGTTAAGCAATGCAACATGCATTAATGCAATGCAATGCTTAATTTAGCGTTGAAAGACTGCATTTGCTACTACACTGAAAAAGCCAAAGTACTTTCTGTTTTGTAACCAAATTGCTATACTGTTGAATGAGAAGCACGTTCCCTGATGTGCTCCCTCAAACAGCATCCAGTTGGAGAACAGAGACACATGACAGTTAGAATTCCCCCCAAAAAACTTGGAAGTTGCAATAGTACTCTGGGAAAAAGCTAATAAGAACTATCATATTGCTTTAAAGTTTATGCCATACTTCATGTCCAAAGTTATTTGACTAACACCATCTGCCTATTATATATCCAGCCCATTAGAATTTCATGCTTATGATACCAACATTTATATGGATTTATTTACTGCTTAGAAAGAGTCCACAACACTATGTTGCTGTCAAAGAAATGAATTCTCTTCCTATTAGGGATAAGTGTGTGTATGGGAACTGTTGAGTCTTGGCCTGAACTCCTGATTGAACACTTGAGGCAAGGACTCTATCACCCATGGGAGCACAGGTGAAGGCAATTCAACTGTGTGACCAGAAGAGGTGGAGCCTGGCTGCACTTCTCCTTGACCCCATTTAAGGACTGACTGTCAACAGGGAAGGATCTCTTTCTGGAGATCCCTTCTTTTGGAGTTTCCTACTGTGAACCTAGGATGTGGGTGAGCGTTTCATTGTCTCTTTCCATCATGGTAATCTTTCTAACTATAAATCTGTAAAATACTATCCTAACCACACCACTTTTCTAACTGTACATTTGTTAATCGTGCAGTGTGCTTTACAGTATGAAATGTTAATTGGTAAAGTGAATCCAGTCTTAACAGCAAGGTATAGCTGAACAGTACCTCACAAGGCTAAATCACAAGTACATAAACTTTGCTTAATTTTATTTGCTCATTACTGTTCCATTGATCCTATCTGGTCAGGAGGGCAAATGGTCTCAAAAATGACAAAGTAAATGAGAAGCAGTGATTTTCATAGTCAAGGTGAAACTTAAGAGTTTTGTGATCTGCTATTATGGGCTCTACTATCCTATCTGGAGACAATATTGCTACAGAATATATTTCTAGAGAGGGGAAATACCTAAAAGGCATATCCCCTGTAAAAAAGGCATCTCCCCTGTAAGTGCTGGAGAACTTTGCCTGTGTAGATCTTTACCATTTAGCTATGATCTCTGGACAGCTGTTACCTGCTGGTCTACTAACCAGTGAGTCAGTGGTAGAATTCAAGGAAGTCTGGAGCTACTGTGGACTCTCAGTAAGTTCACTGTCCTCAGAAGAAAATTCTCTGATCTTTGATCACAGTAAGTGAATGGCTGTCACTCTGTGAAGCTGGCTAACAATGTAGTACAGAGAGTTTTTTGCTGGGTTTTGGCAAGGGTAGCCCAAACTCACTAGACCCACCGTCTTGAAACAGCTGCTAGCTTAGGCCTATCTTTATTTCTGGATTTTTATTTATTTTTTTATTTTTTAATTTTTTTGCTCTACTTTCTAAAAAGAAACCCTTTTTCTCCTTCATCTGAATTAGGTGCTGTCTAAAATCTTGACCTAGAATCCAGAGTGATTCACTGCAAAACAGTACTGTTCTCTATTGCAAAGTGTACTTAGCCCTCTCCTCCAGGGCTAAGTACAAGAGCTGTGAAGTTGAATTTCACATAGCTAGTAGTCATATGTAAAGAATTTCTGAACATATGGTGTCCTTTTTGTAGGTATGATGAGGCTTAAAAATCTTTGCTAAATAGCTCCAAACCTTAAACTATACCTGGGTAACATTTTCGCTAGAAAAAATATAAATATTCAGGAAAATTGAAAACCAAGTGCATTAAATTTCTTTAGCTTCCTAAGCTGAATCTCTCATTGGAACATAAGAACAAACTGATTCTTATAAGACTGTAAGTCTACATACCAGCGGGAAGAAGATTTTCAGAATGATGTCTTGGCTCAGGACAAATCTGCATCAATTTTTTCTTTTTCTAATATAAACACAAGTTGTACCTCAAACGTCTGTTGAGCGAGGAATTTGCTGTAACCTCAGGCAGGGAATTTTATCTTGGTTTACATAATGTTCAGAAGCTCTGCACTGAAGTGCCTTGAATAAGTATTGCAGCAGTTCCCATGTCTTTGAAATATTGTGGCTTTTCTTCATGAAGGAAGTAGACTGAAATTAGTAAGAAACTGCTGAGGGCAAAAACATATCTTCAAATTGTGTTACAGTTTTCTGAAACAAGCCCCCTCTCCCCTCCACTCCCTCCCACAGCCCTAAAAATGTTACAGCAATAATTCTTTTTAAATGGGAACATTTTCTTATAATCAGATTATTTTACTCCTTAGCACTTAAAGTTTAGTTGACCATATTGGGCTTTGTTTTCTCCTGATGCAACCAGGCTTTAATGTGATACTGTAGCTAGTGAAGTACAAAGTCCCCTGCATTGCACCCTGAATACATGCTGAAATGTTAAATTGTCATGTCTGAAGTGTGAGATGAAACATTGTGTTGAAGTGCTGTAGGTTTGAGGAGAAATGACACCATAAGACAAATTCAAGCAAGAATGTAGAAGTTATGCATTTCTTGAATTTGTGTGATATTTGTGTTATTTCAAAATGTGTGGCCATATCTTTAGGCAGCATCCCTTTATCAGGGCTATTGGATTCTAATTGAGTGTCTGGTTATTTGAAGAAGTGGGAGAAGAGAAAGAACAGCGCACAGAAAAAAGAGTTCTTGTATTACTGTTGGAAAACATTATATCACAATATGCCTTCAGCTCTTGCATTATCTGAGATGGTGGTTTTCCTGTTTGGTGGTTTTCGGATTTTAAAAACTTGTAATCTTGGAGAGAACTAAGAAAATTTGAAGAGTGATCAGTTTTGTCATGCTGATCTGAAGAGAACCAATGAAAGATGGAGCTGCAGGTATAAAATGAAATAAGGGTTCTATTTTCAGCAAATAGTGCTGAATTACAGGCATGATGTCATAAGCCAGTACCAGTTTCAGAATCTAACTATTCAGTATCACATCACAGATCATTTGTAGTGTTTACTATAGCATTCAAAGCAACAGAGTAGGCATTTTTTTTTTTTGCCTTGTCATCATTATGTAGATGTGCTTTTTAACAGCTGAGGAAAGCCAAGTCATTAGAGTTCAAGATGTCATAGGCTTCAATTAAAAAAAAAAAAAAAAAAAAAAAAAATCCTATTCTCTTTATTCTTCAGGAAAGACTATTCTTTTAAGTTATAAACAGATTTGAAATTGTATTTTCTCATCTAATGAGAAAATTATAGTAAAATACATTTCATTGACTTGAGGTGTACTGGCTTTTCTTAGATTGTCTTAGAATTAAGTCCTTGGAGAGAATCCAATCTTTCTTAACATGAATACTCTGGAAATAATACCTGTTTCTTCCTTATACATTTAGCTTTTAAATTGTGATGTATTTTCTGTGTGTAAAGTAAATTATAAATGTTCTTTTGTAGGGATATTTCTGAATAGATTGTCCTTAGATCTTTTATGAATGTCAAAAGATTCACTGGCTTTTCTATACAACATTACTTGAACAAGAGACTTTTAACAAGCTGAATTCAGACTGAGTCTTCAGAGTATTCATGGCATTACACAATTGCCAGGAATTTCCAAGATCTTTTTACTTTGCAACTTCAACTAATATGCAAAAACAGTGTAGAATTCACAAAAAACATAAATTAATTTTACTATTGAATAAAGTTGCATTACTTTAGAGTATTAGTAGTTAGAAGTTAGCCAGGCATCAACTACGTGCTGTTCTCATGCAGTCCAGTCGCTCCTGTGATTAAAATATATCAGATAAAATAAATGCAGTCGTGAAAAAGGTGGAGAGAAATATTATTGTATAAAAGCCAGACATAAGACAAAGAGTTGTCAGAGCACGCAAAAGCATCCTGATTCCTGTCTGCTTGGCACAAGTCATAGCGAAGGTGGGAGAAGCCTAATGGTGTGATGTAGTGCCATAGAGATGGCAGTCAGAGCTGTGGGTAGATAAAAAAATGAAGGGGGAAATGAAACAAGGGGAATCAGCTGTGCTAGGAGGAAGATTGTCTGAGTGTTGCAACGAGCTGTAGATATCAGACGCAGGGTGGGGTGTCTGATGTCAAACATGAAAGTGAGGCTTGAAAGAATGATCAAGGGAGAAATGCATTTCTGATCACTGCTGATCTGTGATCAGATCAGTGCTGTAATCAGATGTCTGTACGAGAAGACAGAGTGAAGTCTGGACTTCTCACATTTTATAGGTCACTACAGCTTATTTCAAAGGGCTGGAGAAGACTAATAAAATGTGTTGGTGCTGTTTTTGTGCTAGTGGCTGGAGCAGATGGAAGATGTGTTGTGCTTTGGAGATAAGAGATAAAGGAAAGAACAAATAGCTTCTGTGAAATGAGATATTTTATGTTCTTGCATCTGGTCCTATGCTGATGCATTGTATCATGAACAATTTTGCCAAAAAAAAAACCCAGTTCCAATTGTAACTTGAGTTTCCATGTAAAAGTGCTGGTTTCTGAGTCTGCCAGAATGTCTCAGATTAAAGATGTAATTTCGGTCAAATCCAAAAATGGTATGCCTGAGAATAGTAATGAGAAAGTTGAGAGAGTTAGCTCTACTATTAAACTCCTGGCTTGAATCCAGCATTGTGAAAAATGAAATCCAACTTTATTTTATAAGAAGTACTTTGACAAGTGATATAATCACCTACTCAAGGATGGGATTTCCTTGCTTTCTGTTTCAGGAAACAGCAATCTCAGATTTGTGCAATGCAGCATGGAAATGCTTCTTTCACTGTTTTTGCACAAAATGTAGAATTAAGCAACAATTCCAACAGAAATAAACAGGACAAAGAAATGTGAGAAGCCTATTATTATTTGAAAGATAGGAAGTAGCCTACCAGCTTCTCTAACTCTTTTTGAAAGAAGTACCTTGTAGACATGTATATTAAATAATAATTAGATGAAGAAATCACTAAAAAATGAGTTTTCAATAACTTTGTTAAGTAGCAGAAAATTTCAGTATTAGAATCTGTCTGGCTTTGCCTGATTTTCCTGCTTAATCTATCTGCAAATTTAAATAAGAGTCTGCCAGTTACTAACATTTTCACGTGTTCAGTCATCATGATGTAGCTTTTATTTTGCAATACAACATTGAAATATGTAGTTTAAAAAATAAAAAGCAAGCTCTGAAAATTTCCTTGCTCCACTCTTGTTGTCCAAGGTGACAGGATAGTCATGATGAGACCTGCTGATACCTGAAAACTCATTTTCGTTTTTATGTGTGCATTAGGCTTCTGGGGAAAACATAAAAGATGTGATGATCCTAAATGAATCTGACACCAATTTCTGATGGTGCAGATAGCAATTCTTCTCATTATTATACCCTTATATGCCTATAATGCCCCTGAGGAATGTCAACAACAAAATTTTTAGAATATTCTGGGAAAGAAACACTGTCTTTTGAGCAGTTAAGATTGTAGAAAATGTTCCTGCAAAGCAAATGTTTCTAGCAATCTTCAAAAGGGTTTGTGAATGTGCTAGAAATCTCCACTGTTTGTTATGAAGTACAAGGTGTAGCATTTCCATTCCATTACTTAGCCTTTGCCTACCCCTTCATCCTGAACAATCTTTATTCTCTCTTAGTCTCTTTATACTCTCTTAGTCAGTGAGATGTCCTTATGTTTTGAGGGGAATATCTTAAACCACATTTACTAGAAGTGATTTTATATTTCCTTACTGAACTGTTACAATGCTGAATGTCTTCCAAACATCACTTTTTTTTTTTTTTTTTTTTTTTTTTTTGAAGCAAATAAAACCTTTGCAGCCAGATACTGTCATGAGGATTAAAGAGAAAAGTTTTACAGGTTGGCCATCAAATATATGTTGATGAACTATTTTGAAAATAAGGGATTCAGATTTCTTTGCAGTATCAAGATTTGTCATACAAGGAAGTACAGAGTAGAAGACAGTTTAACGAGCTTCTGCTAGTAATGACAATGGGAGTCAAGTAAGTCTACTGAAAAGTTAGATCATTGTATCATTGTTTCACCACTGGAGTACAAAACACAGTTCAGTGGTCTCATGACCATTCAAGACAAGTGAGGAAGTATATGGTTAGAAAATACTGCAACCCCTCCCATCCCTAGCTTTATACCATTTTTAATTCTGAAAAGACCTTACTTTTAGCTCTACTTACATATTTTATCTTACTGTTGTTTTAAGTTTGCTGCAAACAGTAAGGGAGCTCAAACTAATTTTTAATGAAAATAAGAGAAACTTTAAGGAAAAAATTAGCAAGAAATTTGGTAAGAATAAATGAGAAGACAAAATATCTTGTCAGAAAAATTCAATTCCTTTGTAATCATGCCTAGTTATTAATTTGCATAATATCAAAATATATGAAGGAAAAAGAGGATTGTCTACGTACATGACTGAGTCCCTTTAATGACTTGTTTTGTCTATAACCCATGTAGCAGCAACAGAGACTTGGTAATTCCCAAGTGTTGAGGGGAAAGGATGTATTGGAAAGAGGTGAATTTTCCTATTTATATTTTATAATCAGTGTTGGACATCCAGTGGATGGATCATTATAAAGATCTTTAACCTGGATTATCACATACCACAGGACTTTATGCTTTTATGTATCTCAAAATTCCTTTCAAGTCAGTTCTGAATCTGTTCAGGAGAATACATAAAGATATTGCAGTTTAAAATCTGGTGTGCTATGTGGAAATCTGCCATTCATCGCCCATGCAAGCTAGGAATCATGGCAAGATATTGATGCCTCATTCAATGTTTAGCATATTTAACTCAATTCTGGAAATAACTAGACTATGTACCGATACAGAAGGTGATAGAAATATTTTGTTTTATATAAGGAAAAGCATTTGACATACTTGTAAGTCTCAGATATATTTTTGCAGTCTCAGTGGGGATTTATCTTTCATTGGGGTAAATAATCATTTAATTGACCTCTTATTCCAACTTTATTCTCTGTAAGGCCATAGAAAACTTTCTATTGATGAATATTTTCTAGACTGATTTTTTTTTTTTTTCCATTCTTGCATGCTGTTCCTTTCTTGCCTTGGACAAGTGTGGACCCAATAGTATAAATAGCACTACTGATATATATGTAACATTCCAGTAAAAATTTTTGTCCAAGATCAAAAACCAGATGTGGATAGTAGCATAAATTTCTCATTATAAAAAAAACTGATGGGTTCCTATAAAGAAAGAGTAAATCCCTTCACTGTGAAAAATAAGATGCAAAGTTGTACTCTGCATGCTAATCCTTACTTTACTCGGCATGTGAGGAATGTCTCCATGCTTTTTCCAGTACATATGGGGTGATTTGGATAAAGGCCATCTGCCCTTTTTATGCCCTGTGGCATAAAAAGAAAAATAAAGACGACTGCTGCACTCAACAATACACACAACTAAAAGAATTTGAGCTCCTTGAGATCTACTTGGAAATGTGATTGTAAGGAAATTGGATTACTTTGCAGTTATTAACCATTGCAGAGAAAAAGCAAGGGAGAACATATGATCAAAATACAGATTGATAAGATTACTGTAGAACTCAGAAGTTGGAAAATACGTTTTTATTTAACTTTTTATTTAGTTATTTAATTAGTTCTCTGTGTATTGCATTTTGTAAAAATGCTCACTGTATTTGTTTATGAGGTGGTTCAGACCTATTGTGTGCAACTAAGCATTGTGGATGGATGCTCCCTCAATGGAGTAGACAGCACTGTTTCATTGCGAGTCTGCACCTCTTAGCTCTTCCTTTAGGTTTGTGATATCTTGGCTGCTTTCTTCTGTGGCATACATAATGTGAAGTGTATCAGAAGACTGGCTGTGTTGTCCTCAAAAAAAGGGCTCCTGTACTTGAAAGTGTACAGAAATCATAATTTTTCTCATAGCTTTAATGGACCTTGTATTCTAAAAGAGATTAAAAAGACTGCCCTGATTCAGTCAATACTTTGCATTGGGATGGTGTCTCAATCATTCTTTCTATACCACTACACCTCTTTCTGTTTTTCATTGAATTTATACTGCAAAGACGTAATAGACTTGGATGCTCTGACTATGATTGTACTAGTAAAACAAACATGCCAGGGTGCTCACTGTTGCAGAAGGCAGATGGTATGTATCAGACCACATCTACACTAGTAAATTTTCAAGTGTGTGCTTGTAACAACAAAAGGTTGCTAGCAGAGTTCATGGAAGGGAATAAGTATTTGTGCCTAATCACCTATTTGTCTGGCTGTCATATATGCCTTTTACCTTTACAGAATTGTAGAATCATGTGAATTGGAAGGGATCCTTAAAGATAATTTTATTCCACTGCCCTTGGAATGATCAAAGACATTCACTGCTAGATTAGGTTGCTCAGAGCCCCTTCTAGTCTGTTCTTGAATGTCTCCAAGGATGGGGCATCCACCCTCTCTCCAGGCAACCTTTTCTAATGCCTCATTGTAAAACAGTTCTTCCTTACAGACAGTATAAAACTACTCTCTTTTCATTTGAAACCATTTCCCCTTGTTCTGTCACAGCAGACCCTGTTATAGCCTGTCCTTTAGGTAATGAGATAACATAGGAAAATTCTACATGAAATTACTGGATTTCTCAAAGTGATTGTAATAAGAAGGTAGACTGGATTTTTTCACTGACAGCCCTAACAAAGAAGCTGAGGAAAGAAAAAGCAATTTTCCTAGATTTAAATGGGAACTGTCAGTCTGCAAAGATCTTGGACACTGTAGAGACACATTACTTGTAATTAAGAATACAAAGAAACAGCGTAACAACACAATTCTTTCACTGTAGCTGGGTTCATATTCATCTAGTCAGAGAGTGAGGACAAAAAAACTGATTGTTGGTAAACTTCCCTCTTTATTTAATGATGAATATTTAGTGCTTGTAGATAGGAAGACGTGATGATATATCCACCACACACATTTTTTTCTTTTTGTTTTGCATGTCCAACTGTGTAATCTTAAAGTAAATTAAAGCAATTCCAAATCTTTCCATTTTCGTTTTAGAAGATAATATTCACGTCCTTTCAAGGCTTGGGGGATAAGGCATACATAGAAAATACATCAAAGTGGATTTGAAACCGTATTAAAGGGTGAGAAAGAGTAGTGCCTAGAAGGTATTGTCTCCTGCAAAAGGATATATTGCTGTGGCCACAAGCAGCTGACATTCTGAAACGGTGCTAAGCTTTGTGGGCTATTCAGTTTCCTATTAAGTGGTTTCATGACAGGTTAAAACATGAAAAATTACTTCTGGTATACTTCTAGTCATAGTGTTGTAGCTAATCTTGTGATGATAATGTTACAGGAGTATCTCAGTACTCCAGTTAACATGATCCAATAACATATAGATTGTATAGGTTAAGCATGCATGTTCACCCCAGTCAGCCTCTGGGTAAGTGCTTTGAGAGATTCCAGTAGCACTCATTGACAAAGTGCTGGGGAGGTCATTAAAAAATGTGGTATGTGTGAAAATAGCAGAGAGTTTTTAATCTAACCTTAGCACAAAAGCTTGAGTTAGAGAGGAGTCTAAAATGCTTGCAGACACAAAATGTTGAGGAGAGAGGCAGGCCTTGGGAGCAAATAGGTACCTTCTGTCTTCAAAGAGAAGCAGCTGGCACAGTCACCTTGGCTGGTGAAATGGATTATTCAGACATCCTTATGACAGAGTCAGGTAATATCACTGTATATTAATTAATTACATTTTTAACAGGTAAAGTGCCATGCAAAGCTATTTTTTCAGAGTCTAAATTTCTGATATAAAGAAATGAACAAGCAAATGGCATCTACTGGATTATTTTGCAGTTAAGAAATCTCAAGTTTAAAGGCAATATTAGCTTATTTATTTTTGTTTGATGTGATACACTTGAATTCAACAGTCAGTTTTTCTGATAAGGATGTTTATCTTGATTTTGTTTTAGTCTGTTGGAAATTTGGTGATATTGATCATAAAAAGTTTTGAAGTACAGGTATCAGTGGTATAGTTTATAAATAACTGCAGTGGAATTTGGGTGGCAGATTGCTCAGTTTTCTATCCACTCAGTTATTTGAATGTCTTTCTCTTAAATAGGTGCTAAATTAATTGAATGTTACTAGTTTGACATGAAAATTCTCTTGCAATATCCAGTTCTGCCTCAAAAATATATTCTTTAAAATTATGAATTAGATATGAATGATAATAACAATGTAGATTTTTTTAAACTGTCTTTTTTTTCTTTCTCTAAAAGAAAAATAATAAACAATGCCCCAAATAGTGTATTAATTTTATCTGAGACTTCCCTTATCCCTTCTTTTAGCACTTTGTGTTTGATGTTACAGACCAAGGACAGTTTCAGGAAGGTTGATTTGATGTTTTCAGTTAGTTTGTTTTTATCAAAATATTACTGTGCCATAATGTTGTCTAAATGCTCGGGGCTACAAAGTGTCAAATGTTCTGCTCCTCCACATTTTGAACTCCAAATAAAACCAGTTAAAAACCCATGGGCATGCCACAGGTGAGCTTTGTGAACTCATGGCCTGAGCATGAGTAGGACAAAGGTTTTGAGTCAAACCTGCTGGAAGTGACAAGGTCTGCCCTGAGATCCAAAAAACGCGAAATGGAATTCATAGGTGACAGTGCTGGTACTCCATAAATGTGTGTATGCTTTCAGAGATGTTCTTGATCTGCGCTGTTAGCTTTTTTTTTTTTTTTTTTTTTTTTTTTTGGTCGGAAAGATCAGAGAAAATGACTGTACAGTAGCTATGGCTTCACCAACTGAAGATAATACCTCCTGATTTTACATACTGAACTATATAGTAGCTGCAAAAAGGGCTTATAGAAAAAAACGTCACAGGAGGTTTGAGAAAGCATTGAGAGAACACTGTGAAAGAGCATAAAATATGAAGCACTGACCTAGTATCTGCAAAGCTGAGATTTGTCATCTCTGTCAGAGAGACAAATGAAACTGTTATTGTGGAATCAGGTCTCACTTTTTCTCTGGCTTTTCTCAAGAATTTCTACTTGACAAAAATGATATGACCACTACTGTGAAAACCAGTAGATACTCCAAACAGATATAATGAAAAGAGTTATTCTGCCTGTCAGCTTGCATACACAGCTGGGGCCTTCACTCATTATGTGCCTTTCATAGTTTAAATCTGTAACAGCTATCGGAACTAGTGTCAAATATGGTGTCAGCAGAGATTTTTGTCTAGGAGCTAATGAGCTATAGTCCTTTAAACAATGTTAGCTGATACAAATATGTTCATAATCACTGGCTAAATCTTTACAAGGAGGGTATCATGACATGTCACTCTTGTCATGCTGTTAAGTGAAAGTCATATGTTTTAATACAACTGAGTTCTGGGATGTTTACCAATATAAGCACCATACTTTGGATTTGATCTCTTTTGCACAACTGTATGTGAGGCCTTGGTTATTTTGCAGCATACCGCTATGTGTATTCTGAAAGTTTGCTGAGCTGTTTTAAATTCCTTAGCATAAAGAGCATGCAGCTGTGCATAGTCCTACATCTGTGATATCCCATCAGGGCAAAGGCATTCCTGAATGCCATATTCTGCATGTAGTACTTCACAACAAAATGATTAAAAAAAAAAAAAAGAAAAAAGAAAAAAATTGAAGATCATTTTCTATCTCTAATAATAAAGTTCAAAATATGCCAGCAAAAAGAAAAAAAAAAATAAATAAATTGAAGAGAGGGTGGAGGACTACTCTTTAAATAGGCATGAAAAGATTTTTCAATAATTCTTAAAACTGTTCCAAAAGGCACTTATTATATTCCCTTTTCTAACCCCTGACTAACCTCCCAAGTGCATATATACACAAGAGATAATCTGGCTAATCTACACCTGTCATTCTGTTGTAGCCATACTTTGTATATTGTAATGAAGTAAATAATTACCCAGTATCTGTACCCTGCACTGTTTCTGTACTTATAAAACAGACATAATTCCCAGTTATATAGTCCTTGTATTTCTCCCTGGCTTCAGCTCAAGACAAAATTATTATTATGTGTGCATTTGGGTGGAGGGAGTCATTTTAAAGTGTTAATAGCATGAAGTAACATGAGAACTGTGTGAAACTCAGAATGCATGAAATATGTGTCATGGGGTGTGGCATGTAGGCATATGGAAATGTTTAAGGTATTAAATTCTACTATAATACTGTTGGAGGATTATGCAGACAGAAGCCCAAATTTGGTGTTTCCTTTTATATATTGATTTCTGGGGGTTGCCTTTAGCATATGGTATCCCATATGTGCCTGAGCATTGTTATGGGGGAAATCTTGTTGAGACAGGCCAGTATGATGTAGGAAAACAAGATACTAGTTGAAGCTCAGGAGTTGAGAGAGTCCTGGTGATCCAGCTTGCCACCTAACTACATATGTAATGAGACCAGTTATCTCTCATACAGAAAATATAATGGGAGATCTAGATAAAGCCTGGTATTTTAACAGTGATCATGAGACTATATGTGCTCAGGTGGTACAATCTGCCAACGTAAAAACTCAAGGTAACTCTTTGAGTATCTTGTTGGACTAGGTCTTGCAATTACAGCTATGGGGTCTCTGATAGATAGATTAGACTCTCACTTTTAATGTGAAGTGGAAGCATTCAAGGCCAGAATGGATGAGGCCTTAGACAACGGTATCTAGTGTGTTGTAATCCTGCCCATGGAAAGCTGTTGGAAATAAACGATCTTTAAGGAACTTTCCATCCCAAGCCATTCTATGATTCTATGGATTCTATGATTTTGCTGTGGTGTCCAAGAATAAAAACCCTTTGATCAAATATGAAAATTTCTCATACTGTTGAAGATTTTTAAAAAATAAAAAAAATAAAAAAATCAGTCAAATCCTATAGATAAGCTATAATAAAGCCTCATTCTGAAGCTTCTGTAATCTTCATGAGTTGATGCTTCATATAACCTTTGGATAAACAGAACTGAAGTCTGGAATTGCAATGTTGCTATTTTTTCCAAACTAGGAATGTTTAATTTTGAAAAGCTCTTGCTCTTTTATTTTCTACGTGTTCTACAGATTTCTTGCTGGGATAATAGGCTCTCTGAAAACTCCAGAACTGAAAAGTGCCCAGTTCTTTTTCCTTTGAGAATAAGCTTTGTTGGATAAAACATGTATTGTGTGACTCATGAGAATCTTTCTGATTGGATAATGAAAGAATGTGATTTTCAATCAAGGGACTGTGTTTTTTAAATATTATATGTGGTGGTTGTTTTTTTTTTTTTTTTTTTCTGTGATTTAAAAACATTTTTTACACCTAATATGATCAGTAGTGAAGGCTGGTGACAAATAGGAACTATTAGGTGTGACTAACAGTTCTCCATTGCTACTTTTTTAGGCCACAGCCAGCATAATTTGTATATTTTTTAATATTGTGTTTCTGTATCCATACTGTTATTGAAGTCAATGGCCTCAGACTATTAGCAAAATATTCTTGGAGCAAGGCTAAGGGTCTAAATTGAGCATACTATAGTTTTGTGGTAGCAAGATTATTGTGTGGATAGTGTGAAAACATACTGAGACATATTCATGCACTTAAAATGAGTTTTAAGTGGAACTGAGCCATGGTACCTATGTAGATGCCACAGCCATCACAGATTGCTTCAAAGCAGTCTAACGAAACAAAATGTTCTCATCTGTTTTTTTTTAGTCTGAGACTAAGTCATCTGACTCTTCATAAATGAACTCCATTTAAGATATTTTATAATTGTGATTTTTCAAGTTGTTCTAGGTAGTATATTAGAAAATTTTATGACTCTTTTAATTGGAGTCTGTTTTGTAATGTCTTGTAAATCAATATTATATTAAATCTGGAGGAAACCAGGTTCCTTGGCTAGTATCAGAAGTTGGAGCCCTGTTTCTCAGGGTTAATAATTCAAAAAGCTTTCAAAATGGATTTCAGCAGCATAAAGGGAAAACAACTATTGAGCTATAACAAACATAAAATATAGGAATATTGATTCCTCAGGCTTTAAGCCTCAGTGGGCCAACAAAGCAATTTCTTTTTATGCCTTTTATTTAAAAATAAATGTTTTATCAATAGTATTTTGCTAAGATAAGAATAGATCTTTCCTGTGAAGAGGCTTCAGCAATAGGATTAGATTTTGAACCATATAATCTTTTTCGTGGTGGTTGTGGTGGTGGTTTCTTTTTTCCTTATAAGCCCATTCATGTTAACCAGTTCTAATTGAATGACTGCAGGGTTCTCAAAAATGTGAATCACTTCAACATGTGAAGTGGTTTAGATTTCCAGAGTAGCAAATGTAATGACCAGCTTAGGAAGGTAGGCTAAGAGATAATCAATAACCCCCTAGGAATGTGTGCTCTGGCTTAATAGATAAAAACAATATATATTTTTTTTTTTTTAGTATTTATAGTTGCTCTTCACAAGGTGCTAAAGAAAATGTGTGCTTTCTCACTGAGGCAAACAAAGAACTCTTGCAGTCTTATTTATCAAATTATTCATGATAACAGTTCTAGCTTTCTCAAGCAAGTGTGTTTTTTAACATATTTATCAGGAACGCCAGTGTGTGGATTTAAAACTTTGGGAGTGATTCTGTGCATTTTTTCCACAACACACTCTTAAAAAATACATGAGACTTTTAGGAGGCTTTACCTAATGCAGAATACCTTCAAATGTGACTCTTTCAGCACTTGTAACCTTTCCTCCATTTATTTCCCTTCCCAAAGAAAATTTTAGCCTTGACTGACATGTCCATCTACTGATGGGAGTAATATCTTTCTTTGCATGTGCTATCTGAAAGTTTGATCCTTCTACTACAGAGGCAATAGGTATCCTTATCTGTTAGGTATGTTGCATACTGTTGCTACAAATTAAGTACAGAATATCGGGTAATATTCTACAAAGAAGATGTAATGTGATTTGGAAACAGTCTTTTGTGTCCCAATGATTAAACTTATACTAATGCAATTGTATCCCTGAAAAACACCGTTGGTAAATTTCTGAAACTTTCTGTAATGCCTTAGCACTGAATCATGCTTGGAGCATTTTAAGAGTGGCTTGATTGCTGCAGTATGGATGAAGCTGTAGGGCTGTGCAAATCTTTGAATCTCAGGACGTATTTGTAGACAGTCTAGGTGAAATGGCAGTATAGAGCACCCCAGTATGGACTGACTTTAGATTCCAGTCCTAGGATGGATAATGAAGAGAAACCACAGGAGCTACAATGACAGTAAAAGGACTTTGTCGAAGGCATTGAAATGGTTTATGGGTGAGTGGCACAGCTAAGGCTCTATGAATGAGCATATATCAAATGCCTGTCAGGCATACTTAGATGTGGACACAAATAGATGTGGACAGCATACTGGGACAGATAACTTCTTAGAATCTGGAGGATACTAGCAGAATTAGGTCAAATATTCAGGACTCTCAAATGAAAGAAAAATCATGGCAGTTAGATTTTCAAGGAATGAACATTTTCCCATTCATTCCTTTACAGACCATTACTGTTAAAAATAAATTACTATACTATTTCTCAGTAATAGGTCCAAAGAATGTTACTGTAAGCTGCTTTTTAAAAATAAAAAAAAATAAAAAAAAATAGGGGGAAAATAAATTTTTGAGGTAGTTTAGTTTCGTGCTCCTCTTTACGAGTAGTTTTCCTTCTATGATCTTTATTACTATTTATTCCTTTATATTAACTCTTCTGCCACTGATGTATTGGCTTGCTCTTTTCAAATTTAGACAAGTCAACTTTATAAAGGGTACAAAAAATTCAAATAATTCCAACAGC
Organism: Lagopus muta; assembly: GCF_023343835.1. Classification (NCBI taxonomy): domain Eukaryota; kingdom Metazoa; phylum Chordata; class Aves; order Galliformes; family Phasianidae; genus Lagopus; species Lagopus muta. Next base: position 26,772,107 of record NC_064439.1, read on the forward strand.
AGAAGGAATCTTTAAATGTTTTGACAGTCCTGATTTTATTGGTGTTTCTGACTTATGTTTCTCAACTGGGTTCATTCTGATATGTTCCAGTAAAAGGAAATCTTGAGAGGTAATGTCCTCTGTTTTGTTTAAATTTGTTCTCTGTCCCTTTCTGAATGTTGTTCTATTTTGTCCTGACCTAAAGCAGGATAAGGGATTACAATGCATTGACTTTTGCTAAATGTTTTCTAATCTCTGCCTCTCTCCTAAGAGTTTTCTACTTGGCCTAGAGGAAAAAATCTAATACCTTGGATTAAAACTTTGCATTAAACATTTTAATTTTTTTTTTTTTTTTTATTTTTTTTTTTAATAAGCAAATGCAAAATATTACAAAAGCACTGGTAGAACCTGTAATTCCTAATGTTATCATGTTTCCATTATGAAACCCCCTGGTTATTTTCTTTCTTGTTACGACTTTGATATACCTAAAGAGACAAAGCTTGCATGGCACTGAATGAGAGTTCACACAGAACTCTTCTCATTAGAAATGTACATAGCATGGTTACATCTTTCAAATAAATCAGCCATTCAGTGAAGTCTTTCATATTGTCATATATGATTCCTTTGCATCCTAAAAGAAATGCATTACAGGCGAACAGAGGCCAGAATAGCAATGAGCAGACGTAAAAGATATTAATCTTCATGAAGTACGTTGTTCATTTTCTGCAGTTACTCCACAGGAGGTAAAGACTCAGTAAAAAACAGCACAGGCTGTAGAATATTTAGAATGTGCAGTCAGTTTTCTATGTAGATGCAGGCTAGATGCAGAACTGTGATTTTATTTATTGTATTTGGTGGTGGTTTTTTTTTTTTTGTTTACTTTTTAACAGACAAACCAGTAGACCTGAATTTGGTTTCATTCAAAGTAGGATAATTGTTATTAGTGTGAAAACCACAGAATTCAAACCCAGGAGCTTACTGTTGAGTTTTTCTCACTTATTCCTTTTAAATGCAAAATACATACTCAGAATACACAATGAAAGAAGAGATATGGCTAGAAACTGAAAATATCCAGATCCTTTTATTAAAAAATATATATATATATGTATATATATATATTTTTAACTGAAACTTAGAAACAAATTTTATTCCGTTTTTTCTTTTTATTTTTCAGCTTAAAAAGTTATGGGAAAAATGGAAAATATAGAGGAAAAAAGCAACAAAATAAGCTGAAAGCAATTCTTTTTCTATGTAACTTTTCGTTCAAAAATCATTTGATTTGATATTTCTATGAATTATTTTTCTAGCTTTACCTTGAAAAAAGGGTTCTCCCTTTTGACTGTCTCTATTTTTGAGTATCAGCAGAATTCAAAAGTGATAGAGTCATTCTCCAATGTGATCCCTGAATCACTGATATCACTCTTGCTTATGACTGTTTAATAGTACCTCTGCTGCAGCAGAACTGTTCAGAGGATGGCATATCAATCATAGAACAGATTAGAGTTGATCGTTTTATTCACCTTAAGTCAATGCGTTTAAGTGACTCATCTTTATTAACTATGGTGTTTCTTGGATTTCTGTTGCACCCTTTTTCTGCTGTGCAGTATAAATATGTTCAGAATTATATCTTTGACACTGATTGTCGATGTTTTTGAAAATAATTAAAGATATTTCCAAGATATACATTTTTATTAACAAATTATAGCAAATTTTCATTTACTTTTGTTAGTCAAATCTTTTAGAAAAGATACTTTCTTGTTCTCAAACACTGATCAGGCACTAAAAGAGCTTCTATATAATAGATATTGACATTTAACTATAATTGAAACTATGCATGTGAAGTTTAGAATTAAGTTAGTAAGATCTCACTGGGATATTTGAGAGAGGAAAATATCCTTGCAGACCTCAAAATGACTCATCTAAATGAGAAACTGTGGTCTGCAAATTCCTCACATTTTATGCTAATAGCACTTAACCCTATATATGATTTTGGATTAAACATGATAATATGAACTTAGCTTTACCTTTTCAAATTTACCGGTTTCAGTTGCACTTGGAAGGATTTTTCAGAGATAAATCGTGGTTTTAACAGATGACTTGCTTATTAAATACAAGCTGCCTTTCTCATTATGAACTAATTTAGGGATATGCATGCAATTAATCATGACAATAATGTACTTTTCCTTAAATTTTACTGGCTACTGCTACATCTTTTATTAATCATAGATTTGATAATAGATAATGGGTTTTCAGATAATACAAGTAGTGTTCTCCTTTAACAAATGTTAAGGAAAGATAGAAGCTAGACTGTTCATATTTTAGACAACTTTATTTTCTTTATTTCTCTCTACAGTCAATAAAGAGAAGAAGATTCCTTCAGGAAGCAGTGAAGCATAGGTTTGAACTCTCTGAAAATCTCTCCATGAAATCTCTGCTTTCAGTGTTGATGTGGACGTGGGGAGGCAAGCCTAATGCTAGCCTTTATGTCTGCTTCTCAAGGCATCAAACTGACTTTAACAAGTAAGCATAGTTTTTTTTAAAGCTAGTTAGAATTCCTCATAATTATAGCAGTAGTGTGTTTGACCACGTATCTGAGAAACAGAAGGCATTAGATCTAGCAAATGGAGTTCTGCTGGCTGCCTAGCTCTGTCTCTACCCTTGGGAAATACTTTATATTTGTCCCTTGGGAAATACTTTTAACATGTAAATGAGCTATTAGATCTATCATCTCTCTCAACAGAAGTGCATTGTGCACTTATGAACAAAAGATGATGCATCAGAGAGCTGCAACAGTGTTATTATTTAATTATTAGAATGATTAGAAACTAGCTAACATTTCTGACTGAATTTCTACTCTTCTACATGTATTGAAGAAAAGTGAAAAAGCTTTCATATTCATCAATATTTGTGAGTTTTTTTAACATTAATACTTGCAGTGATAATTTGGTATCAGACAAATAAATTTTCCAGACACAGATACACATCACTGTATACTTTACTAGCACATTTCCAAAAAAACAATTGCAAGCATGATGAAGAATTCTTCTTTTCCATTGTCAGAAATTTCGAGGGCTGCTGCATCTCTTTTTACAGATCAGCACTTAAAAAAATAATCCAAAGTTACCCCAATTTTTCAGTTCCAATTTTACAAAGCTCTTTGAGCATACATTATGTTGTGCATGTAGAATTTAAAGGATTACTGATAGCATATAGATTACCTAGAGAGGATATAGATGATAAAATAGGGTATAATTATCTTATAATACCATATAATTCCTTGTCATTATGATTTTAGTACTGCTTGGTAAAGAAAAAGTGCTACTTATTGCTGAAAAGTTCAGTTTTTCTCACTTCCTTTTAGTTCAGTTCAGTTACACAAGCCGTTTTCTTGAGTGACATGATCTCCATGGCAAATAATCATAATATTATAAGGACATACTTTATGTGGCTTCACTATCTGAAACTTGTGTTATGCATGGAAGGAACTTATGTGCTTTGATAGGATCTTTTCAGAAGCAGGAGCTTATTTTCCTTGAAAAATGCTTTGGGTTAATTTTACCTTCGCTGGTGTTTGATTATTCTAAGAAATGTCACAGTGAATGAATCCACTGCAGATTGCTGGTAGCCAATGAGAGCAAATAAGTATCTGAGCTTTAATTTAAAAAAAAAAAAAAAAAAAAAAAAAAAAAAAGCAAACATAAGAAGTATAGAGAGGACAAAACTAACCATTCCACTTTTGTGAACATAACATGCCCATGTTGATAAAGATACTCACAACTTACATTAAAATGCCTGTTAGTATATTTAATAAGAAGCAGTGTCTGTGCATAATACAAAATAAATGAATAGGAATTCTAATTTGCAGTGTATCATTTTAGCTAATCATTTTCATACAGTTGTTTGTTTTAATTTTGAGAAAGAATGAACTAAAACAAAAAAAAAAAAAACAAAAACATATTCCAGACATCTTATTGCAGTTGTGTGGGTGCACTGTCGATCTGCAAAATATCTCAATCACCTTTAATGCCTAAATTTGTTAGTGCCAGGTAGTAAAATTCAGCACTTTTCAGCCTCCTTATTAAAAAAAAAAAACGCAAACAAACAATTGTGCATATATACAAATATGAAAATTCCAATGGAAAGGCTGTCCAGCCCGAGAGACCATAGTGCTTGCTTGCTTTAACTCCAGACTGCTTTCTGCCACTTACATCATTTACAGAGAAAGTTAATGTTTTCCAGTCCTCATTTGTGATCACTCTCCACTGGTCAGGTCTTCAGAGTAGATTAAGTGCTGCATTAAATTGTTAAAAAACAATTTTACCTGTTCTCGAGAGCAGAAGTATCTAATGCTCATGGTTGCTGTCTGCTGTGTGTCAAGCTGCATTGGGAGCTCCAGGCCAATAATGGCAGCAAATATAGAATAATCTCTGGGGGAGAATGCTGCTAAGAACTTTTACAAATCTTTGAAGTATCTGCCTAGGGCAGTAGTATATTGGAGTGTGTCACACTCATAGGAGAGAGGCCAAAGTGCAAGGCTGAATCAAGGAATCACCCTGATGACTCTGATGTCCCATGGAATCAATGCTGCAACCCAGCTTCTCCCTCGCCCTCTTTAATACAGCATGCCAGGCAGCTACCCTTCCGTCCAAACAACTTGGACTGGTAAGGAAAGGGACAGAGGTCCAGGGACTGATTTGCAGATAGGGCTGAAATTTTGTACTGTGAACTCCATGGGCTGAGACTCAAAGACAATGACCTTGCTAACTCAAAAACAGAAAGCTTGACCCCATCCAGTTACCCTCATGTTATTTGTTGGTTTACACTAGTGTCTGAACTGTACATTCAGAACTCATGCAGTACAAATACACAAATAACTGCCATTTTCATGTTTCCTGCATGCTGTCTATGTATGTTTTTGGTAACCTCCACAGAGGAGCCACTGTGAAGACAGTCTAGATGCCATCTTTCTGTTTTTCATCTTTGTATTTCCCTCTAGCAACCATAAGCTTTGTCATAAGTGAGGTAAGGTTGGAGGAAAGATTCTAGTTTGGACTCTTTTTTTTTTTTTTTCTTTTTTTTTTTTTTCCTTCAATAGTGTAGTCTACATCTTTGACCATGCTGAGATCAGTGGCTTCTGAGAATCAGGGCATTTCCTGAAAGCAGCAGTTTGACCCTCAGTGACTTTGAGCAGGAGGGCTCTAGCTGAGCTTGTCTACCCAGAGGAAAGAGCCACTGCAGTCAGCATTGTCAGGATTAGACCTTAGATAATTGTCTAATAGCCTGGAGGTTTGTGTCACATTTTGATACTGTTCCTACTGATTTCCTTGACCTCATTGCTCTCTTTTTGTAGAAACACCAAATGTGCAATTTGGCTCATTTACTTACGAAGTATAACAGGGACTGATGATAGAAAGGTCCTATTTTCTTCTGTAAAAACAGCAGCTGGAAAGTAGGTAAATGCTCCATAGAGTGTATACAATTACACAGCTGAAAAGCACTGCTGGCCCTTGCATCAGTCCAGTGGTCACAGCTGTATCCCCTGCTAATGGAAAAAAAACCAAATGCTCTTTCCTTCCTGTGTTGTTCTTCTGGAATCAGAGAAGAGTATTGGAGATACTGTTAAAACAACTACTGTGTTTTTCAAGTTTTTGTAGTGTTGAAAGCCGACGAGTGTTTGCAATTCCAAAGAGCTTTTAGAGTGTCTAAACAGTGAAACACAGATTTTTTTCCTTCTACATTTAGTACGCAAAGCCTGCCTAAGCAATTTAGTTCTTTTCACAGCTTTTCTGAAAAATGGTTGCAATCTGTGTGATGGGTAGGCGGGAAACGAGAAAAGTGATTGGGGAATTTTGCTGTTACAGCTCTGCCTGTTTTGTAGTCTTTGATTGCAGTTTATTGCAGAGACAAATATCCAAGATTTAATAAGAGAAGATTAATTTAATTGATATTTAATATAGCAGTTGCTATATTCACCCATGCTGAATTCTAAAGATTTCTTGAGAATTCTAGCCCCTGAGCTGTTGCCAACTAATTAATTCCCCAGGGAGGGCATTGGGTATTGATGCCTATTGGAAAGATATGGCTCATGAGAGTAACATAGGGAAGGAATTATACCTAGCTGAGCAATTTTCACAAGTTTCTGACCCCAGGGGAGACCACTGTTATTATTTTCTTGTTGACTTTCAGAATATTAAAGAAGGCCAAATATTAAGAATTGAAACAAAGATCCCCATTTTAGAAATTACTGAGTATGGAAATAGGCAGCAATGCAATAGCTTGTCTTGGCTGGTCTATGCAAGGATACTCATGGTGTCATATCCTCTGGAAGAACAGTTGTCAAACCAAGCTAGGATTTTCAGCACTAGAGACTAATCACTTCCACTGTATGAATCAACCTGCTGCAAGATGGGTATACAAGAGCTGTCTAAACTTGCTAGCTTGGGCTGCAGATGACTCAGCAAAGAGAACTAATGCAAGATGCAGAACTTGTTTGAGAAGAAGATTTGGGGAGATAGAATGAGCAGTCATCAGAATTGTGTCAGCTGCACTGTAAAAATGAGCAGAGCATGCCAAACAAAGATTCAGTTTGTTTGATGTCTATTCATACGTATTGGCCAAAATTTTTAAAGACAGATCATAGATAAAGAGAGGTTTGTTGTTTTTCCAAGCTGAGGATCTCTAATATGCTTAGATGTTTGTCATTCTGATGCTGCTTCATACATGTGATAAGCTGCCATATTGCCTTCTATGCAACTTTTTGAAATGGAGATCAGAGCTGCATTTTGCAAGATTTTTATACAACACAGATTTTGCATTGTAGCAAAATGTATGTGCAATAGTTACAGTTCACCACTTCAGTTTCTCTTTAGATCAAAAAGTAGCCTGCAATGCAAGTCTTTTATTTCAAAGGTGAGAATAATTTGTCTCTATGTTAATATAATTTTACATTAGGGATACTAACAGGCTTAGAATCTCTGCAGCATCAACTGCAGACCATGAAATGGATGAGAACAGATTGCACACTTCTCAATGAATTATATTAGGAGGGAAAAATGTTCTCCATGATTATTTTTGTGTATTATGCATAAATCTTGCAGAATATGTTGGCATTCTTGAAGCTGCTTTGCAACGGAATACTGTGTCTTTGTAGCACCAAACACTATTTCTAAGCACTTGTTTGAAGTTTTCATCCATGAACATGTTTCACATTGCAAATAGCTGCAGATTTTAATCACTACCTATTTCTTAAAAATGTATTTGAATTATCCTGTTAACACAGATAAGTAGCAGATTTGGATGTGGTAGAGCTCTAGCTAGGCTTTCATAGTATCAGAAGATATTTTTTTGCTATAATTTTACAGAGATTTGCTCTGTCATAACAGGATAATTTCTAGCTCTCCACCCTATGCAAGCAGATAGCAGCATTTATGAGAGTAAATATTTACAAGTTAGTTTCACATGGATACGTGACTGTATGCAAACATTTTTATGAATTCCTTCTGATACAAAGGTCTTCAAATTCACAAGGAAATAGCTGTTTTACTATGGTTCTTTTACATTGGATCACTAGAGACAGTGGATTACATTGATAGAATTTTCTTACGCTAGATGAGTGTTCTAAAGTTCTGTTATCACTTACTCCTCTTTCCTTTTCTTTTGTGCTAAGGAAAATGAAGTTATTCTAGATATAGCAATGTATAGTTGGCTTATTCCATGGCTGATGCCCTACTGATGGCTCATAATTATTGCAATTGGTTCACTGTCATTGAAGCTTTTTAAGGAAAAGCCCTGCCTAATGTTAATTGCTTTTCAGAAAATAGAGTGTTTTCTTCTCTAGATGCCAAAAGACAAAGATGAATGTTCGCATCTGTTAGGTCTGATTTGAAGACAGGAGATCTGAAGGAACTCTATTTTAAAACTCCATTCTTGTGCTATTTTTAATCCTCTGATTAGCTGGTTAATAGAGTTGGCTGACCAAGGAGGCAGGTGGCCAAAGTCCATTTCCTAATGGTTTTCTTATTGTTTGGTTAGCTTGACCTATTTCTTTTATCCTTTTTACAACAGTTTAAGCTTGACTAATTGGATGGCAGTATTAGCCACCAGCAATATATAGGAGCTTTTAAGATTTTTCTTTGCTTGTACTTGGTTTCTTACGGCAATTGGGTTTGATTTGTGTGGAGTAATTTTGGTGGCTGATTCTTCTGTCTGCATAGATACAAAGAATGGATCAGATCTTAGATAATACAAAGGCATATTTTTATGAAAAGAAAACATAAGAATTAGAAATGTGAAATTACTAACAATATTCAACAAAATTCTTTTCTAGCAATGCAAATTATAAAATAATTGTAATATAATTTTCTGTTTCCTTAATGGAAAATGTAATACCAGCTCAGTGAAGTGATTCCTCAGTATTGCGTGTCTTTAGTTACTGCTTGAATAGAACACTGAATCATATTCAAACAATTATATTTGAAACAACGAGATTTGATAATTCAACCAAAAGCATCTAGCTTTTAACTAAATACCATAATTTTGATTCTCCACTTGCAGCAATAACTATAAATATTGCAGCACAGTTTAGACTACAAAAGGTCTTGTCAGGAAAGAATTACAAAAGGCCAGCTTGAGATTTGGCCTCATTAAATGGAGTGAAACTACGCCACTGATGTTTTTGGCTGAGGATTAGTCTGAAGTTCAAGTCAAAATACTAAATGTGCAACTGTTTCTATACATTTAAGAAGAAAATAGTGTGGGGGCATTACTATAAACGTTCAAGCTCTTATGATTGCAATAGAAACCCAAAAATCATCCACTGAAATAGGCTGAATATTCTAGATTTCACTGTTATTTTTCCTTCAGATTTCCTTGCATCATGCAGATTTCCACACTCATAGCTGTCATGACAGGCAGGGGAGATTTAAGTTTGTATTTTGTGATTGAATGTACACTCCCTTGTTTTGCCAGCAGATTCCTTTAAGTCTGTGCACAAGTCCAGGAGTTGCTCTAACATCTCTAACACTGCAGTCTTAGAAATCTGGAACAATTACAGATTTCAGTGCTAGAGGAATGCTTGCCGGAGGAGAGTGAATAAAAATATCTTTTTTCCAATATTAGAGTGAGTCTAGAACTTGCCTAGAAAGTTGGAAGATTAAGAAAGCCTTTTGGCTGCGGAATTCATAGATGAGGTATTTCTCCATTTGTTTTAGTTGAAAATGAAAAAGGGATGATTTGATAGTATGTTCATGAAACACCTATTGAAGTGTGCACAGACAGTTATGATCACATATTTTTTTTTCAGTAAGCACATAAGGAAATGGACATGCTAATTCCTCTTTCTTACATAGCATAAGTAGTCATTCTCCACCAGGCTGGATGGGTGTGCCAGAGTAACAACATTAAAAGCTTAAGGATACAAACGAAAGGTGTCAGATCATCCACAGAACTTGCTGCTGAACCCTGAAGCAGGTTGACAAGTTTGCAGTCTGTTCTGTGGTGCCTTTTGCTGCAGATTATTCAGGGAATCAGATGAAAACTATGGGTGATGCTGTGTTTCTAGGATCATAAAACATAGATGCATCTAACCACAGCTTTTAAGTTCCTCTGTGAAGCTGTGCCAAAATGTAAATAGGAACCAAAGTTTTGGAACATCGGATATAATGAATGTGCTAATCAGCTTATTGAGTGTATTTTAGGAGCTATCCTTGAGTGACCAGGAACAATAAGCAATTGAGTTTTATTAGAGATTTTAGGAGTTCTGAACTCCAGTAGAATATTTCACATGGACTACGCTTTTAATCTATGCGAGCTTTTAATTTGAATACTCACTGTTTCCTTGCAGTAATGTAATTAAGCACATATTTTGTGTGGAATATTAATTGCATGAAAAAGATAGCTTGGTAGGAATTTCTTGGGTTAAGCAGCTGAATGTTCTTGCTATATCTCTAATTGCAGGGTATTGATTATTTCAGGAAACATGGCTTATGCAAGATTGTAACTTTTCCTCCAAAAAGCCTCAAATATTTTTATTGTGTTTAACCAGCTGTCCTTATATCCATATATTAACAGGTCACCAGTTTGAAAGTTGATCTAAGTCTTAGCATGACTGTATTTTCTAAATTCAATTCAGACTCTTCTGCTGTAGCACCAACATCTGCCTCTGATATCATGGGCCAATGACAGCAGAGAATAGCAGTCAAACAACTGCAAGACCCACTGGATGAGAATGGGAATCAAGAGCACTTACTGTTTGCGAAGTGTCAGAGCAGAAATTTTGATATCTACTAAAGGTAAAGAAATACATTTAGTTGTGGGGAATGCATTTGCTGTTATATATTCTCATATTTCCACTTATCTTCAAAGGAACTCTGAAACCTCAGTTCACTGCCACTTAGCTTCTGACTTGCTGTACACAATTTCGGGTTCCTGTTTGTTTCTGTTTAAGCATGTACTCAGGCATTCCTCTGTACTGACACAACTGAATCTTACTCTTTACATGCCTGAGGCCTGTCTGTACACAAAGACTGAGTATCTGAGGACCCTCATTGTTAAAAAGTCTGAAAGCCTGGTCAAATTTCCAGAGCAGTCTAACATACTGCAAGATTGTAATACAGTTCCTTTAAATATGTAGAAAAATAACCTTTTACATCAATGCCTTTTAAGCAGCAGTCTCAGAGAACAAACCTTGGCAGGTGTATTCATTATGAACGGAAACCTTTGGAGGACTTGTAGTGGGAAGAGTTCAGTATTCTTTAGTTCCTGGGTTCAGCAAGTCCTACGTAAAAGACTGCTGTCAGCCCGATAGCCTGTTCAGACATTGGTAATTTGTGCAGCATGTGTAGGAACATTTTCAGCCACCCAGGGAATTTCAGTCCAAGCTAAGAAGCATGCAGGTATCTTAATTGCTTGGATTCATGAGTTGGAACAATTTACACTGCACCAGTTGGCCAAATTGCTATTTTCTGCCTCTTCATCAGGTGCACAGCTTACTGAATTTCTTTCCATAGTTTAATTTCCAACATCTTAAGATAAATCATAACTCATGTTGTGTATGGTCCAGAAACACATGCTTTATTTCAAGCATTTGACTAAACTATCATTACGCAACAAAACAGTTAAATGTGTGTTCGTGTCCTCAAAGTTAGTGGGGAGGAGGGAAGAGGGGGGGGTTGAGAATAGATAAAATATGCACCTGAACGCTTTGTAAAAGCAAAGTTCCTGTTGTGTAGTCTAACCTGTGAGGTAATTCTATTTTGATGATAAAAGCATATATTATTATTCTTAGGTGTAAAATGTGTTGGTTTTTAGAATCAAAATGTAGTAACTAGTATTGTCTTCACAGTGTTTAAAACGGAGATGGAAGAAAAAACAAATTTGTTCTTACTTGCATAAAAATAAAGCTATCTTTGTGTTTACAATGTCAGATTTAGCTAATCTATAGTGAAGGTCTTAAATAATTCACATAGAACTTTCAGCCTCTTAAATATAGGATTTTTTAACTTTTTTTTATTTACAAATAAAAGAATTATCCCCAGTTTTCCCTCAACAAACAGATGTGAATTTGTGTAGTTTTGATTTTTTTTGCATGAATTCATAGTATGGCATCTGTTGTGCAATAGCATTTCTGTATCATTAACGTATTTAAACATCAGATACTTATATACAAAATGCATATACATAATAATTGAAATTCAACATTGATGATTTAGCTGTATGTTGGTACTCATCATTCACCTTCGAACTGAAGTTAATGGAGTTGCAATGTGCCTTTGTTTCGAATTCTTGTAATTAAAGTGCAATTGCACATTTTTCTGTTTTCCCATTGAAATAAATCTCCATGGCAATGATATATTCAATGGAGACCCTTCTTTGATGACCTAAATGTAAGATAATCAACACTTTTATCTACCATGCCTGAAAAATGACTATATCATACTAATAATTAAAAATGGACTTAAGGCCCAAACTGTACTAGATTACAAAATAATTCCCTCTTAGTGGGAGAGAATGTGGTAAAGCCATGGCTGCCATATTTTAGTCAGTTTAGGATTCTCAAAGGCAATTATTTTCTACAAGTTAAAAGGGCGTTGTTTTCATCTTGGCAACTAATGAAGTACAGTGGAAGCAATATCTTAGTATTATTGGTGATAAAAGAATCAAGTCCAGCTATTAGTGTCTGGCTAGATTTACATTGTTTTAGCAGGAAGAAAATATAATAGCATTATAAAATAGGGCTACTAAATACTTTAACTTAATTCAAATATTCAAAGAAATTGGCATAAATTAATACGGTTTCTTATAAAACATTTATCTTAGTGGGTTCAGTGTTCTGCTGAAGACTTGCAACATTTAGAGAATTTCAGATTGTGGAATCTAATTTTTGGGTTTAAATCACGTTAAAAAACTAAGCTGTGCCAGGGTTTATACTTAATAATCACTTAATAATTTCAGTTGTTGGTGTTGTAGAGCTGTAACCAAATGTGAGGTTTTCAACATTCTGTATTCTCTTTATTCAGTGTATCTGTTTATGCTACAGATACTGCCTCTGGATTTCCAGGGCAATGAAATCATCTGAAAAGGTCTAAAGGTCTTGTAAGAAGAATTTCAATTAGCTATTTTCTCCCTTCTGTTTTATGTAGTTATTTGTTTACATTCAAAATCTAGCAAGTTAATCTAAGTCATATCATTGTATTCAAAAACACATGAAATTTCTTGCTACCAACTCATAATGATTACCAGTCTACTTTTTCACCAATCATCTCCACAGCAAATGTTGTCACGTCATGACAACAAGAAAGTGAGTTAGTTTATTATACAGTCCTTCTGACTCTTACAGATTGACAAGCTACTTCCTGGCTCTGAATTGTGTTTCTGAGGTTGGGATCATTTAGAAAACTGTCAAATAACTGAGAAATCAGGAGTAACTCTGTCTATAGTGTCATATTATTGAGGATTTTACATAAAAATTTCTTTAACTTCAAGCCCATCTCCAAACTGCTAGCCTGTTGCTATGATATACATAATTATAAAATGCTTACCGATTTTTTTTTTTATTTTTTTTTTATTTTTTTTTTTTTCTTCCACTCTTGACTTTGTTTAAATGTCTATTTTTGCATATTGAAAATTTCATTTACAAATTGCAGGGCAAGTAACAGGAAAGAACAGGGAGTGCAGGAAGCCAGAAACACGATTTTAGATCAAGTACTCTTTTTCATCACTTGACATAAGGACTGCTCTCAAAAGTAAGACCTCCTATATATTTTTTGTTTTCATATTGTTCCATCAGAGGCAGATGTTGGTGGTATGGCTGTAGAAGTTGAAACTTCCAGCCAATATCCTACTACATTCTGTTGCTGTGTAACAATGACAGCAGAGGGGGTCTGACAGAATTACGTCTGACATGAATATGAAGTATATGAAGCAATACTGTGAGATTAAATTGCTCCATGAAAAAAGAAATTGCAGTTACTGACATTCATTGATTCTTGCTGAACATTAATGGAGACTGAACAGTGAGTGTGATCACAGACGGTGGTGCATTCAGCATTGGTGTCAGTAACTGTGGGTCACCTCCGCTCGTGTGGGTTTTATAAGCATGGCCTGCAGGCTCTTATTCATTGCCGCTGAAAATGCATAGCTGATGGTGGTGATTATATTGAAACATATTGTTTTGCAACTGAGAATTTGCTCTATCAAATAATGTTATTGTGCTCTTTGTGTATAGTTTTCATGAAATAAATAGCAGGCAACACTTTCGGAGAAATTTATATATATAAAAAAAGTTTCTCAGCTTTCTATTTTTTTTCTTCAGTAAAAATTCTGAGAATCAGTGAATAAAGTAGTGGCAAAGGAAATTTCAGTGCTTCCCTTGTTATAAAAACAAGAATTGTAATTTAGTGGAAGAAACTGCAATCAGAAAACTTACTGCTGTAATGTCATTACGTATAGGATGGTAATGTCAGGGGTGTCTAGCAAGTTCTGTGTAAGATGCTTGTCAAAAAGACACTCCATAGGTAGAATGTGACTGGATGAAAAAGAGGGATGGTGAAAGTCAGAATCACAAGTTTTTCATATAAGTAATTGATAAATACTTGTTCTCAGTAAGGGAAAATTTTCAACGTATGGATGTAACTGTAGCAGTTCTACTCTTCCCATTGCTTTTCTCTATTTACCATTGTCTTCATATATGATACGTGGTAAGAGAAATGAAAATCCTCTAAAATGGGTAATGTAGGCACAGCTTATTTCTGAATTCTATTTTTCATTTGTTAATGGAAGGATGTAATCACTACAGAGTATTCAGGCAATAATCTGTGGTCCTGATGTTTTGCTATATTTTTGATTATTAAATAAGCATATTTTTTGCTGCATTAGTTACACAGTAGAAAGTGTTACTATAGCACTTTAGTCTGTTTCCCAGGTGACAGATCTTAATGTAATTTGAGAAGATTCTTCTACTTTTCCAGTAAAATTAGCAGATCTGAAAGTATTTTAGCAAAAGTTGCCTTTAAAATTAGTAGTAAGAAGATATGTAACTCAGCCTTAAAAAATGCCAACCTTAGCATAAAAAGCAAGATGTCTGTAATCATTTAAATGAAAGGTTCCCCTGGGAATATACTTGTGCAATAATCAGGCCAAAAAAAGAAATACAAAGGATAAAAAATCAGCATCATTCACACAAAACAAAAGCCTAACAGCATCCAATACAAGTATAAAAGTGAAAATTTGGGAGTAAAGTTGATGTTATTAAAGGTATAAATTTGGAATCAACTTGGAATGATTCTCAGTTGTTTGAAGTTCTATCTGTGGTTGTGATAGTTGGAATTTTTTTTTTTTGGTTCATTTTAGATCTGATAGATATAAATGTGGTAGATCTAAAGTGCATTTAAAGTGTGTAGTAATGATTTATACTCATTTCCTGTCTTCACCTTAGACTTAACTTCATGGTTTTCATGTCTAAATAAGCTCTGTTGGAGATGGCCAGCAAGAAAGAGACTTGTTGCTCTACTCACAAAAAAGCACTTAACAAAATTAACCAGCTCCACCAGAAGACGATCTGAGCACTATATTCTGAGAATAGAGCAAGCAGGCCAGCTCCTGACATACAAATGTAGTTAATACTTTACAATAGAATATGAAGAATAACAGATTAAGTCTTCATATATAGCTCTAAGATACTTTTAGAAAACTAGATGTGATTTTCTCATAAGTAACTTATCTTTCTCCTGCTCTTTTTGCTGCATTGGCAATAAAAAAAATCTGTCAGGAACCAGCTGACTTCACGTACCATTTCTAATCTCACATCAGCACTTGATCTAAGCCCTTTGTGCTTCATCTGTCATTTGCTCATTTATGCAATCTTTGAATCTTTGCTTTTTTTTTTTTTTTTAAAAAAAAAAAAAAACCACAACTAAAGCATGTGTAATTCTACAGTAGTAACTGACATGCAGACCAGATGCATGCAAACTTGCTTTTTAGTGCTGTTGTAAAATTATCTATTGCAATACATATGTTTCTTCCAGATTCATTCACATATCGGTATACTCTCTTAAGCTTATGAATATTGGCTAATACTATTAGAAAACTGTACACCAAAGACATAAAAAAAAAAAGGGAATTAAAATTTCCGTAGTCAGAAATTCTGATGAGTTTTATGGGTTTGCTGCCTCTGTATCACTAACCGATGTTTTTCAATACTTTATTTAACACAACTACTCTCCAATTGTGATAATATTATAAGCTGATATTAAAACAGAAAGAGAAGAGAAATCCTCATAGGTAGAACATTACAGCTTCAATAATTCCACTGTTTTTCAAGTAGACAAATGGATTGATAAATATGTCTGAAAAATGACACTTTCTTTTAAAGCTAAAATCTTAATTCCAGCTTCAGGTTGCAAAGGGAAAAGCCTTCAGTCATGCATGGTCCCAGACAATAAAACATAACTATTTAATAAAAACTAACTAAAGTTTGTAGATCGCTCTGTGCTGTTATCTGTCATTGTACGTATTTCAAAATCCACAATATTCCAGTGGTCCACTGCAGTCTATTTTGAGTCCAAGTTATTACCAAAATGTTTCTTCTAGGGAGTGTGGTTGATATTTCTTTGATTTTGAAAATATTTTAGGTAAGCACAACATACATTTAGTTGGAAAACCAATAATACTAACTTATTTCCCTGAAACAACTTGACAATATGATTACATGATGTTATGGATGAAATGTATTGAGCAGTTACAAAATTAGATGAGATATAATAGATTTCAGATATTTCAGATTCTTCACAAGATTATTAATTCAGAATGCGACAAAGGTACTTTCATGAGTTGTATAAAAAAATATTTGAAGATCCTAAGTGCTTTGGAACTATAGTCCATAAAACATTTCTTAACAGATGTTACAATATTTTTAAGTTTAAAATACTGGAAACAGAAAGCTATAATTTAAAATATGTTGTGTGCTCCCCCTAAAAGAAAAAGCAACAAAAAAACCCAACCTTCTAAATCTTTTTCTAAATCACATAGTAATACTAGCCCTAGTGACAAAGTTGATATGATGACTTTAGCACTGTACTGTGTGCTTTCCAAGTAAAACTAGTGAGCTCTGCTTCTCACCACAGGAAATTCAAATAGGGACACACTTGTCTTAGTATGTCCGTATAGACTGTCACTCTGGAGATAACTCACAAGATAACTCTTTTGTGTTGAGTCCTGTGTGCCAGTTTGTGTTAATTGCTTCTTTTCAGCTGTGGGTACTACTGGGCACCACTGAAAAGACCGTGGCTGTGTCCTCTTTGCACTCCTACTTAGATATTCATATACTCTGAGATCTTCCCTGACCTTACCTTCCCTAGGCTCAATAGTCCCAGTTCTCTCAGCCTTCTCATCTAGGAAAGGTGCTCTGGTCTCATCACCCTCTTCATGGCCCTTCACTGGACTCTCCCCAGTATGTCCATATTGCTCTTATACTGGAAGTGCCAGAACTAGACCCTGTACTCCAGGTGTGGCCTCATCAGTACTAAATAGTGTGGAAGGATCACTTCCTTCAGCTTGCTGGCAACACTCCTCCTTATGCAGTTATGAATACTGTTATCATACTTTGCAGTGAATGCACACTGCTTGCTCAAATTCAATTCTGTCCATCAGAATCCTCAGATCCTTTTCTTCAAAGCTGTTTTCCAGCTGTGTGGCCCCCAGAATAAAACGGCTCTCAAAATTTTTCCTTCTCAGGTGGAAAAACTCCATGTTGAACTTCATTTGGTTGCTGCCAGCCCAGTTCTTCAGCCTATCCAAGACCCTCTGGATGGCAGAGGAGCCTTCTGGTTATCAGCAGGTCCTTCCAGCTTTATGTCATCTAATTCTTTTGTACTTCTGCTTTATCTGATGAAGGAATCAACAGAACTCCTAAAATTCATAGGATATTCATTCATAGGATATTCATAATATTCATAATAATGTATCATTCATAGGATATTCATAGGATAGGCGACTAAGATGATCAGGGGGCTGGAGCACCTCCCCTATGAGGACAGGCTGAGGGAGTTGGGCTTGTTCAGCCTGGAGAAGAGAAGGCTGCAGGGTGACCTCATTGCAGCCTATCAATACCTGAAGGGAACCTACACCCAGGAGGGGAGTAAACTCTTCAAAAGGGCTGACAACAGCAGGACTAGGGGAAATGGTTTTAAGTTGAAGGAGGGAACATTTAGGTTGGATGTTAGGGGGAAATTCTTTACTAGGAGAGTGGTTAGGCCCTGGAACGGGCTGCCCAGGGAGGTTGTGGATGCCCCGTCCTTGGACGTGTTTAAGGCCAGGTTGGACGGGGTCCTGGGCAACCTGATCTGAATGTGTATGTTTGGTGGCCCTGCTAGGCAGGGGGGTTGGAACTACATGATCCTTGGGGTCCCTTCCAACCCGGGTGATTCTGTGATTCTGTGATTCTGTGTGTGATATTCCTCTAACTTGGGCAAGGGGCAATAATTTTGGCATGATCTTTGTATATACTGCACAAATTATGTACGTGATATTACTTCATATGTTTGGAGTCTGTACAGGATGTGGACAAAAAACCAGAGAGCACCAACATAAATATGTAATGAGTTCATGCATTTGAATCAATATAAAAGGCTGTAGCAGCATGAAATTAACTTTATTATGTACATAGATAATAATCTTGGCAAATGAAATGCTGAATAAGTAAACTATTAGGAACCATTCGGGGCTGTTTTACTATTTTTATTTTTTTATTTTTATTTTATGTGAGTGTGAAACGTTTTTTTTTTTTTCTAAATCATTTTAAATTCATTTCTAAAGTGACCTGCTGTGCTGTCCAACTGGCTAAGTGATTTCTGTTACTATATCAAACAGTGTAATGACATTTAGACAGGAAAAGGAAACTGTGTGCCAGTGCTACTTTACTCCCTCCTGGAGCCTTGCAAAATGTCATTTGTGGCATACTGTGTGCTGTTTATTTTAGGATAAGAGAGATTTACAGGTTTCATTTCTAAAGTACTTGGAGACAGCTTACTAAAGAGGTAAAAACAAAAAATAAATAGAAGAATTGCATGATTTTAATGAAGCCTAACTAGCTTCAAGCAGCTGCAGAAGGACTTGTTTGTATTTCCTAATACTTGAGAAGACTGTTTGAGAGTGTAAGATGTTTTTCTGTGGTTCAGTATGTGGTTTCAAAATAAGTTAAAGCAGAGCTAAGATTTTGATCCTTTCTTAAAGGGCCATTTTAGCTGCATGATGCCGCTGCTCTACCTGAACCTGTTAGAATAATTGTGTATAGTAGGGTTGAACCACAACTCTTCAGCAAAATATAAATCAGATTTCAGTGGGATCAGTGAGTATATTCAACTTCCTTGGCAGCTGTAGAAAACTTCTTTCTACCCAGCAATAATGCCTCAAGAATACTACTTCCTAAACACTGTTGTATATTTTTAATGGGAAAATCAATATCAGTAGCCTGCAAATGCAGTGTGTGGTTTTTTTTGGTGGGGAGAGAACTAGGGGGGTTAGGGAGGTAAAGGGGATGACTGTTTTTTTTGTTTTGGTCTGAGTTTAGCTTGCACTTCTTTTTGTTGTATTATTTTCAATAAGAAATATATTTTATATATTTATATATATATATTATACTTCATGAAGATTTCAACTGGGAAAGCATCAAACTGGAAGAGCTGATAGATCTGGCCATTTTTTTTCTTTCTTTTTTTCATACTTCATAGGATTACATTTTATGTTCAAAAAAATCAAGAAATTGCATTGCTTTCTATGCAGTCAGTAAGTCTCAGCATCTGAAGAAACGTTTTTACTCTGTTATAAAACATATAATTGGTAACAAAAAAATCCCACTGTTTTTACCATCCTATAGAACCAAGCAAAAAAATGATAACCCCTGCCAAATTCATGGCTTTTCAGGAGCTTCTTATAGACAATGACAAATTTTATTCTCCACTAAATTATTTCTATCTATTCACAGCTAATTTTATTTGTAGAAATTTATGAATATCTCACTGAGATGATTCTACTCATATGTTTTCCCCTTAAACATAGTCGTCACTTAGTTTCTAAATGAGATCAAAGTGTTACACATCTGTGGCTTTGTAGGGAAACTCAGAAAAAGCTCCATTACCTGTGTGTTTTCTTTGTGTCTGTGTTAATTATTTGTTTTTGATCATGAAGTGTTGCTTAGCACCACGTGGAGGTGAAAGCATTTAATTCAAAGCATCACTGCTTAGTATGGAACTGATTGTAACCCTTTGGTTGTCCAGCTATTCTCATCCCATGTTATGGTCAGCTTCAGGCATGATTTAATTGACTTAAGATATAGTATTCCTAATTGCTTATTGAGGAATTACACTTACATTTAAGAGCCGTATTTTTTCAGAGTCTGTACTAAGAGGAGAAATACTTCCACTTCAGGATCATTTCTCTGCTCAATATTCATTGGCTTTTGCTGTTTAGTATTGTTATCAGTGTAAGCAATATGAGTGGAGTGGTAGGACTGATTTTCCTATTTACAGCCTTGAGTTGTAATTCACCGCAAACTCGTAATGACTTTAAACACCCATGGTGTCTCTTAACTGTTTTATCCTCTGATTTACTCGCTAAGTTTTAATCACGTGTTGCCATGTTTCTTTGCAAACTATATGCTGCATAGCTTTAATGGGGTTTGAAAATATCTGACTGTTGATTTCCTTCTGGAAGAACATGAACATTGTCAGAACAAAGTCTCAGCAGACAGCATTTTACAATGTAATAGCTGCAGTTCTTAGGAAGGATTATGGGGCATAAATGTTCACAGTTTTTTAATATTACTTGAGTAGAATGTCTTTAACTGATTAACTTTATTTTCTGAATGAGAAGGGAAAGGTAAATTTGTTTCCCTGTTCATGAATTTATTACTATTTAATATATGCTGTGTAGTCACAGTTAGTATGTATAAAGAGTGTTGTGGAAAAAAAATGGTTTGTAATGAACAAAGTCTATTTAGATTCTATTCTATACTTCATATAGAAATTGTGCTTAAGTTGGAGAGGAAGTTGATATTATAGAAAACTTCATCAAAATCCTATTCTCAACTCATGATCCCAGTTATCTTTTAAATAGTAGCAATATTTGAATTACAACAGTCCTGTTTTTTGTTTTGGATAGAAGAGACATTATTCAAAGAGGTTTAAATCATGGTATGGTTTGAGTTTGTGGTGAAAATACTGGTAACTTACTCAGTTGCTGCTAAGCAGTGTTTAGACAGATCCACAGATATTTCTGCTTGTCACGCTACCCTACCAGCAAAGAACTGGAGGTGTACAGGAAGCTGGGAGGAGACACAACCAGGACAGCTGACCCAGACTGTGTAACACATGGTGTCATGTTCAATGATAAAAGCTGGAGCAAAGAAAGAGGAAAAGGAGGAACTTTGGGAGCACTGGAGTTTGTATTCCCAAGAACATATTTTGTGTGGTGTATGAATTCCATGTTTTGTTCAGCTTGCTCACATTGCTACTGTTTTATCGGGTAAAATGCTGTCATCTCAATGTATGAGTTCTTGTAATTTTGCCTTTCCAGTTCTCTCCCCTATCCCAGTATAAGGAAAGTGAGTGAGTAGCTGTTTAGTGTTTGTTTGCTGTAATGAAATCACAAAGCAATTGTAATTATTTATATGGCTATACATGTGTCATTGTGGGTACAAAACAACCTTGCATTTTTTTTCACATGGATCTTGGTACATCCCCTCATTCTCAAATAACAGGTTGCTCTATAACTGCATTACACAATACTTTCTTCAGTCTGCCAGTGTAGAAATTTGAACCCTGGATGAATTTGTTCCACCACAACTGGCCCTCACTTTCCTCTGCCTTTCAGAAATGTGGAGCTACCACTCAATGCTTACTTGAGTGTATCCTGCTCTTGAAGGTGCTATCTCACAAAACAAATCCCACTGAAGGTACACGTGCAACCCGAATGCAAGGATAACAGAGCACTGTGCTGAGATTGTTTAACTGGCAGTTACGGGAAGGGACTTCCAGATGCAGTGGCCTTGATCCATCTCACCCAAGAAATGGGAAAAAAATGAGATAATTCTCATAGCATACAAAGAGAGGTGAATTTCTCCATCAGTAAGTAAAAAGCAGGTGGGTTAGGATTTTATTCTCAAGCAGGCTCCATAGAAAACTCTTTTCTATTAAACGGAATGATTTCTTAATATTCAAACTTCTGTCTTGCCATTCAGAGTATTTAGACATGCATCTATAGTATTGGTTTGTGTTATTTTTACAAGTCAGTGGATTGATTTTTTGACTCCTCAACCTCAGAAACTCAGATGTCTATGTTGATACATAGATATTTCTCATTTCTTCAACAGAAGAATCAATACACATAAATAATTCTGGGTGGGGATGCATGTGTAAGTTACATATCTTACACAACATGTGCTGTGCGAATGTGTTTAAAATTTTCCAGCTTTTCATTATGCGTTTTGCATGTAAAAACAAGGATGATGAGGTCTCCTGCACAACCCCCTGAGATACTTTTCTGTATCTAAAAATACTTCTTGGGAGTAGAAACTACTGAGAAAACAGTTAGATTAGGTCTACCCACATATTTTTTTTTCTGAATGTCATAATTGATAAGAGTTTTTCTAAGGTTTTTATTTTTTCTTTACAAAACAGCATTCTGGGACATCTGTGACTACATTTATTATTTGTGATTGTGTCTAAGAACAAAAAGTGAAGTACTACTTCAGCATATTCTCATCTTATATTTCTGTTGACTGAAAGAGAATATGAATCCAAATGAATCTCTCACATATTAAGAATCAAAAGGTGTCTCAGAATGTATTTGCAGAGCTGAAATGAAAGGAGAAATATTGTGCGTGTGCTGTATTGCCTAAAAGATAAAGATTATTTCTGTGGTTGTTCCTAAGTTTATATTCAGTCTTACTAGACTGATATTGATTTCTGTAGTGTTCAGTTTTGTAATCACATAGCATGAGTTAGACAGACATTAAGATGGATGTGCACATTTTGCTGAAATACAAGAATTGAAGTTACCAGAGATAGGAAATCTTAAAATATGCGAGACAGTTGCCTGCATCAAAAGGTAATCTGTCCTCCCTTGCATTTTTTTTAGATTTTAATAAGGTGATGTTTCTTGGCGATGTAATTTCCTTAACAAGATTGTTGTATTTATACTGAGAAGAAAGTCATATATCTTGCTAAAAAGAAGTATGAATATGCATGCTTTTTTTTAATAAGGAAAATATATTAGGAACAGGTAAACTAATGTTCTCACATCAGAAAGCATCTTATATATTAAACAGTTGCTGACAGATAGTACATAGTATAGTACATAGTACTGACTCTTTCTGTGTCAAGGAGAGTAATACAAATGGAATAAATTCATGCAGATAATCACAGTTGTTTCAACAAGTAAGTCACTGTTATTGAAACAGAGGAAAAAATAATTAAATGAAAATGACAGTGGATAATATTATATTCACATTTCAATTACAGATCTCATTTTGGGATGACTTATGCATCTTCTATAGCATTACCCTCATTTGAAGAAAAGATGTTGGGAGACCATTTAGTGCCTTGTATTCATTTGATTTTTTTATTTTTTAATTTGTGCTAAATGAAAGGTCTTTTTTCCTCCAAAGGTACCTGCTTAATTAGATAACTGCATAATAAACTGTAGCAGTTACCATAATTCCATCAGAGAATTAATGTGCTGAAAGTTGGAAATTCTTTGGATCCTGGAGACGATGTCTTCAATCTACAGTAGTGGCAAATGGAGAAATCGTAAGGAAGATACCTGCAGTTCTACTGCCTGTACTCTATTTTTCAAGTGAGTATATTTTTTTCCATTGTGCTGGAAAGCATTTTGTCATG
The DNA here is from genome assembly GCF_023343835.1 of Lagopus muta. Taxonomy (NCBI): domain Eukaryota; kingdom Metazoa; phylum Chordata; class Aves; order Galliformes; family Phasianidae; genus Lagopus; species Lagopus muta. The sequence goes on from NC_064439.1 coordinate 26,795,476, forward strand.
ATTGGTTATCAGTACAATACTTTTAAGGCCAGAATGGTGCTTTTTGGACACTGCGTACAGCAGAGTTTTCTTCATGACATTAGAAAACAAAGAAATCCTCATTCAAAAGAGAAATAAGGAGAAAGGGGAAAACCAATTTTCCTGCTATCTGTGTGTAAACAACAACTGTTATACATTTCTAAGGTGTGTGCTCTCTCTCTACTATAAAGCATACTGGGTTAATGGAATGGTGTGTGAATCTGACCTCCTTTTTCTGTATCTTTAAGACAACACTGTTTGACTAGATAGTGAAGATACAGTAGTCACCAATGCACTAAGCATGAATAATTCAAGATGGATTGCATTTTTGGAAGATAGATAAGCAGAGGCACAGATCAAGCCCATGGCACTGTGATACCAAACCTGAGGCAAATAGAAATATCATGACATTAATTGCTTTTTCTGTGTCAAGAATGACATACACCCTTATCCACAAAATGGACAAGAGCAATCAAGGTAGAGCAGATACTGGAAGTATGAAAGAAGTCTTATAGGATATACAGAACTATCCGTACTGAGTCTCAGGAAGACCAAACAGCTCCCATCTCTTCTGTCTCCTTTCCCACTGATATCTAGCGTGTACCCCAAGTTTTATTTTTCCCAAAATATATGAGAATCTCTCCAATTTGGGGACAAAATAAGGAAAAAAGTGATCTCTTCTTGGCAAAGTGCTTTCCAGATAAAACATTCTTAATGTTTTTCCTCAAACGGAGACCAAAGAATGCTTTCTCTAAGAATTGAGTTCTTAAAAATAAAATCCAAAATTTGGGCAGCAGTTACTTTTGAATTCCAATAAAAGAATATAAGTGAGATTGTTGTTATCATATAGTTCTATTCCTATTTTAATAAGTAGTATGAGTTTATTCTAGTTTGTCTTAAAAAAAAACGTGGCAAAATACAATACAGTGCAATGTCAATACAATAAATCAGGAAAGCAGCCACTGATAGTACGTAAGTGACTCTCCAATGCATGCAGAAGACTAACAAAATACATTCATTTCAGCATATATCACTAAAAAACTATCAGAATAAAACAAAAGAATAAATCCCAGAGATCCCCAAAATAATATAATAGATTCAAAGTCTAAATTCACTCTCAATCTCTCAAAAAGCTTGAGAAGTTGGAGACTTGTAAGTTTTCATCTGAAGTACTGGCTTTGGATTTTGACTGCTCCGCCTCCTCTCCAAACACAAAAAATGCAAACATTCTCCCCTAGGCAAAAGCAGAAGGCTATGGAGATTTATTTTTTCATAACGCTTTGTAATACTGAAACATCTCAGTTATTTTAAACAGCAAAGTCAGTCTAGATGTTTTTCCTTCTACAAATATTGAACTACAGAACTCTCTGCCTTAGAAACAATAATTTTCTTCACTGTAGTAAGTTTTATTGCCAGATTTTTAAAGGGTGTAATAGCCACATTTATAAGAGCATAAAAGTATTAGTGTCAAATGAGTAACTCCAGTTTTGAGAGATTGCTTAATATAAAGATATTCATCTGGTGACTGTGGAAAAAAAAGTGGTGCATATGTTTGTAAAGCACCTAATACATCTTGATTTTAATATTAACATAAAATCAGTTCATATCTTCCCACATATCTATACTTTTAATAGACAATTTTAAAAATTCTTTTATTTAGATTATTTTAAGATTTAGATTATTTTTAAGTATTACAATGCTTTCGAATATTGACCTTTAAAGAAGCAGTAGACATAAGAACTGTATTATTTAAGCACTACAGCCTTTAAGGCATCCCTACTACAGTCGTGTTATATTCCTTGAGATCAAAAGGCCAGCAGTTCTAGACTAAGCACATCCCTTGTGGATTAATTATAATGAAATTACTTATTTGTAACACTGTACCAGAGCTTTGACACTATCCAAGCTGCAGTAAAAATTTCATGTGAGCTTTCTATGCAAGGAGAGAAATGCTGCAGTGACAAAAAATGTTTTATTTATAGCAACCCTGCCTGTACCAGAGAGAGAAGAGCTACTGCTCACATTTCAATCGCCAATATTTTCACTGTAGCATGTAGCTGAAAGATAGCTACATTACAGATGTGATTCCTAAAGTATGCGTCAGTGTACATAATAGGGAGAATAGAAATGTATTTAGTTATTATCTTCGTAGCCATCAGCTGAGAGAAAGATCTCCTGAAATCTGGAAATTCCATTTTTAAAGAGCACTGGAGACATTTTTTTAGTTTCAGAAGTGAGAGGGAACAAAATATCTGAAAATTATAATATCTGGGCTTTCCACTGAACAATTGCATTCTTGAAGCTTTCCAAATCAACCCAGTCTGATAAACCTGTTGGGTATTGCAACATACCCAAGTGTACACATAAGCATCATTGGTATTTTTATGGGTTAGATAGTAGACTGCACTCCTTTAAATCTAAAGTCTTTGCTCTCAGTTTGCAATGCAGTTGAAGTCCAATTTAGCCTGTAAAGTTGTTTATGCAACTCAGCAAAGGGTCAGGAATGGGAGAAAAAAAAAAAAAAAAAAGAACTGGTTCAGACAAAGCACTTATTGTCAGAATCGATGGATTGGGCTGACTGAGTCAAGCTAAGAACAGCATTGAACTTGAACTGCATGACAAAATTAGTGTGTTAGAAATAAAATTTAGTTAAAGAAGCCCCAGAACAAATGACTTGGTTTTACAATCTTTGGAGTTCTCTCATGCTGCATTGAAGATGTTTCAGTATCTTGGAAACATATGCTGCTCTGCAAATTCCTGGGCTGCATGACACCCTCAGCCCTTATCCCCTCAACTGAGGAAGACTGCCCCTGTGGTGGAAAGAAGAACCAGGTGACAAACCTGTACAGCCAAGTAAGAACATATCTGGTACGTGACAGTTGTGTCATCCTTGGTCATACCTTGTCTTTCTACTCTCACCACTGTTTTCTCTTTTGCTTTTTCTTTCCTTTTCCTCCTCTTCTCCCTTTCCCCTCCCCCCCTTTTCCCTTTCCCATCCTTTTCTTTTTTCCCTTTTCCCATCCTTTCCTTTTTTCCCTTTTCCCATCCTTTTCCCCTCATTTCTTCCCTCTCCCCTCTTTTCCTTTCTCCCTTTTTTTCCATTTTCCCTACCCATTTCACTTTTTTTGTTCCCATTTCCCTCAAGGGAAGGATGAATTGTTTTTCTCTTTTACACTGTTCTCTAAGTAGGATGTGGATTGGCAAAAAAGAGAGTTATGAGAATGGTGCAGAAGAAGAGTCAAAGCAGCCTCAATTTTAGTGCACATTTGCAAACTTGGGTAATATATCTGTGCTGTATTGTCCCTTCATGAGTAAGTTCTCAACACAGGTCAGAGGACACACTAGGCCACCAGCACCAGAAAGGTGACATGCATTTTCTTTGAGTTTTCTGGTTAGCACTATTTTTGTTCTATTTTCCTAAAAGAAGGGAAGTTAAATCATTTTTAAAAGACACTCCAATTAATTTCAAATTCTCCAGGAGGGATAGTGTTGACTGTTAAAAGTCTCACCTGGTGCTTCTCCCTAAGGAGAATTCTACACAGCTGAAGATTAAAGAGGAGGAAAATGAATATAATGACTTATTACCTAAGCTATCAAATGTTTTGTCCATTCTCCAGTAATAATACACCCCCAAAATATTCTTGTTTTATTGAGAAACTACTTTTTCAAAGCAATTTTTTTTTTTTTTCAAAGCAAAGAAGGCTCTAAGATTAAGTCAATTTGAAGGCATTTGTTGGCAGAACCTCTAGACCTTTTTTAACATACAGATGCACAGACACATTCTGGCTTTAGATGCTTTGCACCCGGTCCAAAACATGGACCGTTTTGTCCATGTTAACACATGATGATCTGAGTTAGATCAGATTTCAGGTCTAGGGATCCAGTTGAGACGTTGAACCTTTTTATTAACATCAATTGTTGCTTTAACGCTAACATTCGGATGAAAAATATTCAACCCCTAAACAACTACTGTAGTATTTTGTCTTTTTTTCTTCCATGTGGCTTCTGAGGCAGTATTATTGATGCTTCTACCTACTGTTGTTTTACTTCAAAGAAAAGCAATAAGGTATTCTAGACCCTCGGATTGCCTGATATTCTAGGAACTCCCACCTGAACAGACATTCTGCCAAAATATTATTGTAGTCTCTTTGAAAAATTCATCTATGGAAAACAATACTCTATGAAGGAAATTCAGTTTAGTTCATCATGATCCCTGTGGGAAAATCATCAGTGAGTTTTGCTAACAGAAAGCCTTGGCTGGCTTGTTAAATCTGAAGTGAACTTTTGTTTTCTGGATAATAAAATAGAGGAAAAAAAAAAATAAAAAAATCCAAGAAACAAAAAGTCAAACCAAAACAAAAGCATGCAAATAAACAAACCCAAACAAATAAATAAACAACAGAATTGTTCTCTATAACATCCTTAGGAATTTATTAAAATCATTCATTGTTTAGTAACTTTATAATGATGAGCACTTCTGAGGCCCCATCTGGAGTACTGCATCCAGGTCTGGAGCCCCCAATACAAGAAAGACAGAGAGCTGTTGGAGTGGGTCCATAGGAGGGCTGCAAAGATGATCAGGGGACTGGAGCACCTCCCCTACCAAAACTGGATGAGAGAGCTTGGCTTGTTCAGCCTGGAGAAAAGAAGGCTACAGGGTGACCTAATTCAGCCTTTCAGTAACTAAGGGGAGCCTACAACCAGGAGGGGAATCAACTCTTTGAAAGGGTTGATAACTGCAGGACAAGGGGAAAAGGTTTTAAGTTGAAGGAGGGAAGATTTAGGTTGGATGTCAGCGGGAAGTTCTTTACAGAGAGAGTGGTGAGGTGCTGGAACAGGGAGGTTGGGGATGCCCCATCCCTGTAGGTGTTTGGACTGGGCCCTGGGCAGCCTGGTCTAGCATTAAATGAGGGGCTAGAGATTCGTGATCTTGTATGTCTCTTCCAACCTGAGCCATTCTGTGATTCTGAAGTAGAACTCAGCTGCTTTGAACAGTAGTTATTTGCACACTTGTCCTGAAAGCAATCACATTATCAAATTGCTTCATTTAAAGTGGTTCTAATCTGTTTTTAAACCAAAAGATACCTCCTTTTTCCCAATACTACCCACTCCTCTTGCCATAAAGCAAGAATTACAAAGAAGTACTTACACTTTAATTCTATGTGATTTTGATAAATGTGTTCTGACAGTCATGCAAAGTTGATTTTATATCACTGTTTACTGGAGAACAGTATAAAAGCAACTCAGAAAGCACCTGTGTTGATACATTCTTGGTGGAGCGCTAGAGTATGTGAAATGGGGACTTTTAGATGCAAAGTAGGAGAAACTCATTACAGCAGACAAATAAGCACAGGATGTTTCACTGAGTTATCCCAGAACTGATCTAATGCTTCTCAGTATTGTTGGTAAAAGTTAATATTATTATAGGTTTTGGGAAAAGGGTAGGGAAATAACAGGCCTGGAGTAGTTATAAGATCTTGGTTTAGGATGGGTTCAAGATGGAGAATGGCTGGAAGCTTTTGAAAATATTTGAAGTCCAATCACTTTGTCTCTTAATTCTTAGAATCACTTCTCTTTAGGACTCAGTATCTTCCTCCACTTTTTCGTATAGCTATCTTCCTTCTCACCTCTTTCAATGATTGTGCAAGAACCATCCCTCCAACTCTCATTTTCTTCTCAATTTGTAAAGAGTTAAGGGATAAATTTTGTCTGTCTTTCTGTTAGAATTAGAGAAAAGCCAGTGCAAAGAAAAAAAAACCCAAAAACCAGAGGACAGGATCCTCCTGGGTGAATGGATGCATAGGACTGGCTTAAATTGAATGCAACGTTTTCTTTACTGCTACAGTTATTCTTGTGTGAAAACTGTGGTAATACCATGGCAAATAGCATAGTTTTACTGTAGTAGTTATATGCCAACAGGTGGTTGTATAGTATAAAGAGTACTAGCAAAGCATCACTTTCATAACCAAAGCTGTGGCAATGACACAAAGAGAATTTGAAAAAATCATGTTTAATGCTGCTAAGAAACTAGAATACTGAAGTCCCAGTCCCGAGGCAGCATATTAGGTATCGTACTTAAACATTCTGTCTCAATTCAGGCCTTTATAAACGAAGTTGAATTGCAGTGGAGCCATACTGACACCTGGAGGTTATCAGCATTACTGGGCAGAGATGTGTGAACAGGGAATATCAGCATGTCACAAGAGCTTTTAAAAAGTGTAGTCAGTAATCAGAAGAGCAACGGAAAAAGACCTGAAACATCCATTTACATGGTAATTTTTTCATCTTATGTTCTATTTTCAGGATAGGTATTTTTCTGTCCTTGGGGTTTTAGCTGGGGGACTTTTTAGCTAATTCTGCACACCATGTAATACATGTACTGTATGAATCAGGGTTAATCACTTCCTTTGACTGTCACAGAAAAGTGGGACATATTAGTAGAAAAATCTCCGCAAGGATAAATTTGTGGATCCATTCATACGAAGGAAAGTTGCAAGTGTGAAATTCTAAGTAAAAAAATATATATATTGTGAAGGACAGAAGAGGTTCTCTTCACTTCCAAGGTTTTTCTTTTTTCTCTCCTGTTAATTCAGATATTTTTTGCAAGCTTCTAGCAAGTATATTGAGCTATTCTCTCTATTGATAATACTAACTAACTTCCACAAGCTTGAGCTAATTAATTCCAGTGAGGTGTAGGGTACTGTATGCATTGTCAGTTATTTATTGTGGTTTGTATACAAGAACCATACGCAAAAGTCTGCTGCTTCTTCCTCCTCCCTGAAGGCTGATGATGTAACTACTAAAAAATATTTCTAATTGATATCGTCTGTTGGCTGTTTTTCCTTTTCCTTTTCTCTTTCTTTCTTGATGCAGATATATAGATATAAATCAGGAAATGGTAATACTTCAGTTATTCTCATCCAGTGTAATTATGAATGAAATTTATGTCTGTGCTGTGTTCTGCTATTATTGTGTTGAATCTGAAGAATAATGCGTAAAGAATCCAAGCAACTGTCCATATAACAGATAAGAGTAAGAAGGAACAGCTTTATGCTATTGCTTGAGTGCTTTCGAGAGCACACTTACGAAGAGAAAACCTAATGTTCATTTAATATAATACTTACTTTTTAGCAAAAAAGGGAGGCTTATAGTAAGAATGACTGTTGAGAAGAAAATAACTGCTTTCTTCTAGAATAAGTAGTGTTTCAGTTTTAACCTTCCTGTTTTGTTTTCTTTTTTCTATGTTTTTTTTTTTTTTTAATTTTTATTATTATTCATCATACAGCCAAGAAACAGTGTTGTTGCTGTAAATGAAATGCAATTCCAAATTCATGGATTTGCCAGTTCTGTGCTGTTCTTGTACACCAAGTCTAACCTTATTGGTAGCAGGACAATACAAGTAGAACCTTCTGAGTTAGAAGGGATGTACAAGGAACAGTCCAACTCCTGGCTTCACATAGGACTAACTAAACATTAAACACTATGTCTGAGGTCATCATCCAAATGCTTCTTGAATTTCAACAGATTTGCGGCCATGACCACCACCCCGAGGAACCTGTTCTAATGCCTGACCACCCTGTTTACAAAGAACCTGCTCATAATATCTAATCTGACTCTCCCCTGATACAGCTCCATGCTGTTACCTTGAGTCCCACTGCTTTTACCAGAGAGCAGAGATCAACACCTGCTCCTTCACGGGATCTTATTTTAGACTTCTTAAATAGACTTAGGTAGATTTGTTCTAAAAGAGTAGTTAACTTTCATAAATCATTAGTGATAGTCCATTAATTTTCTCAAGTTCATTGAACAAAGGTTAAAGGCTGAAAAATTTCAGAATTTTCTGAATTTCTGTGGTTTTTTTTTTGGTTTTTTTTTTTAGATCAATCTTAGCTGTCACTGTTTATGTCCTGCCATTTATTCTTGTTTTTGATTAGCCTGTATTGACCGAAGTCTAACCAGTGAAAAAAAGTAGGTAGTATTCTCCTGTCTTCGCAGTCTGAACGAGATCTCTGAGAGGTCATTTCATCTGTAGTATGAGCACAAGAAGAAGTAGGAAGGTTGTGAAGGATAAGAGGAACCAAATAGCACAAAAGCAGGGCAGATCAAGTTGAAATGATAATAAGATTGGAGCTCTGCACCCCCAGATACCCCATTTTGGAAATGAAAATGGCACAGATGCCTCTGATGGTACACACTACCCAAAGTTCGATACAGAGAAAATACCTGGCACTCTCCAAAGGCAACTAGACAGCTATTCAGACACATTGAAGACTGAAGCAGTGGCTGTCAGTCATGAAAATGAAGTGTATGAATTAATGAGATGGACAAAAACCCTTCGGAATTTAGAGGAAAGTCAATTTTTTACCACGGGAACTCTTTCTCACTGAAACAAAAGCTTGTATGTTGGAGTTTATACTTTCGGTGTAAACAAAGCTGTAAACTGAAGAAATCATCTTGGAATTCTTCATTTGAAATCATAAAGGTTTGGCTATGATATCTTCTCTAAACTGATTTCCACTGCTGTAACAATCATAATTTTTATTTCTTGACCAACTGAACTGGTGGAAATACAAGTCTTGTTCAGGTAATGAAGCCATACCTCTGCTAGCTATACTTTGCAGGATGAAGCAAAGAATGTAGACCCGTGTTAAAGCTATTCACTGCAGGTAGTAGCTATCTGTACTTAGTGGTAAGCCTAAATATTGCTATGATATACAGCAATATTTATTTGACTAATTATTATATGGAGCTTAGGGCCTATTCCTGATGGTGACTTTCTTTTGTCTTTGGAGACAGGATTGTAAAAATATGGTATATTCTTTGGTGTTGCACTCTGCAAAGCATTGATAAGAATTATGTCCTGTTTTAGTGACATGGAAATTGAAATACATACGAAGTTGAATTCAGAAATCATGTCTGACCAATCCTTTATCTAAAATTTGTTAAGTGCATGATTTGCTATAAATGAGGAGCAAATTCCCTGAGATGTTGGAGCAAATATCCTTGAGAAGGATTTGTTGATAAAATCTTCTGAAGTCTTACTTCAGAGTCCACTATACTAAATTATTTGCTTTTCACACTGCTATTTTTTAAAGAAAGTAGAATAGTTTAATGTTCAGGGTTTTTTTTGTTTGTTTTTCTGACCTGTGGCCATGTGACTTTTATGTATTTATACCAAAACTAATGTACAGAAGGGGAAAAAACATAACAGGAAAGCTCAGCCAGTTATTTGTATTAGGCAGGGGAAGTACTTTATCACCTGGAGATAATTAGAAAAGAGTTGCAGGGAATAAATGCCAACCATTAATATCTGTCAAAGATGGGGAACGGAGAGAGATAGAAGAGGCAGATAGAAATGAAGGAGAAACTTGCACTGAAGTGCAAAATCTGTGCAGTTATATAGCCCTAATTCCAGCATAGCATTGTGGTAGAATATTTGTTCTTCATTACAGTTTACTTCTCAATCACCAGCACTTGCTTGAAAAGTTTTGCTTTATCACCACTAGGTGGTAAAGTTGGCTAACAATTTGAAAAAGTGATGCACTTTCCTCCGGGATGAAGGTCTGCTGTTAGGAGTGGCTTGCAGATTTTCTGGCTCTTAACCAAAAAACTAAGTCCTGTCTGCATGGGAAGTCAGCAAAGCACCAGGCTGATGGTGTGCTTAATCTGTACAAAATGAAACGTCAGCTTAAATGTATTTGTTCTGCACTTTTCTCTGATTATTGGAGAGACTCTAAATATCCTGCAGGAAATGAATCATAATTTAGGTTCTAGGAGAAAAGAGAAAAAGAGATTCAAAGTAAGGCAACTTCCCTCTTTCATGGCAATCCTTTACAATTAAAATCTGTACAGTAAGATTCCTATCCAGAATTTCTCTCATCAGTCTTCTATTAAAAAATCTCCCTGTTTTAAAAACCATCTTTTTAATTCAGGTTTCCCAGATTCTTTACTAAAAACAACCAGCCATGTCCTGATTTATTTTAGCATAAACCAAATGATTGCCTGAAAGATGATTTTTGATAAAACAAAATTTTGGAAATCATGTATATAAATATATAGTTCAGCTCTGTTTTTGATTTAGGGGAACCGGAATGTGACAAGTGATGGCTAGTCACAGAAGCATTTTCATGGCAAAATGACCAGTGTCATAAACTAGAAATAGCAATTATTTAACTGACCAGTAGATTACTCTTAGTAAATACAGTAGTCTTGTAAGGAAAGCAAACAATATTTTGGGAATAAATTGTATTTATTTATTTCCTTCTCGTTTATTGTTTGCTGTAACTATTTCCTAAATTTGCAGGACAAAATCCTGATTGTAAACTTTATTTTTCTCTTCTATCTTTTGTGGTAGATAAGTCACATCATTGTATGCATGCATGTAATGCCTTTTTTTTTCCCCCTCACAAATGAAGATCTTCAGATTTTTATTCAGAAAGAAACCCCAGTCCAACCATAGAGCAGCACCTAAAAAATGTGAAAAGTTTGGTGAGAACTCTCCTTGAAACTCAGTCAGGAGTTGGAAGGGCTGTGCTGTGTATTTCTTGTATTTTTCATGGAAATATATGGAAATAACCCACAACACTAAGAAAGAGTACTGCGGGAAAGAGATAGTGGAATCTCTAAAAACCAAAAGTATGATCTATTAGAAGAATGAACAGTGGTAACTCTCAAATTATATACATGTATAATCCATACTGCTGCTGAATCTTTTTTCAATTTACTTTTATTTTCTTTTTATTTTCCACAAAATAACATAGAAAGTATAGTAATTGTGTTGAGGCAGCTGGCTATACATTCTTTGGTTAAATATCTCTGTGCTAGAATATTGAGCACATAGACTGGGGAAGGCTGTGATATACAGGAAAATTAAAAACACAGGACTGGAAATGTGTGCTTTCCTGGTAGGTACTAACTGAGATGGTCACAAGTCCCATAGGTCCCCCAACAGATCTACCCAAGTAATAATAACAGGAGATTTTCTTTGTGATTAGTCCAGATCCGTACCTTCCTTGGGATTCTTTCAGGGAAAAAGATATTTGAACAAGTTTTTTTTTGTTTGTTTTGTTTTTTTTAGTGGTTTGAGGGGAGAGGTACTGATAGAGATTCCTGGAGAAGGAAATGAGTTGCACTGTTCTTCTTAGCTTGAAGAAAAAAAAAAATACAGCAAAGCATTTCTGTCCCTGCAGCCATTCTGTGTGTCAGGCACCTCCTCTGAAAAACAGCTTTCCCATCCAAGGCCACTTCTTATATTCTGGGACATGCTAATATTAGTCAATCTTAGATTTGTGTGACACTTATCTATCAGGGTGAAAAAGGATCTATATTCTGAAGCAATGACCAATCCTTTGTCTGAGTCTGTGTAGCCTGAAGGTATAAAGCAAATTATTCCCAATGCTAAATCCTATTTCTAATAACTCTGATAAGATTTAAAATTGGCTCCGCGCTGATGGTAAGAGGAAATAGTTGATTTGCTGCTCTATGCTGAAAGCAAACAAGCAAATAAAAAAAAATCAGTTCTTAGCCTATGTTGATAAGTCATTCTGAAATCAGATTCTGTAGAAAATCTTAGTATCAATTTTTTGTTTGTTTCATTTGTTTGGAGAAGGAGATGTGGGAGGAGAGGAAAGGATCAGTATTTAACTGTATTGTTCTTATGTCTATTTTTGCCATAAAATTTTTTTTTAAAGATTTCTTAGGTCTAAATGAAGGAAACATCCTTTTGCCTGAGCAAAAGGAGATGCTGAAGCAGGATTTACCTTCCCAGGTTTTCAGTGGTGTACTGAGGATCATGTCCTCGCTTTCACTAACACTTGCAGCCACTGGGTGGAGAACTTGTCTAACAATCTATCTCATTATGACAGAGTGAAAATCAATCCAACCGTACTTTGCTGGCTGGGCAAATTTGTCTAATACAGGTCATATATTAGGCTTTTCTTTTTCAGTGGTCAACATGGTTCAATTTCCAGCTAGGACATAATTTGCACAATAACCCGAAGTTGAAATTAATACTAAGAAACAAACTGTACTGTGCGTAAGAAAAATCCATTAAGCTGTCTGCATTAAGAGGAAGAAGCTGACCAATGGAGTTGAAGCACATGTGTTATACCGTAAGAAGAAAGGTTCAGACAAATATCACAGGAACCAGGATGACACTCCAATAAGGTAACTTTAGGTTTAATCTTAACTGCAATTAAGAATATTATTATTATGATTTATTTGTAGTACTTCGTTGTCTAAAAGACTCGAATGTAGAGACCCAGCATGCTAAACACTGTGTAATTGTATCCAGAAGATATTACCATCCCAGTGGAGTATTTTAACTAGGAAAACTAATGACTGATTGCAAGGCAGAAAAACAGAGTAGAGTGGCCTAAAATAAGAGTGTTGCTCAGTGATGAAGCAAAGGATAGAATCCATGTTTCTGATACTTGATCTTGTCTTCTTTTTTCACCGTGACACCCATGATATTACTGACTCTTATATGTATCAATCTGTTAAGTGCTACTTCAAAAGAGAGTTTGGGGATGTACTAAATAAAGATTCTGAATAGTGACATAAGAAGTAGGTGAAGATACTTTGAATGGTCAGGCTTCCCAGTAGTAGCTCAGGAGGTAAAAAAAACAGTTGATTTACATAAGCAGACGTTAGCTCTGTACAGAAGAAAGAAAATGCTTTTCCTTCATGGAATCAAATTTCCTGTGCGTGTTCTACAAAAAGCTTAAAATTCAAAGGAAAGATTTTTATTAATATATTGAGTGGAGAGATATCATACAATACCAAAACTTTCATCAAACAAAGAGGTTGCATGACAAATGCTGCTAAAAACTGGATAATTTACAAAGTATTGCTTTTGCCTTTTAAATATGTGTAAGGCAAAAGCTCTCTGGATGCTATGTTTCACATTCTTTTCATAACAAGTCAGAATGTTTCTATCATAAAGAAGTTTATCACACACAAAAAAAGTGCCTCATCATCAGGCTAAATTGTTAATAAAGCATATTCTTATGTATATTCTAATATCTGATTTAGAAAGGTGGAACTGATTTTGGGATGGTTTGCATCAGCTTTACTCCTGTTAAATAGGAACTTCTGCTGCTGTTCATCTCGGTGGTCAACAAGACCAAAATGCGTAGGTCACTCCAAATGTAATGCCTCCTATTTATTTTCATGGAAAGTACAACAGTTGCAAAGAGTAAAACAGCACTGTTTAATAGTGCTTTGTAACTTGAGTTTGCACTATTTTTTAATGTAGTCACCACTATTACTTATACGTTTTTGCTAGCAATGAACAAGAGCCTGTTCATAAAAATATACACTAGCAAAGGTAACCTGTTGTTGCTACTGCTGATACACACCACCCACTTCCTCACTGTGCTCGCGTTCAACATTCAGTCTCCATAAGCATTCAGCAAGCATAAATGAATGTCAATGTGTGTTGTTTCTTCCTCATTGAGGAATTCAGTTACACACCTTTACTTCATATGCACTTTCACGTCAGATGCCATTCTGTCAGACTGTCCTCTGCTGCCATCAGACGCACAGCAACAGAATGTAATGGAATATTGACGGGAAGGTTCAAACTGCCATGCCACCAACATCCACTTCTGGTGTTGTGTGCCAACATAATAAAATCGGATGCATTATTTTCAGAGCAATACTCATAGTGTGGAAATAAATTATGGACTTGGCAAGATTAATGGCAAAAACTTTGAATGGAGTGAGTTTAAAGAACAGAAAATCAGTAGCAATAATATGAACTGGCCTTCCGTGGGTGCCTCTGCTGTGTGACTTGGATTCTTTATATATTTGCAAGCTTTGTGGACAACATTGCCAAATTAAGCATTTTTTTGCTAGCCATCTAGCTAAAAAGAAGGTACAGTTAGAAATGATCACTGTAACAATAAGTTTGAATAAGTAGCAAATTGGCTGAGTAATCAAATTACTTTTGTGTTGGAACAAATAAAAAATCACCACTGGGACAGATAAGATAAAAGTATATTCTTCATTGAAGTCAGAAGCAAAAATATTTCAGATAGTTTTATCTGTGACGTTTGCATTGAGACATATAAATGGAAACACATAATTAGAGGTATGCTGTGTCATTGGTGGAGATAATGTTGCTCATTTGCTTTAATAACCTGGGGAAATTGAGATATTTTCATCTTGCTGAAGAAAGTGGCCATCATATGTCTCATGCGTCAAGCCCTGACTTCATAAGGCATTTTCTTATATGGGAGATATTCAAATTCCCATATAAATATCTAAATATTCATTGACTTCAGGAAAAAAAAAAAATGTTTTAGTGCCTAGTGACACCCATGTCCACCTGAGTCTTAGGAGGACTTCTCCATTCATTGGCCAATGAAGTATAATGGTTTAGAAAAACTCCTGATGTATTGTTTGGAGTTCTGTCTTTTTCTCACTAAGATAACAAAAGTAATCTTCCCCAGATTTCCCATACTGGACTAATGTTAGCAAAACCTGCATGGCGTGTTCAGCCCTATTGTAACATATCTAGATCAGTTTTGTCCAGTTTGGATGTAGGATATATTGGAGTTCAGGTGATCATCAATATCTGTCTATTCTGCATATTCCTCATCATAAAAACTGTCCCAACGAGAGCATAAACAACCAAAGTACAGATGAATTTTAAACTGTTTTTTCATAGGCATTTTCTATGGACAAAGACCTTAGTTTTAAGTATTCTGTCATAAAATAGCAAATTGCTTTTGACTCCCTGAAAGGAATTTTGGAGGAATTTACCTGTTTCTTTTAACTACAAGGAGGAGCCTAAAGCTTAGTGTTCAAAGCTGAACAGTAAGAGGGTTATTCATCTACATTTTGTACAGACTCACACGTACATGACTTTGGTCCTCAATTCAAGTTAGTCACAAGATTGCCTTTGGTCCCTTTGAAATCTATGTACATGCTATTAGCTGCAGTGAGGACAGAAATTCTCTCTAGCTTGTATGTTTGGACTGTGTAGAAGTAAGAAATGTAATCAACTTCTGACTTTCTGTGCATGTTCCCCCTTATTCCCCCCGATGTATAGTTGTCACAGTGTAAACATTCTGCTAAATATTTCCTGCACCTGCTTCAAAGAACTAAAGAATCATCTCTTAACAGGAAAAATAAATGCACCAAATGTCACAATGCCTCAGGGGGGATCGAAAATGATAAAACAAATGTTGTATCATTCTATTTTTGATCCAAAGGTAAACAAGTGAAATGATGTGTGTACATGTGTATACACATATACTCACTCTATCAGTCATGAAATACATCACCAAGGTTATTGGTTAAGGGAGAAATTGCAGTTCCAACGTATTTTCTAAACATTTAAACCTTTCTCATAAAATTATTTTGGGATGAGAAATGTCTTCTGTTCATTCTCAAGCCAGATCTCGGAAGTGAATTCTCTTGGAAGGTTTCTTAAAAAAAAAAAAAAATAATAATTCAGGACTTTTCACGTAATAACTTTGAAATACATTAGTTGATATTTTCCAGATGCACTTTTGTGCTCAGCAGCTCAAAAGAAGCTCTCATTCAGGAGATGGACTAAGTGGTAAAAAGCAGAGAAATGTTTGCCTTTAACCCTTCTGAGTTCTGTAAGAGAAAGAATTTCATTCAATTCTGATAGACAAACTCCTATGTATGAGGCATACATCTAATAGTTTCCCTTGTCTCTCTTAATGGGATCAGATTCTGAGAGAAAGTGTAGATCTGTAGCTCCCAGTGAAGTTAAGCACACTTCTTTTTGAAAAGGAAATTATTTGCACAATTTGCATTTCGCTGGTGCAATCAATAGGAAGTTGTTCAAAGAAGGAGGAAAGAGGAAGGAAATGCCTCACTGTTTTCCCTTCAAAGCTTCCAGAGAGTAATCTTTTGAATTTGAAATGAAATAGGACTGCAGACAACTCAGACTCAGACCATGTATGTGGATCTTGAACATATACAGATGGATATTTAGAAAGTTTTTGATCTCCTGGAGGCCAAAAATAAGGGCTGATTCTTCGGAGTGCCAAGAACTATTCTCATAAAATGTATTTATTACTCCTCATTGTTATAGTCAACCTTCTGGTATATTAAATGCATATGTTTGTAATATTAAGCTGTTAAGTCTTTAGAGAAGAACCAGGCTGTGTACTCTCAGCTATTCTTTGGACAGAAAGAATTAACTCATAACAAACCCTTTGAAAGTCTCAAGCCAGTCACAGCATGAAAGAACTGACAAATCAATTGACCTGGAGCCCACAGCTCAGAGCTATTTCCAATGTGATTTTCTTAGGTAATTTAGGATATAACTGAATTAGCTTTACAAGAGTTAATGCAAACACTTGAAGCACCTTGTGTCCTTTCTTTTCCCAAGGGAATATTGACCTGCACCAACCTGCATGCTTCTGTAGCTAGACTGCTGCTTGTGGTACCAAATTACAGAACTAGCTCGGGCATCCTGATAATCCAGTACAGTCTGTATCTTAGACATATATTGCCTGCTCCTAAATTAAAAAGAAACAACAGAGAAAGAACAGAAGAGATATATAGAAAAAACAACAGAGATATGATTGATTATGAGATCCTTGGTTATTCTGAGCCTTAAGCCTTCCTAGATAGAAAAGGAGGAGAGGCAGCCTTGTACAGGAGATGATTACAGCGTTAGTGCAGCTGTTTTCCCTTGTGCTGCTGCTCCTAGCTAACAGCATTTAAGCTGCTGATATTAGAATCAATAACTAGTTATCCTGTTTCAGAATTGAGATCATTCAATAATGGAAATGACAACCAAAGCAAATGTGGACTCATCCAGTAAAATGAAAGAATTCTTGTGAGTGGTATTTGTAGAGATTTAAGATTTTTTTCTACTCAGTTTTCAAAGTTCTTGTTCTCAAGGAGCAGCCAACCTCTTTACAGGGTCACTGCTGACAGGACTTTTAGCTGCCAGGCTTGATTATCTTATCCATTCAGACCATTTTATCAATCTGTCTTATTTGCATAAGGAAGATAAATTAAAATCTCGTAACACAGACTTTACTATCAAATAACCTGATGTGCCTGATGCCATATACTAGCCTCTGACACTTTATTTCAAGTCCATTTGCTTTGCACTGAAAGTAAGAAAAGAACTAATTAAAGGTTTCTAGTTGAAAGATCATGTACCCCTACAGTCATCTCGTAAAGTCCCTCTAGAATCTGTAGAAAGTCTCCCACTGGCTTCATTGGAGCTTGGATAGAGTTCATATGGATCACATAATCATTTCTGTATTTACAGTTTGAGTTAAAGTTGTGGCCATAGTAATTTCCAAAAGGGAAGGAAAAGACTGTTATAATAAACAAAAATGCAAATATTTGTTTCAACTGAAGGCCTATTTCCACTGAAGCTGATTAGAAAGGGGAGCAGAACAATGCAATGAAGTAAATGAAGATTTCATTGTGAACTGCAGTGCTTGAAGTATCAGATTGCAGAAGCAATTTAAATACTTTTTCAGCCATTGATAGAAGAGCATCAGATTTTTAATATAGAATAATGAAAAGGATGGAAAAATTTTAATACCTTGATGTTTTAGGATGCACATACCATTGTTTTCTTCTAAGGTTTGGCTATTTTTTTCTGAAGCTTTAATAGCTAAAAGATAGCTTTCTTTTGTTGCTTTGATATTCTACTACATTGTTATTTCTTTCTAGTGATATGATATTGTGGAATGACACCATATCCATTAAATCTGTCTGTCTTGCTGTTAGAAACTTGTTTAAGGTTAACTGAGGCATAGGGGTTCTAGTTCACGTGTATGATTCTGTTCAAATTGCAGAGCTCTAATTCATAGTGCCTTTAAAACAAAGAAAACATAACTAGTAAGTGGGTCACCGAAATGCAAGACTTCTGCACAAAAAATACTCTAATTTTTATGTTATATATGATTGAAGCACTTTTCGTTTCCTGAACTGTTTGTATTGCCAGGGAATACGATCCATACTTTTTTTCCCATCACATAGCTTTGATGCTTTAATAAAGGCTGCTGATTCAGCAATAAGTAAATTAAATTTAATATTAATACCCATTTTAACTACCTGAGTAACGACACTTACAGTATTACTCAACATTAATCTTTTATTAAGCAGATTATGAACTGAGGTAAACATTTTATATATATATATATATATGCACACATACATGTGAGGATTGCTCTGAAAATAATACCTCCCTATTTTACTATCTTGGCCTGTGACATCAGAGGTGGCAGATGTTGGTGGTATGGCAATAGAGGTTGAACTTTCCCGCCAGTATCCCATTACATTTTGTTGCCATGTGATAGATGGCAGCAGAGAGGCAGTCTGACAAAATGGCATCTGACATAGAAGTTCATATGAAGCAGTGGTGAGTAACTGACTTCCTCCATGTGGAAGAAATGGCACCCACTGACATTCATTGACACTTGATGAATATTTATGGAGATAAATAGTAGATGTGAGCACAGTGAGGCAGTGGGTGGTGTGTTTCAGCAGTAGCAACAGCAATGTGAAAAACAAGCCACGTTCTGGATGGCCATGTGCAGCTGAAACAACTCAAAATGAAAACCTCATTCGGGTGAATTGGCCAATGGTGCTGATTATGCTGAAAAATTCTGTGAATTTGCTGTATCCAACAGTGTTATTGTGGTCATTGTTGTAGTTTCCATGGAAATAAATAGGAAGCATAACTTTTGGAGTGACCTATGAATATATGTCTCTCTATATATTTACATACATGCACTCATACATACACTAATCTCAAGAGATGTAACAGTATGAGAAGACAAGTTAAGTGTAATACTACCATAGTACTTCTGAATACAGCTCATTACAGTTTCCAACATCTCCATTTGTGTATGAAAATTAGACTAGCCAAAAATTTGAAAACTATAATATAGTTCAGCTGAAAGCTGCACAGAGAATAAAACAGCTCTTGAATTATAAAATAGACCGTTTTATGTATTAAAAGAAATCTGAAAATTTCAATTAGAGATCATATTATTTATGAGTTTCCGGTAGATAATTGTGCTGTGTTTAAGATACAAAAATGGCTCCTTTCCAAACTGTGGTCCTTGTGATTTGTTGTATTCAGGCATAATGCCAAATATGTTTCAGGTGTATATCTCTGAGCAATCTGATCTAGCGAAAGATGCTCCTGCCCATGTCAGGATGGTTGAATAAGATGAACTTTTAAGGTCCCTTGTACTCCATATTGTTCTATGATTCTATGATTGTGGTGGTTTCACACAGATACCTAGGTTAGCTCCACGACAGACCTTGGTTTTTGTAGGGCAGTTTCTCACTTATTTTTCACCCCTCTCTCAGCTGCTGTTGTAGAGCAGTTTTTTTCTTCTCTTAAATCTGTTATTGCAGAGGTACACCCAGAGTCATTCACTGTCTGAAACCTGGCCAGTGGTGGTCACATTTGGAGTTGACTGGAGCTGGCTCTGACTAACATGGGGCAGCTGCAGCACCCCAAAGTTTTTTCCTGCAGACTCACACCTTCTCCTCCCACACGCCTTCAGGAAAATCTTCCCGTGTAAACTCAGTACAGTGATTGTGTGATTCTACTTCTTCCCTTGCCTACAACAAGAAGAATGTCCTTGGATGCCAAGACAGTAAATCTTGACTATGTTCTTGCCTTTAGCAAGAATCTGAGTTATATGCTCCACAATCTGGATGAAATATACCCAAAATATTAAGACATTCTGATGTACGACAACTGAAAGTAGCCATGATGGACACATCAAGGGATGATGCTTACATAGCCAATAGCCACATCTTGTAAACACAAGAAGAGGTTAAACCATGTCCTCCTATGCAAAATTACTTTTTCAGTCAATTCTCAGTGCCACGCCTTTAGAAAGAGAGACTTGCAAGTAACTTGTGGGTGTTGATATGTAGCGGCTAATAAATAAGGCTGATATAAGAATCACTGGAAAGTTTAAGTTGTGGTCTATGCTTAGTATGCTTGTACTAGGAGAAGAGAAACAATTGACCTGCTGCAGAAGTGCACCAAGCTGGAGCTGTATGTTTCTATGTCATGACTGAAAAGAAAAAACTGTTTTCTCAGAGAAGAGTATCCTCTCTGTCTTAGGAAGTTCTTTATTTGGAGAAGTCAGTGATAGATTCCATCCCTGGGAGTTTTCAAGGCTTTCTTGGTTAAAAGCCAAAGCATCCTTGTTTGAATTTACTTTCAGCATGAGGCTAGGTAGACCTGAGCTCTCCTTCTTCCAATGACTTCAGTTATCCTATGATCCTAAAGTTAGAGCTGGATAACTACAGTGTCATCAGAGATTGCTGTTCTGTACTGGAGAATGTTGCTCTTTGTTTTAGAGTGGCTGATTTTTTTTTTTTTTTTCTTGAACAAACAAGGAAGTTTTGCAAAAGATTAACACTATTATATTTTCAAACATATTGGTTGCAACTGCAACTGACTTTCCAGTTTAATCACAACTGTAGAAATATTTATTAAAAATTCTTCCCTCACTGAGAAGTAGCTCTCAAAAAATACTTATTTTTAATAAGGATCCACTAATGTCCTGCCTTTTTGCCCCCATATTTTAAATCTTAATTTTACTGTGCTTCTTTTTCTCTACATTATGATGATTAAAAAAGTAATAATAAAATGTGGAGTGGGAATAGATTTGAAATAAAAAAAAAAGACTTTTATTTAAAAGCTTTTGAATTTCCCCAAATTCATAGGAAAAAAATAACAATACCTCTTACAATTTTCATTAAATTGTAAGAGGTGTTGTTATTTTTTTTGTTTCTATCCAGCTTTTTATTTCAGAAATGTTCATGAATCATGGTAAGTTTTTAATAGTGGTTTTCAGAAGTCTTTGCAACGAAACCAGTCAAATTATGTCTTCTAAATGTAGATTTTTTTTGGTTGAATGTTTAGTATAGCTATTCAGGGAAACATAATGTTGTTTTATGCTAACTAGCACAGATTGAAAGTATTTTTCAGTCTCAGTGTTGAGTTGTCTAAGAACCTTTGTTTATGTTGTATCCTATTTATGCAAGAAAATGAACTTCATTTAAAATCTGATATCTTTGAAATGGAGGATAATTTGCACTGCATGGATTCAGTCTGCAATATCAGCAAAGTTTGCAAAGAAAACTAGTGGTAAGAACAGTAATGTTTAAAGTCATATCTCTTATTTCTACTGCTGGAACTCTATGTATTGAAGGTGTGACAATATGTGCAAATGTCATACTGGTATAAATCTTGAAAATTCTTGGTCAAATTATATCAGTTAGGAGCTAAATCTCTGACCTTATTTATATTTTTTCCAGAAATGATAAATATGGCTTATGTCACTGGAAACTGTTCATGCATTTTTATTTATTCTAAAAGTCAGGGTATAACTGCAGTATGTTGATACTAAAATTCCATTTAAAAATCTTTTTTTTGGGGGGCAATCTTCAGAGAGGCCAAATTCCTCTGAGTCCTACCAAATGGAATTTGTTCTGTTTATTGAAGTGAAGGATAGTTTGAAGGCAAGATTATGAAGAGGTTCGTTAATGCAATAAGAAATTGTGGAAACTTTGGAAGGGTACATCACATTTCTCAGGGAAAACACAATTTACCAGTCTGGGAATAGCTAGGTGATATGTACTGTGGACTTCTGTGCTTTGAGGTACGAAGTACATGCATCAATAACAGGCTTGTATCTGCTCTGTGATATTTTACTTCATGAGGCAGAATTGATGATAGAAAATGTGGAATCTAAGCAAAGTTTAAATGTCTTGGAATTCATGGGTGCATGACTACACCACTGCTGTTTTCATTATTTTACAGAAATAATTTATTGTATTGACAGCATTTCCTTCATCATTTCATTCTCAAAGGGTATAACTACAATAGTGGATGTAATAGAGATGGGATACAGGCTTAGACAAAGGCATCCAATTATCCAGCCAGTTAACTGTTATTGGCATACTCCTGGGTACAGTTTTCAACAGAATCATCTTAAACTTTCCCAGGTAATTGTTAAGCATGGTTTGGAAGAGTTTAGACCAATGGCTGTTACTGGTAAGCAGTTTGGACAAGACCCCCTCTCAGTGAGAGAAGAGTCTATCTGAAATTTTTGTTAACTAGCATGAAAGCTGATTTTTGAGCCTTAAGTTACTTGCTGAAATTTTATGGCTAAGTAAAACATAAACCCAAGTCTTCTAAGTCTTTGGCTAATGTTCTAACTGCTGGACCATCCTTTTTTTGTTTCTGATGGCTTTGTACAGGAACTTACACCATGATTCTTTAGACACCATCATACCTTTCCTTTGGTCTCGGAGTGTCCCTATGCATTCCATCTGTTCCTCTGTTTTTGGAGGACTAAGCTGACACTCATTTACTCTTGAATCTAGTCTGTTAGTCTCTGAATAATCATCTCATATTCACTCTATACCTGAAGTTTTGTTCAAACAGCATTTACAGAATTTAATGAACAGATTATGAAGTCTCTGAGACACAGTTTTTCTTATTTTTATATTTGTTCTTTATAGGGTCAATTTTCTCACAATTTCATCTAGTCCCCAAGGATACGGGTGCTCAGTAAGCCTGAAATGTGTTCCTCATCAGTCACTCTTACTCTTGAGTACTTCCGATGCAACCAGACTGAAATGTGCCTCTCATATTCTGAGTGGTCTGGTTTTCTAACATATTTTAAAGGGTCATTCACTTTAGTGAGAGTTTGTAACCGAATGAAAAATTCACTATTTAATTTTTACATTAAAAAGAGAGCAATATACAAAATTATTTTCTTTTAAGTACTTATTAATTAGCACACCACGATAAAGTAATAGACAACAGTGAAGAGTTCAATCTTACCCATATAAAATGTTATATATATATATAAGTCGATAGTAGTATGTTGATTTGGATACAGGAAGATTTTCAGGAGTCCTTAACATTTAGATCTAGGTGATATTGAAGACGTGGTTAGCTATGGTCCAGCACTGTAACAGAACCAGATTTCCAAACGTTTTTAACAACCAGTGTCCCCCAAATTTAATAGGAGCAGGGGGATGAATACATTTAGAAATCAAGTCAACTGCTGTACTGGAGTCTAGGATATCAGATATTTCGAAACAAAGATACATTTGTTGCTATCTTGGAATTATATAAAGCCATGTAGTTATTTTTATATTTTTCAAACAGAAAGATCTTGGTGTTCCCAAAAGACCAAGTATCACTCCCCAAACTAAAGGTTAAAACAGTTATTCTGTTAGCTATCATCAGTTGTCTCATTTGCAACCAATTACTGTTTAACTTCATAAATCTCTGGGGATTTTAAAAGTAAAGCTCATGCAGCTTTGAAACTGTGGGGTTTTCTTATCTGATTATTCACAGCTTGCTAATTTGTAATTGGACTTTTACAACTCAAAAACCTCCAGATTTCAGAAAAACTAATTTATTTTTTCTTGGTT